>NC_138190.1:108939444-110139444 GCF_964194105.1 Spermophilus citellus | reverse complement strand
CAGCAGCAATGAGCACACCTACAGTCCCGGTATTCATTTCTAATGTCATTCTTTCCAATCAAAGGAACTAATGCTGCTTGGAAAACAGTCTGACTACAGCACAGGGAAAACACAAGGTGGGCCTCGAGCATTCTGTAGCACCAAAAAGTAATCTACTTTAAAACTAGATGGAGGCATGTCAAAGGAATAAATGAGCTAAACTGGAAGAGCTTCAATGGACAAAACTTGAATAAGGTAACAACAAGTAAATAATGATATTATCAGATTATAACCAAAATAATAAAAAAGTCTGTGAGCCAACATTGAGATAAATGACTCAACAAATAAATAAATGGGAGATAATTGACAAATCTTTGATGAATAATTCAAATCAATAAATGCAGAAGAAATAGGGAATCAGAAAATAACTATTAGGGAACCACAGTAATAGTTTCTGTAGGAAAATACATCAATAAATGCTAATATTGGTGGGTAAAACTTTAAAGAGAAACAGATATTTACAAAAACTCCAATTATGTTTACAAAAATATTTAAGTACTATGGTGATTTTAACATATGTCCACAAATTTATAAAATACTCTAGCTTCCTGAAGATGGAGGGAAGTTAATTTTCCCCTTGAGTGTTGCATGGATTTAATGACATTATTCTTAAAGAACAGAGTTGTGGGAATAGAAAAATAGCAACTTTGCAGGGGAGAAATCCAGCAGATACCTACCACCTTACCCAAGTGTCTCAGTTGATATCATCTGTCATAAACCATTTTGATATCATGCAATCTCTGATATTATTTGATAAGAAGTGTACTTCACTTTTATTCCTCCTCAGAATAAATAACCTCAATCCAATAATGAGAAATTATCATACAAGTCCAAATTGGGGGGCAATACAAAACATTTGACCTATATACGTCAAAATTGTTAAGGTCAGGAGACACGAAAAACTGAGGAACTAAGACAGACTGGAATGACAAGTAAATGCAATGTGATATTCTTATTTGGATCCAGAAACAACAAATGTACATTAGTAAAGTGTGGAAAAATTTTTAATAAAGTCTATAATTAATACTATTGTATCAGTGATAATTTCTTAGTTTGAATGATTATACCATGATTATATAATACATGAACATTAGGAGAACTTAGACAAAGTATAAATGGGAAAATTGTGTATTATATTCATAACTCTTCTGTAGCTCTAAAATTATTGTTTTAATGCTAGAAGAATCCATGCAAGATTTGTTGTAGACAAAGCCAATTCTAAAATTTGACAAGCTGATTCTAAAATTCATTTGCAAATGCAAGTGGCCTAGAATAGCCAAAATAACTTTGTGAAAGAAAAGTAAAGTTAAGAGACAAACACTGAAATTTTAAGATTTTTTAAAAACTACTTTGAGGCATGATTAACATATAAAATGTTCAACATATACAACTTGGTGGGCTTACAGATAAAGTATACATTCATGAAACCATCACCAATCTATTCCATAAAAGTATCTATCACATCCAAAAGTTTCCTCCCTATTATTATTAATTTTTTGATAAGTACATTTAACATAAGAGCTACCTTTTTTTTTTACTGGAGATTGAACCCAGGGGCACTTAACCACTGAACCACATCACTTGAGACTTTGCTAAATTGCCAAGGCTAGCTTTGAACTTGTGATCCTCCTGCCTCAGCCTCCTGAGTTGCTGGAATTACAGAAAAGTGACACCTCATCCAGTTTATTATTGTTACCTATAAGCAATATGCAGCATAATAAGGACTTACTGGACTTGCATGACTGAAACTTTTCACCCTTCAACTAAAAACTTCTTGTTTTTCCCTCCCCCAGGTCCTGTCAACTGCCATTCTATTCTCCATTTCTGTGAGTCTATTTTAATAAATGGTTTCATATGGTATTTGTCCTTCTGTGTCTGGAGTATTTCATTTAGCTTAATGCCCACTGGGTTCATCCTCATTGCTGCAAATGGCAGAATTTGCTTCTTTTTAGTGCTGAATAATATTTCTTTGTATGTATATGCCACATATTCATATAAAAATACAGCACATATGATTTTGTACAGTACATAATATTTGGTGATTTTAAATGTCAGTGCTTACTGGCTTATGTGTGAATAACAGTATACTTTTATCATTATTTTAAGGTTTCCTCCTCCTGCTTATTAAAAAAAACTTACTGTAAAATAGTATGCCATATTACTCCATCAGTGGCCTATTTCTCGTATTTATCATGTTTCTGGGCTGCATCCTTTTCTTTAATGTTTAATATTGTGTCTTTTTGTTCATCGTGGCCTCAGAAGAAATCACCTGGATCATACAGCCTGTTATGCCATATAACATAGGTATGAAGTAGGCTATGCCATCTACTTTTATGTAAGCACACTTGATGATGGTCAGACAATTATGAAATAGCCTATTGATGCCTTTCTCAGAACATAGCCCATTGGTAAGTGGCACCTGGATATATACACAGAAATGGAATTGCTGGAACATATGGCAGTTCTATATTTCTTTTTTTTTTTCTTTTTGAAGAATCTCCTCATTGTTTTCCACAATGGCTGCACTAATATACTTTCCCACTAACAAGGCACATTGTTCCCACATCCTTGCCAATACTTGTTATCTTTTATTTTATTGACAGTAGCCATTCTAATTGGTACAAAGTGATTCTTTCACTGCAGTTTTGATTTACATTTCCCTGATAATTTGTGATGATGAGCATCTTTTCATTTACCTGCTGTCCATCTGTATGACTTCTTCAGAAAAATGTCTCTTCAGTTCTTCCCCCCAGCCACAGTACTTTTGCATTGCTAGCAGCCCAACCCAGGGCCTCAAGCATGCTAGGCAAGCCCTCCACCACTGAGCTATACTCCTAGCCCTTTTGACCATTTAAATAGGATTATTAGTGTTTTTTCTACTGAATTGTATGAGTTCCCTATATATTTTATCAGTTGTATGGTTTGCAAATATTTTCCCCATTCTGTAGGTTACCTTTCATTTTGTTGGTTGTTTCCTTTTCTGTGCAGCTTTTTAGTTTGATATAATCCCACCTGTCTGTTTTGTTTTTGTTGCCTGTGCTTTCAGTATTCAAGAAATCACTTGCGGGGCTGGGGATGTGGCTCAAGCGGTAGCTCGCCTGGCATGCGTGCGGCCCGGGTTCGATCCTCAGCACCACATACAAAACAACGATGTTGTGTCCGCCGATAACTAAAAAATAAATATTGAAAAATTCTCTCTGTCTCTCTCTCTCCCTCTATCACTCTCTCTTTAAAAAAAAAAAAAAGAAAGAAATCACTTGCAAGATCAATGCCAACAAGACTTTCCCAGTGTTTTCTTCTAGGAGTTTCATAGCTTTGGGTCTTATATTCAAAATTTTAACCCATTTTCAATTGATTATTTATTGGCCATACTGAAGATTGGACCCAGGGATTGGTGGATGCTAGGCAAACACTCTACCACAAATCTACATAACCAGTCCTTTTTATTTATTTTAAGACGGGATCTCACAAAGTTACCCAGGCTGGAGTCAAACTTCTGATCCCCCAGCCTCAACCTCCCAAGTTGCTAGGATTATAAGCATGCACCACCACATCCAGCTGATTTTTAATTTTTGTCTACACTGTAAGATAATGTTCAGCTTCATTTTTTTTGCATGTAAATATCCAGTATTCTGGATATTTTCATGCTTATTAAAGACATTATCCTTTCTTCCATTGTGTATTCTTGGCCTCCCTGTTGAAGATCAACTGACTTTATATGCATGGGTCTATTTCTGTATTCAGTTCCATTGGTCTATATGTCTGTTTTTATGCCAGTATCATACTTTTTTCCTTTTTGAAATAAAGAAGCATGGTGCCTATAGTTTTATTCTTCTTGTTTTGAATTGTTTGGGATATTTGGTATTTTTTGTGGTTCCTTATGAATTTTAAGATTTTAAAAATATTTGGGATATTTTGTAGTTATATGTGAATTTTAGGATTTTTTTCTATTTATATAAAAAGATTGCTGCTTGAGTGTTAATGGGAATTGCATGAAATCTGTGGATCACTTTGGGTAGTGTGGAAATTTTAATAATATTAATTCTTTCAATCCATGAATAGAGGATGTCTTTCTATTTGTTTATATCTTCATTAGTTTATGTCATCAGTGTTTTACATCTTTAAGTTCTGGTTAAGTATATAAAAATTCCACAGTTAACATCATGCTTAATGATGAAAAACTAAAAA
This sequence comes from Spermophilus citellus, assembly GCF_964194105.1. Taxonomy (NCBI): domain Eukaryota; kingdom Metazoa; phylum Chordata; class Mammalia; order Rodentia; family Sciuridae; genus Spermophilus; species Spermophilus citellus. The sequence continues at coordinate 110,135,217 of NC_138190.1, read as the reverse complement.
CTTTTTCTGTAAGATCTGGAACATGGCACAAATACACCCTATCACAGCTGATATTTAACATAGTACTAACAGTCTTACTCAGATAAAAAGAAAAAAGACATAGAAATTGAAATGGAAAAAACGTACAGTTATCTCTGTTTCCAGATGACATGATCTTATTAAAAAAAAACCCTATGTATTTCATTAAATGATTACAACTAATAAAAAAAATCAGTAAAGTTGCATAATACAAATTCAACAAACAAAAATCACACATTTGGGCCTGGGATTGTGGTTTAGTGGTAGAGTACTTGCCTAGCACCTGTGAGGCACTGAGTTCGATTCTCAGCACCATATATGAATAAATAAATAAAATAACGGTCCATTGACAACTAAAAATTATTTTAAAACATCAATTGTTTCTATGTAGTAATAAAAAACTATCTTAAAAGGAAATTAATAATCCTGCTTACAATACTAAGAAGTTAAGAAAATAATTCCATTTATAATACTGTCAAAAACAATAAAACACTTAGGAGGAAATTGAACCAAGGAGGGACTAGGATTGTGGCTCAGTGATAGAGCGCTTGCCTAGCATGCATGAGGCACTGGGTTTGATCCTCAGCACCACATAAAAATAAATAAATAAAATAAAGGTATTGTGTCAATTTACAACTAAAATATATTTTTTGAAAATTTAACTAAGGAGGCAAAATCTTGTGTACTGAAAACTACAAATTACTAAAGAAACTTTATAGAGATAAAATAACTAAAACTGTGATATTCGTTTAAGAATAGGTAAATAGATTCAATGGACCAGAATAGATATCGAGGAAGAAGACTTACACATATATGTTCAATTGATCTATGGCAAAGATTCAAAAGAAATTCAGTGAAGAAATTATAATAATCTCAGTAAATGTTGCTCTAAAATTTAGATACCTGTATGCCAAAAAATGAAGTTCGTATGACACAACATATAAAATTGTTAACTCAAAATTGATTATGGACTTAAATAAAAAAGCCTAAAAGTAACGCATCAAAAAGGAAACATATAAGAATATTTCTAAGCAAATTTTTCTTGGATACAGTGTTAAGACAATAGTCCATCCAAAACAATTAATAAATTGGACTTCATTAAGATTATAACTCTTGTTCTGTAAAAGGCACTGGTATAATAATAAAAAGACAATCTAAAGGCTTGGAGAAAATCATTATGAATCAAGTGAGATTAAATGATGTTCAAACTCAATAAGGATTTTAGCTCTTGTTTTCTCATTCAGCTTTGTTAGAAGTGTGTCTATTTGATTAGCTTTTTCAAAGAACCAGCTTTAGTTTTACAGACTTTCCCCTTTTGTTGTTGTTGTTTATAATTTATTTTTTAAGGTCTGATCTTTATTATTGTCTTTTTTCTACATTCTTTGTTTCTTTTACAAATTTTTTTTCAGGGGACACTTAATTCATTATTTTTAATCTTCCTTTTTCTATAATCTACTTTTAGGGCTATAAATTTCCCCTAAGTACTGTTTTACTTGTGTCTCACACGTTTGGATTTGTAGAGATTTTTGTCATTTCATTCTTATAAAATTCTCAGTTTTAATAATTTTCCTTGAGTCATGAATTATTTAAAAATTTTAAATTTACAAATAAATGGATGATTGATGGGTCACCTTTTCATTAAGGATGTCCAATTTAATTATATTAAGGCAGATAATGTAATTATTTGATAATGAGTCTTTTTCTCTGTGGCTAGTGTATGAACACATTTTATAACTGTTCCAGGTATTCTTGAAAATAATATGGGTTCTCTAGTGACTATGCTTAAAGTTCTATATATTTCCATTGAATGAAGTTCATTAATTTTTCTTTCAAATTTTCTACATACATATTAAATGTTGCTTATTCAATCTGTCAATTACTGAAAAATTATAGCCTTGTATTATGATTATGAGTTCATCAATTTTGCCTTATCATTCTATCATTGTTGCTTTGTGTATTCAAAGGCCACATAAAATTCATAATTGTTTTATTTTCTGGATTTATTATTCTATCATTATATAATTATCCTCTTTTATTTAATAAAAATGAAAACTATATTGTCTTTTTTTATTTTATTGGTTGTATAAAACATTACAAAGATTGCAGAATCACATCGGTTACACATCCACATTTTTACATAATGCCATATTAGTAACTGTTGTATTCTGCTACCTTTCCAATCCTCTACTATCCCCCCTCCCCTCCCCTCCCCTCCCATCTTCTCTCTCTACCCCATCTACTGTAATTCATTTCTCTCCTTGTTTTTTTCCCCATTCCCCTCACAACCTCTTATATGTAATTTTATATAACATTGAGGGTCTCCTTCGATTTCCATGCAATTTCCCTTTTCTCTCCCTTTCCCTCCCACCTCATGTCTCTGTTTAATGTTAATCTTTTCCTCCTGCTCTTCCTTCCTGCTCTGTTCTTAGTTGCTCTCATTATATCAAAGAAGACATTTGGCATTTGTTTTTTAGGGATTGGCTAGCTTCACTTAGCATAATCTGCTCTAGTGCCATCCATTTCCCTGCAAATTCCATGACTTTGTCACTTTTTAGTGCTGCGTAGTTCTCCATTGTGTATAAATGCCACATTTTTTTATCCATTCATCTATTGAAGGGCATCTGGGTTGGTCCCACAGTCTAGCTATTGTGAATTGTGAATTGTATTGTCTTATAGTTAAAAAGCTCAATTAGAACAACATTGACCTAATTTTCTAAATGGAAAAAAAATGAATAGGTACTTTGATAAAAATGACATACAGATGACCAACAAGCATATGAAAAGATGTTCAATGGTATCAGTCTATAGGTAAATGTATATTAAAACCATAATGAGATACCACTGCATACCTATCAGAATGCATAAAATTCAAAAGTTTAAACTTACAAAGTTTGGTGAGGATGCAGAACAATTGAAACTCTTACACAATATTGTTAAAAAAGTAGAATGATTCTACTACTTTAGAAAATAATTGGCCAATTTCTTAAAATGTTAAAATTTAAGCATACAAATATGATATGGTGATTTTAATATTAGGTATTTATCCAAAAGAAATGTGAACATGTGTCCTTACAAACACTTGCATATGAATATTCATAACAACTTAATATTGATGATAGTTAAATATTGGAAACAACTGTCCAGCCAAATGATGGATAAAAAAAATGTGATATATTCATACAATGAAATGCTGCTCATCAATAAAAAGGACTGAATTGTTGATATACATGATAACATGGTGGTACTTCAAAATAATTATAGTGAATTAAACCCTTCCAATGAAAAAAACGCACATATTATATGAATTCATTGACATAAACATCTAGAGAATATAAACTAGTGTATAATGACCAAAAACATTTCAGTAGCTGCCAAGGGCAGGGAAGAGATTACAAAGGGACCTGATGAAACTTCCATGGATGATGAATATGTTCATAATCTTTTTGGTACTAATGGTCTCAACAAATATACACATATGTAAAAAATGTATTAAATTGAACACTTTAGATATGAATAGTTTTGTATACTTTAGGTATATACATTTTATATGTCATTTATATCTCTATAAAGATGTTTTATGAAAAAAACTATGGGATTTCAGTAAAAAAAGACTCAAGATGGATCACAATATTAGGACATAGGGCCTGCCTTCCCCATGCAACGGGTATAAGAATGATCTATAGGGTTCAGATGTTTTTCTATGATCTGTATTTTCCTTGAAATGATGGAAATAAGGAAAATACCAATTTGAATGTTCAAGTCTGAATTGAATTAGTTGCACAGAACCCAATGTTTGAAAGGGTTGTAGTGGTCCAATGATTTTCTAACATTGCTCCACAGAGCATTGTAGATGCTCTGAGTTTTCCAGAGTATATGTGTATAGGTAGAGAAAAGGGATCAATTGTTGTAAGGAATTGAAAAGACAGAATTTAATGTCCCCTCCTTCATCCTGCTTTAATCAGAGCAAATCCACTTTTATCTATTTTATGTAGTGAATTGCAGAGTAATGTTTTATTTGAAAAATAAGAGTACTCCATAACTAAAAAGAAAAAAAATTAAATCAAAGGTATAGCTCAAAGAGTTTGCTGTATGACAAATTTTTCACTACATTTATTATGGTGTAGCTAAAACATTAGAGAGATTTAGAGGTCCTGTTTAGTATTCTAGTTACATCAGCTCCAGAATGAAATAGGAAGAAAAAAGTTATTAACTAAAAAAGCAGAATGAAAAAGCTGGATGATCTAATATTTTTGTGAGCCAAACCTTTGTTTAAAACTATATAGCTCAATAATTGTAATAAAGAAAACACTGGGTGAACACTTACCACATGCCAGGTGCTGGGCTTATTACCTTACACATATTATCAACTTGCTAAGTTTTCACTGCCACCTGATATGATAGGAGCTATTTATCATCCTGACTTTATCATCTTTATTTGTTAGACATGGAAACTGAGGAATAGAGGGATTAAGTAGTTTGTCAAAAGCACAAATTTATAAAATGGTGCAATGTATATGCTTTATTCCAAAGGACATGCTCATGAACATAAAGTTATGCTTTCTAAATTACCTGTTTTCAAAGCTTTTCTATGGATGTACATCACAGGTATGTTGGTGGCATGCAGGGATTGTGAGAAGAGGGAAGAGAGTGTTCTCACCATCACTTCATCACTTTTTCAATCCTAGTAGCTCTACTTTTATTTTTGTATACACTGGCATTCTATACAAGAATTATAATAAAACAAAGATTTTAATTCCTAAAAGTGCTTAAAGAGGTTTGAAAAGCACTGATAATGATTTAATCACTCCATGTTAGAGGGGGACAAAGGTATTACCTTTTACCTTCAGTAACAATAACACAGCAAGTGAGTGGTAGTCCTCAGTACATCATACTTTCCTCTATGCCATTATTTTCCATCATGAATCCCAAAAAGGCAACAGCAAAATTTCAATGAAATACAGGAATTTTAAAAACCAACAATTATGGGAGAATGGACAAGATGGCAAAGCAAACTAGGCAGTGAATCCCAATTTCCTCACAACATAGAAAGGAGGCAGCAAAGGAAATGTAGAATTGAGAGAATTTTATTACAAGTTTATAACTGCATTTGAGGAGACATAAAAAACAATAAAAATAATGTTTTGTTTCTTATAAGGTTGAATAGACTGAGGCTGGGCTCTGAAGTGATTATAGTGAATAGGGTTCAGTGACATCTCTTAAAGTGGTGGTGATATAGAGATCAGCTTGGTCACATGTTGTTTAAAGATATCATTATCTAGGTATTCACCCAACCCAGGGAAAGAAGTCACGAAACAGCCCTTTGTTTAAAAGAAGTGATAACTGTATCAATAGATGGGTAGACATACTAACAATATGCAAAAGCAAGGGAACACACCATCCATAACAGTCAGTAAATGCTTCAACAACTAACTTCATTGACACCACAGTTGAGAAAATGTCCAGATAAGGAATTAAGAACATTTATAGTTCAATGTTTCTATAAGCTAAAAGAAGATGTAAAAAGTAATATCACAGAGGTAATACAGGAAGAGAAAGATCCATTTAATAAAGAGAGATTCTGAAAAAGAAACAAGTGAATATCCTGGAAATGACTCAATAAACCAAATTAAAAATTCAATGAAAATAGCACTAATAGATTAGACCACTTTGAAAATATATTTTCAGGTTCTAAAAGACAAAATATATAAATTGAAAACAAAGTTGACCATAAAAAATGATATTAAGAGACCATGAAAAGAATATTCAAGAAGTCAGGGGAAAATTATCCAAAGTACATGTATGAAGACACAACTTGGTGTGAATATACTTTGTATACAACCAGAGATATGAAAAATTGAGCTCTTATGTTTAATAAGAATTGTAATGCATTCTGCTATCATACATAAATAAAAATAATATTAAAAAGCAAACCAGGGGCAATATTTAAAGAGCAAATTTAAGATTCATTGGGACATATGAAGACTCTGAAATACAAGCTAAAGAGATGAAGAATATTTTCAATGAAATAATATCAGAAAATTTTCTAAATCTTAAGAATGAGATGTAAATTCAAATACAATAGGCATATAGTACCCCAAATACACAAAATCACAATAGATTCACTCCAAGATGCATTGAATTGAAATTTCCTAACATTCAAAATAAGAATTTTTAAAGCTGCAAGAGGAAAATGACAGGTCATATTTAAAGATAAACTGATCTGGACTTCAACTGATTTCTCAACCCAAACCCTAAAAGCCAGGAAGGCTTGGAATAATATATACCAAGCTTAAAAGAAAATGGATGCTAAGAATATTATACCCAGCAAAATTAAGCTTCAGAATCGAAGATGAAATAAAAACTCCATGATAAAGAAAAACTAAAAGAATTCATAACTAGAAAGCCTGTACTATAAAACATACTCAATAAAATATTTCATAAAGAAGAGATAAAAAATAAAAATGAGGGCTGGGGATGTGGCTCAAGCAGTAGCGCACTCACCTGGCATGCATGGGGTGCTGGGTTCGACCCTCAGCATCACATAAAAATAAAATAAAAGATGCTGTGTCCACCAAAAACTAAAAAAATAAATATTAAAAAATTCTCTCTCAGTCTGATTCATGCGGCCTGCCCCGCGGCTACAGAAGGCGTGGCGCCGCAGAGAAGGGATTAACTAGCAAGCAGGGAGATAAGTGGCTGCGACACGGTGGAAGCCCGCCAGCCAAGCCCGCACTGACCCCCGGGCTGAGTTCAGGATTTCAGACAGGGAAGGAAGCGGTACAGTCCCATCCCCCACAAGGGACACTCCACTAAGGCAATCAGCGGCCACCATCTTGGAGAGCTGAAGTATCCACCGCCACTCTCCGACAGATTGCAACAACAAAACAGGTGTGTGTCACTCAGCTCAGCCCCCATACATAGGGGGATTTCGCATAAAATCTCTCCTAGACTTTCCGGGGGAGGGAGTATCAGAGTGAGCCTGCATAAAGACTAAAGGAGAGCTAGAGGCACCTGACCCCCAACCCCCCCCCCATCAGCAGCCAAAACAAAACCTGTCTAGCCAGCGCTGGGGGAGGGGCAAGCAGAAAAAATCAAAACCATAGAGTGCCGGGGATCCCAAAAGCCAACTGTGTGACCCCGGAGATCCAGGCTGTCTGATTCGCGCGGCCTGCCCCGCGGCTACAGAAGGCGTGGCGCCACAGAGAAGGGATTAACTAGCAAGCAGGGAGATAAGTGGCTGCGACACGGTGGAATCTCGCCAGCCAAGCCCGCACTGACCCCCGGGCTGAGTTCGGGATTTCAGACGGGGAAGGAAGCGGTACAGTTCTATCCCCCACAAGGGAAACAAAACAATAGGGTGCCGGGGTTCCCAATAGCCATCCTCCACACGCAACAAACGGCAGGCCCGGAGTACAGTTTGAACTGCCGAGAACCATCACTCAGGGGAAATCTGGTCTAGCAGGAGAAACCAAGACTAGCAGGAGAAACCAGGGGAATAGAGGCAAGGCCCTCACGACTGGGAGGCTGGAAACTGCAGGCCCGCCGGCGACAGTTCACCCACTGCCTGCGTAACTGGGCAGTAGGAGAACGCCCGCCCGCTGGCGACTGATCACCTGCCCGCGGCCTGTGATACTGGGCGGCTGGAGACCGCCCACCTGCTGCGACCGGGAGCTGAAACCAAACAGAGACAGTCCAGTCACACCCCCCCATTAGGACACCCTGGTAAGGAGACTGGGGCCCGTCATAGCAGAGTAGTGTCGTCACAGGAGCTCGGCCATCGGAATTCCTTCCCAGCAGAATCCACGTTAGCAGGCATAGTTTAACAACACAAAGGAGAGACATCAGAGTAATACAGAAACAAAACAAATCTATAGAAGAGAGCAGAAACACGACAATCAAATAGAGCTGGAAAGTAACGTGGACAACATGAGAAAACAAGGGAAAAAAGGATTACAAACAATGCAAGACAACTCAATTCTACAGGAGGACATAGAAACATCAGAAACAGGGATAGGGAAAGAACTCAAGGCATACCTAACTCGAATGGAAAGGAATATTAGAGAAGACATGAGACAGCAAGTCCAAGAAATAAAAGTATATTTTGAAAATGAATTAAACAAACAAATTCAAATGGCAAAGAACGAGCTCTACCAGGAGATAGAGATCTTAAAAAAAAAATCAAACAATAATCCTGGAACTGCAGGAAACTATAAACCAAATTAAAAACTCAAACGAGAATATTACAAATAGACTTGATCAAGTAGAAGTCAGAACATCAGATAATGAAGACAAGGTTTATCAACTTGAAAAGAATATAGTCAACACAGAAAAGATGCTTAAATCCCACGAGCAATCTATTCAAGAGATATGGGATGTCATAAAAAAAAACAAATTTGAGAGTCATAGGGATAGAAGAAGGCACAGAGATTCAAACCAAAGGAATGGACAGCATATTAAATGAAATAATTCTAGAAAACTTCCCAGAAATGAAAGATGAAATGGATTGCCAAATCCTGGAAGCCTACAGGACCCCAAACATTCAAAACCATAATAGACCAACTCCAAGACATATAATTATGAAGATAGCCAACGTACGGAACAAGGAGAGAATATTAAAAGCTACGAGAGAAAAGAGGCAGATTACATTCAGGGTTAAACCAATTAGGTCAACGACCGATTTCTCATTACAGACTTTGAAAGCGAGAAGATCCTGGAACAATGTATTTCAAACGCTGAAAAATAATGGATTCCAATCAAGAATACTGTATCCAGCAAAATTAAGCTTCAAATTTGACAATGAAATTAAAATCTTTCACGATAAACAAAAGCTAAAAGAATTCACAGCAAGAAAACCAGCTCTGCAAAGCATTTTGAGCAAAACACTACAAGAAGAGGAATTGAAAAATAGTGCCCAAAACTAACACCAGGAGGTATCTCAGTAAAGGGGGAGAAAAATAACCAAAAAGTAAAACTAGCCAAACTAAAATAAATAAATAAAGAAGCATGACTGGAAGTACAAATCATATCTCAATTGTAACCTTAAATGTTAATGGCCTAAACTCACCAATCAAGAGACATAGGCTAGTAACCTGGATCAAAAAAACAAATCCAACAATATGCTGCCTTCAAGAGACTCATATGATAGGAAAAGACATACACAGGCTGAAGGTAAAAGGTTGGGAAAAATCATACCACTCACATGGCCCTCAGAAGCAAGCAGGAGTGGCCATACTCATATCGAATAAAATCAACTTCAAACCTAAGTTAATCAAGAAGGATAAAGAAGGACACTATATACTGTTAAAAGGAACCATCCACCAACAAGACATAACAATCATCAATTTGTATGCACCAAACAATGGAGCTGCAACGTTCATAAAACAAACTCTCCTCAAGTTCAAGAGTCAAATAGACCACAACACAATAATTATGGGTGACTTCAACACACCGCTCTCGCCATTAGACAGATCCTCTAGACAAAAACTGAATAAAGAAACTATAGAACTCAAGAGCACAATCAATAACCTAGACTTAACCGACATATATAGAAAATATCAACCATCATCAAGTGGATACACGTTCTTCTCAGCAGCACATGGATCCTACTCAAAGATAGACCATATATTATGCCATAAGGCAACTCTTAGTAAATATAAAGGCGTGGAGATAATACCATGCACCATATCTGATCATAATAGAATGAAATTGGAAATCAATGATAAAAGAAGGAAGGAAAAATCCTACATCACATGAAAAATGAACAATATGTTATTGAATATCAATGGGTTATAGAAGACATAAAGGAGGAGATGAAAAAATTCTTAGAGTCAAATGATAATACAGACACAACATACTGGAATCTATGGGACACAATGAAAGCAGTTTTAAGAGGGAAATTCATTTCTTGGAGTTCTTACCTCAAAAAAAGAAAAAACCAACAAATAAATGAACTCACACAACACCTCAAAAACCTAGAAAAGGAAGAGCAAAACAACAGCAAATGTAGTAGAAGACAAGAAATAATTAAAATTAGAGCAGAAATCAACGAAATTGAAACAAAAGAAACCATTGAAAAAATTGATAAAACTAAAAGTTTGTTCTTTGAAAAAATAAATAAGATAGACAGGCCCTTAGCCATGCTAACGAAAAGAAGAAGAGAGAGAACTCAAATTACTAACATACGGGATGAAAAATGCAATATCACAACAGACACTACAGAAATATAGAAGATAATTAGAAAGTATTTTGAAACCCTATATTCCAATAAAATAGAAGATAGTGAAGATATCGATAAATTTCTTAAGGCATATGATTTGCCCAGATTGAGACAGGAAGACACACACAATTTAAACAGACCAATAACAAAGGAAGAAATAGAAGAAGCCATCAAAAGACTACCAACCAAGAAAAGCCCTGGACCGGATGGGTATACAGCGGAGTTCTACAAAACCTTCAAAGAAGAATCAATACCAATACTTTTCAAGCCATTTCAAGAAATAGAAAAAGAAGGAGCTCTTCCAAATTCATTCTATGAGGCCAACATCACTTTGATCCCAAAACCAGACAAAGATACTTCAAAGAAAGAAAACTACAGACCAATATCTCTAATGAACTTGGATGCAAAAATTCTCAATAAAATTCTGGCGAATCAAATACAAAAACATATCAGAAAACTTGTGCACCATGTTCAAGTAGGATTCATTCCTGGGATGCAAGGCTGGTTCAATATACGGAAGTCAATAAATGCTATTGACCACATCAATAGACTTAAAGACAAGAACCATATGATCATCTCGATGGATGCAGAAAAAGCATTTGAAAAAGTACAGCATCCCTTTATGTTCAAAACACTAGAAAAACTAGGGATAACAGGAACTTACCTCAACATTGTAAAAGCTATATATGCTAAACCTCAGGCTAGCATCATCCTAAATGGAGAAAAACTGAAGGAATTCCCTCTAAAATCTGGAACAAGACAGGGATGCCCTCTATCACCACTTCTATTCAATTTAGTTCTCGAAGTACTAGCCAGAGCAATTAGGCAGACAAAAGAAATTAAAGGCATAAAAATAGGAAAAGAAGAAATTAAATTATTGCTATTTGCGAATGACATGATAATATACTTAACAGACCCAAAAGGGTCTACAAAGAAGCTGCTAGAGTTAATAAATGAATTCAGCAATGTGGCAGGTTATAAAATCAACACGCATAAATCAAAGGCATTCCTGTATATCAGCAACAAAACCTCTGAAATGGAAATAAGGAAAAACACTCCATTCACAATATCCTCAAAGAAAATAAGATACTTGGGAATCAACCTAACAAAAGAGGTGAAAGATTTATACAATGAAAACTACAGAACCCTAAAGAGAGAGATAGAAGAAGATCTCAGAAGATGGAAAAATGTACCCTGTTCATGGATAGGCAGAACTAACATCATCAAAATGGCGATATTACCCAAAGTTCTCTACAGGTTTAATGTGATGCCAATCAAAATCCCAACGACATTTCTTGTAGAAACAGACAAAGCAATCATGAAATTCATATGGAAAAACAAAAGACCCAGAATAGCAAAAGCAATTCTAAGCAGGAAGTGTGAATCTGGAGGTATAGCGATACCAGAGGTCAAACTGTACTACAAAGCAATAGTAACAAAAACAGCATGGTACTGGTACCAAAACAGGCAGGTGGACCAATGGTACAGAATAGAGGACACAGAGACTAATCCACAAAGTTACAACTATCTTATATTTGATAAAGGGGCTAAAAGCATGCAATGGAGGAAGGATAGCATCTTCAACAAATGGTGCTGGGAAAATTGGAAATCCATATGCAACAAAATGAAATTGAATCCCTTTCTCTCGCCATCCACAGAAATTAACTCAAAATGGATCAGGGAGCTAGATATCAAATCAGAGACACTGCGTCTGATAGAAGAAAAAGTTGGCTCCGATCTACAGATTGTGGGGTCGGGCTCCAAATTCCTTAATAGGACACCCATAGCCCAAGAGTTAATAACAAGAATAAACAAATGGGACTTACTTAAACTAAAAAGTTTTTTCTCAGCAAGAGAAACAATAAAAGAGGTAAATAGAGAGCCTACATCCTGGGAACAAATTTTTACCCCCCACACCTCAGATAGAGCCCTAATATCCAGAATGTACAAAGAACTCAAAAAATTAAACAATAAGATAACAAATAACCCAATCAACAAATGGGCCAAGGACCTGAACAGACACTTCTCAGAGGAGGACATACAATCAATCAACAAGTACATGAAAAAATGCTCACCATCTCTAGCAATCAGAGAAATGCAAATCAAAACCACCCTAAGATACCATCTCACTCCAGTAAGATTGGCAGCCATTATGAAGTCAAACAACAATAAGTGTTGGCGGGGATGTGGGGAAAAGGGTACACTTATACACTGCTGGTGGGGCTGCAAAATGGTGAGGCCAATTTGGAAAGCAGTATGGAGATTCCTGGGAAAGCTGGGAATGGATCCACCATTTGACCCAGCTATCGCCCTTCTCGGACTATTCCCTGAGGACCTTAAAAGAGCGCACTATAGGGATACGGCTGCATCAATGATTATAGCGGCACAATTCACAATAGCTAGACTGTGGAACCAACCTAGATGCCCCTCAATAGATGAATGGATAAAAAAAAATGTGGCATCTATACACAATGGAGTATTATGCAGCACTAAGAAATGACAAAATCATAGAATTTGCAGGGAAATGGATGGCATTAGAGCAGATTATGCTAAGCGAAGCTAGCCAAGCCCTAAAAAACAAATGCCAAATGTCTGCTTTGATATAAAGAGAGCAACTAAGAACAGAACAGGAAGGAAGAGCATGAGGAAAAGACTACAGTAAACAAAGACGAATGGGGGAAGAGAAAGGGAGAGAGAAGGGAAAGCATATGGAAATGGTAGGAGACCTTCAATGATACATAAAAGTATAAGAGGTTATGAGGGGCAAGGTGGAGGGAAAAAAAGGGAGAGAACTGAATAACAGCAGAGGAGGTAGAGAGGGAAGATGGGAGGGGAGGGGAGGGGAGGGGGGATAGTAGGGGATATGAAAGGTAGCAGAATACAACAGTCACTAATATGGCATTATGTAAAAATGTGAATATGTAACAGATGTGATTCTGCAATCTGTATTTGGGGTGAAAATGGGAGTTCAAAACCCAATTTGAGTCAAATGTATGAAAGATGATATATCATGAGCTCTGTAATGCTTTAAATAATCAATAAAAAAAAGTAAAAAAAAATTCTCTCTCTCACTCTTTCGCTCTCTCTCTCAAAAACATAAAAAAATAAAAAGTAAAAATGAAAACCAACATAGACAGGAATTACACTAGAAGAATAGTCCATTAAAGGAAATTAAAGGAATATCAAGTCTGACATAAATATTAGAAATAAATCAAAATGGCAGGAAATAAAAGTCATCTCTCAATAATAACATTGAATGTAAGCACTCTTCAATCAAAAGATACAGGTAGGGGCTGGGGAAGTGGCTCAAGCGGTAGCGCGCTCACCTGGCATGCGTGCAGCCCGGGTTCGATCCTCAGCACCACATACAAAACAAAGATGTTGTGTCCGCCAATAACAAAAAAATAAATATTGAAATTCTCTCTCTCTCTCTCTCTCTCTCTCTCTCTCTCTCTCTCTCTCTCTCTCTCTCTCTCTCTCCCCTCACTCTCTCTTAAAAAAAAAAAAAAGATAATACCCAGCAATATGCTATCTACAGGAGACTCCCTCACAGGCAAAGACATCCACAGACTGAAGGTGGAACAATTGGAAAAACATACAATTCACATTGGACTCAAATAAGCAGAGATAGCTATTCTCATATCAGATAAAGTAGACTTCAAAACAAAATTAATCAGAAGAGGCACAGAAGGTCACTTCATACTGCTTAAGGGAATCATACATCAACAAGATATAATGATCATAAATATTTATGCTCCAAACAACAAAGCATCTATGTACATCAAACAAACCTTTCTCAATATTAAAAATCAAATAGTCCAAAATAAAATAATACTGGGTGACTTTAGCACACTTCTATCACCACTGAATAGATAGATCATCCAGACATAAACTAAGATTCCAAAAAACTAAAAAATACAATTAATAATATGGACTTAAGAGACATCTGTAAAATACTTCATCCATCACTGACTAAATTCACTTTCTTCTCAGCACCACCTGTGACATTTTCTAAAATAGACCAAATCTAAGTCATAAAGCAAATTTTAGCAAATACAAAAAATAGAGATAATACCTTGCATTCTATCAGATTATAATGGAATTAAGTTATAAATCCATAGCAATATAAAAAATAGAAACCACTATAACACTTGAAGAGTAAATAATACATTTTTTAAAATATTTTTTTAGTTGTTGATGGACCTTTATTTATTTATTTTTATATGGTGCTGAGAATCGAATCCAGTGCCTCACACATGCTAGGCAAGCACTTTTCCACTGAGCTACAATCGCAGCCCTAATAATACATTTTTAAGTGATGAATGGATGACAGAAGAAATCAGAGGAGAAATTTTTAAAAAAAATTATTAGAAGTAAATGAGTATAGTGATACAACATTAAATCTCTGGGACAGTATGAAGTCAGGCTGTTCTAAAGGCTATAGGTAACAAAAACAAGGCCAACATTACAGTGAATGAAGAAAAATTGAAATAATTTCCTCTAAAAGGAGAAATATGACAAGAATGCCCACTTCCACCAATCCTATTTAACATAGTTCTTGAAACTCTAGCCAGAGAAATCAAGCTAGAGAAGAAAAGTAAAGGGATACAAATTGGAAAAGAGCTTAAACTATCTCCATTTGCTGATGACACGATCCTATATTTTGAAGACCAAAAAAAATTTCACAGAAGACTTTAGAGCTTATAAATTCATTCAGAAAAGTAGCAGGATACAAGTTGAACACTCATGAATCAATCTCATTTCTATACTCCACTGATGAGTCTGCTGGAAAAAAAAAAACTTTGGAAAACTATTCAATTCACAATAGCCTCAAAAACATACTTAGGGATCAAACTAACAAAAGATGTGAAGAACCTCTACAATGAAAACTATAGACCATGAAAGAAAGAAATTTAAGACATTAGAAGATGGAAAGACCTCTCATGCTCTTGAATATGAAGAATTAATGTTGTCAAATTACTACCAAAAGCACTATATAGATTTAATTCAATTTCTATTAACGTTCAAATGATATTCTTCATTGAAATAGCAAAAGTATTCATGAAATTCATTTGGAAAAATAAGAGGCCTAGAATAGCCAAAGCAATCCTTAGTGAGAAAAGAAAAGTAGGAGGAATCACAATACCAGACATTAACAAAAATAGCATGGTATTGGCACCAAAACAAACATGAAGACCAAAGAAACAGATTAGAAGACACAGAGATAAACCCACACAAATACAGTTATCTCATCCTAGACAAAGGCACCAAAAACATACATTGGAGAAAAGATAGCCTTTTCAACAAATGGTTCTGGGAAAACTGGAAATACATATGTAACAAAATGAAATTAAACCCTGATCTCTCATCCTACACAAAAGTAAACTCAAGTGGATCAAAGACCTAGGAAGTAGACCAGAAACCCTGAAACTGCTGGTAGAAAATGTAGGCTCAACATTCCAACATATTGGCTCTGGAGCTGACTTCCTTAACAAGACTCCTAAAGCAGAAGAAGTGAAATAAAAAAATCAATAAGTGGGATGACAACAAAGCAAAAAGTTCTGCACAGCAAAGAAACAATTAAGAGCATTAAGATAGTGCCTACATAATAGGATAAAAATCTTTGCTACCTGCACCTCAGGTAAGGTGTTAATATCCAGGATATAAAAGAAATTCAAAAAAATTTAACACTAAAAAACCAAATAACTCAATCAATAAATGGGCAAAAGAACTAAACACACACTTCTCAAAAGAAGAAATGAGTGGTCAAGAAATATATGAAAAAAAGTTCAATGTCTCCAGCAATCAGGGAAATGAAAATTAAAACTACCTTGATAATTTCTCCAGTCAGAATTACAATTATCAAGAATATGAGATGGACATTATTACCCTATATACATGTATGATTACCTACATACATATATGATATCATACATACATGTATCATACATACATGACTCTGAACCATGTACAGCCAGAGGAATGAGATGTTGTTCTCTATTTGTGTAAAACCTGTCAAAATTCATTCTACTGTCATGTGTAATTGATTAGAAAAAAAAATTGAAAAAAGAGAATAGAAGCAACAATAAATGTTGCTGAGGATGTGGGGGAAATGGTACACTCATACATTGTTGCTAGGACTGCAAATTGGTGCAACGACTATGGAAGTCAGTATGGAGATTCCTCAGAAAACTAGGAATGGAACCATCATATGATCCAGCTATCCCACTGCTTGGTATATATCCAAAATATTTTAAATAAGCATACTATATTGACACAGCCACATCAATGTTTACAGCAGCATAATTCACAATAGTAAGCTATTGAGCCAACCTAGGTGCTCTTCCACAAAAGAATAAAGAAAACGTGGTTTATATACATAATGGAATGTTATTCAGCCATAAAAAAGAATGACTTTATGACATTTGCCAGTAAATGAGTGGATCTGGAGACTATTGTGCTAAGTGAAATAAGCCAGTTTCCAAAATCCAAAGGTTGAATGTTTTCTATGATATGTAAAAATTAATCCAAAATAAGGGTGGATAAATAAATAAAGATCCATGGAGAAGATGAAGGGGAATAAAGGGAAGGAAGGAGTGATGGGATAGTTAAATGCAGTGGAATGAATGAATTTGACCTAATTTTCCTATTCACATATATGAATATACTACAGTGACTCTCACCACTATGTATAAAACACTTATTATAAAAACTGTAATATCAGAAAGATCAGTAGAGTAGAGGAAAGGAAACGGTGGGGGGAGGAGGAGAGGGGAAGTACTGGTGAGTGAATTAGAGAAAATTATATTCAATACTTTTATAATTATGTCAAATGAATCCAAATGTTATGCATAAATTTAAAAGAATCAATAAAAATGTAGGGATTTAATAGACTTGCACTTCATTGGAATGGATGTGTACACCAATAAGCAGATTTTTAGGCCAGTACTTGAGTATAAATGTGATTATGTTCATTGTGTATGGGTTAACTAATAGGCATTTTAATGTATTAAGGACTATGTGTTATTGTTTAAAAACTGAATATAAGCAATGTCTATAAGAATGATCCTATTTTGAAATTCAGAGCGCACTATCCTTTAGGAATTAATAATAGGTCTAATATACAAATACTCAAGGGAGACGGTTTTTTTTTTTTCTTGGCATACATTGGAGAAAAGTGGGCACTGGAGTGTATAAGAATTTAATGCTATGATGGAACTTACCCTCTTTTTCCATCCAAATCAGTTACCAAATCTGAGTCTAGGTAGGAATTTAACCTTAATCTTCTTGCATAAAACTTTCTTTAAGAATATGCCTTAAAATGGGAGAAAAGAAAATTACATCCAACCTTATATTAGAAAAGGAGTCATGGATGAAAGTCCTAGCAGAACCACGGTGCTAGGCTTGGTGCTTATTCTTTATCTCAGATTTTAATGTCATTCTCTTTACAGTTCCAGTTCCATATTTTAAGACTTTCATCACACATGCAAACCTCAGGACTTTCAGTGGGTCTCTATAAATGTCCTGACTTCTTATGAAAAATCTGCATGTATATGTGTGATTAAGGAGAGGGGTCTTTTACTTTCTTCAGAATTTCAAAAGGATCCATAACCCCCAAGAGATTAGGAAATTCTGGTTTGGATCTAGTTTCTGTGAGTAAACTGGGTATTAAGACTTTTGTGAGATCAGAGGGAAGTAAGCTGCCTGCTTGACCTGAAAACTCCAGGAAAAGTGAAAACTAAGACTGGAGCTTTATTTTTCTGCCTGCCTGCCTGCTTAGCTCCGTTGCAAAGCACATTAACCAAATTGAATCTTTCTAAGTAGTCGGGAGCATGAGGAGAGGTAATGAGGGGAAACAAAATCTAGGGATAATGATAGGTTATTTTGCATTGTGTTCTGTTTATGTGATGTCAAATAATGTGTTTTTCTCTTTGACCTGTTGTTTCAGTATCATATAGAGGAAGCCTGATAGAGTGGGAAAAGCATGGGCTCTAGAGACAAGCAGACCTGGATTCAAACCCAGACTCCATACTCTAGAACAAGTTACTGAACTTCTTTGGGCCTCTTTCCTCATTTTTAAAAATGGGAATTTCAGGCACTACTTCATAATGTTGCTGTACAGATTAAGTGATACAAGGCAAAGTGCTTGGTAAGTAGGAAGAACATAACAGTAACATTTATTAGAATTAACAATTATCACCAAGACACCATCTTCCTCCTCTTGCTTTTTATTCCATCTACTTAATTTTCTTTGATAATGTCTCTTCATTTTACTGTTTGGTACCTTCCTTCTCTCTTCTTTGCTTCCAGACTTCTTTTGCAGTATCTTTCTACCTTTTTGTTGTTAATCTCTATCTTTCCTTCACTCACTCCTTTCCATGCTATTCACTTGTCACAAAGAAGGAAAGAGCTAGCTAAGGCAAGAATAGTCAAGAGAAAGGAAAAGACATTTGTTACATCAAATTTCAAGGAATGCCAGATCTTATTATTGAAGTGCTACCGCTTTACCTGAAATCTCACATACAAATATACAATTACCTCTAAATTTACTCTGTCCCCTTGAATGGTTCAACCTCAGCCAAAATCCATGTCAGGTTTCCTATTGTACTCAGAGCTGAAAATGAGTCCCTGGGTGCCATGGAGATTTGAAGTTCTCCCAAGAGCTCCTAAGCTTTTACTTAAATGAAAAGCCAAACATCCAAGCAATATTTACTCAGGGATTTGTTTGCTACATTAATTAAAATATATTACAAGCCCTCTTATCAATGGAATTGAGAGATAGATAGTTGATTAAAAGTCTCCTTTAAAGCTGAACAATAGAAAAGGGAAAAACACTTTAGATTATGTTTTTCTAATTTAAAATATAAACATACATTTGTTTCTCAATATTTTAATGCTGGACAAAAATCTATACCATTATTTTTCTTGCATAAAACTCACCCATAAGTATCTTCAATGATTTCTAGTTTCAGTTTCTTTAACATGAAGTATGTATGAAGCATATTCAATGCAGGATTCTTTTAAGTTTTATGATCTTGTTTCCAAAACACATTTGTAATACTTTCATTTGGTTTGACAGTAATATTTTAGTGACATAGATTTACTTAGTTTTTCCAAATCATTTTCCTTAGTATTTTTGTTTTTGTTATTAAATATATTTTATATAAAAATAGGTGTATATATAAGATATGAAGGGTAAACATTAAGTGAGCATCCATGTACTCACTACACAGTTAAGAAACATATCATTACAAATAAATCTGATAACTTGATTTGGGAACTGTGAAGAGCCTGAGATTTTACCCTATTTGCAAGCTGGCAAGTTGGCCTGCTACAATTATATGAATGCTGGCAAAAATTGATCTAGAAGTCTATCTTCATGCCAATAGCGAGCTAGCTTACAGTAGCATTATAAGTCTTGAAAATCAGCTCATGCAAGTCCTCCAACTTTGTTCTTTTTCTGAAGTTGTTTTGGCTAATCCAGTTCCTTTACATTTCTATGGAAATTTGAGAATAAGTTTGTAAATTTTCAAAAAAAATGGCAAGGATGAGGGAAGCTATTGGAAGTTTGACTAGGATTGTGATGAATCTATAGACAATTTAGGGGATAACTAATGTCTTAATAATCAACACATTAAGCCTTTCTTCTGATTCATAATACAATATATTTCTACTTATTTAATTCAATTTTGATGAAATTAAATCTTTCTATTGCCTATACTTTGTCATGTTCAATGTTTTATTCTAAAATTTTTAAAGATTTAGTTCTTATATTTAGGTCTGATCTATTTTGAATAAATTTTTGCATGTAATATGAGGTTGGAGTCCACATTCATTCTTTTGCATGTGTATATCCACCTGTATTAGCACTGCTTTTTGAATATACTCTATATATTGAATGGTCTTGGCATTTTTGTCAAAAATCAGTCATCCCTAGATGTATGGGTTTATTTATGGTCTCTCAATTATATTACACTGGTCTATATATCTGTCCCTATGCCAGTAAAATCACTGTAGTTTTGATTGCAATAGCTTTGTAATAAGATTTAAAATTTGGGAGTGTGAGTCTTCCAACATTTCCCTAATTTTTTCTTTTTCAATATTCTTATTTTTTGTTATACTGAAAATTTAACCCAGTGACCTTCTATCACTGAACTATAATTTCAGTTCTTAGTTTATTTTTTTCTAGACAAAATCTTACTAAGATGCTGAAGCTGGTCTTGAACTTGCAATCCTCCTGCCCCTGTCTCCTAAGTTCCTGGAGATTACAGGTGTGTGCCACCATACCTAGCTTTTCCCTTCTTTTTAAAAGAATGTTTAAGTGAATAAAGTTTGAAGGCCAGCTTTTCAATTTCTGTAAAAAAAGCCAATGTAATTTTGACATATATTGCACTGAATCTGTAGACTGCTTTTTTGTACAGCCATTTTAAGAATATTATGTCTTCCAAATCATGAATGTGGAATTTATATCCGTTTATTTAAGTATTCAATTTCCCAAGCAATATTTTATAGTTTTAAGTATACAAGTCAACCTTAATCAAAAATTTATTCCTTCATGTTTTACTCTTTTAGATAGCATAAATTGAATTGCTTTCCAAATTACTTTTCATACTGTTTGTTGCTATTATACAGAAACACACTGATTTTTGTGTGTTGATCTTGAACCCTGAAGCTTTGTTGAATTTGTTTCTTAGATGTAGTAGTTTGTGTGTATGAGTAGGTAACAGGTTCTTTGGAATTTTCTAACAATGTGATCTTGTCATCTGCATATAGGGATAGCTTTATTTCTACATAATTTGGGTGCCTTTTACTTCATCATCTTGCCTAATTGCTCTTTTGAATATCAGTGTTCATAACTGACATCCTTGCCTTGTTCCTGATCATACAAAGAAAGTTTTCAGTTATTAATTATTGAACATAAGGTAGGCTGGGAATGTAGTTCAGCAGCAGAAGGCTTGCCTAGCACACATGCAAACCCTGATTTCAATCCCCAGTACCATGGGAAAAAAAATGAATATGAGGTGAACTGTGGGTTGTCATAAATACCCTTTACCATGTTGAAGAAATTTCCCTCTACTGTTAGCTTTTTAATAATTTTATCAATAATGGATGCTGGATTTTGAAAAGCATTTTTTATGCATTGAGATGAGCATGTAATATTATCCCTGGTTAGTTTGTGTATTACATTGATTTTTCTTAGGAAAATTCCTTTGCATTCATGAGGCAAATACATTTAGTTGTGGTATATAATCCTTTAAATGTTTTGTTTAATTTAGTTTGCTATTATTTTGCTGATTATTTCAGCATCTATGATCACAGGAAATATTGGTTCTATTTTCTTGTGGTATATTTGGCTTTTACGTTTTTTTTTTTTTTTTTGGTGATACAAAAAATCAAACCCAGGGCATTGAGTGTGCTAAGCAAGTTCTCTACCACTGAGCCCTATATTTGATTTAGTATCAGGGTAATGCTGGTATCTCAGAATGAAATAGTAATGTTTCCTCCTCTTCTACTTTCTGGAAGAGTTTAACAAGGATTGTGTTAATTCTTCTTTAAATGTTTTGTAGAATTCATAATTAAAGCCATCTGTTCTTGGACTTTTCTGAGACTTTTTGATTTTTGCTTCAATCTTTTTATGGTTTTTAAAGAACTTTTTATAGGTCTATTCAGAATTTCTATTTCTTATTGAGTCAGAAATGGTAGTTTGTGTGTTTCTAGGAATTTGTCCATTTTGTCTGTTATCTACATATAATTGTTCACAGTATTTTCTTATAATATTTTTCATTTCCCTGAGATCAGTAGTGTTATCTTCACTTTTATATCTGATCTTAGTTATTTGAAGTTTTTTCTTAAATATTTGTCAGTTTTTTGGATCTTCTCAACAAATTTTGGCTTCATTGATTTTATTAGTTTTCTATACTTGTTTTATTTCTAACCAAATATTATTTCCTTCATCTGGGAAAATAAGAGACCTAGAATAGCTGAAGCAATCCTTAGCAGGAAGAATGAAGCATGTGCCATCACTATACCAGACCTTAAACTATACTACAGAGCAATAGTATCAAAAACAGCATGGTATTAGCACCAAAACAGACTGGTAGACCAATGGTACAGAATAGAGGACACAGAGACTAACCCACAAAACTACAATTATCTTATATTAGACAAAGACACCAAAAAATGCATTGGAGAAAAGATAGGCTCTTTAACAAATGGTGCTGGTAAAACTGAAATCCATATGCAACAAAATGAATTTAAACCCCTATCTCTCACCATGCACAAAACTCAACTCAAAATGGATCAAGGACCCAGGAATAAAACCAGAGACACTTCATCTAATAAAAGAAAAAGTGTGCCCTAATTTCCATCATGTGGGATTAGGCCCCAACTTCCTTAATAAGACTCCTATAGCACAAGAATTAAAATCAAGAATCAATAAATGGGATGGATTCAAACTAAAAAGTTTCTTTTCAGCAAAAGAAACAATCAGTGAGGTGAATAGAGAGCATATAGCTTGGGAGCAATTTTGACCCTTCACACATCAGATAGAACAAAAAGGCTAAACACCAAAAAACAAACAAAAAAACCAAATAACTCAATTAATAAATGGGCCAAAGACCTGAAGAGACACTTTTCAGGAGACAATATACAATCAATCAACAAATATATGAAGAAATGTTCATCATGTCTAGCAATTAGAGAAATGTAAATCAAAACATTCCTAAGATTTCATCTCCAGTCAGAATGGCATCTATTATGAAGACAAACAACAATAAATGTTGGCAAGGATGTAGGAAAAGAGGTACACTCATACATTGTTGGTGGGACTGCAAATTGGTGCAGCCAATATGGAAAGCAGTATGAAGATTCCTTGGAAATCTGGGAATGGAACCACCATTTGACCCAGCTCTCCCACTCCTTGGTCTATACCCATAGGGCTTAAAAACAGCATAATACAGGGACACAGTCACATCAATGTCTATAGCAGCACAATTCACAATAGCTAAATTTTGGAACCAACCGAGATGCCCTTCAGTAGATGAATGGATTTTAAAAATGTAGCATTTATATATAATGGAATATTACTCAGCAATAAAAGAGAATAAAATAATAGCATTTGCAGGTAAATGGATGGAGTTGGAGATTATAATGCTAAGTGAAGTTAGCCAATCCCCCCAAAAAACAAATGCTGAATGTTTTCTCTTTATAAGGAGGCTGACTTATGTAGGGAGGGGGGAGCATGGGAGGAATAGATAAACTCTAGATAGGGTAGAGGGGTGAGAGATTAAGGGAGGGGGCATGGGGTTAGAAATGATGGGGGAAAGTGATGGTCACCATTATCCAAAGTACATGTATGAAGACATGAATTGGTGTGAATATACTTTGTATACAACCAGAGATATGAAAAATTGTGCTCTATATGTGTAATATGGATTATAATGCATTCTGCTCCTATATATAAATTTTTTTAAAATTAATAAAAAATTATTTCCTCCATTCTACTACTTATGGATTCAGTTTGCAATCTTCTTTCTCTAGTTTGTTTCTGTGTAAACTTAGGATACTGATTTAAGATTTTTCTTCATTTTTAGTGTAGATAATTATAGCTATAATTTTTTCTCATCACTGCTTTTCTGTACCACCTAAGATTTGATATGGTGCATTTTTGGTTTTTAGCCATTCTTTGAGGGTTAGGATGAAGGTACTTCTTTTCAGGAGCACTGTGTTTGCCCTACAAAACACCTAGGTACCAGTAACGTACCACTTTAAATTATTTTTTAAAAACATTTTACTCTTTTACATTCATTTATTGAAATTTTTTGTCTAACCAGGTGATAAATTTTGACTTCAAATATGTGTGAGGATCAACATGTGTTAACAACTTCTTAGGGACTAGTAATCTTATCCCCATATTTTATTCATGCCAAGGCAACTTTTCATGCAGTCTTCCAAAGGGGTGAAATTTATATAATGTGTTTAGTTTTGATTCACCCTTATTCCAGGATAAAGCCTAGTATGGATCACTTTTATAGAAAAAGTCTTCCACTAAACTCTATACCTTTTGTGGGTCCTGGAGTGTAACTTCTATCCCATCTGCCACTATGAGACTACCAAGTACAAAAACTGTCACTTTGTTTCACAAATTCCTTCTGGAAAAAAAAAGGGGCTTTGAAGCTCACCTTATACATTCCTGTTTCAGTATCAGCTTAAATTTGTGTCTTATGTTAATATCCAATCATCGCTGGCTTGCCTTTAATTTTTAAACAATATTTTATTCACAATTGCTTTTTTTTCTAGGTTTTTTTTATTGTTGGTCGTTCAAAACATTACATAGTTCTTAATATATCATATTTCACAGTTTGATTCAAGTGAGTTATGAACTCCCATTTTTATCCCGTATACCGATTGCTGTATCACATCAGTTACACTTCCATAGATTTACATATTGCCATTCTAGTGACTGATGTATTCTGCTGTCTATCCTATTCTCTACTATCCCCCTTCCCCTTCCCTCCCCTCCCCTCCCCTTTTCTCTCTCTACCCCCTCTACTGTAAATCATTTCTTCCACTTGTATTATTTTTCTCTTACCCTCACAATTGCTAGCTCTTTGAATAGAAAGTTAGTTTAAATAAATTACCATGACCTATTTCCTGAAATAAAAATGTTATATTATATATAGGCATATAATCTGAGAAAATCGATAGACATATCAGTTTTCTTGCATATCATCTTAAAGATAATATATATGATCTTACAAATAATAGTTTCATATATCTTTTAAATCCTTGTAACTTTCATTTCTTTATTTTATCTTACTCTTCTGGCTTGGCTAGCCTATAAACCATTAAATAGAAGTGGTGTTAGCAGGGGCTGTGGTTGGGGCTCAGTGGTAGTGCAATTTCCTGGCATGTGTGAGACACTGGGTTCAATTCTATTGATGGATGAATGAGTAAAGAAAATGTGGCATCCATAAATGATAGAATATTATTCAGTCATGAAGAAACATGAAATCCTATCATTTTTAGCAAGATAGATGGAGCTGGAGTACATTTATGTTAAGTGAAGTAAGTCAGACATAGAAAAAATACTGCATGTTCTCTCTAATATGTGGAAGCCTAAATAGTCAAGCTCAATGAAGAATTCTGATTACTAGAGGCTGGGAAAGGTTGGTAGTAAGGATAAATAAAGGTTGGATAATGGGTACCAAACACAGGTACAAGGAATAAGTTATAGTGTTCCACAGCACAGTGGGGTGGGATGACTATAACTCAAAATAACTTGTTATATATTTTATGAAGCTCTGAAAGAGAGGAGTTCAAAGGCTCAAAACATACAAACATGATAAGGAGAGGGAATACTAATTACCTTGTTGGATCCCTGCATTTGGATGCATGTGTTGCACCTCTGAAGGCTGAGTTGGAGGATCACAAATTCGAGGCCAGCTCTGTCAATTTAGTGAGACTTTATCTCAAAATAAAAAATAAAAAGGGATAGGGATATAACTCAGTGGTTGAACACCCATGGGTTCAATCCCCAGTACTGAAAAAAGTCAGCATTTACCCCATTATTGTTCAATTATGTTAATCAATTTTTTTAAAAAAATTAAAATCTAAAATCATGTCTACAAATTTGAAAAATAGGAAGAAAAAGAAAACGAATTCTAAAAACTACAAAAATCTCTTCAAACTAAACAATACATTCAGAAAATCTGAAGAATACAAAATCAACAACAAGAAAAGTAGTGCTGGGTGTGGTGGTGCATGCTTATTATTCTAGCAACCTGGGAGGCTGAGGTAGGAAGATTCCAAGTTCAAGCCTCAGCAATGTAGCAAGATCCTGTCTCAAATTTTAAAAAAGGACTGGGTATGTAACTTAATGGTAATCTGTCTCTTGGTTCAATCTCTAGTGCCCCGATAAATAAACAAATTGTATTTCTATAAAATAAACTCTGAAAAATGTATCAAGAAAATAATTTCAATTAAAGTAGCTACAAGCAGTAAACATTTTGAAATAAACTTAACCAAGATACAAGATCTCTATACTAAAATCTGTAAAATATTGATGAAAAGAAACTTGAAGAAGAGACAAATAGAAAAATATCCATCTTCATGAATTGGAACAATAAATATTGTTAAAATGTCCATACTACCCAAAATGATCTATAGATTCAATATAATTCTTATCAAAATTCCAATGGCAATTTCATAGAAATAGGAAAAAAACAATTCTAATATTTACATACAGAACCACAACAGATTCACAATAACCAAAACAATCTTGACCATAAAGAACAAAGTCAGAGGCATCACGTTGCAGCATATTCAAAATATACTACAGACTATAGTAACCAAAACAGCATGGAACTATCATAAAAACAGACACATATCCAAATGGAATAGAACAGAAAGCACAGACATAAATCCAAGCCTTTATAGAGTGCTGATTCTCAACAAAGATGCCAAGGGCATACAAAGAGGAAATGACAGTCCTTCAATAAATGGTGTCGGTCTAACCAGATAGAATAAAACTACACTTGTGTCTCACATCAAATACCAAAATAAATTCAAAAAAACACTTAAAATGGATTAAACACTAAAATTTAATGCCTGAAACTATAAAACTACTAAAAGAAAACATCCTTGACATTGGTTTAGGAATTGATTTTCTGGATATGAACACAAAACATAGTCAACAGAAACAAAAATAGAAAGATGGGATTACATCAAACCAAAAAGCTTCTGCACAGCAGAGGAAATAATCATCGAAGTGAGGAGATGACCTATAGAATGAGAGAAAATATTTGCAAACCATATATCTCATAAATGGTTAATATTCAGGAATACAAACATCTCAATGGTAACAAAGCAAATAACTGGATTTAAAAATGGGCAAAAGACCTGAACAGAAATTGCTCAAAAGAAGACATGCAGGTGGACAACAGTTATATGAAAAAATGCTCAAAATCACTAATCATCACAGAAATGCAAATGAAAACCACAATGAGATATCAACTGCCATCTACTAGAATGGATATTATCTAAAGGACAATAGGCAGGTGGTGCATGTCTGTAATTCCAGCCACTTGGGAGGCTGAGATAGAAAGATTGAAAGTTTGAGACCAGCCTTGGAAATTTAGAAAGACCCTGTCTCAAAAAGGGGGGGGGGCTGGGGATGTAGCTCAATGGTAAAGCACCCTGGCTTCAGGCCACAGTACTGGGCAGAAAAAAAAAACAATAGGTAAGTGTGAAAAATGATGTAGAGATAATGAAATGCTTGAACATTGTTTCATAGTTTGGTAAAGATGAAAATTAGTACAGCCAAAATGGTAAACAGTATGGAGGGCTCTCAAAACATCCAAAAAATATTGCACAATATGGTGACTATAGATTACAATAATGTACTGTATATTTCAAAAATCTAGAATAAAGGATTTTGAAAGTTTTTACCATAAAGAAATGATAGACATTTGAGAAGATGTTTAACCTGAATTAAACGTTACTCTATATATACATGTATCAAATATTACATGGTAATACATTAATATGTAGAACTTTCGTGTATTTATGTACCAATTAAAATGAATTTTAAAATATTAAAGTTTTAAAAATGAAAAAATAAAATTACTATATGATCCATCAATCCCACTACTTGATGTAGATCCAAAACAACTTAAATCAATATGTTGAAGACATATCCACATTTCCATGCTTATTCCAGAATTATTCCTGCTAGTGTTCATCAACACATGAATATATAAACAAAATGCATATATACACAATGATATACTATTTGGACATTTAAAAAAAGGAAACCTTGTCATTTTATACATGGAAGAACCTGGAGGATATTAAACTGAAATAAGCCAGGCATAGAAGAACAAGTGCCATATGATCTCATTCATATGTAGAGTCTAAAACAGTTAATATCATACAAGTAGAGAGTGGAATGGTGGTTACCAAAGTTTGGGGGAGAAAATGACTGGGAACATGTTTGTCAAAAGATACAAAATTTCAGTTAGATAGGAGTAATAGATTTAAGAGATTTATTGTAGAAGATAGTGACTACACTTAGTAGCAAAATATTTAATTCTTGAGAAGTGGTAGGAGAATAGATTTTAAATAGATTTCTCACCCTAAAAATGTTGACTGAGGTAATGTATACATTAATTAGCTAGATTCAGACATTCCACAATGGGTTTATGTGTGTAGACACACACATACATATTTCAAAGCATATTATACACAATAAATATATACAATTTTATCTGTCAATTATAAAACTAAAAATAAAAGATTTTCTAACAAACCATATGTGCATACTTGAAATGAGTTCTAGGTCATGGAATATTATTTTTTCCATGTACTGCTATATTCAATTGAGTATCATATTATTTAAAATGTTAAATCTGTATTCATAAGTGAGATTTGTTGGGTTTTTCCTTTTGGTTCTGTCTATATCAAATGTTTTTTTTTTTTAAGTTAGGTTAGTTTTATTTTAAAAATTGGGGAACATCCCTTATTTCTTGAAAAACTAAAATCCCATACAAATTATATCTTCAATGTTAGAAGGAATTCACCTATGGAATTCAATGAAGTGTTATTTCTGTTTGTATGGTTTGGTTTGTATTGGAAAAATTGATAGTCATTTCACAACTTTCTCATAGTTATTAATCTTCTACTTTTCTCAAGTCATTTTCTGTAATTTTCTCAGAGTTTTGATCTTATAATATTTTCTTTCTGTGTCTCTTTCCCTCTTTTTAAATCTGTTTTGTATTATATTTGAAAGGAAGTTAAATGTGATGATTTAGAATATAGGCTCTAAATTCAATCTACCTGGATTTGAATCCTTTAGTTGAAAAAATTACTTAAATTCTCAGTATATTCATTTGTAAAATAAAATCTACTTCAATAGCTACTTCAGTAGATTGTTGCATGGATCAAAATAGTTAATGTATGTAAAAGTGAAAAGCAGAACAGTGTCTATAATATATTTAGCCCTCAATTATTAAGCTTTTATGTATATAAGCTTCCAAGGACTGCCATATAAAGTACAGCAAACTGGGAAGCATAAAACACAGAAATTCATTCCTTCACAGTTTCCAGGGCCAGAAGTCTAAAATCAAAGAATCTGCAGGGCTATGCTCCCTGGAAAGGCTAGGAAAGGAGAATTCTTTGCTTTTGCATCCCTAGGGGCTCCTTGGTTTTTCTTGGTGTGTATCGGGATAACTTCAATTTCTACCTTCATCTTCACATGGCTTTTATCCTTATTTCTCTCTCTCTCTCTCTCTCTCTCTCTCTCTCTCTCTCTCTCTCTCTCTCTGTGTGTGTGTGTGTGTGTGTGTGTGTGTGTGTGTGTACCCTGTTCTTGTAAGGACTTGGTCTTTGTATTTAGGGTACACCCATATTCACTAGAACTTACTTGAACTTAATTGTATCTGCAAAGACACAATTTTCAATAAGGTCATATTTTGAGGTTTGGGATGAAAATGAACTTGGGAGGATATTATTCAAATCATTACATTATATTACATTTCTAATGTTGTGCTTCCTTTATTATTTTCCTCTTATATTCTTGATTACTCTTGATAAAAATTTGTAACTCATTAGTCATTGTGAAAACTGGCTCCTATATTTACTTAGAAGTTTTTCTGGGTATCTACTTTCTGTTTCATTTCTTCTTTGATCTATAATAATTGCTTAATTATGCTTTCCTAATTTCCTCCATGTTTCCTCTCCTACCTTTATGATTTATTTTTCTCCTTTCTTGATAGACAAAAATTATGTGGATTTTCATTTGAATAAAGCATTGAATGTAGTCCCTAAATGTTTACTATGTTTCATTCATCATTCTTGTTTAAATAGTATATAATTTAAGTCTTGATTTTTATCTTTGAGACAAAAATTATTTAATAGTCTAAGGTTTTTATTTTTGCATGGTTCAATTCTTTATTTCATATATATTTTTAATTTTTAACTTGTAAATGAACACAATAACATTATTCTATTTATTTATTTTTATGTGGTGCTGAGGTTCGAACCCAGTGCCTCACACAAGCACTCCACCACTGAGTCACAATCCCAGCCTTTATTTATGGTTTTTAGTGTGTAAGTTCAATGAATTATGATCAGAAACTATGAGATTTTGGCCCAAATTACTACTTTTGTAATATGTTGTTTCCATTGTGGTCTTAAATATGAGAATATTTTTTTAAAGTTTCATGAACATTTAATAAAAATATGTGTTCTATGTAGAGTACAAAGTCATACATATAAATATAAGTTGAGAGTTAAATTTATCAATTATATTTTTCAGTTTATCTGTTCCCTCCCCCCCTCCCTCCCTCCCTCCCTCCCTCCCTCTCTCTCTCTCTCTCTCTCTCTCTCTCTCTCTCTCTCTCTCTCTCTCTCTCCTCTCTCTCTCTTTCTTTTTATCTATTTGATCTGTCAAAGATTACAGTAGTTATAACGCAGGGGCTGCTACTTGCCAACCCAACATCCAGCCTTATCTTTTCTTCTTAGTAACAGAGGCCTGCCTTGTTTTTCCGTAGGCATATTGCCACCCAAAATAAAAGACTACATTTTCCAGCCTCCCTCGCAGCTACCATCTGACTAAGTTCTGGCTACTGTGGTGTGTGTGTGTGTGTGTGTGTGTGTGTGTGTGTGTGTGTAAGCTCCTCCTCTTAGTTCTTCCTACACAGAATGTAGGTAGATAGCTGGAGTTCAGAAAGCCATTTTGGGCTATACAGCAGCACAGATGCTCTTGTAATTGCAATGGAGTTACATCCAGATAAACCCATTATAAATTGAAAATATCGTAAGTCGAAGATAAATTTAACACACTTAACCTACTGAACATCAACATGGTAGCTTAGCAACCCAATGTGCTGTAGAGTTTAAGTTATTTCCCTTCATGATCACATGGCTGACAGGGAACTGTGGCTCACTGTCACTGCCCAACATTGCCAGAGTAACATACTCTATATTATCAGCCCAAGAAAACATCAAAATTCAAAATTTGAAGTACAGTTCCTACCAAATGTGTATTGCTTTCACACCATCATAAAGCTGAAAAATCATAAGTTGGACCATCATTAAGTCAAGAACCATCTGCACACAAATGATGGCAGAACAGAAAGATGTACAGCCTGAAATAATTACATCCAGGTTTCTTTTCCATAGGAAGAAATAAGCCACTATCCAGTTGAAGCCCCTGATATTTTAGGTTTTACCTTACATGCCACCCAAACTAGTCCTAATTAATACAGGTATGATA
This sequence comes from Spermophilus citellus, assembly GCF_964194105.1. NCBI lineage: Eukaryota > Metazoa > Chordata > Mammalia > Rodentia > Sciuridae > Spermophilus > Spermophilus citellus. Next base: position 110,103,709 of record NC_138190.1, on the reverse strand, counting down.
ATGTTTTCCACCAGGATTATAAAGATTGACAATTTTTCCTTATACTAGGTTTTGATTTATAAACTGTTATGCTACATCATTCATGTATAAATGTTCATAACTCATGTGTTTTTTTAAAGATTTTTAATGTTTGTCAATAAAATAAGTTTTTTTTCCTAATTGATATCTTGAGTCTTGCCTCTTAATCTTTGTTTCTAATTTTTTCTCTTCTAAATTTCACACCAATGCAATCATTTTTTTGGTTCCACCACTGTACTGAAACTGCTTTTGTTACCCTTGACCTGTTTTCTTTCTTTTTTCCCCTTCCTTTTTTTTTTTTTTTTGTACAGAAGGACCCATGGCCTCTCTGAGTTTTAGACATGCCCCCCTGTCCTGCTACATGGCAGCAGCCCTTTCTCTCCTGGTGGGCAGTGCTTATCACTCCTTGAGGCAAAGTGGCTTCTTTCATTATTGGCTTAGTGGCATAAAGAGCCCCACGTTTCCTGGACCATAGATTTAGACTAAGAGGAAGTTTTGCTGAGCCCTGGGAGGCAGCATGCTGCAGTCTAAATCTACAGGCATGGGAAACACCTCCTGAAGGTCCTCCGTCTCCAAATCTTGGAAGAAGGTTACCATATGATCAGAGTGTCAGGTTCTGGTGGGAAACAGAAAATGTAAACCTCTTCTCTCCTCCTGAGTCCTCCCAGGTATCTGTCACACTCAAAATCTCACTGATCCAATATAGTCAAATATCAGTTTGCATAGAAATTAACATCAATGTTTATAGCAGCACAATTCATAATAGCTAAACTGTGCAGCCAACCTAGATGCCCTTCAGTGGATGAGTGGATAAAAAAAGTGTGGCATATATACACAATGGAATATTACTCAGCAATAAAAAAGAACAAAATCACGGCATATGCAGGTAAATGTATGGTGTTGGAGAAGATAATGCTAAGTGAAATCAGCCAATCCCCAAAAAACAAATGCCAAATGTTTTCTCTGATATAAGGAACATGACTCATAGTGGGGTAGGGAGGGAGAGCATGGGAGGATTAGATTAATTCTAGATAGGGAAGAGGGGTGGGAAGGAAAGGGAGGGGGATTAGCAAGGATGGTGGAATGTGATGTCATCATTATACAAAGTACATGTATGAAGACTTGAATTGGGTGTCAACATACCTTATGTACAAAGAGATATGAAAAACTGTGGTATATATGTGTATTAAGAATTTAATGCAAAAGAGTACATGTATAATGGCATAAATTGACAGGAACATACTTTATATACAGAGATACGAAAAATTGTACTCCTGTAATAAGGATTGTAATACATTCCACTGTTGTTGTGTATTTAAAAACTAATAAAATAAATGAAAAAGAAACTATTTGTTTTAAATGCTGCATATTGTTTGCATTGGCCATTGTTATTATTTGTTTCTCCCTAAGTTTGAGGTACTGTAAACTTTCAGGAACACTATAAGTTCACAGGGAAGAAACTTTATTACCTCAGATTCATACTGTTAGATGGGCAGACACACAAACAGCATGAAAAAGCAAGGGAACAAATCACCCCAAACAAACCAAAGTACCTCAATTACAGAATCCATGATACTATAGTGGAAGAAATATCAGAGAAAGACTCCAAAAGTTTACAGTTAAAATGATCCAAGATGTAAAAGACAATGTAAGAAGTGAAATAAGAGAAAAAATACAAGAAGTGAAGTATCACTTCAATAAGGAAATAGAGATTCTGAAAAAGAACCATTTGAAAATCTTCAAAATGAAGGAATCAATAAACCAAATTAAAACTTTAATGGAAAGCACCACAACAGACTAAATCACTTTAAAGACAGAGAGTTTCAAACAATGAAGACAAAATATATAACCTTGAAAATACAGCTGACCATATAGAAAATATTTTAAGAGAGCATGAACAGAATTTTCAAGAAATTTGGGATAACATGAAGAGTGAGCTGTTTTCAATATTCATTTTACTTTATCTTTCTGGAACATTTCACACTCTTCTTTTTTCAAGATAGTGTTTTCTTCTGATTTTCTCTCAGACATCCAGAACCATATCTCTGACTATCTAGGTGAATGTTCCACAGCCATATCAAAACTGAATTGTACTTGCTTCCCCCTTAAACAAGTTTCCTTCATTATTCTTCACATTGGTTAATTTTGACACAGTTGAACCTGATATTATCCTTTATTATCCTTCATTCTTTTTTCTACTTTACTCTATATTTACAACTAACTACCAAATCTTGTCAATTCTGCCTTAAAAACTCTCTTCAATTATGTCACAGATAATGCTTTAGTTGAGACCCTCATTCACTTTGGTTTAGACTATTCCAACAGTTTTTATTTCCATGCCTCTAGTCTATTACTCATCCTCCATAAACCTACCAATCTCATTCTCAAAAAAAAAAGTTTGATTGCATATTCACTTCACTTTAAAAAAAAATCTATGTTGTTTCTCTATCAAGTTCATTAATATGGTGTACAAATTCCTTGACAATCTGAAATACTCCTCCTACTTCATCTCCTGCCACACCTTCCTCAGAAACTTCCTATGCTCCAGGTACAATAGACTTCTCATACACTAGAAAAGATACTTTCTGTAAATCCTTTTCACGGCTCTGTAGTTGGACATATGTTTCCTATGGATAGAATATTGACCCTGTATTCCTTTTCTGGCATACGCCTAGACATTCTTCAAGTCCCAGTTAAAATTTCATCTCTTCTATGAAACCTTCCTTGACTCTCAGAGACATAGTTTGGAATTACTCTTGCTCTTTTATACTACCAGTAGTTTGTCCACATTAGTGCTATATCACTAAACATGTTGTGGTAAACTTTTGCAGTTCCTATTTCCCTACTGTGAACTTTTTGAAATCAGGAACTATTTGATTTAGACTAGAATTTAGCATGGTTTCTGGCTTAAAAAAAAAAGAACCAATATTCAAGGTCAGATTGGAGACATTATTACTGGTCCTCAAAACACTGAGCCTCTCCCAGATCATTTGCCTAAAATTCATCTTTTCCACTTTTGGCTTAAGGCACTCACAGTTGTTAAAATACATTTCTAGAATGGGCCAAAAGGGCTCATAGTAATTTTGCCAGGCCTTTTTCAAAGGACTATTAAAAAAGTGCATTCTCAAAGAAAAAACACATTCAGGAGTAGGAGCTAATTGGAGAAATGGGGGGGGGGGGACATACACCACATTTTGTTGTCAGAGACTTTACTTCTTTTTCAATATAGTCTTGTGCTATCTTGATAGAGAACAATGGAATAACTTATTACTTTTTCAATAACAATTATGATTCTTTTGGTTGAATATATTGCCATATATTCATTCCTCCTGTCTCTCCACTGACTAGACTAAAAATTCCACAAGGACAGAGAACTTTATTTTATTCACTGATACATATCCCAATTGTTATTTTTTTGTTAAATGAATGAGTGAATACATGAGAGTGGGGGATACAGATGGCTAAATCATATTGGTTTTAGAGTTCCCATCCCCTTCTAGGTTCAGGGACATTGCAAATCTCTGTATCTGTTATAAAACATTTCTCATAAAAACACACGTGAATCTCCAAGGCATCTTTCACATGTCAGACTCTGTTATTCTATTATTAGAATCACCTAATAGTGGCATCTGTTGGGAGAATTAGAGAACAAATGATTGGTACATGACCTAAATGTCAAATCATGATGACATTCTCCAGTTATGCCCACCAAGATTGTTACTGACTTAGAGGGATGTACAATTGTCCCTTCACAGGGGATCTTCCTGGGAGTGGCTTTATCTGTTACCTTCCTATACAATATTCTTGTTTTGCTACTCAATGCAGGGTTCTCACAGTGTGGGATTAGCAGGTTTTCTCTGATTTCCTAAAAAGAATGGCTACACCACATTGTTTAATGTGGCTTTAAATGCGTGATGAAGCTCCTGTTAGGCTACTCTGCTTATAAGTCTAATGTCAGTACCAAAACAGCCTTTGGGGATACAGCTGATAAATTTTCCATCAGTTTCTTGCTCAACAAAAGTGGCTTCAGAAAAGATGGCTTTCCTACTGATGACAGAGCTGAATCTGAGTACCTCACTATTAATGTATTTAGTGTATTCTTGATTAAAATAGGTCAGAGATGATAAGAATAAAACTTCTCAAGATGACACATGTATATAGTTGAAACCTTTATCTGTATATAATGAGAGATGGGTACCCATATTTCTATAAAGTAGGACACTATATGAAAATTGAAACTTACATAGCAATTATGATGAGCCAGGTGCTTTTCTAAGTAGTCTTTGGACATTAACTCATTTAATCTTCTTAACATGCCTACACTGTAGGAACTATTATCATATCCATTTTACGATTAAAAAAAAGGCAAAGAAGTTATGTTACTTGACAATCAACACCAGAGATAGAGCTAGAATTCAAGATGAAGCAGTTTGGCTCCAGATTCCACACAACCCATGATATTTTAAAGCTCATGCCAAATAACTAGAGGAAAACATTCCAAGATATTGGTATAGACAACAATTTCCTGAATAAGACTCCAATAACTTGTGAAATAATAGTCAGATTTGACAAATAGGATTACAACAAATTTTTTAAAAATGCATAGCAAATGAAACAATCAACAGAGCAAAGATACAGCCTACTGAATGGGAGAAAAATCTTTCCAGCTATAAATCTGACAGAGGATTAATGTCCAGAATATATAAAGACCTCAAAAAAGTTAACACTGAAAGAATACATAGTCCAATCAATAAATGAGTTAGTAAGTTGACTGGACACTTCTCAAAATAAGTAGTACAAATGATTGATAATTATATGAAAAATGATCAATGTCTTTACCCACCAGGAAACACAAATCAAATGACATTGAGATTCTGCCTCATCTTAGTCAGAATGGCTGTTATCAAGAAAACAAAAAAATAATAAATGCTGGCAAGGATACAGAAGATACGGAATGCTTAAACATTGTTGGTTGGAATGTAATACTAGCACAGCCACTATGGAAACCATTATGGAAGGTTCTCAAAAAAAGAACTAAAAAATAAGCTACCATAGGATTTAACTAAACCACATCTGGATAGGTACCCAAAAGAATGAAATTCAGGGTACAATAGAGATATCTACATACTGTTTTCAACACTGGACGGTGATTCCAGTTTCTTTATTTGGCTGGTAGGATCATTCTCCAAATTATTTTTTACATTCTCCTGAAACCTCCAAGACCTCACACCTTGAGCCCACCCCTTCTCAACAAATAATCTCATCTCCCCTAGTACTTCACAGAAAATATAAAAAGTCGGAAGTAAACTGCTCCAGCATCGTATCATGAGACCTCAACTTATCCGAATCCACACTGATACTTTGCTCCTTTTATGTTGCAATGGAAAAGGTGTTCCTCTGCCCTTTAAGGCTCCTCTCATTTTCTTTCTTTTTCTACTGGTCTGATATGGTTTAGACGTGAAGTGTCTCCCAAAAGCTCATGTGTGAGACAATACAAGAATGTTCTAAGATGAAATGATTAGATAATGAGAGGTACAACCTAATCAGTGGATTAATCTACTAATGAATTCACTGGACACTAACTGTAGGCAGGAAGGTTGTGGTTGGAGGAAGTAGGTCACTGGAGGTATGCCTTTGGGGATTATATTTTGTCCCTTATGAGCAGAGCTTTCTCTGCTTCCTTATGGCCATGTCCTGAGCAGCTTTCCTCCTCTATGCCCTTCTGCTGTGATGTTCTGCCTCACCTCCAGCCCAGTGTTATGGAGTCCACCATCTGTGGATTGCACCTCTGAAACCATGAGCCAAAATAATCCTTTTCTCCCTTAAATTGTTCTTGTCAGGTATGTTGGTCACAGTGATGAAAGGCTAACTAAAACATGGTCCCATGTTGTCAGCATTTATACATCTCAGAGGCTATCCCATCTTAAGAAAAGGAAAAAGGAAACCCAAACATCCTTGACCTTACATGCCAACTGGCTAGTTTTCCACTTCCTTTTTTTCTGCTAAATCATTTGAACCAGCTGTCTAGGCTGTTTCCATTTCTTATCTCCACATCATTCCTTAGTCCAAGGCATTCTAACTAAAATCAAGAAATAATTATACCATCCCTCTAACACCTTCCCTTGGATATCTCATTGGCATCTAAATGGCCATCATGTCATTAACTACAGTTGTCACTTTTTATACTTATTTGACACTGTACTTCTTAGCAGCATCAAATAATGTTGATAACTCCCTCTTGAAGCAATTGTTTGTTTTTTTTACCATCCCAATCATTGCTGGAATATCATACTACTTTCATTGTTACCCTCTCTAGTGGTCTCAATCTCCTTTGATGGCCTTAACTGCCTGATCTTTAAATCTTGGAGAACTCCATAGCTCAGTCCTCTTACCTCTTCTATTTATACATTCTCCCTAGGTGATATCATTCTATCACAGGGCTTTAAATAGCATCTGTATGCTGAGAATTGCCAAATATTGTTACTGACCTTGACCTCTCTTCATATGTCTGACTCTCCAACATCTTCCCTTGGATGTCTCACATGCATCTTAAACTCTCTATATCCTAAAATGAACTCATACCATGCCAATTAATTATGTATATCCTTCAACTTCCCCACTTTAGTGAAATTGTATCACTATTCACCTACTTACTCAAACCAGAAACTAGGAAGTCATCTTTGACACATCTCTCTGCCTTACCCACCACAACACTAAAGTAAATTTAGCTAATTATATTTCTCAACTACTTCACAATTCATCCATCTTCTCTGCATCTCAAGGGTCACTGTCTTATTTGAGGCCACCATTACCTCTTTCCTATATTTTTTCAGTACCCTTCTGGTTAGTCTCTCTACTTCCCTTCCAACTCATTCTTCAATAACCCCACTTTCATTAATGTATAGGATGAAATGAAAACTCCATAAGAAAATAGAGGACTTGAACAACACTATAAGCCAACTAGATGTTACAGATATGCTGGAAGATCTCAGACATATCACAGGTTCAGTTCCAGACCACTGTCTTGAAGTGAAAATCACAATGAAGCAAGTCACATAAATTTTTGTGCACATAAAAGTGATTTCATCTCAAGAAACCACTTTCTTTGTTCATCCATAAAAAGCAACTCCTTGTTCATTAAATTTTGACCATGAGATTACAGTAAAACAGTCACATTTTGAGGCATCACTACTAATTCTAGTTCTCGTTATTTCCACCACATCTGCAGGTACTTCCTCCACTGAAGTCTACGACTATGGAAAATCGTCCATGAATGTTGGAATCAATCATTTACAAACTCCTATTAATACATCTTTATGGGGTATCACATGCTGTTTTGATACATGTATACATTGTGTAATGTTCAACTGATGGTAAATGTATCTATCTCCCCAAACATTTTTTTTCATTTATTTATGGGAAACAACATTCAAAATCCTTTCTTCTAACTTTTTATAAAAATAGATACAGTACATTATCATTTACTTCACTTTACTGTGCAATAAAACACAAACACAAATAAGCCTATTTCTTTAATCAACAAATGCAACAAAGAAAAAATCACAAGGAAAAACTGAAACATCTTTTAATAATGAAGATGAAAATACAACCTACCAATCTTATGTAATACTGAATGAGCAAAAGCACAGAAAATATTTGTTGTAAACACATGCATTTAAAAGAACTCAAGTCAATAGCCTAACTTACATTTAAGGGACTAGAAAAAGAACAAACTAAACCTAAAACTAGCAGAAAGAAGGGAATAATAAAGATTGGACAAGAGATACTAAAATAGATCTAAGAAAAAACATTAGAAAAAGATCAATGAAACACAAGTTAATTCTTTGACAATATCAACAAAATTAACAAAATTCACCTAGATCAACTAAGAAAAAAATGATTCAAATTTCTGGAATCAGAAATTAAAGAAGGTACATGACTGCCAAACAGAAAAATGAAAGAAATTATAAAAGAAAATAATGAATAATTATAGACCAAGAAATTAGATGACCTAGATGGAATTCAAAAAATCCTAGAAACATGCAAACTGTTAAAATTTGCCACCAAGGCCAGGTGCTGTGTCACACACCTATAATTCCATTGACTTGGAAGGCTGAGACAGAAGGATTGCAAGTTCAAGGCCAGCCTTAGCAATTTCACAAGGTCCTAAGCAACTTAGCAAGACCTTATCTTGAAATAAAAAGTAAACTGGGCTGGGAATGTAGCTCAGTGCTTAAGAGCCCCTGGGTTAAATTTCTAGTACCAAAACAACAACAAAAATTGACACAAGAAAAAATGTAAATTCTGAACAGACTTATAGGAAGCAAAATGATTGAATCTAATAAAAACACTTTACTCATTTAAATGCCAGGGCAAGATGGCTTCACTGCTGAATTTTTTTTTTTTTTAATATACGCCAGGGATTCAACCCAGGGGCACTTTACAACTAAGCTATATTTCCAGTCCTTTTTATTGTTCATGTTGAAACAGGGCCTCTCTAAATTGCTTAGGGCCTTGCTAAATTGCTGAAACTGGCCTTGCACTTATGATCCCCCTGCTTCAGCTTCCCAAGTCACTGGGACTACAGGCATACACCACCATGCTGGCTTCACTGCTTAATTCTGTCAAACATTTAAAGAAGAATTAACATAAAGCCTTTCTAAACTCTTCAAGCAATTAGAATGAAAGAAAACATTTCTTAACTCATCCAATGAGGCCAGCATTACTATGATACCAATGCCAGACCAAAACATCACAAAATGCAAAACTAGAGATTAATATCTCATTTATGAATATAAATGCAAAAATCCCCCCCAAAAATACTAGTAAACCAAATCCAGTAACATATTAAAAACATACATCATGACTAAATGGAATTTATCACAGGAATGTAATACTAGGTAGTTACATCAATGTAAAACATAAATTAATAGAACAAAAGAAAAACCATGTGATCATTCCAATTGGTACAAGAAAAACAGGATTTGACCCTTTTATGATAAAAAATACTCAGCCACCTGGGAATGGGAATAAGCTTCTTCAACCTTATAAAAGCCATTAATGAATGATAACATCAAACTCAATAGTCAAAACCTGAGGGGTATTTTCCCTCTAATATCAAGAACAAGATAAGGATACCTACCTTTTCACTTCAATGTAACATTGTACTAGAAATTCTAACCAGAATAATTAGGACAGAAATAAAAATAAATAGCATCCAAATTGGAAAGGAATAATTAGAATGTTCTCTTTTTACAGATGACAATATTTTATATAGAGAAAATACTTTAAAATTAAAAAAAAAAACAGCTGGGTACAGTGGTGCATACCTATAATTCCAGTGGCTTGGGAGGCTGAGTCAGGAGGGTTGCAAGTTCAAGCAAGCTTCAGAAACTTAGTGAGATCTTAAGCAACTTATTTCTCAAAATAAAGAAATAAAATAAGGACTGGGGATATGGTTCAGTGGTTAAGTGCCCCTGAGTTCAATCCCTGGTACAAAAAAAAATCCATAAAACAAATTTATAGCTAATGAACAAATTTGACAAAAATTGCAGCATATAATATCAACACACAAAAATCAGTTCTGTTTCTATACACTAGAAATGAATAGTCCAAAAAGAAAATTAAGAAAACAATTTAGTTTGCAATATCATCAGAAAGAACAAAATATTTAGAAATAAATATAACCAAGGTGGTACAAGACTCACACTGAAAACTATGAAACACTGCTGAAAGTAATCAAAGAAGACCTAAATAAAGGAAAAGATACCAGTGTCATGGATTGAACTACAACATTGTTACAATAGAAATGCTTTTCAAAACTGAGTACAGGTTCAATGCAATCACTATCAAAATTCAAACAGCCTTTTCAAGGAAATGGAAATCCTGATCTTCATATTATAAGGAATAGGTGGACCCAAAATAGGCAAAACAACCTTGAAAAAAGCAACCAATATTGGAAGATTCAGACTTCCCAAATTTAAAACTTAAAAAAACAAAGCTATAGTAATCAAAACAGCATGGTACTGGTATGAGGCTGGAAACATAGACCAGTGGAATAAAATTGAAAGTCCAGAAATAAATACATATGTCTATAGCCAATTGACTTTTGACAAAGTGCCAAAATTATTCAATGGGGAAAGAATATTCTCTTCAACAAGTTAATCTGGGTCAAGTAGATACAAGCATGCAGAAGAATGAAATTGTAACTCTATCTCATACCATAAAACATAAAGTAACTCAAAACCAATCAAAGGCCTAAGTATAGAAAGCAAACCATAAAATCTATAGAACAAAATATATGGGTAAATATTTTTTTTAAAGAGAGAGAGAGAGAAAATTTTTTAATATTTATTTTTTTTTAGTATTCGATGGACACAACATCTTCGTATGTGGTGCTGAGGATCCAACCCAGGCCGCACGCATGCCAGGCAAGCGCACTATCTCTTGAGCCACATCTCCAGCCCATGGGTAAATATTCATGACCTTAAATTATGTTATGATTTCTTAAAAGTGACCTCAAAAACAAGACAGATAAATTGGGCTTCTTCGAAATTAAATACATTTGTATATCAGAGGATGCTACCAAAAAGTAAAAGGACAATCTACAGAATGAGATAAAATATTTGCAAGTCATAAGGGTCTAGTATCCAAAACATATAAAAAACATTAAAATAAAAGGACAATCAACCAAATATTTTAAATGGGCAATGGACTTAAATAGACATTTCTCCAGAGAATATACACAATAGCTAACAAGCACATGAAAAGTTGTTCATCAGAGGCTGGGGTTGTAGCTCACTGATAGAGCACTTGCCTACCAAGTATGAGGCTGAGTCCAATACTCAGTACCAAGCATCCCCCAGAAAAGATGTTCATTATCACCAATCATTATGGAAATTCAAATCAAAACCCCCATGAGTTACCACTTCACCACTTCATATCTACTAGGATGTCTAATAATCTTAAATATACAAGGTTTGACAAGTATGTGGAGAAATTTGAATACTTATACATTATTGATGGGAACGTACAATGATACAACTTCTATGGAAAACAGTTTGGTGATTCCTCAAACAGTTAAATATAGATAGAACTACCATATGGTTTAGCAATTCCACTCCTAGGGATATACCCAAAAGAACTGAAAAAGGGGTATTAAAATAAAAACTTGTATCCAAAATTTCATGGGCACATTATTCATAATAGCCAATGCATGAAAATAGCCCCCATGTCCATCATCTTATAATGGATTAAACAAAAGGTTTAAGGCTGGGGGTATAGCTCCAATCCCCTACACTGCAAAAACGAAAGAAAACAAAATAAAAATATCATCTACCCATACAATGGACTATTATTTCTTTTAAAAAAGAGGAGTGAAGTACTGATACATACTACCACTTAGAAGACCTTTGAAAATATTTTACTAGGTGGAAAAAGAAGCCAGACACAAAAGGTCACATATTGTATGATCCCATTTATATTAAATATCTACAATCGCTAAATCCATAAAGACAAAGGCGTATTGGTTGTTGTCAGTGGCTGGAAGAGGGATAAATGGAGAATGTCTAATTAATGTATGCAGGATCTTTGGGGCTAATAAAGATGCTTTGGAACTAGAAAGAATTCAGACATATGAATACACTGAATGCCACTAAATGGCACAGTTTAAGATAGTTAATTTCATGTTATATGAATCACCTCAATTCAAAAATTTAGGAAGGGAAGAGAAAGGAAATAAGTAATTATTGAACTACTGTTATTTATTATGCTCTGTGCTAAGCTTATACATTATCTTATTAAATTCACTAGATAACACTGTGTGTCATTATTCCCATTTTAGAGATAAGCAAGTCAAGGTTCATGTAACCTAATATCCATATCTAATAAAACATGGAACTGGAATTCCAACCCAGGTTTTTCTGACTCCAAAGCCTACAATCTCTACCACAAACCACTCTCCAGAAACCTCCCATTATCCTTTTCATAAGAATTTGTATCTTGGTTAAGAATAAAGCATAGTCTCCCAGCTACTCCTTCACTAAAATAAATTCTCCAGAGAAAAATATTCAAATTAGAAGTTCATTTTTGCACTAAGCCCTCTCGGATATAAAAAAATTGCCCACCCTTAAAAAGACATAATAAACAAAGTTTTGCGGCCCTGCTCCCAGACTTCCCACATTTTACAAGACCTGACCAGAAATTGAGGTGATTTCAGTGTCCTCCAAAAGTCCTCACCCACAAACACAGCTGTCTACTCATGCTTTAAGCCACTTTACTAAGGGAGTAGAGCTTTTCTTCCCACAATAGAAAAAAAATAGGCTGAAAACAAGCTATCCCCTTGGAGAGAGAACACACTGGTATAGTGATTAGGGCATATCACATCATTCCATGAGGACATATTTTAGTAAGCTAGGGATGGGTCCAGAAGAGTGAAGACTACACCTGCCATTCCTAAGGTCACACAGAGTCAGTCACAGAGCATCAAGAGCAGATCAGAGTTTTTGTCACTATCATTTAACCTCAGGAAAGTCCCTTCTCAGTGGCCAATTGTTCTCTAATTCTGTGATTCTATAATTCCACTTTAAAAATTTTCTCGGCTCTAGTTCCACTTGCATTCCTATTAGTGATGAGTATAGCAGAGGCCTTACCTAATACATAAAATATGTTTCTGTTTACACTCCTTTTATTAAGATCAATCACTACTTAATTTAAGACCTTATGCCTTGATTACAGGGATTCTGTTCTGATATGAGCTTAAATGTACCTTTGAAAAATAAAACATATTTTCAATTACAGTCATTCATGGTCCCAATTCAGGCAAAACTTTTATTTAAATAAATGATTAGCTTTGGCAAGAACATCATAATTTATGAATGTGCAAAATTTGAATGTGGTAATTGTTGTTCTCCATGTTGGCCTTTACAAATGACATGTTGCATGGTATTGGGCTAGGAGTTATTCAAAGCAAATGAAATTGATGTAGTCCAGGCTACCCCTCCCTGGAAACTTATTTACTAGGGCAGAAGCTTACTCAGCTGATTTCAGCAAATATATCACACTTCCTTCTGCATTTTCCTTTTGCTGAATTTCTGATCAGGATCCTACAACTTGCATTAGTGTTGTTTGACTTCCTGGGGCAGAGATAATGCTGAGTGTTAAAAACCTACAATCACACCAAGACATTTTTTCCACACTTCACAGTATTTTAAGAATTACCTTTTCTTACATTCCATTCCATTTCCTTTGCTTTTGCCATTGTTGAGTATTTCTTTAACACATAAATAGTCAGGAGCTGTTTCCTCAAAAACAAAAATCTGCCTTCAAATTGCTCAATTTATTACAACCTCCATAATGTTGTGGTCATTTAGATGCTTGGACACATTGTTAAGGCACAAGTGCCCATATAGAAGTTACAAGAAATTCAATGTAAGGCTTTGGAAATTAACAAGACAAAGAGCAATCTCTCTAAAGCAGAACCTGAAAGAGTAAGTCACTGTTTGGGGACAAATAGGAAATAGAAGAGAGACAAAGCCAGGTTGGATTCAATCCAGAAATCGGTTATCTGTAAAAACCAGTAACTCTTTCCCTTTGGGGAAATAAAGATCATTAATTTCTTGGTATATTAAAGGCTGGAACTATTCCTTTATAGATCTTTACTACAATCAACATTCCGCTCACAGTACATGCTGGATAAGAGTTAGAGGGTGATATGGAGGTTACAATAATGATAACACTGAATTCTACCATTTGTCAAAATATAAATTTGTGAGGGCTCCTTTCTATGCCGTTCCCTCACAAATATTCCATATTTTCTAAGATTTTGTTTTTAATACCATGTCTGGACATGCCACGTGGAAAGAATTAAGTCTTTTAAATGTGATACTACCTTAAATGTCAGTAGTTCTAAAGGTTGTGTGATTTTTCCACCATTTGGCCATGTGTGCAGGCATTTTTGATTATCACAACTGTGAGGGACGGGGGGGCTGGGATTGCAGCTGGTGGATGGAGGATGGGATTGTTGCTAAACATTCTACAATGCACAAGACAGTACTCATGGCAAGGAATCATCTGGCCTAAAATGTCAATAATATCAAGGTTGAGAAATCCTGTTTAAGGAGAATGGAAACCCACTATCTGGGTTCCTCATATCAGTCTCTTGACATCTATGGTTCCACACTAAATTCTGATCTACATTACTATTTACCATTATGGTCAAGGCTGGAAAAGAGAAAAAGTGTACCTGAATAACTAAGTTTTAATTCTATTTTGACAGTTAATACTAGCCTTAGTGTTTGAATAAACCAAGCCATGTGAACAACCTAGCCTAGAAGATAGGTAGATCTAGGCTTAAATTATTAAGATTGATGCTTCCATTTTCGGCTTTGATCCACTTTTACAGACATGGTCTCTGGTTGCAATTTACTCTTTTTTAAATTTTTTTTTTAGTTGTTGATGGACATTTATTTATATGCAGTACTGAGAATTGAACCCAGTGCCTCACACAGGCTAAGCAAGCACTCTCCCACTGAGCCCCAGCCCCAGCCCCTACAATCTTTCTTGAAGGGGGAGATAGACATACATACACTCTCAGCCACCAAGTAGAAAACCAGAATATTTCCACTTCTAGACAAAGATGAGCCACCCAGTCTCAAGGCTAACAAGCAACCCAGGCAAAGCAATAGGAAATCATTTTGTAGGCTTGTTCTGAAATTTGTATAGTAATGTCTGTTATTTGTATGGTGTTTTTAACTTTTGAAAAGGTTTTCCTTTATATATCCTTGATCTGAACATATTAGAGTACAGAAAGCATGTTTGAGACATTTTAGTCTTATCCACGATCCACAGAGAAAGCACCAAAATTTAGAAGCGCACATAATTCCCATAAGTTAAAGATAATTGCACTTACTTAGAGCCTTTGAAGGAAACAATTCACAAGAATAGGGCTTTCTTTCTCCCTGAGTACTGATTGCTCCTAGTTATATTCTGGGCTTGGAGTGGAAGCCCCATCTGAACTACAAATTGGTCAGAGATAGAGAAATGCCCCCAAAGTCTCTACAGCCAAAATAACCTATTCACCCCTCATGTCAGATGAAGAATAGGTTTAACTACAACATAGATCTCTCTTGTTTGTACATTAGAGTTTGGTGGGTGGTCACAATAAAATTGCCTTTGAATAGGAGAAAGGCAGAAAGTTTTCAGAATGAAGTGATTTTTTTTCAGCTATCCCTCTGCCCAGTCTTACAAACACTTTCTTAAGTATTTAAACAGTGTGGAGAGGGAAGCTCCACCCTCAACCTGCACCCCACCCCTTTCCCGGGATCCCAACACACAAACTCACAATCCCCCAAGGTCGTACTTTTTTTTTTTTCTAGTGCCCTGCTCCCTTACAAAAGCTTAATATTCTCCAGAATATTAGACCACCCTGGGGCTAGAGGATCTAAGGAAAACTGTCTTACTTGTTACCTCCAGGGACTTTGTCAGGCTAGCCTGGCAAAGAGAGTTGTTAGGACCCCCACTGAACATAACTAATGCCAGTTTCAGAGGAACAGCAATGGAAATATTCAGCCATTTAGGCGGGGAAGAGGATCCTGGCTTTTTCTAAAGCTGTACTCGGGTTGAAAGTGTGTGCTCAAGGCGTTAAGGCGACAACGGGAAGTACAGCTGAGCTTTCCTAGAGCTCAGGATTGTTCTGAGAATGGATGGGCTGGGGGGGGGGGGGGGAGACGTTTTAGGTACCAGCCAGGCATCCAGAAAAACAGAGCCTCACATTTCCCTTTTTCAGAGAGAGGCAGTAAGGGAGAAAAAGACAAAGCCGAGATTTGGGCTGTGTGCTGGGCCATGAGATGCTGCCAGCTAGCGGACCTAACTAAGCGCCTGCAGGTTGCAGGTAGAAGTCTCAAGCTTGTTATGGGGGTGGGAACATTCAACCCGTTCCAGGAGGGTTCAAGAGGGTCGGCTTTCTGGGAGCCAGAGTAGAAGGTGAGAGCGCAGGTGGAGATGTGCCTCTCATAACAAGAAGGAGTAAAGACCAAGAGTCACCATCCTTCCCCCTCCCCCGTCCCTGACACCACTGCCAACACTAAGTAACTTAGCCCCTCATCCTACAATACCACTATCCCTTAGAGTGTCATTCCAGGCTGGGTCTTGGGAGACGACTGTTTGGTGAGAGGGTCACCTATATAAGAATTAGGTTTCTCTGTGGGGCTGCATGCCCTAGGTTAAACTCACCCAGGAAGGGACAGAAGCCAATCACCAACGACCCCAGGTCAGCCCCTGACAACTCAGAGCCCCACTGTTCCACTGTCCCACCAGCTGCCCGACCTTACTCTAACCATTGAACTCCCTTCCCCCAGGATGCCCGGTGGCTTCCTGTGCAGCCCGGCTACGACCAGCCCAGAGCCAGGGTTGAGTTAAGTGGGCAAGAGGTCACTGCCCAAAGCACGAGGCACTTGATCCAAGGTGTAAGGTGAGATTCTGCAAGCCAGGAGTCTTTAGGCGCTCCTGTCCCCTCTACTCTCACAGGCGATCAGCCTCCCCTCTCTCCCCTCCCGTCTCTGCCACCACCCAGGGGAGGAGGAAGTCTGGGGAAGCAAACGAACGAAACAGAAAATTCCGTACCGAGAGGGGAGAAATGAGACGGTGGGACGGGGCAGCGGGGGCTGACTTGGGGCTGCGGCTGCAGCTTCCTTCCACCCCTGGCCGCGGAGCTGCAAAGAAGGCAGGAGCTGCTGCCCCTGCAGGCTGCCCCGTCCTCCCTCATTCCCTCCCCCCTTCCTCGCCTCCCCCGCCCCGCCCCGCCCGCCCCAGCTGTGAGCCGGGAGAGCCAGCCAGGCTTTGGACAGGGGCTGGGGGAGGTGAGAGGTGCTTTTGCCAACCAGGGCTTATCTATCTCTCTCTCTCTCTCTCTCTCTCTCTCTCTCTCTCTCTCTCTCTCTCTCTCTCTCTCTCTCTCTCTCTCTCTCTCTCTCTCTTTCTCTCTCTCTTTCTCTCTCTCTCTCTCTCTCTCTCTCTCTCTCACACACACACACACAGACACACACACACACACACACACACACACACACACACACACACACACACCGCAACCGCGACGGGTTCTCCGCAGCTCGCAACCACCCCAAAGGGAGGGAGAAAGAGAACAGCAGCAGAGGGAAGGGAAGCCAGGGGCAGAGAGAAGAGGGGGGGAAGAGCTCAGGGTTGAACATTTTTGGAGCTAGAGGTGGGGGGGAGAAAGAGAGCGCGCCTCCTTGATTTTCCCCTCCCCACCCCTCTTTGCTTTTCTCTCCCCTTCGCTGTATAGCATTTTCCAGAAGCAGCAGCAGAATGGGACTGAAGCCTCTGGTCTAGAAAACGGATTTGGAGGGGTGGCAGGGGCTCCCACCAGCCGCTACCTTACAGCTAGCGCTTGAGTGTGCGTGTCAGAGTGTGAATGCGGTCCTCTCTCTTCCTCTCTTTCTCTCTCCCCCTTCGCCCGCTTCACACCACCGTGTCAGCTATCCCTGTCAGTTTCCCCGTGACAGTTTCTTCTCTTGCTTATTGTGTTTGGCTGGCTGCGTAAAGGGACTGCGAGCATTTGGGGGGCTCACGCTGGGTCCGAGAGCCCCAGGAGAAGCGAGCGAGAACACGGCAGGGGCACGGGTGGAGCAAAGAGTTTCGGGGCGCTGGTGAAGGCAAAAGGTGAGAAGGTCTGGCCAGTCGGGAACTTTGAGATAACTGAAGAGGGGAAAAGGAAACGAAGGTAGGAACCAGTACTTGTGCCTCTCTCCGCATCCCGCCCCTTTTTCCCTGTTCTCACCCGCCCACCCACTCGGCAGCCTCCAGGCCCCCGGCTGTCCCAGGCGGCTGCTGTTTTTGCGCCGCGGAAGACCAGTCCAGGAAGGCTGCCGCGGCACATCGCGCCCTAGTCCACCGATCCCAGACTACACAGATCCGAGGAAACCACTTGGCCCGGGGTAAGTTGACAGGCGGCTTGGAGTCGTCCGCTTTGCTACCCTTGGGGCGGTGAGGAGCGGGTTTAATGAAGGTGCTGGGTTGATGTAAACTGGGAGGCGCTGGCTGGCTGACTGGCTGTGAGCTCCAGGTGGTGGGGAGCAGGGAGAGGCCAGCAACAGATTGTTTTGGGACACGGGCAAAAGAAATACAACCAGGGAGAGGGCTTTAAGGGTTCTAGGACAAAATGTTGATGGCAATGATTAAAAGCATCCTTCTCACTGCTACTGTTCTCCTAAACCAGAGCTTTGCCATACCACTGCATGGATAGTGATTTGTTCCATCCTTGGGTAGATATTAAGCTCCCCCGGAACCTGCTCCCAGGTTTCCTCAAAATGGCCAAGGGATGGGTTAGGAAAAAGGATACTTGTTTTTCAACAATATCAATCTCCAGCTGTAAAGAGCCAGGGTTCATGAGGGCTCAGGGACCAGAGCCCCTCATTTAGCTTCTTTCTGTTTTTGCATCTTTCAAACTTAAGAAAGGGCCAGATTCGTTTGCCTGGTTTCCTTAAAGAAACCAGGAAATGCAAATGGGCAGGGGCAATCACTGTAGTCCAAAGTGGACAGCTCCCAAACCTCCCCCACATGCTTTGACTTGGACAAATAGCTATGATCATGTCCCACATAGGCAAGTCCTGAGCTGAATTCCCAGATCCTGATCTTTCTTCATGGTTTCTGAAAATGAGCCTGGGAGAAGGTGTTTTTTTTTTTTTTCCTTACCAACCTGGCCTATTTGGGCCATAGTTATGTACATGGTGATAGCCAAGTGTTTAGCAAGGTTATCACTCCCTTATGAAAACCTGGCGCTGGGAAACCAGCCCAGAAGACAGATTCTCTGAACTTTACCAGAGTTTATTATATGAGTGGGAGAGACATACTAATCAATAATGCTCCCCTTAGAGACTGTGCATGTTAGCCATGGCTTCAAATGAAGAATAATTGCTACATTCATAATGGCATCCAGACACATTGGCCTATTGTCATATATTTATTTTCATGGCATTTAGTAAGAATGACATGTTTATATATCAGCATTCATAATTTTCTATTGTTGATCTCTTAGATTTTTTGATGATCTACAGATGAACGATGCCGTGTCTCATTTCTCATAAACTCTTAAAAAGCTGGGATTTAAATGATGTCGAATAGTGCCTTTCACTCAGTCTTTAAAATATGTTTATTCTGAATTGAAAGGCATAGTAATACAATCATATAGTACCAAGTTGATTTTAAAGCAAATGTTTAGTCTGAGATAAAGGAAACGCAGGATCCATTTGTGAGGTTGAAAGAAGAACCAAATGCCACTTGAAATCTATATTTTGGTTCCAGGGAGGTGCTATTTTCATAAACTTTTAGACCATGTAACTATATATACAGTTGATCTCTGTGTGTGTGTGTGTGTGTGTAAGTGTGTGTGTGTATGTGTGTGTGTGTGTGTGTGTGTGTGTAGTTTTTCAAGGACTCCAATCAATCCTATACAATTTGGGTTCTGTGTTTCTATAGCTGAGGGGGGGGGGTCAAATTTGTGCTTCCAAAGCATCCTGGATTTTCTGTTGAACTTTCCATTTATTACTATGTTATTGAAATACAATGAAATACCTCCTTCCAACTAAGCAAATGAGAGAAACAGATTGTGCATTAAGTGAGACTGTTTACGTTGCATTGGGCAATTTGTTCTAATGCTCACTGCCAAGACACAGAGCAGAATGGGGATTACTAACGTAGGATCTGAAAAGGTGTCCATTCTGTTACTCTTTGGGGGTCAATCATGAGCATATATCTACTTAGGTTAAAACTACACTTTCCCATAGATAGCAAAGACAAGATTGCAGACAGCTAGGAAAGAAGCAACAGCTTCATGATTGGGGAAGAACTTGAAGTATCAACAGAAATGAAGCTTAAGGTGTAGTGGGTTTTTGCTGTGTTCCAGCTGATGTGTGTGGTTGCTAAAATGGGCTGTGACCTATGGTTATTCCTAAGACAAGGAGGTGGGCAGATGCAGGAATTTGGAATCAATGTAGCCCCCAGATTCACTAATACAGACTCACCTGATTTCAGTGCATGCTTCAACATAGTGTCCTGGATCAGATGATATCTATCATCCCTTCCAACCATAAGAGCTATGATCCTATGATTCTAGTCATTGTAAAGCTAACAACTAAAACAAGAATGACATGCAGAACCACAGTGTTTAGAGAAGGCCAGACCAGGAAATTGGAGATGCAGAAGAGAGAAAGAGAAGAGAAATAGGAGAACCAAAGATATTTTGAAACACATGGAAGGAAAATTATCCAGATGTTTGCTTTGACTGGGAATGAAATCGGTTCAGAAAATCAACTGAAATATGAAGTACCTTAAAATTGCCTGTGATTTGACTTGTAAACACTGAGTAAACAGTAATAGAATTCCTTAGAACCAGGGAATTGGGAACCTTGGAGTGCATTTTCAGTGTTGTCATCTCATTTCACTTTTTAGCTTATTAAATTCCAA
The DNA here is from genome assembly GCF_964194105.1 of Spermophilus citellus. NCBI lineage: Eukaryota > Metazoa > Chordata > Mammalia > Rodentia > Sciuridae > Spermophilus > Spermophilus citellus. The sequence continues at coordinate 110,083,210 of NC_138190.1, read as the reverse complement.
TCTATAAACCATTCAGGTGCTTAATTATCAAATGAATATTTCAAATGTGCCACGCTATTTCCCTCCAGCCTGCTGCCAAATATTCTAATTTGTCTTTTGCCATGATTCCATAACCGAAGGAGAGGAACCAAAGAAGCATTTCTGTCTGCTCTCCCTCCACCAAATGTTCGTGTTTTCAGATGAGGTACACTAAGCCATTCAGACAGATGCAGTCTGCTAGCTAGTGGGGGAAAAGGGAGGACAAGGCCTCTCTCCTCAAGATGCCCCAGGCCCTAAGATGCCACCAACTAATCTGGCCCAGTCATTTTCTAGGTTTCCAGGGAAGAATATGATAAAGTTTTCAGCCTGCAGACAAAATTCACACTCTACTCTAGGCTGTAGTTGCAGCTAATTAACTGCAGATCCAGGCTAAACTGACGCTAGCCATCATTTCCAGAGCTTAGTAACTGATATATCCATATTGTCAAGCTTTCTAAAACTCATGAAGCTTTCCTCCTGTGGATGAGCCCCTCAGACTCTGTCCAGTGAGACCACAAGACCCATCCTGCCAACAAGGAATGATTCCTGAATGATTCAACCATTGTCTCATAAACAAACATGTACATCATCCTCAACTGAGTGAGAACAGATGATTTTTTAAATTAAAAGCTGGTGAGGTTAAGCAATAATTGCAGTCACTGGGTCAAGAAAATTCTGCAAGTTCCCTACGTTTAGTTCTCCTTTACCCATTGAAGAGATGGCTCTTGGATGCCAGTGCAATTACCACAGCTTTTTGCCTTAGGAGAGGCAAAGAAAAAATGATGGTGAGGAAAAAGCAGGGATCTTGGCAGGGTCCAATCCCCTTTCACCTGTAGAGAACCTAAGACTCAGAGAGTAGAAATAGCTGGCCTAAATCTAGCTTGACAAAGGCAAAACCAGAATCCAAGACTGTCTATTGCTATAGAATAAATTTTCTACAGCTCTCTGGAGATCTTGCCAATAAATTTAGAAGAATCAAAAACAAAGTTTACCAAGATCACAACCTTCTAATTCCATTTAATGTTTATATTGCATGTTTATATTACATGTTATTCCCATACTTTCTTATTCACCTTCTCACCTACTACCTTTCTTCAATACACACACACACACACACACACACACACACACACACACACACCTATCCTGCTAGCCAAGAAAGCATGACATATGCTGACATATGCCTACAACTAGCATGTTCAGGTGGAGGTCAGAATTAAACATGACAAAATTTTAGCTGCTCACATTTATGTAGCTAATCTGGTTTATACTGCCAATAACAAGACTCCTAGAAATCCTAGTCTCCAATGCTCCTTTGTAGTTTTGGGGAATGGAAGCTGGTGGAATACAATGACTTTGGTTCTTGCTTTCTGTACTCATTCTGAGAATCAGCACCTTTAAATGCATGTGTGTGTGCACATGCCTGTGTGTATGTGTGTTTGTGTGCATGTGTTTGTGTGCACAAACATACACATTTCCTGAAAGATTAAAACAGAGGAAATAGAAAAGAAAGACAGATGAGTTTTATGTCAGAAATGAGAAAATGAAAAGTTTCCAGAATGGAAATTGCATGGAAATGGAAGGAGACCCTCATGGTCATACAAAATTACATACAAGAGGAAGTGAGGGGAAAGGGGGAAAAAACAAGGGGGAGAAATGAATTACAGTAGATAGGGTAGAGAGAGAAGATGGGAGGGGAGGGGATGGGGGATAGTAGAGGATAGGAAAGGCAGCCGAATACAACAGACACTAGTATGGCAATATGTAAATCAATGGAAGTGTAACTGATGTGATACTGCAATCTGTATACGGGGTGAAAATGGGAGTTCATAACCCACTTGAATCAAAGTGTGAAATATGATATGTCAAGAACTATGTAATGTTTTGAACAACCAACAATAAAAATTAAAAAAAATAAAAATATATAAGAAATGCAAAAAAAACATATATTAATACTGTCTTGATGCATGTGGCATCATCAGGCTGAAAGTTCTAAGCAGACTTTGGTAAGGGGTCTCAGCATGTGACCACAATGGTGTGCTATTAAGTCACAGATGCCTACGTTTTGGAGCTATACAGCCCATCCAAACCCTAGGAAAAAAAAAAAGGAAAAAAAAAAGTTTCCAGAATGGTCATTGTCATCTGCCTCTATCCTTTACTCTTGCTTAGTTTCCACTAATCCTACCACAATTTCTTTTAGGGCCTGGGGAAATAGGCCAATGCAAATATGTCTACTATAGTCCAAGGAGTTCTGGTGGCACAATAGATTAATGTGCAATGCTTATGGAACAAACTATCTTCCAGGATGATATGAAGAACTTCCACACTATAGGAAGGACATCACTGAATTAGAAGAGACTCTTCTAAGAGCTATCTGTAAATGCAGAATCTCAGGCCCTTCTCCAGACCTACTTAATCAGAATCTGCTTTTAATAAATATCTCCAATGATTCATGTTCATAGCAAAATCTGAAAAGCAATGGATTAGAGATTATTCAAAAAAAAAAGATTTGAAATTCATTTGAAAATAAACAATGACCTACAAGGGATGTAGGGACAATTCATGTGGTTTATCATATAAAAAATAAAAATACAAACTTTTCCTATGTCTGCTTCTATTATTAGCCAGTTTAAAGGCCTAAAGTGTAGGTAAGAGAGACAAATTCAAGAGGAATCAGAACAAAGGATTGTTCTGTTTGCCAGAAGGACTAGGGTTTGGGAACTCACACAGACCTGAGTTCAAACTCTGGCTGGGCTGGCAAATTACTAGCTATGTAAACGTGCACAAAGTACTTTGGTACTTTGCATTTGAGCTTCAGATTCCCCGTGAGTAAAATAAGATTAATAATAGTATTCATTAGCATTGAGTTGCTATGAAACATATATGAGACACTATAAGGCACTAGCATATAATGAGCAATCAATAAATAGAAAATATTATTATAATTCATGGTTTGGTCAATAATTTTAGTTTTCTAGAAAACTAGCCACTGGATGAGATATTTAAGGACACCTAGCATCTATTTCTAATTGTTATGAATCACACTGGGTTTTTCACAGAGAGAGGAAAGATGCACAATAGTAAAATATATTTGAACATAGTGGAGACCCTCAAACAAATATCATTTAGAAAGAATTATAAGTGCCTCTGATAAAATCCCTTCATGGAACTAAACTGAAGTCAGAAGTGGCCCTATTCTATGAGGTATGTATCAAAATTATCAAATAAATATTGAGGAAACACACACACATACACATATATCTACACGCAAATGAAACAATTCAAGACTAAAATAGTATTCTAGGTTAGGAACTAAATATTACTGATTTTCTGGCCTGACAACAATCTGTAAAATGGGCGAATAGTAACTCCTACTTCATAGGATGGATGTGAAATTATTTGGGTAAAATAAATTATGTAGGTAAAAGCACAGCAATTAAACTCAATAAATATTTTTCAATCTGGCCCGATAATCCCTAAGTCAGATCCACAGAAAGGGCAAATACGTGTGTGTGTGTGTGTGTGTGTGTGTGTGTGTGTGTGTTTGTAGTTAAGCTCCAGTGATTTTTTTTTTCTCCAGGAAGTAATGAGTTGCTATTAGATAAGAAATATTTTACCATGTTAACACATCATATAAAGGCCAGCTCAACAACAATTCTTAATACCTAGACTATTTGGTTATATGCCAAACATTTTGCATGCATTATAGTATTTAAGCTCTCACAACAACCCAATGAAGTAAGTATATTATTGCTCCTGCTCTACAGATGAAATGGTAGGTAAAGCTCAAAAGAATGAAGGTGAAAAAATTTAGCAACTCCTACCTTATTCCAAACCATAGTGCTTTCTACCTACTCAATTTTCTAGTCTAAAATATGATGGAGTTACAGTATTTATAAATTCCAGGCTTGCTCGTCTGCCTATGGAGCAACCACCCTGGTATGTAAATCAATGCACTAAGTAATTTTTACTCTAAAAAATAAATAAATAAATTCCAATAACTCTATATGTTTAATATATTGTATAAATTCTAATAAAATCACTAGACACTTGCTTCTATAAAAACTTATTGATTGGCATATGAAATCTCGGTGACCTGACTGCAAAGACACAGAGACAGACATCCAACCTCTGGGTCCCAGTCCTTTGGCATGTTTGAGAACTCTAGCTTCTATTGGAACTGAGGTTGCCTAACATGCATTGATTTTCAAGAGGATTAAATTAGTGTGGCATCCATATTCGTAGACAATATAGATTGGTAATTTCTAATATTTCTGTGATCTTCCTAAATAAACAATAGCAAATGCTGTTAATTATTGAACACCTTTGCATTAGTTTTCTATTGCTGTCATATTAAATTGTCACATACTTATTAACCTAGTATTGTCTAAGTATAAATTTAAAACAATTAAATATGAGTTTCTTATTGTTATAGTTCTCTTAGTCAAAAGTCAGACATAGTGATCACCTCGCTAAAATCAAGGTGTCAGCAGGATCGCCTTCCCTTTTGGAAGTTCTAGGGAAGAATACATTTCCTTCCTTATTCAGGTTATAGCATAATTCACTTCCTTGAAGTTGTAGGATTGAAGTCCCCTTTGCTCTGCTGGAGTCAGCTGAAAGCTGTTATTAGCTTTCAAAAATCACCTACATTCCTTAGTTCATGGTTCCATTCTTCCAACTTTGAAGACAGTGAGGACCAGTTGAATGGCTCACACACTTTGCATCTCTCTGACACTTCTACCTTTGCAACTCTCTTAGTATTCCTTCTCTTCTGTTTTTTAAATTTTTATTGAAACATGGTATTTGTACATATTTATGAGGTAAAAATGTGATGTTTTTAGTCATGTATACATTGGATATTAATCAACTCAGAGTGATTAATGTAACCATCGCCTTAAACGTTAATCACTTTCTTATGGAGAGTATATTCAAAATCCTCTCTTCTATTTTGAAATATATAATGCATTATTGTTAATTATATACACCTGGTGTGTGTGTGTGTCTCTGTGTGTGTGTGTGTGCACATGTGTAGATGTGCACTTACAGAAAACTCAGGATAATATCCCTATTTAAAATCAGCTAATTATCAACCTTAATTCTATCTGAAAAATCTCTGTTGCCACAAAAATACAACATATTTACAAGTTATGGGGATTTTGACATATTTAAGAGACCATATCTACCTACTATAATCTATGTAGTGGGTGCTACAAACCATGACCTTTTCTGCCGCCAGTGCTGGGGATCATCGAACTTGGGGCCTCACTCTGCTAGGCAAGCACTCTACGTCTGAACTTGATTCCCAGCACCAAATACATGATCTTAAATTATCTCCACTATAGTCTAGATGGTGTACATTATTTGCATTTAACATTTGAAATAGCATCAGACAAATTAAGCAGTATGCCTAATAATGCACAGCTAGTAAATCGCACAGGCAGAATTGGAACATAGTGCTTTCTTCCTCAAAATCTTTTATTTTCCCCCTTGGCCTACATTATACTGCCTTCTCATTATCAGAAAGCTCTTTGGTTGTAATTTTTGTTTTGGCAATACCATGGCTTCACTTTCCATGGTTTCAGTTACCCACGGTGAACCTGAGTATGAAAATATTAAATGGAAAATTCCAGCAATTCATAAATTTTAAATTGTGCACCATTCTGAGTAGCATGAAGAAATCATGTGCAGTTTTCTCTGTCCTACCCAGGATGTGAATCATCCCTTTGTCTAGCATAGCTACAACATATGCACTCTCCACCTGTTAGTCACTTAGCAATTGCGGTCATCAGATCAACTGTTCTGGCATCACAGTGCTTGTGTTCAAGTCACCTTTATAGCGTAACACTGCTTCAAAGTACCTATATCATTCATTTCACTTCGTCTCATCATATAAGCATTATTCCATCTCATATCACCACAAGAAGAAGGGTGAAACAGTACAATAAAATATTTTCAGAAAGACCTATTCACGTAACTTGTATTACAATATATTTTTAATTGTTCTATTTCCTTATTAGAAATTGTTGTTAATCTCTTACTGTGCTTAATTTAGAAAATAAAATTTATCATAGGTATGTATGTATGTATGGGTGAAAAAAATAGTATATATATGGTTTGGTACTATCTATGGTTTAAGGCATCCAATAGATGTCTTGGAATGTATCCCCCTATGGACAAGGGGAGACTGCTGCATTTTATTTTTTGTTTTCCTGATTTAAGATTTTAACAGGAAATTTATGTACACGGTTCAAAAGTCAATTGGATAAAAGGGTATTTAATTTTTAAAAACTTGGTCTCATGGTTTCCATATATGTGGTTGCTACCACCCTTGTCCTATTTGATTTCTATCTCTCTAGAACTTCTAAATGAAAATATAAGCCACTAAGAATAGGTATATAGAAAGATATTCATACCATAACAAATCTTCCCACACTACAGCTGAAATACATGTTGTCCTTTTATTACACTTTTACTACAGTGCAACTTTGGAAGAACTAACATCTGCATTAAGGAACAGATATATATGGGCCAATCAGTAACCCAAACAATTGGTGACTTTGCTTTTTTAAATGTTTGTAGTCCCTTTGGTTCCATGATATTCTCCTGAATATCCTCTACATTATATAACCTCAAGGCCTTAGTATTGTTATGTATCTCATCAATTTTATCTGAACATTCCAGAGCCCTGAAATTCTAGAATACAAGAGGGGGTGAAGGAGAGAGAATGAGGAGGGGGAGAGAGAGAAGAGAGAAGAGAGAAGAAAGATAATAGAAAAAATAAAAATAAGTAGGGGGAAAGGAAGAGAAAGAGACCCACAGTGCATGGAGGTGAGAGTCTGAAAATCAATGAAATACAGCTTTTGTTATTATTCCATATAGTGATAAGATATATATTTTGATATAAATAAGCCCTATACTTTATTTATACATAACTTCTTAAAACAACAACAAAGCCTTCTATCTATCTTGCAAAAGAACATGGAACCCTTACATAATTATAAACATTGAAACAGAACTACCATATAGTTGGATAGCATCTTATATAGCAATAGGCATCCAAATCAAAGATGACAAGTTGGTTTAAACAAAGAATTGAGTAAAGCTGATAGTAAAACCAGTATAGTAGAGTTAATTATTTTTATGCCTACTATAGATATTAGTCTTTAGCTATAATTTAAGAACCTCTTTTTTGCAGTGTTTCATAGAATGCAATATACATTTACCTTCTAGTAACACAAAACAGAACATGATTTATCTATTTATCTTCTTTTGTGTGTCTATCCCTTTAACCAGTGTTCTTAAACTTATTGAACTTATTGGAAATGAATTGTTAATGTACTGGGAAATCAGTTTAGTAGTTCATAATATATATTATGATTATATATATATATATATATATATATATATATATATATATATATATATACTTGGTACTAGGGATTGAACTCAGAGGCACTTAACCACTGAGGTGCATCCCCAACTCATTTTTTTAATTTATTTATTTTTATTTTGAGACAGGCTCTTGCTAAGTTGCTTAGGGTGTGGCTAAGTTGCTGAGGCTGGCTTTGAACTTACAATCTTTCTGCCGTGGTCTGACATAACCAGTATTTTTAAATGAAACAGATTAAAAGAGAAAATATGAGTCCCATTTCTTGATATTTTTATTTCAGTGATGTTTGTGTCTAAGTGTGTGTGTACACATACATGTGCATGTTTTCATGTATACTTGGCCCAATGTAAAATATTTTTCTTGCTTGCTTTATTGTGAAAAAGTTTGATTACTATTAGTTTCAAAGGTTAGAACCACTGGCCAGATGCTATATATATTCCAAAATCCTTATAAATACATGGATCTCTGCCCACACTTAACATCTTGACTTTCCTGAATGTATTTTTTATAATTATTAGGGAATTCCATGCTGCCCCTTAGCATTGCAGTCTCTATTTCTGATGTAGTAGAAATGCCTGGAAAGTTGCAAATATCCAAAGTAAAACTAAAAACTCTAATAGAATTTGAAATGCTTTCTCTCTGAGATGCATAAACACTCAGGAGATTTGTAGCATCTCAGGATTTGGACCTGAGTTTCCCAGTTGTCACTTCCATTGACATCTCACGCATACAGTGCTCTGGGGACCCCAGCCAGTGCTGAACATGGCCTGAGAGTCTACAACTTGCATAAAATATTTAACCTCAAGAACCACCAGATCTTTATGCTTTAAATTGTTCTGTCTGTTCACAACAGTAGTCATCTCCAGAAACTTTTCTAGATTAGTGGCATTTAGTCTAATGATAAACACCAAGCAATGAATAAAGATTGACAAGAAGATAAAAATGTAGGTTTAGGGATAAACCTAGGAAAAGGATGATGAAACACTAATGAGTGGGTAAAAATTACTTCAGAATATTGTTGTTGCAAAGAGAAGGTTTTTTCATTTGTTGTTGGACAATTATACCAAGGAAGAGAAAAATGATAAGTCTAGTAGAGAGAGAAAAACAGAGGAGAATGTTAAGGAATAATTAAACCATTCAATCCTCCAACTGGTAATTGAGTCCCTGTTATCAATCACTTGACAAATACTCACTTAGTGCAGACTAGATGGAAGGTGCTGTGGGGCACTGCATGCCCCTCTAGGAACTTAAATATTGTCAGAAGTGAGTGAGATGACAGGAGCAAAGATGAAGAGAAATCCTGGTGTGGCTGAGTAAGATACTGTGATTGAAGCCATTCATGGAAATCTACAGAGGTATACTTCTAGGATAGATTATGGAAAGGTTTATATGGCAGACTGTGGCTGCATTTAATTTAGTGAACAAAAAGGAGATACAAAAGGATTTTGAAATGAGAAATGAAATAATGATAGCAATGTTTGGAGATGAATATTTCAGAAAATGGTGTGTAGGAAGGATCGATAAAGGCATACTGATTAAGAAACAATTATAGAAGTCTAGGCATGAGAAGTAACAGTGTAGTTAAGTAGAGAATCTGGGTTCAAAGCCATCTATGTGATCTGGTTCTGCCATTCTTATGCTTAAGTTTCTCATCTGCGAATAGAGGCTATTAAAAGTACTTACCTTACAGGAATGCCATGAGTTTGAACTTTAGGTTAAGGTGTACCCTACTATTGAATCTGACTTAACTTTCCTATGTACATACATAAATATACCATAGTGAATCTCCCCATTATGTATATTCACAAGACATGGATTTTTAAAAACTTTAAGTAAATACCAGAAAGATCAATACAGGGGCTGGGGTTGGCGCTCAGTGGTAGAGCGTCTGCCTCGCATGTGTAAGGCACCGGGTTCGATCCTCAACACCATATAAAAAATAAATAAAGATATTGTGGCCATCTACAACTAAAAAAAAGAACAATCTAGTACAGGGAATGGAACAGGGGGAAGGAATTGGGGAGGAAAAAGGGAAGTGCTAAGGACTGAATTAGAGAAAATTATATTCCATGCTCTTTATAATCTTGTCAAAATGAATCCTAATGTTATATTTAACTAAAAGAACCAATGCAAATGAAAAAAAAGATGTATCCCAATACCTGGCCATGTTACCTATTGGATTCGTAATTTTTGTTATTGCCATAGAAAGAATGGAGTGTAAAAGACACAAGAAAGAAGAGTAGACATGTGGTGAGCAATTGTTTATGTGTGGTGAAGATAATTTGTATCAATGTTAAAATAAATGATGATGCCATTAGAAAATATGAAGGTGGGGTGAGAAGGGAAGATAGTAGATTGAGATTTCAATACAACAGTAACTTTGGAGTCAGGGTGAGACATCCTAGTGAAAATGACCAGCAAAAAAAATTGAGTTGTGGGGCTGGGGTTATGGCTCAGTGGTAGAGTGCTTGCCTAGCATGTATGAGGACTGGGTTTGATTCTCAGCACCACATAAAAATAAGTAAATAAAAAAGTCCATCAACAATTAATAAAAATATTTTTTAAAAATCTTGAGTTGTGGCACCAAAGCTCAACAGGAACGTTAGGAATTGAGGTTAAATTTTGGGAAGTCATAGACATAAGTATCCAAAATTTGACCTCTGTAAAATAAACTTAAAATCCTGAAGGAAGAAATTCAGAAGAAAAGAAAACTAGACAAAGTTTAACCTGTGGTCCACATTTAGTGGAGGGAGAAGAGTCAGAAAAAGAGTGTTTGAAGGCAAAAGGAGACCTATGCAAGGCATTATAGGGAATTAACAAGAAGAACATGCCATGCTCCGTGAATTTAAGGTGCTTTTAGTCTACCTGAAATAATGCAATTTACTGACTTGAGATAGAAAGCATTATAAGGTATCAAATATGTAATAATGACATCCAATTTAAAAATGTAAGTATTAGTTTAAAATATGCATTATTTTATTGACTAGAGAAATCAGGAAGACTTCATGGGTGTTTTAGACCTCGAATGATGGATGACACTTGGAAATGTATCAGGGGGAGCATTTCAGATGAGAGAAATTGTATGATGAAAGGTGAGGAGTCAGAAACAGACATATAAAATTTAAGGGAGATAGAGGAGACTTGTCTTACAAGAACGAAATGAAAAAAAAAATAAGAAAAGAAGGGAACAATTCAAATAAAACACATATCTAATCTCAAGTCTCAAATACAGGAGATTTAAAATGTCCAGTTCCATCTTGGTTTTAAATCCAAGTATTTTGTTTCATTTTTTTCTCACATGAAACTGGACTCCCAGTTTTGTCAGTGAAAAAAGAGAACAGCAAAGCTGTTAACAAGAATGTTGAATGGTAAAAGAAAAAGACCATATATGAGTGAAGTGATATGGAGGTAAGAGAGGGTTGATGAGTTGGATTCAGGACATATTGAAGTCAAGGTGCCAATGAGCTATCTAAGTACAGACATTAAACAAGCAGTTAGACATATGGATCTATAACTGAAAATACAAGTCTGAAGTGGAGATATAGATTAGGAAGTCAACATCTCATAATAATAGCATAATAATGATGATGATGACTAAGTTTCATTAAGTACATACTATATGAAAGGCATTGTTCTAAGAGTTTTCTAAAATAGGTAATCATTTAACTTCACAACAACCTTATAAGGGAAATGCTATTTTATCCCCATTTTTCAAAAGGACTGAAACTGAGGCTCAGAAATGGCATGCTCCCAAGGTCATGCAAGTGGTTATATATTAGAGTCATGATTCAAATCCACACAAGTAAAACTCTGAAGCTAATGCTTCTGGTTGCTACATTAATAGTAGGTGTTAGTCTTGGAAGTAGAACCAATTACTCTAGCAAACCAAACAAACAAAGAAATAGGTCAACTACTAATCCTTCTGCATATCAACATTGAGAGATAGTTGAAAGAAGCTTTCAGAAGACACAAATAGCCATCATAGAGATAGAAGGAAAACTAGGAGTGAGTGATGGCCTCAAAATCATGAGAGAATGCCCCACATCAAAAGTGAGTGTTCATCAGTATCAGAGCTTTAGTCATTAAATTGAACAATTTTAGAGGTCCTGAATAAGGTAATGATTAGAGCATAGCCCACCAAACCACAATCCATGGGAGAAGTTGAACCCACAAGCTGTTTTAGTGTGGTCTACTAGAGAAAAATGGTGTTGGGATTGTGGCTCAGTGGTAGAGCGCTCACCTAGCATGTGTGAGGCACTGGGTTCAATCCTCAGCACCACATAAAAATAAAATAAAGATATTATGCCCACCTATAACTAGAAAATAAACATTTAAAAAATGGTCTTTACATTTTTAAGTGCCTGAAAAAAACAAAAGAATTTATTTATGGTATGAAAATTATGTGAATCTCAAATTTCAACATCCATAAATAAAGTTTTATTGGAATTCAGTCACTCTCACTTATTTACATGTTGTCTATGCGGTTTTCCTACTACAATGACAGAGCTCAGCAACACAGTATAGGATGAAAGCATAAGATCTTCTTCTATCTAGCCCTTGATAGTATCAGTCTGCTTGCCCTTAGTTTAGAGTATGGAATCTAAGATAAAACTTCCTCAGTTCAAGTACCAACTCTACTACTCACTAAATTTCATGACCTTGAACAAGTCACTCAAATGTTCTTCAGAGCATTATCTGTACAAAGGAGATTACCATTATCTGTATGGTGGAGATTACAATGGTAGTCAATGGGTTGTTGTGACTATCAGACAGATAATTTGTGTAAAGTGCCTAACATAGTTTCTGGTACATAGAACGTAATAAACATTATTGTTTTGATGCAGTAGAAATGAGTTATGGGGATAGAGTCAAATGACAATGGGTAGCAAAAGGAATTAAATATGAGGACTATACAAATAGAAACTATGCTTTTGAAATTGTTCACAGTATAGTTGAGGATGAGGGAGGAAGTAGCTCTAAAGGAGGGAAGAATTTTTATTTTTAATTAAGAGACTCAAATACATTCAAGGGCTGAGAAGGGGAGATCTGAGTAAAGATTGAGCATCTGGGAAGAAAGAAAATGGAACAGCAGCCTGAGGAGGTAGGAGGAAGAAGATCAAGAGCAGAGGTGGAGAGATTAGTCTTAGAAAGGAGTAGGAACACTTCTTCCTCAAAAAATAAAATAGCATTGGACATGAATATAAGATTTGACATGGGGCTGGGGATGTGGCTCAAGTGGTAGCGCACTTGCCTGGCATGTGTGCGGCCTGGGTTCGATCCTCAGCACCACATACAAACAAAGATGTTGTGTCCGCCAAAAACTGAAAAATAAATATTAAAAAAAATTCTCTCTCTCTCTCAAAAAAAAAAAAAGATTTGACATGAACTATAAGGAGTCCAAACCTGAAATATTCTTGACATGAGCTGAAGGAAGTCCATATCTCAAAGAACCCTTTCCCTTGTGAGATAATGGTAATCTCCTTTGTACAGATCAAATTCTTCTGTTGAGAGGCAGGAGTAGAGGGATTTGGTAGAACACTGAACAGCACTTTCAAAAACAAATTGGCCGGGGAGATTTGAGAGGAATATATAGAGAATGACCCTGTGGGCTTGGCAGAACTTGGAAAGTCAGAACATCAGTCAGTATAGCCATGTGATTTTCTCTAGTGGTACTCAAAAGATTGGAAGAATAAATACTGAAAATGGAGCATTCAGTTGAGTGAGGACTTGACATTGTGTCAAAAGACTTGGGAAACAGTGCCACCACTGGCAACTATTTGACCCTATAACAGGCTGTCTTTGGAACCACTGGCTCTGGGACCATGACCTTGTCAGCAGGCTCTGTGGCTATCTCATCTTTACCTGCCTGGTGTGTTATCTAGTTTTCACAATGGCATAGCCTCCCCAAACATTTCTAGATTTATTTTCCTGAAACCTCATTGGAACATAACAGAGACAGATAGCTCTGAGGAAGGACATAAGTTGTGACTTTTATAGAGAGGGAATAATATTGTTTAAGGATGGACACTAGCACTAGAGATGTTTGAGTATCTTTCAGAACACCATGAGCCCAACAATAAAATCTCTTTTAAATTGCAAGATGCAGGGTGCAAGTTTTATGGTGTCTGGCATAGATCCAAATAAAATGCTACAACAGTTGGTGTGTTAGTCTTGGCTCCCTTTGAGACTCCAAGGGTAAGGTCAGAAGGCTAACAGGCCAACTCCTATCTGGGCAAACTAAAGTCAGAATAGAGATAGGGAAAGGGGACCTTGCTTGAGGAGCCCAAAGATGCATGGGGAAAATGCTTTGGCTAGGAGTCAAGATGGCAAAGAAGAAACAATATTCCCCAAGTAGGGCCCATTGAGGGCCCTGGAGACTTGCAGCTCAGCTGCAAGGTCAGTTTTAAAGACTTTGTATGCACTTGAGCTTCTCGTTAGGCAAAGTGGGTCCCGTTAGACATTTCCCCATCTCTTCTTGGCCAGATGAGTATACATTCCACATAGAGGCTTCCAGGCCCATTTGAAGGTCTTATCAAAGGACATACAGGACCATTTTGCATTTAGATAGCCCTGCATATTCTCAGAGCACTTTCCCATCCATGATTTTTCTCCATGGTGTCAAGAGCACTACCATAGGAGTCAACACTCCTAGGCTTAAGCCCTAGCTTTGGTACTTACTAGGAGTGTGACCTTAAGCAAGACACTCAATACTCTGACTCTCAGTTTTTAAAAAAAATTGTAAAATGAGGAAAATAGTAGTACTGTCCTACAGAGCTGTTGGGAGGATTAAATAAGTGCTTAACACCCAAACTGGCTCATGATAAATACATACTAGCTGTCATCATTATCTAATTTAATATACAATTACCTTGAAGCATGATTTCCAACAAAATTAGGCTTGAACCCTGGCTCTGCCACTTAAAATTTGTAAGACCTTGGTAAATTATAATCTCCCTGAGCTTATTTCCTCACCATAAGTTTAAAATAGATTTGTTAATCTATTTTAACAAATAAGATACTGCATGTAAACTGTATATAGCAGTCACGTATAACTAATTAAATTTAAAAATTTATTTTTTAAAAAAAAACTGCATATAGTATCAGTCAAATGTTTATGCTTATTTATGTTCATTTTCCATTTTGAGAAAGCTTCACCCCTTTTTTGTTTGTTTGTTTAATTTATTTTTTAAATTTTAATTTGTTATATTTGACAGCAGAATGCCTTACAATTCATATTACACATATAGTACACAATTTTTCACATCTCTGGTTGTACACGAAGTAGAGTCACACCATTCATGTCTTCATACATGTACTTAGGGTAGTGATGTCCATCTCATTAAAACAGTAAAAAGGATCAGAAAGGCAAAGGTAATTGCCCACTAAAATAATGGCAACACTGGAGTGAGACCCCAAGGCCCTCTTCTCCAGGTGGGGCTCTCCCTAGTTATACTCTATGAGAGCAGCTTGGCCCTCTACACAGAATAGAGGGCCCCATCTCATCCCAACAGTGGAGCTATGCTGATGTGTGCTCTCTCTGATGGTTATTAACCAGAAAGGCAACAACATTGACTGGGTCCCTTGCAAACAGATGTCAGAAGACAGAACCTCATGTCCTTATCTTTCCCTGAAGCACATGAACAGTATTTGAAAATGAAGACTTCCAGGAATCTTCACCCCCAAAATGCTTTTTTGCCCCAACTAGCATTTGATATTGGTGTCTTAATCCCCATCATTCAAGCATTTTTTTTTTAACCCTCACCACTTGCGCAAAAGATGAACTGCCTAGGACATGAAAATAATGTGTATTTGAAGGATCAGCCATCAGCACAACAGTATGAATTGGATTATTCAGTTCCTTTACTCTGTGGAAGGGGAAATAGGGAGATTTCAGATATGGTATATACTGTTCAGGCCCCCTCTGCAGATAGAAGGCACTGGAAACACCAGGAAAGATATTATAAACAGAAAGGAGTATATAAAGGAGAAGCTATTAAGGCAGCCCATCCCTACCCTTTTTGGTGATGGAGAGCAGAGAAATCATCCCTAGAATGACAAAAAGTACATGGGTTTGGAATGAAAAGATCACAATTCCAATGTTATCAACAAGTTTCTTAACCTCTCTAAGCCTCAGTTTCTTCACCTGTAAAATGAGGTGATAGCACCATCTATCTTACTCTATTATTTTATGGATAAAAAGAAAAACTGTGCATTAGCATGCTCATAAATCTCTGTTCATATCCAATTGATCATAAAGAACCCAGTGAACTTCTCAAAAAAAAAAAAAGGTTCAAGGATGCAAGATGACTTTGTAAAGATGGCCAGGTGAGATGAACCTGGCATGATGCCTCAGCTATTAAGTGGAGTATTTCATGCACCTGCCATGCTTCATCTCTGAGTCAGATGGCCTCCCCATTTCCCCCCAAATGGAAGAGTTTACTAGCTTTTCTTAGGGCTAGCAGTAGTTCTCGAAACAACTGTGATATATGAGCAGTAGAGGTGGGAACTGGGCAGAAGGCAAGGCACTCCTGAGACTGAATGCCTTCCTACTATTCAGCTACAGCCTCTAGATACACATGGAACCCCTGGCATCAAGCTGGGAAGGCAGAGGCAATTAGGATGACCTCTCAGGAACACAGCTCTGGAATCATTAAAGCAGTAATATAATTGGCCTGCCAAAGCTGAGATGGCAGGCACACTTTCCAGCGACATTGCAAAATAGTTGTCTCAGGAAATAAATAAAGCAATATAAAAATAATTACTGAGGTTATTAGCTATTTTTCCTATTTTCTCCCTACCTCCTCCCTGACACAACTGGGCTCAGAGGCCCCACGTGGGTGATACTCAGAAGAGAGGTAACTAGGGAAGGATAGGCTGGAACCAAGAGCACTGGTTGGCCATAGGTCACTGGGGGCCTGAACCCAGGCAATAGCAATAGGAATGGAAAGAAGGGAATGATATGACAGATACTTTACAGGCTACAGTTCTTGGTGATAGGATGTGGTACAATAATAAAAAAGGGGGATTCAAGGATGACTTCCAGATTTTAGATCTGGAAAACTGGATAGATGGTATCACAAAAAAAAAAACAGTTGTGAAATATGGGAAGTAGGGTATCATGAGAGTGATGATAGATTTGAGATTGGGCATACTGAGTTTGAATTATGTATGTATAGAGAGATTACATACCAGTGGTGGTATCCAGTAGTCAGTTCGACACCAAACTTAAGCTCAGGAAAGAGGAATATAAGGAGAATAGATTTGATATTCAAAGTTGTACAAATCAGTCATTTAAACCATGTGTGTGAGTGAGATCAGTGTTACTTTAAATCATCCAGGCCATGATTTGATCCATCCTATGTTGAAAGAGAACTCTCTAAGTCTCCAGGCAAAAAGAGATGACTTACCCTTCTATGATACATTATTTAAACTTTTTCTTAGTGAGATTATTCCCAGTGCATTTTGAGATGCTTAGAAAATATCAGTTGGTGGCTTTGGATAAAGCAGAGGGGATTCTGAAGGGGTTGAGCCCAAGACTGTGATGCTTCCTTCCTATTTCTAAAGCCAGATTCCAGGCATATATGGAGCTAGCATAGTCAGCAACAGTTTCATGGTGTTTAAATTGCAAAAGTTACTTTCTCTTCTAGTTGCTCCCTGCCCTTGTTGACTGACTGACTTCTGAGGCTCAAAACAAATCTTGGCAGTAACCTTTCCTCTTCAGAGGAAAATAAAGATTAAGAATAAGGAAAAAGGACATTGCTATTAAATTGCTCAGTGACCTTGGGCAAGTAATTTATCTTCTGTGTTGCTTGAGATATAATGATATCTACCTGATCTACATCATAAGAAAGCTATGAGGAGCAAATGAAGTACAGAGAATGCAAATGCTCTTTTAAATACACTGTAAGAAAAATATATTATAATTTCATGCACCAAGATTTCTCGGCTCTAGTTCCTAATCCATCATTCTTCCAATTAAAATTGGAATTTTTCTCTGCCTTCATTTACTTTCCAATATATGATGGAAGTGACCATAGAACTTTTTTATGTTTTAGTATCCAAGTGTTGGGTCCAGGCAGGGAGTATGCTGGTTTGTAGACAAACTAAATTATTTTAAATAAATTTGGAATAAGTAAACCCTTAAAAATGCTAAGCAGATTTTTATATAATACCCAATATCATTCTTTCAGTTTTTTTATATATCTTTCTCTGATATCTCTTTTGCTTCAAGAAATTTACTCAACATACACTACTAAACCCAAGCCCCTGTGAGAAAAGGGAAAGAAAATCTTCCTGTATCCTTCTCTACATGTGAAAGTGCTCTTTTATTTAAATTAACAAAATAAAAATAAAGATGTCATTAGTTGTTCAGTTGTATGGAAAAAACACAGCAAACATCAAACCCTGCAATGTCTCAATGTCTATAGTTCTCAAAGGCCAAAAAATGAGTGTGAAAGACATGCATTAAAGTCAAGCAAAGAGACAATGCTGCACAGGTGAGTGAGGAGGAAGTTAAAGAATGAATAAAAGTTTTTTAGCTCCTAAATAGATTGCCTAGAAAGGTAAGCTTGAGAAGAATCAATATACTTGCAAGGAATAAAGCAACAAGAGAGATGAATCAAGGCATAATGGAATTGATTTGTCAGAGTTTTGGTTTAGCCTGACTGTAGACCAGAGTCAAACAAGGCAGTTCAGACTCTCTAGATCCCTTCAAGCCTCAGAGTCCCAAGATACAATGATATGGACTTAAACAGTCAATAAAAATTATGCTCTGAGACTCATTGTTTTGCAAACTAGTCAAAAACACCATCAACACCATGCAAGAAGAAGAAACATCTCCAGGGATGCCACCACTGTCCCTTGGTCTCATGCACTACAAGTCTGAGTCATCTTACTTTCCACCTCTCCTTTGACTCATCTGCTGCCTGAGCCTCCTCACTGGTCTAACTGCCACTGATCTCTCCCTGTCAATCCACCCTGCACACTGTTACCAGATTCATACTCCGTTGACATGACTTTTTGCTGATAAACTTCAAATGTTTCCCCATGACCTCCAGGATAAACCTGAAACTCCTTGTCCACAGAGCCTAGGCTTTCTATTATCTGACACAAACCACATTTTCAGATGGTTGAAGTCCAACAACCATCTTTGGGAACATGATAATGCCCCCAGTGATCTAAGAACCTCCCATAAGGCCACACCTCCTGGTGGTCCATCGTAACTGCCAACAGTGCCACTCAAAGAAACAAGCCTTTAGAGCAACTAAGAACAGAGCAGGGAGGAAGAGCATGAGAAGAAGATTAACATTATACAGAGACATGAGGTGGGAGGGAAAGGGAGAGAGAAGGGAAATTGCATGGAAATGGAAGGAGACCCTCATCATTATACAAAATTATATATAAGAGGAAGTGAAGGGAAAGGGGGGAAAACAAGGGAGATAAATGAAGTATAGTAGTTGGGTAGAGAGAGAAGATGGGAGGGGAGGGGAGGGGAAGGGAGAGGGGATAGTAGAGGATAGGAAAGGCAGCAGAATACAACAGACACTAGTATGGCAGTATGTAAATCAATGGAAGTGTAACTGATGTGATACTGCAATCTGTATACGGGGTAAAAATGGGAGTTCATAACTCACTTGAATCAAATGTATGAAAGATGATATGTCAAGAGCTTTGCAATGTTTTGAACAACTAATAAAAAAATAAACAAGCCTTTAATACATGGACTTTTGGAGAATGTGTTAGACAACTTTTGTCACTGTGAAAAAATACCTGAAGAAAAGAACTTAAAGGAGTAAAGGTTTATTTTGACTCAGAGTTTCAAAGGTTCTAGTCTATGGTCAGCTGGTTCCACCACTTTGGACTCAAAGTAAGGAAGAACATCATGGCGAAAGACATGGCAAAGTAAAGCTACTCAACTCATGGCAGCTAGGAAGCAAATAAAGGAAGGAAGGAAAGAAGTGAGGTAGAGTGGGAAGGAGAGGGACCAGGACAAGATATAGTCTTCCAGGGCACAACCCCAGTGACCTACTTCCACCAACTAAGCCCCACCTGCTGAAGTCTCCACCACCTCCAATAATGCCATTGGCTATGAATTCCTTAAGGGATTGATCCATTGATAAAATGAGACCCCCTCATGATCTAATCACTTCCCCAAATCCCCACCTCTGAATATTGTTGCACTGGTGACCAAGGCATCAACACATGAGTCCTTAGGGAATATTATATATTCACACCATAACAAGGGATACTATCCATATTCCAACCAGGTAGCCTATCAAGAATATATTTCTTGCTCTAAATTGCCTCTTTAAAGATTATCCATCTTTAAGATCCAGCTAAATTCATACGAACCAACAAATATATGTATTACATAATGTGTATGTGTCTGTGTATGCGCACACACACACACACACACACACACACATATCTACTATGTAGCAGTCATTTTAAAACCTTTGCTAGCTTTCTCAGTTTTTAATGATTGCTCCATCCTCTGAGTCCTTGGGCAGTGTCTAAAGATCACAGTTAGTCTTTTTTAATTATTCCCTTATAATATTATCAGCCATTGTTTTTCGTTTAAACATTTTCTCCTCCCAAGTAGATTGTAAACTTCTTGAAAGGCTGTATTTTTGACCTCTCATTCAACCCCTGTAAATAATATAATGCCTTTCATATAATAGAAAGACAATAAATATTTTTGTATTCTTTTTATAACAGAATATTTCTAGTCAGAATTCATATTGCTTTGGGAGAAAGCTACTGTCTGGCAGACTCAAAATAGTCTAAATGAAGCAGGGTAAGAGTAACATACATTGGCTATCGTAATACAATTGAATTCCACATCTAGAAGGAAAACATATTGGTGTTAATTAAATGGTGATATCCTGGAGATATGAAGAATGCCTAAAATATACAGGAAAAAGATAACAATAACTCTTAAAGGAAAACATCAAACCATCATATCATTGAAATAAACTGTTTCCAGTTTTAGACAGAGCTAATTCAAAATTCTCAATGACTTCCAGTTAGGAATTCATTTTAGGGCTGGTTACAGATTGTGGATTAGTGTAAAGGAGAGCAAAGAGGTGTCTAGCACAATAATAATCTGCTTCTGGATTTTTTCCCTTTATTCTCTTTCTCTCCCTCTCCTACTATTTCCTCTCTGTTATGTCCTCAACTCCCACTAGACACCTCCCCCTCCCACTCCCACTCCTTACTCCCTCCCTCTCTTGTTTTCGATGTGAGTGTGTGTTTATGTCCAAGTTCATTAGCAGCCTTGGTAAACGTTGATCTTCCTCATTGGAGAATTTAAATTAAATATGCAACCACAGTCCTGACCCAAAATGAGATGCCAGAGATACTCAGGGAGCTTGCTTTCTGATCTCTTCTGCCTCCACTTAGCTCCTCTTTTGCTTCAGCTCTGTTTCAGGTGCTACTTTCATCTTAGATCTGAAGATTAATATACTCGTCAGTTTTCCTTCCAGTGTTCTTCCTCAGACATGGCTTTGCATTCTCCCTTAGGTTCAACTTGCACCTGGCCTCCCAGCAAAATAATCCTGTTGTAATACCTAAGGATCATCCCCAAGCACACCCCATAGAGTTTGTGCACCATGTGAAATCTGAAAGGGCTGACTGCTGGTGTTCAGTATGATACCTTCTGTCAACTCTTTTCTCTTTTTTATCACCTGTCTTATACCCTTCAGCACAAATTTGATCAAAATGAAATTGGCCATAGAGTAAACATAGCTTGGTTTCATCCAAGAAATCCTGAGGGTGTTTAATTAATAAACAGTTGTAGACCAGTTCTGACAGCCTGCAAGCTAAATTAGACACAGAACAGGACACAGGCCACCCAGGAAGTGTTTCTCTCAATCTTGAAAGGAAGTTTCTAAAGAGGGAACAGAAAATGAAGGTCTGGAAAGAGACCATTTGTTGGAGGGTCAATAGGAAAGCTAAGATTAAGCCAGCAAGTATCTTCATCTATAAGTCCACAAAATAAGAAAACCAAAAAAGACAGGTTCTATTTTCCTTATTTCACAGAGTATCTGTGGAGACATGAGTTCAAAGAGAAAGCAAATTGCAGCTAACAAATCAACCGTTTCTTGGGAATCCTTTCCAAATAGACTCTGTTGGTAGTTCTCAACCAATATATTTTTGGCCATTCATACCAATAACATGCTGGGAACTTTCACGTGGAAGTTCTTATATGTTCATATGTCCTCTCAGGAAAGAAATGCTGACCTAAACCAGGGTGATCAGTCCAAATGAACATAGAAACCAGAATGCACCAATGTCTTTGACAAAGGAGCTCAGATAAGATTCTTCATTTCAAATGTGTAATTGATTATACTAAATATATCCAAGTAACTTATTATACTATATATATGAATATGTCCACCCTCATGTATATCAATAATAGAAAATATTAAGTCATGGATACTCCAAAATACATATTATTATTACTCAAACCCTCACTTCTATTCATAAGGTAAATATCTTCTATTCTCATTTCAAGTTCTGTATAGCTGCATGTGGCCCTAGATGGTCATCTGTCCCTATACTGATATATAATTTTACCACTCTGATGTTGTTTTGCAAGGTTTGAAAATGTCTGCAGGGGCCAGGCACATAAATGTGTGAAATTATTGGGTAGGAGGCAAATGGGAGTGGTGAGAACTATGGTGATCAGTAGAGCACCCACCTAAACAGAGGATTTAAATTCAAAATTTTTTAAACAACATGCTCACCAAAGATATGTTTCTAAGTTTCAGACTCAACTTTGGAACACCTAGTTGATGAGCCTCATCAGGACTAGAAAGGAAGAAGGTTGGAATTGTTCAGTCCCCAGTGTCTTTAAGCTTGAATATTTGTTCATTTTGTTCTTCGCATTGCAAATCAATCAGAACCCCATAAAGATCAGATTCTAAATAAGATTCCATAAAAATTAATTTTCTCACACCTTAATACAATTCCTCTTTTTCTCTCTCAGTGCAAAATTTCTGCTTAGTTCTCCTTTTGACTGAAACATTTCCATGAAGTTTCTTTAGTCAACTATCAACATTGTCCATAACTATTCTCTATGAGAGCTGCTCTGACATTTTGTAGAATATGAATATAATGCCCTAGATTAGCCTTGTTATGATGAAGACACAAATGAAAATTGAGAAACAGACACTTTAGGCTGAGTTGGCACTAGAAGGAATGGGCACAGGGTTTTGAGTTATCAGAGAACTACTGATTTCTTTGTTGGGTTCTTTTCTACACCTTCCTAACCTTCCATCTCTTAAAACTCCTGCCTGATATAACTCAGAAGCTCCAGAAAACTACTTTGCCCACTGAGTGAATACCATGAACCACACTATTTGAATGATTTTACACAAATAATCTTGAACATTTCTAAAAATGGAACCAGAGGCTTTAATAACCAAAGTGACAGTATGCAAAAAGAAGCTCTACTGCCAATGGCAACTTCAGAGATGCTTTATATGTAAAGTTTATTAGAGGGCAGAGATCATTCCATGTGTTATGCATAGAGTAGTATCAAATACATTCCGTTAATCCTGAATAACCTTCCAGAATGGCAGAATAATCTCAGTGAGATGCAGTCCATAAGTAGTAATGCAAGTGTGGCTGGTGAATTGAGGTTCTCATTTCACTATAGTTGGGACTTCCTAAACATCAGTGAAGGTATTCAAGATTCAGGATTGTTGAATCAGAACCCAATGTTTTTGAGCAGGGAATTGGAAGAATAGAGTTTGCTGAAGTTTATTTTAGTGACCCTGCTCCTTGTGTTGGAGAGACAGGATGCATAGTGTGCTTAAGCTCTTGAGCCAATCTCTCTTGAGTTCTAATAACAACTCTACAGTTATCTGTGAGACCTTGGACAATTTGCATAACTTTTCTGAACCTAGTTCCTTTATTTATAAGATGGGGACAATAATATCTGCCCTACAGAGTTTCTGTGGGAATTAAATGAGAAACAGATGGAACAGTGCCTAATATATAATGAGTACTCAAAAATTAATTATTATTAATGTATTTTCATCTTAGAAGGTTTTTGTGTTGTTTTGGTACATGGAGATTAAATCCAGGGTGCTTAAGCAGTGAGCAACTTCCCCAGCCCTTTATTTTTAATTTTGAGACAGGGTCTCACTAAGTTGCTTAGGGCCTTGCTAAATTGCTGAGGATGGCTTTGAACTTGTAATCCTCATATCTCAACTCAGCCTCCCAAGTCACTGGGATTACAGGCATGTGCCTCCATGCCCAGCTTTCTCTTAAATGTTTTTAAGGGTCATAATTGAAATCAATGTTCACTATTTAGATGTTTAAAGAGATTTTAAGCAAATCACATCTCCTCTCTGGTCTTAATTTCTTCCTTTGTAAAATGAGGTATTAGGACTATATCATATATTTGCAAGCATTTGTGGAAGCACAATCTTTTATTCAAGATTATCTGATGCTTTTTTAACCTCAATCTTAATGTAGAGTATGATATCATGGATATGCTTCCTGTTCTCAAAGTCTCAAGACTAAGAGTGGCCCTTCCTACTCTGCCTTTCCTTGGTTCTTTAATTCTATGACATCAGAGGTATAGAATCAAAGGCTTCTGCCTCCATTTCATCTGCTCACACCAGCTGCTAGGGGACAGTAGAGCTCATCCTTTAGCCATGAATGCTACAACAAGAATATAAAAACAATGTGTTGTTTATCAATTTGTTTTTCTTTGTTCCCCATCAAAGTTGACACTGGTCAGTGGAATCACAAAGAACAGCTGGTGGGTAAAAAGGACTAAAGTTAGTGTGTTGGCTTCCTTGTCATTCTGGCCTGTTAGGTGAATGTCAGGATAAGACTACTGTAAAGAGTTCAATCTAGGAGAACAGCTCCAAGCTGGGAGATGAAACTTCAGTATTATTCCTTCCTTCATTGGGTGAGGAAACTGGAGAAGTCATTCCACCTTTCTCTAGGTGAAGAAAACGAGTTTGTGTTACTGTTTCTTCTTCTCCCATAAAGGCACTGACTGAACGAAGAGAGAAAATCAAGATATGGCAGGGGCTAGAGAAATGGCAAGCAGGGACTGGCATACATGGTCTCACTCCATTACCATCTATGGAGTGAAACTTTTCCCATTGATGGACTACTGGTCAAGTGAAGTGAAGTTACTTGGGCAGCTTGTTAAGCTAATAGATTCCCAGTTCTCACCCAAAACCCCTGGATCTGCAATCTGCAGTAGTTGGGACTAGGAATTTGAATTTTAGCACATTCCCTTAGTGATTCATTTCTCCACTAAGAAATTTGCTTAATAACTATCAGTCTAACTAGTTGCCAGATTTTTTTAAAAAAAATTTAGTTGTAGATGGACATGATAACTTTATTTTATTTATTTGTTTTTATCTGGTGCTGAGGATTGAACCCAGTGCCTCACATGTGCTAGGCAAGTGCTCTACCACTGAGCTACACCTTCAGCCACTGGCAGATTTTTTAATAAAACTTGAAAGGTAAATCAGGTTTTGGAGATCTCAATTATGGATGATTTAGTTATGGGAAAAATGGGTGTTAATTGTAGCTGGAAGCAATTGAATTGGGTAAAAAAGAAGATTTTCTGGCAAGGGTGGTTAGGCACATTGGAATGCGGAAGCAATAAATGCTATAGAAACTCTTAATACATATTTCTGTTTTTAAAATAAGGTGACTAAGTTTGGTAGTTGGAGAAAAGCCTGAATTATATGAAGGCTGAGCTACCTAAAGGGAAGCTCATATTTTTGTCTCCAGGAAAAATAATAAAAGCATAAGTGAAAATATTCCTTTAATTGTGTTCTGCACATTTATTGACTTCCTTGTACTCAAACTTTTTTAGAATTAAGAAACCTGAGGCTTAGAGAAGGGAAGTCATTTTTCTAAGGTCTAGTTAATTGGTTATAAATCATACTAAATCAGTCAATGATGAAAAGATGAAACTTAGTCGGTTTACTTGCCTATCAGCCCATATTTCCTTCTCCCCTTATTTTGTAAAAAACAAAACACTATTAATCCCACTATATTTATGCCTTCCAATTAGGCTTCAATGATTGTCAGCTGAAGCAGAAATTCTTCTACACATTTAGGTAGAGCATCCAAAGGAGGGAGATCTAATGATCCTCATGAATGAAAATAAAAAGATTGAAAAACCACTGTTCACCAATTTTCAGCTGCTCTGATCAAACCTTTAAGTTACTAAAGCTAGACCTCTGGTTTCACAATTATGTACAGTAAAAGACAGGAATGGAGACTTTTAAAATAACTTTGAAGCTATATGACTAAATGTGGTATTCAATTAAACATATAGTCCTATGAAGGATAACCAAACAAAGTTGCCACTCTGCGGTTGGCTGTAAATGCTGTCTGTGCTGCTACCCTACTTTAGAGGTGCCTGCTTGACACTGGCAAGGAGAACATAGTGCAATTAATGGTAAAAATGGCCCCTCTCTAAAAACAGAATTAGAGTGAACATATGTCTTCAACCTTCTCAGGAAAAAGAGCTATAACCAGCCAATAAAATGTAGCTGCACAGGCTGCCTGGCAGAGAATTTTCATACATTGCTAAGCAGCAAAATGCATAGAACGTGTGGTGCTATGGCTGGAAAGGACCTTCCTGAGCATCTAATTCAACTCCTTTCCTTTTATAACTGAAGAAACTGAGGCTCAGAGAGTGAAAGTGATTAATTCAAGACTACACAGCTAGATAACTGGTTATAAACCTTCCCCAAAACACACTGGTGGGAAGGTGAATCTGATTTAGTGATATGTCAGAAGTACTGAGCAGTTTTTAAAAAATGCATTTCCCTTAGGAATTCTACAAAGTTTATAGAATAAATAAGTAAACATAATATTATGTATGCTGGTCATTCACAATCTTGAGCAGTCATCAGAATCACTTGAGGAGGGTTTTTAAAGTGGCTCTTCTACTTATTATGGTAATTCAGAGCCACTGTATACAGTTGTGCAAGTCACACACTGCACAAGAATTCCCACTGATGGAAGTGAATTGGGGCTCAACTTGAACCAAGGCACAGACTTGCCAAGCTACATACCTTACTGTGGGGCTATATCTCTTGGAGAAGGGAACCTTTTCCTACTTCATACATTGGGACAATATGGATTAGTGGCAGCCCTATGGGCTTGGCTCCTTCCTCTGGTAAGTATTACTGCAACTCCCTAATTTGCCTCCTGTTGTTGTCCCCTAAAATCTTTGAACCCTCTCCAAGTCCTGAAAAAAGGCTCAAGTCAGTGATTGCCTCTTCTGTGTCTCTGGATTGATAAAAGCCTTTCAATAGCTGATGCCATTTCCCTTCCTCCTCACTACAAACATGAAGTTGATTAATGTGATGATTTGCAAGTTCCAATTCTATTACTAAGGAAAAAAGTCTGAGCTTACTCTCCTGTGTATAAATATATATACACATATATTTATATACATACATATGTATTTATAATTAACCCTGTAATATTTCAATAATACATTTTATACATTATAAAACAAATGCAAAAATTAAGGTTATATGGTAACATGAAATTAAACATGTTTTTATTTTTAGGATGGTATTATTTTTCTTAATTATTAATATATATTAATTGTACAAATTTATGGATTTCACTGAGACATTATTTAAATGCATATATTGTGCTTTGATATTGTTCACCCTCCCTTCTAACCTCTCTTGTCCTCTTCTCTTCTTCTAGTCCCCTTTCCCTTGCCTAATAGTCCCTCTTCCACATTCAGGTCACATAGGAGAGAGAATATGCAATACCTGTCTTTCTGTGTCTAGCTTATTTTGCTTAACATGATGACCTTCAGATTCATCCATTTCCCTGCAAATGACAGGATTTCATTCTTCTTTATTGCTGAATAATACTCCATTGTGCTTATTACCATATTTTCTTTATCCATTCATCCGGCACCTAGGCTAATTTCATATCTTGAATATTGTGAACAGCATCACAGTAAACATGTGACCCACCATTCTCACTGAACAGATTAAAGGACCTCTCTCCACAGGCTTTGGATGTTTGGCAAATTCCAGAGCCACTGTGAATTTACTCCAGAGGTTTTTAAAATTGAATACTGGGGAGGGGGAGTATGGCAAATGTTCAAGCTATGGAAGATCCTACAGCATATATCTCTCAGCAAGCTTGTGTCAAGGACACTTCCTATTTTAGTCAGCTTTTTTGCTGATGTCACCAAAAGACCTGAAAAAAGAATTTGAGAAGAGGAAAAGTTTATTTGGTTTCAGAAGTCTCAGTTCATAGATGGCCGACTCCATTCCTCAGGGTTTGGTGTGAGGCAGAATAATATGGCAGAAGTATGTGGCAGAGGAAAGTAGCTGGGGACATGACACTCAGGAAGAAGAGAGAGAGAGAGAGAGAGAGAGAGAGAGAGAGAGAGAGAGAGAGAGAGAGCTCTGCTCAACAAGGACAAAATATAAACCCCAAAGCCTCATCCCCAGGGACCCACTTCCTACCAGGCTACCATTACCACCCAGTTAATTCCTATCAGGGTATTAACCCACTGATTAAGTTAAAACTCACAACCAATCATTTCACCTCTAAACCTTCTTGCATTGTCTCATACATGAGACTTTGGGAGACACCTCACATCTAAACTATAATACTCCCCCAAGCTATGATTACCTCATGTGACCACTGCCTATCCATTCACTGCAGTAGGATGACCTTGGGGACCCTGAAATGTGATTATGTTTGTTTTTTTTTTTTTTTGATCCCTTGTGTACTTTAATCCCTAACAATATTATTCTTCTCAAGATGGCTCCCAGTTCTAGCACTCTGAAGGTTTGCTGACAGATGCTGTGAGTTCCTTCTCTAAAGTAAGCTTGTTATTCATACTTCAGGTCACCTATTTATTTAAGTAGTTTATGAGCAATGTGCAACCTTCTGTGCCATACTGTTACCATTTTCATGGACCCAGGTACTGGGCACCACAAGCTGGGATATTCTGCTTCTCTTGTTTTATAATTCTGACTAGTTTCTGGAATCTACCAGTTGTCAATTTTTTTATGACATCAATTTCCAGTGTTCAACCCCAGGTGCTCACTTCCATGAGGAGCTACACATCTGTTGCTTTTTTTTCCATCCCATAGAGGAGCAAAGTAGTGCTGGTTGTCTCTATTCTACCATTTTGAAAATTTCAATATTTGATATAAATATATTAACAATCCCCAAATCCTTTTTGCTTTCATTAAAAAATTAACATTAAAATAATGTCTTTAGAGAGAGCAATGCAATTTAATAAGCTTTATGTTTTAAATCTTGGTTTAATCCCTTATGATACAGTAATCTGAAATCCTAAATTTAGTAATTTCAATTATTGTTATTAATGGCTGTCAAAACCCTAAAATAGTTACCTCACAAAGACTTTCAGCAAATTTTCTTTGGTCAAAATTTATTGGTTTATCAATTTGATTGTTGCTATTTTGACTTGGTGATGTGGCTAACAATTAACCCATTCTAGGAGAAACTTCTAGAAGGAAAATGACACTACCTCTGTCATTTTAAAAATCATTCTCTTGTACTTGCCCTAAGTCTCTCTTCAATCCCCAATTTATTTATAGGAAAACTGTAAACTACTTGCTCATTTGTGAATGATTAAGTTAGTTAATACTAGGCAATATGATCTATAATTTCACATAAGCAAATACAAACTGCAAAATGCTTTAATATGCAGAGAGTAAATATAGGTATAAGGATAACATTATCAACCCCTCCTTCTTCTAAAATTTTCATCCTGCCCTTAAGCTCCTTCCCTCATTATTCATGGGCTAAGACTGACTTTGTTCCTTCAATGACCCTCTGAGCTCTAGTCCTATAATCTCATAATGTCCTGTACCTTAATAATCACAGGACAGATTACAACAGTGGGGAGGGAGATGTAGATTAGGGAGAGCTTTGCAGGGGTGGCTATATCTGAGCTGAACCTTGAATAATGGGCAAAATTTTCAAGGAGATGAAGAAAAAAAGACATCCCAGGAAGAAGTGACAATATGAGAAATGCCATAGAAACTGGACTGTTTGTGTTCACATGCTTTAACATGATATTTCCTTCCCTTGACTGTTCACCCACCTCTGCTAATAACCCACATCAATCTCTTTGAGGCTCAGATCAAAATGCATTGTCTCCAGAAGGTATTCCTCATATTCCTCTGCCCTATCCTGCTTAGTCTCTGATTCTACATCACCTCAAACTGTTGTAATTCCTTTGTTCCCTAATCAAACCTCACTATGTTAGATTAGTTGAACATTCTAACAAATGAAAAAAAAATCATATTTGAAGGATATGGAGCTTGAAATACTTTTTAAATGCATATATCCAGCTACACTCGTGACACACAAAGTATTACCAAATAGCAGCCTGGCCAGGTCTCCTCTATTAAGATTTGTGTAAAATCATGATCAGTATAACAAGTTTAGATACATCCAAGCCAATTTAATATATATGAGCTAATAGGTCACTTAAAATCAGTTTTATCAAATATCCTCAGTCTGCTCCTGTATGAGAAGACAGAAATCTGATGTCATATCTACTCCTGCATAATTTCATTTAGTCTTCACTACAACCCTGAAATTTAGGTACCAGTATCACCATTTTACAGATGAAACTGAGGTCAAAGAATCTAAGTCACATTGTTAGAAAATAACAAACTCAAATTATCTGACCTCAAACTTTCCCATACCTCTCTGCTCCATTGTCTAGGAAGGTCTCAGAAGACTTTGAAAGTTTTGCCAATCTCCTCTTTGGTCCTTGAACTTGTCAAATGACACAATTATAAACATTTTAAAGATCTTAAAAAGTATTTTTACTTGTAGATGGACAAGTGGCCTCATTGTGTTGGGCCTCTGGTGAGGACAGCACATCATGAAGAGCATGTGGTAAAGCAAACTATTCACCTTTATTTTATTTATTTTTATATGGTGTTGAGGATCAAACATAGTGCCTCACACATGCTAGGCAAGTGGTCTACCATTGAGCTACAACCCCAACCCCTAATTTAAAGATTTCAATTGGCTTAATTTTGATTTTCTAGAACCAGGCATAATTTTATTCCATAAAATTAAGATATTTTGTTCCATAAAATTTTATTCCATAAAATTAAGCTATTTTGCTCATCTAAAGAGATGAGAAAAATAGCTTAATTTTGTAAACATAGAAGTTTGGACTAAAGCAGAAACAAAGAACAAAGAGTAGATTAGTCTTTTCAAAGATACTTTCTTCGTAAGATAGAGACAGGGAGGCAGAACAGTATAAAAATACCTGATTGGTTAATATCTGCTTACTTTAGGTTACTTTTAAAGAAGGAAATTATTGTGCCAATTGAAAAAATGGTCTGTTTTAGAAATTTCATTGCCATTTCTCTCTCCTGATATCAGGGAAGACCAAATAATAGGACAGTTTCAGTTTTGTGACATGGAACTTTAGCATGGGTGACTTCATTCTGGTTTTTAAATTGGTCTGTTGTGGCCCAGTGCAGAAACTTAGTCCAAAAACAACGGCCTCCTATAATTTTTACTTAACAAATTAATTGGTTTTTACTCTAATACTAACTTCCAAAATATATCAAATATATTATCAGCCCATTGTCCTTTCTTCAACTTGGAAAGCATAGCCAATAACTACATGAAAGGATTTTCAACATAACTAATAATTAGGGAAATGCAAGTAAAACTCACAACATACCACCTCACAACCATTAAGTTGGCTAATGAAAATAGAAAATAAAGAATTTTAGCAAGAATGTGCAGAAATTGGAAACTTTGTGTGCTGTAGGTACATAAAACAGTACAGTGTATTAGTCGGTTTTCAATTACTATGACAAAATACCCAAATCACTTTAATTATAAAGAAAAAAAGGATTTATTTTGACTCACAATTCTGGAGGATCCAGTCCACAATCAAGTGACCTCATTGTGTTGGGCCTCTGGTGAGGACAGCACATCATGAAGAACATGTGGTAAAGCAAACTCTTCACCTCATGACTGGGGAACAAAAAAGAAGAAGAGGATAAGACCAGGGTCTCATAATCCCCTTTGAGGGCACACCCCCAATTACCTAAGGACCTTTCATAAGGCCCCACCTCCAAAAGGTTACACCATCTTCCAATAGTGCCACTGTGGGGATCAAGCTCTTCACAATGGTAACATGGACCTTTGGGAAATATTCACCCAAATCATAGTATATAGACATTATGAAAAAAACAGTATAGCATTTCTTCAAAAGATTAAAAATAGTGCCAGAAATTCCTCTTCTAGGTATATTCCCCAAAGAATTGAAATCACCATCTTAAAGAGATATTTGTTCATCTGTGTCCATAACAAATGAACAACATATTATTCAGCCTAAAAAGGGGAAGAAATTCTGACACTACAACATGAGTGAACTTTAAGAATATTATGTTAAGTGAAATATGCCAGTCAGGATATAACAAATCATATATAATTCCTCTTATAAGAAATACATAGAGGGGGGGCTGGAGTTGTGGCTCAGTGGTAAAGTGCTCACCTAGCACATGCGAGGTCCTGGGTTTGATCCTCAACACCACATAAAAATAAATAAAAATAAAGGTATTGTGTTCAACTACAACTAAAAAATTTTAAAAAGAAACACATAGAGTAGCCAAATTTACAGAAAAAGAAAGTAGAATGTTGGTTGTCAGGACTTGGGGAAAAGGAGAAATGAGGAATTTTCCTTTAATAGGTATAGAATTTCAGTCCTGAAGGATGAAAAGAGCTCTAGATATTGGCTGTACAACAATGTGAATGTACTGAATTTTACACCTAAAAGGGATTAATTTCATAAAATTTATATTATTGTGTATTTTAACACATTTTAAAAATGAGTTCGTTCTCCTGGCAAAACTGGCTCTGAAATCAGATAGAACAATACAGAATTTTTCTCTCATGAAGGTTGGATTTTTATTTCCACTTCTATCAACTTTTGAAGAGATAACTATTTTTTGGAAATAAAAAAAAAACCCTAATCACTGCTCCCATAATATTGGAGCATGATGCAGAAGAAAGGCAGTGAATGTTGGCTTGAGAAGATATATTGTATTAGAAGATATACTGTATTTCACTCCTGAAAGTCAAATTCTAATAAAGAGAATGGACAAATGAATGGCAAAGCATCCAAAGACTAGTAACAGCAGCATTCCATTGTCACCCCTAGAGGTGGAGGAACAAGAGGAGGAAATACTATTAGAACCTTGAAGTGCAGGTTACCTGGCAGAAACCAGATTTGTGGCACCAAGGAAATGGCCCTAAAGCAGATTCTTCTCTGCCCTCTGCCTCAGGATACACACACACACACACACACACACACACACACACACACACGGGGGGGGGGGGGAGAGACAGAGAGATCCAGAGTATCTCTTCCCACCCTTCTCTTTTCTGAAGGAAACTCCAATGGGATAAACCCAATTTGAAGCCAGCCATCAAAGTTTCTGGGCTATCTAGTTTGCTGGAGTTATCCTTTCAAAGCACAGAGCAGGACAGAAGACAAAGAATGGGTATGGGATATAGGTGTTAGGGTGGCAAATAGAATACACAACACTCGTGGGTTCTAGTCCTAGTCCTGTCACTAACCAGGTTCAACCTTATAAAAGTCAGTTAACCTATTTTTATTTTTGACCCACTAAGGAATTTTACATAGTAATACCTGTCTGTCCCCTGACAGGTGCTCTGTGAGTCTCAAATAAAATGACACATGACAGATTCCTTCTTACTCTATGAAGTGTGGTTAAACATTAAAAAATGATGATTCTTCCACTCTCTCCTCGGTTCTTCTCTCCTCTACTTGGGAAGGTGAGAAAATAACATGGGCAGAGTGAGAAAAAGTAAAATGGTGGGTGAGAGACCTGTGATCTCAAGCAAGTGTCTTTCACTCTGAGCATTAGATTTCACATGTATAAATATCTGAACTAGATGTTCTTATCAATGCCCCTTCCAATTCCAAAGATTCTCTGATTGAAGAGTAGATCAGCAAGATATGCACGCGCGCGCGCGCGCACACACACACACACACACACACACACTCCTTTCTTCTCTGCCTCAGGTCATGCATATATAACTTGCCCCAAACTACTTTTTGATTTTGCTTTTGTGAAACCAACTGCAAGAACTGGGACATTAATTGTTGTGGCATCTTTTATATCATACCATGTAGGAAACCTTCCCTGATATAACCACCCAAGGCAATATTGCCCAGCATGCGGCATGTGTTTCTTCAAAATATTGGAGGACAATTTAGTCCAGCCTGGAAAATCCTGGGATAAATAAAGCAAAGTAGGTACCTTTATTACAGGTTAGTCATAGTCTTTAAATATTAAAGACTTTAAAGTCACCATTTTTAATATTCTAATGTACATTGTGCTAATATACATTGAACTTCTATGAGAGGGTAGGAAAGTATATTGTGGAATTTTTAATTTGAAGTTACTTGACCAAAGTTACTTGACCATGGAACCCTCCCCCATTCTGTATCTCAAGTTCTTTGGAACATTCTGAATGGCTAAACCAAGTTTTATATTCAGACATCCATTTTGTACATTTGTACTTCAGCCCAAAAGATAGTATATTTATACATTAGTAAAATATTTTAGGCCATAACACATGCTCTTCTAGTTCCTGCACTGGTGAGCCCTGCAATTAGTGATACTTACATATGAAATTTTTGAGGGGCAGGTGGTGGCATAATAAGGCATCATCTTTTACCCAAATCAGGAAAAAGTCCAGAATGCCTTTAAAGACCAGGCATTTTCTTGGTTTTTGGCATTATTTAGGCAAGATGAAATATGACTCTAATAATAAAAATTCACATTTGAAGAACAGTTTACACTCACTGGGAGCTTTCATATAAACCATCACATTTCTAAACAATGAAGGTCATTATTAACCATCCCCATTTTACAAATGAAAAAATAAGATTACATATCTCTTCCCAGGTCTCTCAGCAGAAGAAGGACTTGGAAGCAGTTCTATAGATTCCAATTCCAGTAATTCTTTTAATGCACTAATGTTGAAAGTGGAAAGATTCTCTCAGCTTTGTAATGATCCAAACTCATTGAATACTTTAGGCATTCCACTGCTTAACCCAGGAGGGAAAGGTGAGGGGCATTCTCTTGTACCTCGTTAACCCAGGAGGAGGGAGAAACAACCAGAGTATTTTCAAAGGTTTCCTGTTATTGCTTTTCTAATCCCCAAAGTTAACTATGCTCATTTTAGAAAGGTCAGAAGCTTCAATTAAGCAAAAAGAAGAAAGTATTAAAATACCAATAAAGACCCATAACTACCTACCCAGAAATAATTACTTTTGACACTTGGTATATAATATTCCAGATTTCTTTCTATGTTTGTTAGATTCTATGATACATTTTCTTTCATATTCTAGTGTTTTTGGAATTGTTTTGTTTTTCATTTGATGTTCACAGTTGATGTGGCACAGTGTTCTGCTCACAAACATGGCTAGGCTTATTATACTGATAATATGTCTTAAAATTATGGCATGTTACAGTCAATGAGACATGTTATATTTTTCCCCCAAATGTTTCCAAAGTACTGGTTTAGAATCTACTTTTATCATTTATTCCTTTCTATATTTCTCAGTATGACTCTATATCAACAGGTGTTTTCTATGAACAGCATATTTAGTGGATGCAAAATTAGTGCATTGATTGGATGTACTATATTTTTTTAACCAAACACCTATTGCTAGTCATTTAAATTATTTACAACTTTTCACAATTACAAATAACACTGCATTAACAGACGGTAACTAAAGAACTGCCAGATCTAGTACTGGGTGCATAGAGCAATGAACAAAATTGACATGAACCAAAACTTCCAGGGCCTGAACAGTAAAAAAAAAAATCAAGCAAACACTTTAAAATATATTTATACAGATTTATAAACTATGAGACATAATGAATAACAAAAACAGTCTTTCTTTAGATTAGATGATCAGGCAAGGCCTCTCTAAGGAAGATGAGGTCTAAAGGATGAGAAAATAGCCAGTGAGTGGAAGACTGCACCAAATTAGACTCCCCCAAAAATAGAATAAGAAATACCTGTTCTCTTGCCAATATGGAATAGTTTCCTTTTTCTTAACCAATCTGTTGGGGGGTGGAAAGGAACCCTCATTATTGTATTAATTAGTATTTTTAAAAATATTTATTATGTTGAGCATTTATTTTTAATTTATGATATTCCTTCTCCACCAGAAGAACTCATTGATATAGTGTTTTCAGCTGTCATCAGATCACATCTACTCCACATAATCATAGCACCAAGCTAGGGCAATAATTCTCAAAGTATGCTCCCTCTGGAACCTTTACAGCACATGAATATCACCTGTGAACTTGTTAGAAATGCAAATTCTTAGACCCCACCCAGAATGAATCAGAAACTCTGGGGTTGGAGTTTAGTAATCTGAGTTTTAACAAGTCCTCCACGTGATTCTGATATATTATAAAACTTGAAAATGACTTTCAAAGGGCTGCTCAATGGATATTTGTTGATTGACGTAGGCCATCTGATTAAGAGCTCCATCAAAGATACAAGTCAGAAAATATGGGCCTCAACTGAAGTGGAAAAAAAACTGAGAACAGTTCATTTATCCATTTATTCAATAAATATTTTTGAATACCTACTGTGCACAGAAACTATGCTATGTACCGAAGATTGAATAAGGAAATAAGACAAAAGGTCCCTGTCTTCACAAAGCTAATTATCTAATGGAGTATTTCTTTGTCAAAGAGAATGGGATGACCAAGGAAAGTTCTAGTATGCACTACTTTAGAACTCTGAAGAGCAGGAATAATGGAAAAATGGTAATATAAGTATTTTATGGCCAGGACAGAAGGGGTAAAAGTGTGAGGAGAGAAGTGGAAAGGCATGTCTCTTCAATTTTATTCTGACAAGTCTCTTCTACAGAGTATTCCAGAAGAGAGAGAGATTCCAGATGGGAAAAAAGCCAAGGCTCTACACAGTTCTCATTATCCATGTTATTACTCTAAATTGCATCCATCGTTTCCCTTTTCTAGGCAGCTTAGTCCTGGTTTCCTTGCATTCCTGAAGTGTGCCCCAGGGATTTGTAGTTCTATGTTAATGTGATACATAAAATAGAGTCACCTTGACTTCGCATTTATCTGGCTTATGTAATCTCTAACCTTTTGCTGCAGTGCAACAGAAATGCCAGACCCATTTTGTCTAGGCATATAAACAAACACTCTGATTCTAAATAATATATTGGGGGCCCTGGTGACTGTAAGAGCATGACAACCTGCAGGGGGTCAGGAATTAAGCTACACATCTAAGCCTTGGCCTAGAGAGAAGCACCAGACTCTGGCTGTGCTCCTCTTCCCAGGAGAATTGCTCATTGCAATAAAAGCTTTGGAAAGAGCTCCAGAACGTTTCCTTCCAGTGGCAATAAGCCAACGAAGTCATAGAGAGAAGGGGTCTAATGAGCTCACTGTCCCACCAAGTCCCATAGCCAGGAACAAGCTCTAAAATACTCTTTTCTAATCCAAAAGATATAAAACAGAAAAGGGGACAAGGTTATTTTAGCTGCCTCTAATTTTCTCTCCACATAGAGCAGGACTTCCCAATCTCTGCACTCTTGACATTTTTGACCAGATAATTCTTTGTTGCGGGACTGTCCTGTATATTGTTAGATTTCCCACAACATCAATGGTCTTCATCCACTAAATGCCGGCATCTCCTCTCCCATTTGTGACAATCCGTAATGGATCCAGACAACACCAATGTCCTCTGGGGAAAGGGGGCAATAGCACATCAATTTGAGAACCACTGCTTTAGAAAAAAGCATTTAGAGAGCCTGGATATTAACCCTGGGGAGCCATGTACACTATATTTTCCAAGCCCAGTGAATCAAACCAGTCTAAAAACAGAAGACACCATTACAGGGTTTACATAAATAATTTGAGTAGCTACTTCTCTCCCACCTATCATAAACCCTTAACTACCTCTATTGCCTTTAAACAATATTATCAGAGCAATAGTTTCACTCTCTAAGGTTGAATTCTTGAGGGCCAAAAAATTAGGGGGTTCAAAATCAAGTTGTGAGATTACTCCTTACAAATATATGGCACTTCATATTTCACACATCTGTCATGTTGAATTCAGTTTAAAATTCACTGGTTATTTTTGATGCTCCAGGGGTCCTTAATCTTCATATCACCTGTATTAGTTCCTGTACCCACTGTGACCATTGTAACAAATTACTACACATTTAGCAGCTTAAAACAACAGAAAGTTACTCTCTAACAGTTCAAGTGAGTATCACGGGACCAAAATCAAAGTGTCCCTTATAGCCATGTCACTCCAATCTTTGCCTCCATAGTCACATTACCTGTTTCTCTTCTGTGTTATCAAACCTCCTTCTGTTTCCCTCTTATATGGATACATATGATCCCATTGATGGTGCACTCAATAATGCAAGATGATCTTCCCACCTAAATACATCTACAAAACAAAGACCACCTCTTATTTGCCATATAAACTAATATTCACAGCTTCCAGGAACACAGATATTTGGTTAGGGATATTATCAGCTTATCATACCATCTTTTTGAATCAAATAAAGCAAAGATAATTATTTCCACTTTATAGAAGAGGAAATAGTAGCAGAACAAAGTTAAATTACTTATAAGTTATTGCATACTGACAAGTTGTAGAAGATAGAGCAGGAATTCAGGGTTCCTGACACCTCTTTTGGATTAATCATAGTTCGAAAGGATGTAGACCTATTTCTGCCTCCTCCAAGAGATGCAGGCACTGTGAAGTTAGTAAAATCATGAGGTATTTGAAAGTGGATTTTGTAGATTAGGGAAGATTCTGGAAACTTCTCACACCAAGGGAATTAGGGGTGGAAAGCCACACAGAATTATCCAGGCTATTGGAATAGCACAAGAGAAATGAAAGAAGACTTAATATAGTAACAGAAAAAAAGAAAGGAAACTGTAATCTTTTAATATTCATTGAGTCCATGACAGCATGCTGTTTCACCTGCTATTTAGCATTTCACATTGGCAACACTGAGTAGGCATATGTTATATACAATTTTACAAAGATCCTTCACAAAATAGTCTAGATTGGATTCACAACACCTCTGTATGGAAGAGCAATTATCATGATTCTATTTTATAGGTAAAGAAACTGAGATTGGGGGAGTTAATTGATTTTTCCCAAGCTGCTCTTCTTCTTCTCCTTTTCCTCCTCCCTCCTCCTCCTCCTTCTTCTTCCTCTCTCTCTCTCTCTCTCTCTCTCTCTCTCTCTCTCTCTCTCTCTCTCTCTCCCTCTCTCCCCCCCCTCTCTCTCTCTCTCTCTCTCTCTCTCTCTCTCTCTCCTCTCTCCCCCTATAGATGGGGATGGAACCCAAGCCTCCTGCAAGCTAGTCAAACACACTACCACAGAGCTACATTCCAGCCCTGCAAGCTGAAATAAAATCCAAACCTTCGTCTTTTATAGTGTTTTTCTCTTCTAAATATTCTCTCTCATTGAAGAATGACATATATAAATGTCTCATGAAGTTATGACCCAGGGATTCTGGGATGCTAATATAAACAATAAATGTCACTTTATATTTAATTATGTAGTTCTACTCTCAAAAACTCAAAATACCCTCTTTATATAATTCAGATACATGAACAACAGGTGGCAGTAATTTCCTGGGGTAAGTGGCTTGAATGATCAATTTAAACTTCTTAGGTGTGATGACCTTAGACAAAATTTATGGATGCCTGGGACTTTAGAGTCTTATAAAGAATGTCCCACTTTGTTAGTCTATCTTATTTTAAGTAATATGTTCAGATGTTTTTAAAGGTCAGGCATATAAAAATCATTTCAAGAAAATAAAAGTATGTAAATTTTTGTCTAGAAATAATCCTTGATAGCTATAATTTAACTAAATCTTTATCTCATCTTCAGAATATAACTAGAATGTGCCTTTCTACTTGACTCTAAATTTTAATTTTTAAATCAAATTTCTTCCTGATTAGTACATGACTACAAGATTTCTATTTGATTTACTAACAAAACAGCCATGGGCTGTCTTCTCAAGTGGAAAGTTTTTATCCTTCCCTATTTTCTCTGGCCGCTTTTAGATAAAGGATTTTAAAAATGAGAAAAGAGTACATACAACCATTTTTTCTTTTGAGTTCCCTACTTTGAGCTTCTCTGCCTCTTCCCAACTGACACACTATCAAACAGCAGTGTGTTATCACTGAAAACAAAGTCCTATACTTTTTCTCTTTTTTGGCTATCTGAAAGAGGTAAGTTTTCATTCTAGTTCCTATAAAGAATAGCAATATCCCTCTTCCTAACAGCTAGTTTCAAAAGTACCTGCTAGCCTGGCATGCTGACACACACCTGTAATCCCAGAGACTTAGGAGGCTGAGGCAGGAGAATTGCAAGTTTGAAGCCAGCCTCATCAACTTAGGGAGACCTTGTCTCAAAATAAAAAATAAATAAATAAATAAAAAGGCTAGGAATATAACTCAATGATAAAGTGCAGTGAGTTACATGGTTACATGGTTATAATGGTTCAGTTCCCAATACTAAAAAAGGGGGGACTTCCAAAAGTAGCAGCTGGCTTAGTGTAACTTGAAATTTAGATGTGGTGAATTTCCCTAGCAAATTCTTGACTACTGGCAACATCTACAGAGTGCCTTCTGCCAGAGATGGGCTCCTCTTTTCCAAGCTAAGGGATAGAACACCAAAACAGCAAATAAAACAACCCACATATGTAAGTGCTTTTTATAGTAATGTGCAATTATTGCATCAAAGATAAACTTGCACATTGTAGTAACAAATGTCCATGTTGTCAGTGAACTTTAAAGGTGAGACTATCTCAGCTTGGCACTGTGCTTGGGACTTTGATAACTCAGGAGAAATGTAAGCCACAGTTCATTCCACAAAAT
This sequence comes from Spermophilus citellus, assembly GCF_964194105.1. Lineage (NCBI taxonomy): Eukaryota > Metazoa > Chordata > Mammalia > Rodentia > Sciuridae > Spermophilus > Spermophilus citellus. Next base: position 110,042,821 of record NC_138190.1, on the reverse strand, counting down.
ATTTACAACTGACTGAGGATATGAGATTCCTAAACTAAGCATTTCTTTACCAGTATAGTATATACATAAGTACATATTCAAGAGAGTGAATATAGTATGAAGTACAGTGAATTATAGTAGAGTTTCTAGTAGTACAAATGATTTTCTGCTTCTGGTCCTTGCTTAATTCTGAGAACTTAAAGGACACAGTTTTTCCATTTTTAATTAATTATTTATTTATATGTGACAGCAGAATGCATTACAATTCATATTACACATATAGAGCACAATTTTCATATCTCTGGTTGTATACAAAGTATATTCACACAAATTTGTGTCTTCATATGTGTACTTTGGATAATAATGATCATCACATTCCACCATCATTTCTAACCCCATGCCCCCTCCCTTCCCCTCACACCCTTCTGCCCTATCTAGAGTTCGTCTATTCCTCCCATGCTCCCAGTCACTATCCCACTATGAATCAGCCTCCTTATATCATAGAAAACATTTGACATTTTGGTTTTTTGGGATTGGCTAACTTTACTTAGCATTATCTTCTCTAACTCCATCCATTTACCTGCAAATGCCATGATTTTATTCTCTTTTATTGCTGAGTAATATTCCATTGTGTGCATTGTGTGCATATGCCACATTTTTTAATCCATTCATCTACTGAAGGGGAGTTTCTTTTCATATTTTTATTGTTGAGTTATGGTTGTACATAATTGTGGTATTTGTTGTTACATATTTGTACATGCACATGATATAACAATATAATTTGGCCAATATTCCTTCCTAGCACTTTCTCCCTCCCTCACTTCCTCCCACTCTTTGTTCCCTTTTCTCTACTGATCTCCCTTTGCTTTTCATGTGATCACCCTAAACTTTCTTTCCCTTTTTCCTCTCTAGCTTCCACATATGAGAGAAAATATATGATCCTTGACCTTCTGAGTTTGACTTATTTCATTTAACTTGTTGGTCTCTAGTTCTATCCATTTTCCTGTAAATTACAAAATTTCATTTTTCTTTATGACAAAATAAAACTCCATTATGTATATATACCATTTTATTTATTCATTCATACATTGATGGACACCTAGGCTGGTTCTACAGTTTGGCTACTGTGAAATAAGCTGCTGTAAACATGGGTGCATATGTATCACTGAAGTATGCTGACTTTAATTCTTTAGGATCCATATTGAGGAGTGGTATAGCTGGGTCATGTGGTGGTTCCATCTTTAATCTTTTGAAGAACCTCCATGCTGATTTCCACAGCAGTTGTGTTAATTTACAAAGGGATAGATAGATTTTATATAAGCATATATAAGAGGCAAGTATAGGTCCAGAAAAGAGAATAAACCCCAAAATTCAGGTGAGAAACAACCTGATAGGATTTCAGGTCAAGTGGAAGCTTTCCTAGAAAGAGCAGAAATTAGGGTGGAGAAATATAGCTAAATTATATTATGGATTGTCTTAAAGGCAGAGTTTGGAAAAGATGATCCATTTATAAGACTTTTAATCTGCCTTGCATGGAGACTGCTCTAACAGTTAAGAATAAAGGCTTAGCCCAGAGGAGGTCTAGTAAGAGAAGAACAGCCAAGTATGGGGAACTGAAGATGATTAATCTATGATATGAAAAAAAAAGGGAGGGACCATGACCTTGAAGGGTTAAGTCAAGGGCCAGGAGCAGAAAATCATTTGTACTACTAGAAACCCAAAGACAGTTGGAGAAGGAGAAAAAATTCTGTTTGGCATGTGAACATTGGAGGGTGATAATACATGTACAGAAGAGACAGCTGAAGATGCAGTCCCAGATAGAGGATGAGAGTTAAAGAAAAAAAAATTATCTTCGCCTTTTGGAGCAACTGAGAACAGCACATCAATAACATCAGAGTCCCCAGGTCCAATGTGGCACCTTCTATTTTTCATCCAAATGTTCAGCCCCATTTATCTTCCCTTCCCACAGATCCTGCATTTAATAGCTCTCACATTGTTCAGGAAACTTGATTGCAACACTATCATTTTGTGGGTACCAGTCAGAAGGCTTATACCAAAGTCCTTGCAGAAGACAATTTTCAGATAAGATATGTACTTGTCATATCTATAGCAAGCATCTGTCAGCCTCATCATAGGCTGCACGTAGAGAATTAGTTTCTAATCCTTAACACTCCAGCTTCCCCATGTTGCTTCTCCTGAGTGGATTAAAACATGCAAATTAAGTTTAGTTTATTTGATTTGCATTTGAGTAATCACCCTACTATCCACAAAGTAGCAGATAAAACAAAAAATATTTTTCAAATTGACCAGCTTACCTAAGACCATTGAGAATGAGACAGTCAAGCTATAAAATGCCTTTCAGCAATAAGAGGTGCCACATTCATAAAACATGTTCATTTTTTCCCACTACAGAGCTATAGGCAATATAACCCATGAAAAAATAGATCAGAGATTCCTGTCATTTTCAAGGCACTGGTCCAGAAATCAGCAAACAAAGACTCAGCAAGATATCCTCTTTACCAGCTGAGGCAGTCAGTTGCAAGTGAAAAATTTAAAGAGACAGAAACTTCAAGGTCATGAAGAAGACTGTGTCAGCTTTTTACCCCCAAGGTTATCAGTAGAATAAAATACCCTATCCAAGGTTTTACTTTCTGAAGTTTCAGTTACCCATGGTCAATTACAGTCCAAAGATGTTGAAAGGAAAATTTCAGAAATAAACAATTCATAACTTTTAAATTATAGCAAGATGAAATTATGTACCATCTCACTTTGTCCCACCTGAGACGTGAATCATCAATTTATCCAGTGTATCCACACTATATGCATTACCTAACTGTTAGTCACTTAGTATCTAAGTTATCAGATCTACTGTCTTATTGCCAATGTGCTTGTGTTCAAGTATTCCTTATTTTATAATAACCCCAAAGTGAAAGTTTAGTGATATTCGCAATTTGAATATGCCAAAAAGAAGCCATAAAGTGCTTCCTTTAAGTATATAGATTAAAGTACTATAACATATTTTGGTACACTGTGTTCACATAGCTTTTTCTTACAGTATAATGTTATGATTGTTCTATTTTGGTATTATTATTGTTTATCTCTTTCTGCACATAATTTATAAATCAAACTTTATCACAGGTATTTTTGTATAGGAAAAAACATAATACATATATTATTCAGTACTATCCATGGTTTCAGATATCACTGGGGTCTTGGGATGTAGAACATATAATGGTTTAAGGGTTTGGACTAGAGAGTTTGACTGCCAGGGTTCAAATCTTAGGTTTTCCAGATATTAGCTATGTAACCTTCTCTGTAAAATATAGAAAATAGCAATATTTTACTCACAAAGGGTATTAAATAAGTTGATGTATGTAAAACACATAATACAGTATCTGACACACAATGTGTTCAGTAGATGTTATGATTATAATTTCAATTTCTTTCCAGCCTTACGATTCTGTTGTAAGTCTTATAGTCATTAGCAGGTAATTATAATGCTTATAATTATTAAGAACTTTTATTTATATAAATTATTTCAATTCATATAATTGTGCCAAATGTAGCAGATGTGGTCATAATTATCCTTCTTCCTCCTTACCACCTTAGTGCATGCTGCCCCAACTCTTACTGCCAGCACCTCCATTTCTTTTGCCGAAGACTCTCTGCATACCAGAGCCTGCTTTGCCAACACATGTGGAAGAGTTAGTATGGTAAGGAACTAATTAATGGCCCTCAACCAAAAACTGAGCAGTTCTCAACTAAAGACCTGTAGGAGTTAGGGTACTCTCACCTCTCAAGTGAAGTAACTCTGAATCCGACATTTTACATTGCCTCCTAGACTGGCCACTGAAGGATTAAGCTCCACTCTTTGTGGTAGCTAGTCTGATGTTCCCTTTAATACCTGTTTGCTTCCCTCTTTTATTTTTCACTACCCCATTCTTCTACCAGAATTTTTTTCAACACTCAAAGAAATTACTTAAACTTAAATCCCTGTCTCAAGGTCTATTTTTAGGGGAGCCCAAAGTAAGATTGTCTCACAAACCTGTGAGACAGGTAAGGGTAGATCTATTTTTGCAATAAGGAAACTGAGCTGTAGATCATGTAGGTAATTAATAGAAGAGCCAGGCTGAGAACCCAAGTCTCTTGGCTACCTGGATTTTTTGTTCTTTTACCAGAGTACATATCATAGCTTTTTCCAGCTATGTACAGGCCGGTAATTCCATGTTACTCTCCTCATTGCATATCAGTTGATCTCCCAAAAGTATGCCTGGACCAGGCAGGGAAGGGTCACACTCTATAGTTAAACTTCTCCATGCATGACATGCATATTTATACATATTTTGTTTAAGTGTATGATTTTAAGTGTTTACATGCCTAATGAACACTGAATTGTCTGTCAAAGTCTATAAATGGATTGGTCTAGCTCATCAAGAGTCTACCTAAAGGCTGGGGTTGTGGTTCAGTGGTAGGGCACATGCCTAGCGTGTGTGACACTGGGTTCAATCCTCAGCACCACAAATAAATAAATAAAGTTGAAAATGTTTTTAAAATTCTAGCTAATATAGAGGTTCTGAATTAGCTGGAACTGATTTTTTTAAAGTAACACTTGGGATAATTGTTATACCAAACACAAATTAAGGTTCCTTTGATGACTCAGTGGAAAACTAGAGACCTAAAGGGCCTCAGGGTCATGTGTGTACACATCAATTCTCATTAGTTTGGAAGACCTACAAAAGAACTGAGTGCTGATGGTTTCCTGATAACTACTAAGTAATAAGAATTTATGTAAGGCACCATCATTTCAGGGCTTTCTCCATGTTCTGTATCTCCCACCCAAAAGACAGGTACCCCATAACCCTGGGTACCATAACTAAAATGCAAGTTTGATTAAACATCTGTTAGATGTAGAGTACAAGAAGGTTCTGTCCATTGGGGTCTCTTATTTGGAGAGTCTCCCTAATTAGTGGCCATCTGGTCCCCCACGAAAGACAGTAATTAAAGTAGCAGCACAGAAAAACTCGCCTGTGCCTGCCTTCCCTCCAAGATTCTCAGTACTCAGGTGAATGCCAAGGTCATATTGGGCTATTTTCATTTTTCATAAAAATAACTTGGGCCCAGAGGTTGGAATTAAATAAATTACTGATTGAATTAAGTGGCACACATACGACTTGCTGACATCTGAATGCCTCTCACTGAATCTATTCAGCACAGATCTGTTTTCATTGTCCCTGTTTGTTCCAGCTGATTTTAGGCTCTGTGTGACAGTAATAGAGGTTTCCTGCAGCTTTGGGATAGATAAAATCACTGAAAAAGACCCTTAGCTTTGTCAAAGTATCTTCACATGTCTTTTCCACAAAAACATGAGGGACAATTCCTGACAGTTATTCCTTATGACAATAATCAAAGGAGTATTCTTTACACAAGCTCCCAAAGAACATCTGATGAGTTAGAAATCATATATTGCTATATTCAAACCTAGAGATGTGACCAAACCAGATATTTCCCTAAGCATGCAAAAAAAACAATAAAGAACAAGAGAGCTGAGCCCTACATCTTTTTGTCAACCTTATCACCACTATATGTAAGACCTATTGGTAAAACACTTGAATCCCATGCATCAGGTACAAAGTGCTCCTGAGATCAGAAACTGGGGTTGAAGGAAAGGAGTCCAGCCCACTGATATGCTTAAACTATAGCCCTTAGCTATGGTTTTAATATATTTCTCTGAAAGAGATAAAATAATTCCTATCATTTTAGAATAGTGGATGTAAATATGAAGCACAGAGTCAGCTATCTCCTTGCTTTAGAGTAATTTAAATGTTACTGTAAAAAATGACCCTTTAGTAAGCAACTCAGTGAGACCCTATCTTTAAATAAAATACAAAAATAGGCCTGAGGATGTGGCTCAGTGGTCGAGTGCCCTTGAGTTCAATCCCCTGTATGAAAAAAAAAATGACCCTTTAGGGCTGGGTTTGGGGCTCAGTGATAGAGCACTTTCCTTGCACGTGTGAGGGACTGGGTTCGATTCTCAGAACCACATATAAATAAATGAATAAAATAAATATCCATCAGCAACTAAAAAAAATTAAAGGACCCTTCACCTTTCCCAACCTCACTTTACATAAACAGCAACATTGCTTACCTGTAATATAGATAAGAATCAGGATGTAAGCAAAAAGGGCATCTAAGCACCAAACCCATGCATTTTAACTCATTTGCTTCCTTCAAGGTGAAGTCCTATAGGACTTGACTCAGAATCTGTACATTTGCATTTTACACATCATTCTAACCAAGTTTGCATGTTTTATTTCTGGTCTTACAAAAGATTAGAAACATCATATTAAAATCTAAACAGTGGATGATGCAACAAAGACAACAGAACACTTAGAGCAAGGGGAGAGAGAGAAACAACTAGAAAAAAAGCTGACAAAATAACTCTACAGTCTGGGAACATTTAGTGTTGGAGCAAACATTCTTATAGCTATAATAGTCCCCAGGGGCATCACTGGATACAGCATGCTGAGAAGTTTAAAATCATAGCATGGACCCTGAGTCATCAAGAGAAGATGAAATTATATTCCATATATTCTGCCTAAGGAGGCAAGGAAGTGTGCAATACATGTTAGGAAACGTTCTAACCAAAGTGGTTAAATTAAAAATCATTAAAATGCAAAAAAAAAAAAAAAACTTAAACTTCAGAAAATTCTGCTACTCAGAAAGATTCCTTTTTCAGAGCTCCATCTGTTGCTGAGGTTTCACTCCACATCATTCTGACCTCATCCTTTACAGCCTTGGTCACCCCCTGGTAGAAGAAGATGATGAATTTGCATTTGATATTCCCTTTTAGAGTGGAAAAATACATGTATGTGGGTTTACCAAGGTTTACAACTCTCAGAAGAAAGAGGAATCTTTATTTTTAATTATTTTGTATGCTTCTAGGACATCATATAGTGTTCCCATTCTTATATCAATGGTAAATTTCCAATAAAAAACTAGTACAAGTTTTCACACCCCTAAAGTGAAGGAAACTTGCCCACAATGTATTTTTGCAGTAGAAGGTTGGTCCAATTAAATGATAACACAATTAGTGTGATTTCCCATTTGTATACTCAGCACTTAGTTTCCATTTCACCTGCAGCAACTACAGCTTTGACAATTACTCTGATGGGTCCATAATCTACATTCTCTAAAAATGCAAAAGAAACAGAAGCTACCTATGTTTATAAGGTACAGTTCAGAGATTTTGAAAAGGGTAAGGATAATGGACCCAGAACAGAGAGAGAATTGAGATGAAGAGGAAATTGTATGGCTTAGTTCTAAGACTTACTGGAAGGACTAAAAAATTACCTCTAAAGGAGAGCAATGCTGCAAGAAAGAATTTGAGGGAGAAATTATAAGGCCAAGATGGCCAAATAAAATTGGTATGGAATTCCCAGTAACTAAAATAGATTCCAAAGTAAGGAGCCAGTGTGAATGAGATAGAGCAAATCTGATGAATTCTTTTTATCTACTCTTTGGTGGCAGTGGTGGATAGGGGATTTAGAGAAGCAACAGGAGTAAAGTTTAGAAGTAGTTGGCCTTTACTGTTAAGGTAAATGAACTGTGAAAAGTGATAAGTATGAATGAAGAGAAGATCTATTAAGTAAACTTGAATTACCAGGGGAACTACCTAGGATGGTGGAGTGTAATAGTATTTCAGAGCTGCACTTATCAAGAAAGTTTTTGTTGCATGAACAAAGAATGTTTGTAATTGTTGAGAAAGAGGGGAGAAGAAAGAACATCCCAAGAAGAGAATAAATACAAATGTAAAAAGTTATTTGTGGGGACACATTTTGAGGGAAGATTACACTTTGGTCACTAGACTTTGCAACATTGCTTGATTTACCTTCTCATTGCCTTAATCATTAGCAGAATCATTTTCACCACTCATTAAAACTCAAATGTCCATCCTTTAGGCCTAAGTCTAAGCAAGGATTTCTATGTGGGAAATATATATGGAGACCAAGGTTCTTTTTGAATTCTCTCTGTAGAGAGAAGAGTCTGCAGCAAACAGAAATGATAGCTTTCTTAAGCCAAATCTTCCAGAACAATCCTTGGATTCAATGGCCCAGATTAAACTTTGACAGTGAAAATGACATCAGCAAAATGGCAGAATAAGCAGCTTCAAATTCCCACCCCTCCACAGAAACATTGAAAAATAAGTAAAAATGGTTGGAAACAACTTTGTCATACCTATGGAAATTTGTCAAAGATTTATAGAAAATAAGCGAGTGCTGAATCAATAAAAGGCAACTTCTACATGGAACAAAAGCTTTGCGGTATTTACTTCTGTTTTTGCCTCATCTTGTCCCCAGTTTGGCAGTGATCTTGTAGGTCACAATCCATGTTCCTTTTATTGGGCCTTGGCTACTAGTTTCAGAAGAAGCAGAGCAAACCTTACCAAAGAATTATTCGTTTGGTCTGTTCTAAACAATCTGGGAGCTCCCTGAAGGATTAATGAAAGGTACATGTTTTCATTTCACCTAACTCATCAGTCATGCAGGATATAAAAGTGGTAGATATGGCTCAAAAACATTATAAGGCAAATAAAAAAAATCACGTAAAGCCTAGAAGAAGAATCTGGGGAGATAATTTATTTAGAAAAGTAAAACATTCAAAATCACCCATGTGTACTGAGGAATTTAGACAGCCATGGACATACCCAGAGCATAAAACATATTCAGAAAATACTTAGGAAGATACTAAGCTTTCACCTCTGGCTGATCTTTATGCTCAGTACAGGAAGGAAGTGAAGGCTAAGGCAGAGTTATAAATAGCCTGGCTAAGTGTGCCAGATAGAGTGGAGGGAAGAGAAGGGTTTTGTTGTTGTTGTTGTTGTTGTTGTTGTTTTAAGGAAATCTCTGTAAAAACACTAGCTGAACGTAAGCTAAAGGAATAGAGACTTAACTGACCACACATGACAAGGAATATAGCACTTGCAAAATAGTTGTCTATTTTTAAATGACTTGAAAAAGTCATTTTAAAATAGACAATTATAGTCCTCCACAATCAAAAACAGCTAACCTCAGAAAAGAGGGAAAATCTGATATCCAGAATTACCACATTATAATGTTCAAATGTACATATTTCAATGAACATTCACAAAAGTCATACTAAGTAATAGGAAAGTATGACCAATTCATCTGGAGCGGGATAGGAACTGCTCCTGAGGAAATCCATTATTAAAAGGAAATTTTTTAGCTGTAAGCTACCCCATTAACAAAAAGAAGGAAGATTTCAAGTCAATAGTATAACTGTACATCTTTTAAAAAATAGAAAAAGAAGACTAAGTAAACTCAAAGCTAGCAGAAACAATAATAATGTTTATAAAGAAAACTGAGAACAAAAATAATATAACCAATAAAATTAAAAGTTCTTTGGCAACATCAACATTGACAAAACTTTAACTAAACTGACAAAGAAAAAAATGAAAGAAGGTGCAAATAACTAATATTGGAAATGAAAGTGGAGTCATTACCATCAACCTTACAGAAAATACCAATGATTATAAGAGAATACTATGGACATTTATATGGCAACACATTAAGTAACCTAGTCAAAATGAACAAATCGCTGTACACATATAAATTAATGAAACTGATTTAAAAAGAAATAAAAATACTTAACAATAAAGAGATTGAATCCATACATGAAAGAAACTTAAAAGATAAATGGGAAAAAACTTTTCAAGAAAGAAAAGTTCAAACCTGATGGCTTCCCTAGTAAATTCTACCAAACATTTAAAGAGTGATTTAAACAATCTTTTCTCAAATTGCTCCAAAAGTAAAGAAGGAGAGAACACACATTCACTCATTGTGTAAAGTAGCATTACCCTGATACCAAAGCAACACACAGACATTTATAAAAGAAAACTATATAGCAATATACCTTATGGATATAGATGCAAAAATTCTCAACAAAATACTAGCAAACTGAAACCAGCTTTTATTAAAAGGATTATATACTATAACCAAGTAATATTTACCCCAAGAAAAGAAGTGTGCTTCAGCATAAGAAAATCTATCAGTTGGGCTGGGGATGTGGCTCAAGCGGTAGCACGCTCACCTGGCATGCATGGGGCGCTGGGTTTGATCCTCAGCACCACTTAAAAATAAAAATAAACATGTTGTGTCCACCAAAAACTGAAAATTCTCTCTCTCTCTCTCTCTCTCTCTCTCTCTCTCTCTCTCTCTCTCTCTCTCTCTTTAAAAAAGAAAAGAAAAGAAAAGAAAAATCTATCAATTTACTTGGCCATGATAACCTGGCAGGAGGAACTGGTAGGAATGATGAATAACTGCTGGGGGGAAAAAAAGAAAATCCATTAATATTGCATCAATAAAACATCATATTGAGAGAAAGAAGTAAAAATACCACATCATCATCTCAATTGATGCAAAAAAGCTAATAAATCCAGCAATTTCAGGATATAAAATCAACATACAAAATTGGTTACATTTCTATATACCAGTAATGAAGAATCTAAAATGGAAATTATGAAAATAATTCAGTTTGCCATAGCATTCAAACAATTATAATATCTAATAATAAATTTCACCAAGGACATGAAAGATATAGACTGAGAGTTGAATAACATCATTGAAAGAATGAAAGAAAGCCATAATAAAGAGAAAGACATTGTGTATTCATGGATTACAAAACTTAATACTGTTAAGATGTGAATACTATCCAAAGGAATCTACATATTCAATACAATCCCTATCAAAATCTCATGGACTTTTTTTTCAGAAAAGTAAAATGTGATTCTAAAATTCAAATGGAACTTCAAATTGTCCCCAAGTAGCCAAAACAATTTTAAAGTTAAGCATAAAGGTAGAGGACTCACATTTCTTGATTCTAAAACTTAGTTCAAAGTCACAGTAATAAAAAATAGTGTGGTACTGGCATAAGGATAGGCATGTGGATAAATGGAATAGAATAGAGAGTCCCGAAATATATCCATACATCTATGGCCAATTGATTTTCAATAAAAGTGTCAAGACAATTCAATGGAAGAAAGAAAAGCCAAGAAAGAAAAAGAAAGAAAGAAAGAAAGAAAGAAAGAAAGAAAGAAAGAAAGAAAGAAAGAAAGAAAGAAAGAAAGAAAGAAAGAAAGAAAAGTAATGCTAGGACAGCTAGATATTCACAAGCAAAAGAATCAAATTGGGCCCCTACCTCACAATGTATATGAAAATTAACTTAAAACGTGTAAATGACCTAAATATAAGAGTTAAACCATAAAACTCTTATATGAAAATTTAGGGGTAAATGTTCATGTCTTTGGATTTCACAATAGATTCTTAGATGTGACAACAAAAGCATAAAAACAACAGAAAAAAATAGATAAACTGGACTTCTTCAACATTAAAATCCTTTATGTATCAAAAGATATATTACCAAGAAAATGAAAAGACAGCATACAGAAAGGGAGAAAATATTTGCAAATCACATATCTACTAAGGGTCTGGATATATATATATATATATATATATATATATATATATATATATATATATATATATTATATATATAATATATCCAGAATATATATATATATATATGTGTGTGTGTGTGTGTGTATACATATATATTTGAAAATTTTTCCAATTCAATAACCAAAAATTAAAAACCCAATTAAAAATGTGTAAAGAATTTTAATAGACATTTCTCCAAACAAAACATATGTAAAGATTATTTAATTGCATTGGTGATTAGGGAAATGAAAATCAAAACTAGGAAACTCTTCACACCCAATAGAATTTCTTATAATTAAAAAATGAACAATAACAAGTGTTGCTGAAGATAGGGAGAAGTCAGAACTTTTTGCATTGTTGGTAGGAATATATAATGATTCAGTTGCTATGGAACGCAGTTTGGTTATTACTCTAAATTTAAACATAGAATTGCTATATAAACCCACAATTCCACCCTTAAAATTCTGAAGAATTGAAAACAGGTACTCAGGTAAGTATATGCATGTACATATTAATAGCACCCATATTTATAACAGTCAAAAGGTGGTAATAGTCCACTGACACATTTATTGATACAAATTGTTTTATATGTATACACAGACACACACAAGAGTTGCCAACTTCAGATGGCTCAAATTGTGATTGTTTTTTTTTTTACTTTATGATATTCTACATATTCAGTAGAAACTGAACTTCTCATTTTGAATGTTGATCTTTTCCTAGACTAGTAATATATGGTATGAAACTCTCTCACAATACTGGACAGCAGTGAAAATCTGCAGTTCTCAGCCAGCCACAAAGGGAAACAACCCATGCTCTACAGTGTAGTTCATGATAAGCTATGCCATTCAGTAGGTTAGGAGTATTGAATGCATGAATGCATTTCAACTTAAGGTTTTCCAGTTTACAATGGGTTCATTGGAAGGTAACCCATCATAAGTCAAGGAGCATTTGTACAATAGAATAGTATTCAGCCATTGAAAGGAATGAAGTACAGATAAATGCTACAACATAGATGAACCTTGAAAACATATGAAGTGAAAAAAGCCAGCCATGAAAGTTTACATATTGTATGGTTGCATCCATATGAAATATCCAGACTAGATAAATCTATAAATACAGAATGCAGATTGGTGGTTGCCAAAAGCTGGAATGGAGTGAGGTGGTGAATAATAGGGGAAAATAGCTTAATGGGTAAGGGTTTTCTCTATGGTGATAGAAATGTTGTAGAACTAAATAGAGGTGATGGTTACATGACATTGTTAATGTACTAAATACCACTGAATTGATCATTTTAAAATGGTTAATTTTATGTTATGTGAATTTTTCCTTTATATTTAATAATAGTAATAATATTAGTATTAATAATATAGCTTTATGGTTATACATAGTAGTTGTGTTCATCCCAACAAACTCTTACATGCATGGAAATATACTTTGGTTCATGATCCCCCCCCTTTTCCCTCCAGTCCTCCCTCCACTCTCCCTTTCTCCTTGCTGTACTCTACTAGACTTCCTTTCAATTATCAATTAATTTGTATTTGATTGGTTCTTTTTTTGTAGCTGAACACAATATCTTTACTTTATTTATTTATTTTTATGTGGTGCTGAGGATAGAACCGAGAGCCTGCCACATGCTAGGTGAGCGCTCTACCACTGAGCCACAACCCAGCCCCTTGATTTATGTAGTGTTATCCTTCCCTCCCCTTTCCTTTATTTAATATTTTATTGGTGCATTTTGATTTTACATATAGTGAGATTTAGTGTGACATAATTATACATGCAAATAGTACAATTTGGCCGATTTCATTCCCTAGTACTTCCCATTTCCCTCACCTCCTCTGTCCCCTTGATCTACTGGTCTCCTTTTTCTACTCTTTTATTGAGATCCATTTTTTATTCCTGTTTCCTCTGTAGCTGCTGTATATGAAAGAAGATATTTCAACCTTGACTTTCTGAGTAGCTTATTTTATTTAGCATGATAGTCCCCAGTCCACCCATTTACCAACAAATGCCATAATTTAATCCTTTTCCATGACTGAGTAAAACTCCACATTTTCTTTATCCATTCCTCTGTTGACAGACACCTAAGCTGGTTTCATAACTTAGCTCTTATGAACTGTAGTGGTATAAGCATTGATATACATGTATCACTAAAGTAATGATACACTTTTTTAATTTGTTAGTGTTCAATATGTTTTAAATGCTAATATTTTAACTAGCCTACTCCCATAAACACAATTAAGAATACACAAGCTTCAATAAACTGAAACATAAATTTGCCAATTAGCAGGTGAAGGAATTGGAAGCAGTAAGGTTGAGAGGAGTGCATAGTTAAAATGAAAATAAAAACATTGTCTGACTTTGATAGTCAAGAAGCCATCCCAGATGCTTGTCCTTGGTCTGACTAGAGGCAAAAGAGATACACTCAGACCTTTCATCCCAAAAAGGAATAGGAAGAAATAGGATTTAATCCTTCAGTTCTATCTCAAGGAGCTACAATTATTGCCCCTTTTTCTGGAAAATATAGATGATTGTATTCAGAATTCTACCATAGAGGGACTTCTATGGTAGAATTTAGAGACAACTAAGAAAGACAGATTTCCCAGCTGTCAGTTTTATATCATTGTGACAAAATATCTGAGATAATCAACTTAACAGGAGGAAAGATTTAGTTGCTTGGAGTTTTGAAGGTTTCAGTCCATGGTTGGTCCCATTGCTGTGGGACCTATGGCAAGGTAATACATCATGATAGGGCAGAGGAAGCTTCTTATCTTATGGCAACTGAGAAAAAAATAGTAAGAAAGAGTCTGGCTTCCCACAATCTCCTTTGAGGGCACTCCCCAAAGACCTAACTATCTCCCACTAGACCTCACCACTTAGGCCCTACCACTTCACAATAGCACCATATGTTGATGACCAAGACTTCAACACATGGGCCTTTGAGGGAAATTCATAGCACTAGTTTATCAAGACTCTTGTAGATGGCAATGACTGTGTTTATAATGGAGGCTGAATACTATAGTGGAGTAGACCTTAGATTTTAGAGCCAAAAAGGCCTGAGTTCAAATCCCAATTCTGCCTGTTAAGTTGTGTGATCTCAGCCTGTTTACTTAGCAGTCTCAAACTTCAGATTCCCCTCCTGTTAAATGTGGATGTTTGACCCTACAGGATTGTTGTAAGGATTCAGCAGGATATATATAAAATGCCAAGTACAATGAATGGCATATAGTAACTACTCAACACTAGTTGTTTTTCTTCAGTCAAATTACAGATAACTTTTCTCTCCCACTCCATCTTCCTTATGGAAAAAAAACAATTAGAATTGATTAATATGGAAGGATAATAAAACAAAGTTTTGATTACAAAAGATATCAAAACAATTGTATAACAATCCTTTATATAACAATGCTTTTGTATATGCACTTGTGTAGCAAAGCAATGCTTTTTCACCTGGTAAATTATCCTGCAGGAGGAAGAATAAAAACAGATTCTTCTAAGAGAGATCAGCAGAATGAGAGAAAAATAGGCTGATGGACAATTCCACTCCAGAATCCATGTCTTTTCTACTGGCTTCACAAATACCCAAGATATTCATATTCCATGGGCAAAAGGAAGCTCAGCTAATGGATAAATCTCAATGAAATCATTTGAGTCTGGAGAGTGATGATTTTCTTATCATACTCAGTAGGCTCTAGGATTCAGAAGGCTATAGTGACTAACAATAATGTGGGTATAGATCCAGAAAGATGTTGATTCAAATCCCAAATCTTCCGCTTAAAGCTACTGAGTCCTTGGGCAAGTCATTTTTCTTCTCTAAGCCTTAGAATTCTCATTTACAAGTAATAATGCTTATTTTGCAGGTTAGTTGTGTGTATTATACAACATGATACACATAAAGTGCTTAGCACAATTCCAATCACATAGTCAATGATGGATAAATGTTCATTCCCCTTCTGCTTCTATTCAATTTTATAGAAATGAACTCCTTTTTTAACATGAGATTGTTATGAAAATGAATCATTATCTCTTCCTTTATTATAATTTGAATTATCACTTAAGAGTCCCTTATTTCAAGTTATATAAGTGCCTATTAATATGTCTTAATTTAAAAGTTGAGGCAAAACATTTTTGTCAGTGGAAAATATAACAAAGTTAGAAGTATCAAGTTCAGCCTCTGCTTTTCCACTAACTACCACACCATCTTTCTGGGCCTGTGTTCACATATTGTGAATGAGGAGCTTGGACTTGAGTTTCCCTTCCAGTTTCAAACTGATATTTCCAAACCCACCATATTTCATTACATAATTGTTTCAGACTAAATGTTTTTGCCAAAAATTGGGGTGCAACCAGAATGTGAAGCTTTATATAAATAAATGTGCTATGTTATTTAAAAATAATTTATTACTAAACTGTCTTTGGTGCAAGATGAGGATGCACAGAATACTCATGAATATACATTAAAATTGAATAGTCCAGATCCACACACAGCATTTCTTCATGAAGTACAGCAAGCATTTTTCTGGTCATTAAAAAAAGTTGACACATTTGTTGCTACTGATTTGTGCACTTTAGTCAAAATAATACACTAAAGGGAACCTACTACAGCATTGCAAAGTATGGATTTAACAGGATTTAATCTTCTATGTCAGAATATTCTGTGCTTCTATCATTGTTTTCCTTATCTGATACATTGATCTCATCACCTCTCATATAAGATGTGTTTCCCCAATAGTATAGTATCATAGTGCTCTTAACAAACTGAGCAGGTCAGCTTTGGAAATATAGTGATAATGCACATTTGCTGAGATTCTAGGCTTGGAGTTCAGTTCACAGTGCACAAGGAGACAAATGTACATTCACTGGTGAATTCACTGGTGCTGTTTACCTTTTATGTGACCTGGAAAATAGAATTATACCATTCAATGATTACATGATAAAAGGTTAGAAATCAGTTTTTGGATAGAAAAAATAAAGTGCAAGGAATATGCAGTGGTGATGATTGTGAAGTGAAATATGGTGATCCTTCAGGCTGACAGTGAAAGACAAGTCACAACTTTGGTAATAAGAAGGAAAGAGTCATGGACATGTGGATATTTGAGGGACCCTGAAAGATCAACCAATTTATTTAATATTAGAATAATTTAAGCTGAGCACCTGAGATGAAGAGCCCTACATTCCTTGTTGCATTTTCTAGGGTTTACTCTTCCTGAAAGTAAGCCTCTGAAATTCATATGCATGGACCAAATTATACAAATATCCTGGGTATATAATAGTCACTATGTTGTAGCAGAGTATCAGCATACCCTGGGATATTATGATGTGTAATTTAGTATGGAATGATTTTCAGGTATTCATTAAAAGACTTTCAAATTTAAGGGCATATTTTCCCTACTATGAAACCTAACAAACTAAAGTTTACAGAAATACAGGGGTAAACTATTTTTCTTATTTTTTTTTCAGTACTAAGGAATTGAACCCAGGGTCTCACTCACGGTTAGGCAAGTACTACATGGGTAAGTTTTGACCACTATACTTTGAAAGATAATACAAAACATAACATAAAAACTTCACAAACATTTATACATATGTGCATACACACACACACACACACACACACACACACACCATATTTCTTTAGAGAGGAAAGGAAATTGTGTATCTCTCAAATTATACCACTCATATTTGATTACAAAAATACTTAAATCATCTTCACTATGTAGGTCAAGTAATCTACCAATACCATCTAAAGTAGAACTACTAGAAGGACAAAATTTAGAGAAGGTCATTAAATTCAAGTCTCAAGATCAAGGGCAAAAATGTGGTAACTGTTACCTCCATCTTCCTTGTGTAAGAAAATGGCAAAAACACCTTCAGACTATTAAACAGAGGATTAAATGCCTCCAGGGGGAGGGAGATTGTCCTTTTCTTTAGCCATGTATTTTGATGTAGTACCTTTTCTACACAAGATAATATGTAATCTAGAAACTCAATGTTACATATGTTCATTACCCTTAAGAAGCTTGTAATCCAGCCAACACTCCACATAAGCACATAGAAGCATAAACTATATAGGCTAGAAAGAATTCTTAGAGATCATCCAGTCTAAGGGTTCTTACACTCTTTCACAGGGTTCCACAGAAGGGCCTCAAACTGCCATTAAGAGGGATTTAGGAGAGTTGTTTACACTCCGGAGGCTCTAGGTCCATGAACTTGCTTTATTGAAAGAGACTCCTTAGACTCCTTTTCAATCCTGTTTTGCATAGTGGTGTGTGTCTGTGTGTGTGTGTGTGTGTGTGTGTGTGTGTGTGTGTAGTTAGTTAGTTAGCTAGTTAGCTAGCTAGCAAGTTAGTAAAAAGGGTTCTATGGCCAAAACACAAATCTTGAAAACCATAGCTCTGATTTAAATGTTTTATTTCAAATATGAGAAACAGAAGCCTTGAAGGATCCAGAATCCATTCAAAGTTTTACTGTGTTTGCCAAGCCATGAAATGTTGAAGAGAAGAGAATACATATTGCCTGGTGATACCTCTGCTACTGTTAAATGTCAAATAAACGCTGGAGATAAATCGTGTAGGTGGGTATGCACATAGACAGACTTGAAAGGACGGGGACTGCTTTCTAGACAAGATTGGATTTGAACTGCATTAGCACCTGTTGAGAGGGTTTCAAGAGTTGGAAAGAAGGTACAGAGGTGCAGGGTCGGTCTCCGAAGCATCCAGGAATGCTCTTTTATCTATTCCCTGCAGAAAGTGTGTTTTGATTCATTAACAATGTTCAATAACATTGAGAAAAACACTATGGTATATATGTGTCAGGTGAAACAGAATGAGGAATGGAACCAAAATCCATGAAGCAAAAGTTTTACTCAGAAGCACTGGAGAGGTTAGTGGTATCAACAGGAAGCAAATTGGAAGTCCACAGACAGCAGGGTATTCAACAAGTGTGTAGGGTTCAAGACAAGTATAAGCACCTGTGGGACTATGTTTTTATTAAGGTTTATAGGTATTATTACTTAAGGCTTTCCTTTGGGAGTTGTGAATTTTCTAGTTTAAAGAAAACACACGACAGGCAAAATTATTTCAAATGGCTCTAATGTTAGCATTAGGTTTTATCATGGTCAATAGCTGTGTGAGCACAAGTTGTGAGTCAGTGAGATGAAGAACCAACAGACTATATTGCAAACAACCACATAGGGAAGTTTTAACTAGATCAAAGGCAATAGGTCATGACTACATTACAAACAACTTATCTCAGGTCAAAAATCAATGTCAACTCAACAGCTATATTAAGTAAATTTATGGCATGTTGCCAGTTACATTTCTTGTTCATCAAACTTTTGATTCCCATTTTGAAAAACCTCTTCCTATTGATCCTTTTAAAATAGTGTCTATACTAGAGAATTCTAACATATAGAATTCAACTTTTTGTGAGTCCTCATATACTGAAGTTTTTATAATTGGCATAACCAGCTAGTTTTGGAAGACAGTATTGGGGATTGAACCCAAGAGTGCTCTACCACTGAGCTACATCCCCATTCATTTTTTCCCCAAGGGAGGATCTTGCTAAGTTGCTTAGAGCTTCATTAAATTGCTGAGGCTGTCCTCAAATTTGAGATCCTCCTGCCTCAGCCTCCTGAGTAGTTGGGATTACAAGCATGCACCTCTACATCCTATCTACTCAGCTAACTTTTGTTTTAATCTCCAATAGAAAATTTGAGATAAAATGACAAATTTTATCTCATGTACTAAAATATTATAATTTACATGGGTTTGGGTTTTATTTGGCTAAACTGCTTTTATAATATTTGAGTTCCCAGTTCCTGCACATAATTCTATTGAACTATTATGACCACACAGATCATTCTCCCCAGAAAATATTATGTCATTATTTCCATTAAAAGATACTAAAGGAAGCAAGAAATTCATGTTGACTTTGGTATGAATAGTATCAAGGACAATTCTAATAAATAGTCCTGGTTAAAAGAAAAAAACATGGGAGTTCTTATCATTAGCTTTTAACAATAATTGAATTAGTTCACTTTTTGTGGTGCTGGGAATGGAACCCAGGGCCTTGCACATTCTAATCTACCATTGAGCAACATCCCCAAGCCCCTCATTTGACATTTTTAGCATACCTATGCCACAGGTATAGAGTGAGGGTTCATTACTACTTTCACATAAAATGGGAATGAAAAAGGGGAGATGACTTACCCAAAGTTATGCCACAAATAAATTATTGAGACAGGATTACAACATTTGTTTCTTAATTTTTAACAAAGCTTCTTCTCTCCCAAATATTCCTAATTAGAAATATTTTCTCAAGTCTAATAAGACTGTTTGAAACTTTCTTTCAGCTTTTCTCCTGTTCCTCATGGAGCAGTCAGGCTTTGCTGTGGAAGGGCAGATGTATTAGTCAGTGTTCTTTAGATATATTATTATAAGAAATTGACTCATGATTATGAAGGCCCAAAAGTCTCAAGACCTGCTTAATGGAGACCCAGGAGAGCTCATGGTATAGTTTCAGTCCAAGTTTGAAAGCTTGAGGACCAGGAGAGTGGTTGTATAAGTTCAAGCCCCCCAAAATGACAGGCTTCAGACCTAGGAAGAGAGAGCCTGGGTATCTCATTGCCCAGTCAAGTTGACATATAAAATTACCCATCACAGTAGGGATGGAAAAAACTCTTTCAGGGGAAATAGAACTTGAAGAATCATCAGTTCATTGTCAGACATGAAACAGCATCTTCAAGAAGGTACAGTTCACTTTTTTATTTGTTCTAATTAGTTATACATGACAGCAGAATTCATTTTGACTCAGTATACGAAAATGGAGCACAACTTTTTGTTTCTCTGGTTGTACACAATGCAGAGTCAAATCATTGATGCAATCAGAGGGAAGGTTATGGGGAATGGGAGTGGGAAAGGTGGTGGGATGAGATGGACATTATTATCCTAGGTATGGTTCATTTTTAAGATGGTATATGAATCTTACAAGCCCAGAATTTCTATAGAAAAATTTTCCAGAGATTGAAGACACCATTTCCTAACTCTATAAATGGGGCAAGGGTGTAAAATTACTAGTTATAATTGCCTTCAATCCCTTTGTAATTTTCTTTTACTTGGACCGCTCCCACCTTGCATTTTCTTTTTATTGGGACTTGAGCAGGGTTAGAGCAGCAAGGGTATAAGAATATGTAGTGGGCTGGGGCTGTAGCTCATTGGTAGAGTGCCCGCCTCGCATGTGTGAAGCACTGGGTTCGATCCTCAGCATCAAATAAAAATAAATAAAGATATTGTGTCCAACTATAATTAAAAAAACAAAATAAAGAATATGTAGCAAGGGAGTCATGAACTTCAGAAAACATGGAAATATAAGGCAGATTATGGAAGCAAAATACAAGAATATTAGAAAAAGAATCCAGATACATGGAGTTCATGGAAACTGTAGATTATTATAAAATAATAAATCAGATTCAGGCAAGTAAACATAGAAACTCTAGAAGCTGCAAGGCAAGGCAAGCCCAAGGAAGGGCTACATAAGCATCAGAGATAACAAGCCTTTAATACAAGACAGCTTCTCTCTCTGACAGGAAGTCTCTTAGACTTTTTCACAAGATTCTAAGACCTACTTGCCAAAATTTGACCAATTCAGGACTGACAAGGCTGCGCATTCCAGAATCAGAATTTTTGTCAGAAAATTCCGCCAGGGACTATGAGAAACCCACAAGAGACTGAAGGTTGGGAACACATTTCAGTGGCAGGTGGTAGATTTGCAAAGATAAAGTGAATAAGAAAGGAGACAGGAAAGAATTTAAAAGTAACTAAGTCCTGAGATAGATAGATAGATAGATAGATAGATAGATAGATAGATAGATAGATAGATAGATGATAGATAGATAGATGATAGATAGATAGATCTCCTAATCTTCAAGGACTATTTTAATAAAAGAGTTTTGCTTTATTGGAGTGGAACTCTATAAATGCTAAAAAATAAAGTGTAGAAAAATGTTAGTCTTGCTGTTAATAAAATCCATAGCAGTTAATGTTGTCCCAGAAAAATATTTACAGTAAATTTCATTGTGATTAACATATTTTTGCCTTTTCTTGAACTGGAGCCAAGCTGGAAGACCTTGCCAATATAATCTTATTTTTGTGTTTGTAAATTTGGAACTACCATAAACTTCTCTTCCTCTTATAGTTGTGCCTTTTTTAGATTCCATACTCCCACTGCATGACACACTAAAAAGCAATATATAGGTATTTGTTATGATGCCCCATTTATAATGATGAATGAGAGCACTTGTTCATTCACTCAACACATGTATTGAGCTTCTATTATGTGCCAGGCATTTTTCTAGACACTAGAGACATAACAGTAGGAATATTGCATGAAATTGCACTCTCTGGGCTGGGGATGTGGCTCAAGTGGTAGCGCACTCACCTGGCATGCGTGCGGCCCGGGTTCGATCCTCAGCACCACATACAAACAAAGATGTTGTGTCTGCCAAAAACTAAAAATAAATAAATAAAAATTCTCTCTCTCCTCTCTCTCTCTCTCTCTCTCTCTCTCTCTCTCTCTCTCTCTCTCTCTCTCTCTCTCTCTCTCATCTCTATCTCTTATTTTAAAAAAAAGAGATTGCACTCTCTCAGGGCTAGGGCTATGGCTCAGTGGTAGAGCACTTGCCTAGCATGTGTGGGCACTGGGTTCAATTCTTAATGCTGAATATAAATAAATTAACAAATAAAAGTCCATTGAGAACTTTAAAACTTATGTTTAAATTTTTAAAAACTGTACTGTCTCAGGAAGCTTGTGTTCTTGTGAACTTCCCACATACTATTTGGAGGACCTGATAACTAGGACTTTGGATCTGTCCTGGTACACATATGAAGAATCAGCTTTTTATTTCAACTAGAAGATTTTTCCTATCTTCCTGAATTGTAGTGGTTAATGTAACATCTAAGTCCTAGAAAAGTACTCCTACTCTCCATCAAAAATGACAGAGGATTTGGATAAATAGAAATCTGAGTGTGACTTAGAATATCCGATTCTTATAGTATAAATATAGTATCTTCACCTACTAATCTTTGGTACTCTTATCTACTCCAAACTGTATACCTACAACTGACTGTTTAGGCTCCTGGATCTCTTGATGCCAGGGCATTTAGGACCCTCATTCAGAATCTACAAACATTTGTTAAATACTCATTACATGTCAGACATTTGGCACTCAGTGCTAGTCACTCATAAGATTATCCCGTTTATTCCTCACACCAACTCCATGAAAAATGGAGAACAGTTATCCTTAACATCTCTTGGCTTTGTGTTTCAAAGCAATATATGTCAATGGCTTACCTCAGGTCAATAAATTAGTGAATAGTCCATCTGGAACGTAAAATTTCTCTTTTAAATCCATAAGCTTTGCCCCCTAGTATCCTAGTGGGGTATTGTCTTTCTTCAGCAGTAACCCTAAGTGCATGAAATATCTATGCCAACATAACCCACACAGTATCCTCAGTCTTTGGAGCAGGTATATTCAATAATCTTGACTTTTCAGTGGCTATTATTCCCTTTATTTTTCTTTTGTCTATATTTTATTGGTGCATTATAATTATATAACAGTGGGATTCATTTTTAACATATTCATACTTGTACACAATATAACAATATAATTTGGTCAATATTGTTCCCAGTACTTCCCCTTTACCTCCCCCTCCTCCCTCCCACTGGTCCTTTTTTATTTTTTAAATGGTTTATATTAGTTATATACAACATTAGGATTCATTTTGACATAATTATAATTGTATTCATTTCACATAATTATAAATGCTCTAATTCAGTCCCCAATATTTCCCCTTACCCTTCCCCACTTTATTATCCCTGTTCCCTTTTCTCTACTCTAATGATTTTTCTGCTATTTACTTACATTTTTTTAATTTGGTGTCTTGGATACATGCATAATGGTGAGTTTCACTGTAGTATATTCATACATGTACATTCGAAAGTTAGGTCAGATTCATTCCAGTGTTTTCCCCTTATTCCATCCCTCCTCCCTCCCCTCAATCTCTTTCTTTTATTCCACTGATCTTTCTTTTGTGTTAATGAATCCCCTCTCCATTTCTTTTCTCTCCCCACTCCGTTATTTTATACTAGCTTCTGCAAATCGGAGAACAAATTTGACCGTTGACTTTCTGGTTCTGTCTTATTTCACATAGGGTTATAATCTCCAGATCCAACCATTTACCAGCAAATGACATATACTAATTCTTCATTATGGTTAAGTAATACCATCTCTGGGCTATTGTGAGATGAGGTGCTATAAACATTGACATGGTAGCATCCCTATAGTATGCTCATTTTAGGTCTTTTGGCTATATAACAAGGACTGGGATAGCTGGGTCATATGGTGGTTATATTCCTAGTTTCTTGAGGAATCTCAGCACTTCTTTCCAGAGTAATTGTACAAATTTGCAGTTCCCCCAATAATATATGAGTGTCTCTTTTCCCCCACATCCTCACCAGCATTTATTATTAATTGTATTCTTGTTAATTGCCATTGTGACTGGAGAGGGTTGAAATCTCAATTTGGTTTTGATTTACATTTCCCTAATTGCTATAAATGTCGAACATGTTTTTTCATGTATTTGTTAGTCAATTTGTATTTCTTCTTTTGAGAAGTGTCTGTTTGGTTCTTTTGCCAATCAATTTATTGATTGGGTTATTTGTTTTGGTTTTGGTGTTAAATTTTTTGAGTTCTTAATATATTCTGGATATTAATCTGAGGAACAGGTAGGAAAGATCTCCTCCCATTCTATAGGCTTTCTATACACGCTTTTGTTTTGTTTGTTGTACAGAAGTTTTTTTTTAATTTGATGGCATTCCATTCATTGATTGGGGAGTTATTTCTTGTGTTTTAGAGGTCTTGTTAAGGAAGTTGGTACCTGTGATAACATTGTTGGAGTGTTGGGCCTATATTTTCTTCAAGAAGTTGCACATTTTCTGTTCTAATTCCTAGGTCTTTGGTCCACTTCAATTTGAGTTTTATGCAGGGTGAAAGATA
Organism: Spermophilus citellus; assembly: GCF_964194105.1. Lineage (NCBI taxonomy): Eukaryota > Metazoa > Chordata > Mammalia > Rodentia > Sciuridae > Spermophilus > Spermophilus citellus. The sequence goes on along the minus strand of NC_138190.1, from coordinate 110,018,272 downwards.
GGGTTTAAATTTCATTGTGCTCTATATGGATTTCCAGTTTTCCCAGCACCAGTTATTGAAGAAGCTATCATTTCTCCAATGTATATTTTTGGCACCTCTGTCTAGTATCAGATAACTGTATTTATGTGGGGTTTTTCTCTGTGTCTTCTAGTCTCTTCCATCAGTCTTCATGTCTGTTTTGGTGCCAATACCATGCTGTTTTTGTTACTACAGATCTGTAGTATAATTTCAGGTCTGATATTCTGATGCCACCAGCATCAGTCTTTTTGCTTAGGATTGCTTTGGCTATTCTTGGTCTCTTACTTTTCCATATGAATTTTAGTACTGTTTTTTTCTAGTTCTATGAAGAATGTCATTGGTATTTGATGGGGATTACATTGACTCTATAACGCTTTTAGTAGCATTTTGACAATATTAATTCTGTCTATCCAAAAATATAAGAGATCTTTCCATCTTCTAAGGTCTTCTTCAATTTCTTTCTTCAGTGTTTTATAGTTTTTATTATAGAGATTCTTCACCTTCGTTAGATTAGTTCCCAGCTATTTTTTTTTTTTTGGTATTGTGAATGGGATAGTTTTCCTAATTACTTTTTCAGCAGATTTATTATTGGAGTATAAGAAAGCAATTGATTTATATATGCTGATCTTGTGTCCTGCTACTTTAATAAATTTGTTTATCAGCTCTAGAAGTCCTCTGGTGGAGTTTTTTTTCTTTTTTTTCTTTTTTTTTATTGGTTGTTCACAACATTACAAAGCTCTTGACATATCATATTTCATACATTAGATTGAAGTGGGTTATGAACTCCCAATTTTTACCCCAAATGCAGATTGCAGAATCACGTCGGTTACACATCCACAATTTTACATAATGCCCTATTAGTAACTGTTGTATTCTGCTACCTTTCCTATCCCCTACTATCCCCCCTCCCCTTCCCTCACATCTTCTCTCTCTACCCCATCTACTGTAATTCATTTCTCTCCTTGTTTATTTTCCCATTCCCCTCACAACCTCTTATATGTAATTTTGTATAACAATGAGGGTCTCCCTTCATTTCCATGCAGTTTCCCTTTTCTCTCCCTTTCCCTCCCATCTCATGACTCTGTTTAATGTTAATCTTTTCTTCATGCTCTTCCTCCCTGCTCTGTTCATAGTTGCTCTCATTATATCAAAGAAGACATTTGGTATTTGTTTTTTAGGGATTGGCTAGCTTCACTAAGCATAATCTGCTCTAGTGCCATCCATTTCCCTGCAAATTCTATGATTTTGTCATTTTTTATTGCTGCATAGTACTCCATTGTGTATAGATGCCACATTTTTTTTATCCATTCATCTATTGAAGGGCATCTGGGTTGGCTCCACAGTCTAGCTATTGTGAATTGTGCTGCTATGAACATCGATGTGGCAGTATCCCTGTAGTATGCTCTTTTAAGGTCTTCAGGGAATAGTCCGAGAAGGGCAATAGCTGGATCAAATGGTGGTTCCATTCCCAGCTTTCCCAGGAATCTCCATACTGCTTTCCAAACTGGCCGCACCAGTTTGCAGTCCCACCAGCAATGTACAAGTGTACCCTTTTCCCCACATCCTCGCCAGCACTTGTTGTTGTTTGACTCCATAGTGGCTGCCAATCTTACTGGAGTGAGATGGTATCTTAGGGTGGTTTTGATTGGCATTTCTCTGACTGCTAGAGATGGTGAGCTTTTTTTCATGTACTTGTTGATTGATTGTATATCCTCCTCTGAGAAGTGTCTGTTCAGGTCCTTGGCCCATTTGTTGATTGGGTGATTTGTTATCTTATTGTCTAATTTTTTGAGTTCTTTGTATACTCTGGATATTAGGGTGGAGTTTTTAGAATCTTCTAAATATAAAATCTTGTCATCGGCAGACTGAGATAATTTGACCTCTTCTTAGTTCCTATTTCCCTTTCCAATTTTCATGAGATTCTCCTACCATTTCCTATTTTTTTCCCTCTATATCTTTCACATATGTAAGAAAACATACAACCATTGACTTTCTGAGTTTGATTTATTTTGAATGACATAATGCTCTTGAGTTCCAAACACTATCTGGCAAATGGAATAATTTCATTCTTCTTTGTGACTGACTAGAACTCCATTGTATGTACATAGAACATATGCTTTATTGATTTATCCATTGATACCTAGGTTGGTTCTATAATTTGACTGTTGTGTGCTACTATAAACATGAATGTGCATGTATCACTATAGTATGATGACTTGATGTCTTTGGGATAAATACCAAGAAGTGATAATAGCCATGTCACACAGACGTTTCATACCTAGTCTTTTCAGGAAATTCCATATTGATTTACAGATTTGATGTACTAATTTACATTCCAGTGAATAGTGTAAAAGTGTTCCTTTCCCCCCCCACATACTCTTCAGAAATACTGAGCCAGAATCCCAGCCCCTGTGGTATGATTTGAAGTTGGTATTTTGATGCCTCCAGCATTGTTTTTTTTTGTTTTTTTTTGTTTGTTTGTTTGTTTCTTTTGTTTTGGTTTTTTTTTTTTTTTTTGCTTAGAATTGCTTTGGCTATTCTGGGTGTTTTTTTCTTATCCAAATTAATCTTACGATTGTTTTTTCTAGTTATGTGAAGAATGTCATTGTTATTTTAATGGGAATTGCATTGAATATGTATATCACTTTTGGTAATATAGTCATTTTAATAATTTTAATTCTATCTATCTTTGAACATAGAAGGTCTTTCAATCTTCTAGTATATTCCTTAATTTCTTTATTTAGTTTTCTACAGTTTTCATTATAGTGGTTCTTCATCTCTTTTGTTAGATTTATTCCTAGAGTTTTTATTTTTTGAGGCTATTGTGAATGGAATTGCTTTACTGATTTCTTTCTCAGCATATTTATTATTAGTGTACAGGAAAGCTATTGATTTTTGTATGTTGATTTTGTATCCTGTATTTTTCTCTTTAGATTCCACATTTGCATGGACACACCAAGAGAGGCACAGAGATGATGGTGGTAGTGAGAGGATCATTCACTAGTGCATGACTGAGAATCTGAACTTCAATCCCTATTCAGTTTGGCACTGGGAAATCTTAGGTCTGAGTATTTTTCAACAGAGACAAATGCAAAAACTGGAGCAATATCAGACATCTGTGTGAATAGCAAAATTTATTAATATTCTATGTCATCATTGGACAATAGAGAATGTCTTCAGTTTTGACTTAACTACAGGAGTTAATTAGACAGAAGCACCTATACTGACCATCTAGATGCATTTATGTGTTCTATTTCTGTTTGTTTTGTTTTCTTCTTGTTGTTCATTGCCTGCCTGTCACATTTACTGTGTGGGTTGGCATAGTGCACATCATCTGATTTTGCAAATCCAGAGGGTCTCCTGGACCATCAAGTCAATTCTCAATTATATAAAAGGATGGAGTAGAGCAGGGGTGGGGCATAGGTGACAGATAATTCTTCATAATGCAGTAGAATCAATTATTTGTTTCAACCACAGGTCCAACCAGACCTTTCTTCAAAGCTTCTAACAATAAGAAAGTAAACTGATTTTCTGCCAGTTCCTTTTATTCTCTTGTGACCCTGTGGTGGAGGTGGTAATGAGAAGGATAAAGACCTCAAAGGCCAGTAGCAAATGGAAATCATCAAGTGGCCTGAAGCATCACAAAACTAGATAAACATCCCCAGAAGAGTTGAAAATTGACTGCTGTCATGAGTGTGGAAAAGTCAGCTTCAGTCAGGTTATTGATTATTTTGTCATTGAAGAATTATCCTCAGTGCCTGAACCTGCTGGAAACATGAACAATGAAAAGAAAGCATTCTCAATAAATAAACTAAGTTGATTTGACAGGGACCTGAACAAGGCACCAGCCCAACTTCAGAGGTAAGGAACATAGGAGGCAGCTGTGCCTTTAAATTCAATCATTGACAAAATCAAATATGATCATTGCCACTCAAGCCCCAGAGATTCCATTTTTATTTTTTCTGCCTCTGCAAAAATAATACTTGCTCATCTCATCACATTGATAATGTACTGTCAGCACTAGAGAAACAAACTGTGTGCATTTTCTTTAAATTCAGGCCTAGGACTGTCACTCAGGTAATATTCTTTTGGTGCCTCATTGGTTTACACTTCATTCTGTGTTCCTCATCAGATCCTTTGGGTAGCGGGATATTAAAAAGTGGACTTTGAGATATAAAGGCTGTTTCCATGCAAAGCTCTCAAGATTTCTGGCCCTCCTGGGATCTTTAATTCCATCACTACTTTGTCTTAAAGGATAGAAACACATCTTTGCCCAAGTTCCTTACCCTTTAAACAGTTGTTTTAAAGAAAATTATACATATGAAAAATGAGAAATTCAGCACAATTTATGATTTAACAACCAATACATTCAATGTTAGATATGAATGAGAGAGTGAATTCAATGTTATATACAAAGTAGGTTTATTTTTCTAAAACTCAAAAATATATGTTTTTAGTCTATAACTTATTTAAGAATGCAGGTAAAGCATGAAAATATGAGAAAATTAGTTTGATAAGAGATTATAATCTTACCAAATTTCAAATGATCTGTCTTCCAGCTATTCTAACAGTCAACAAATTCCACAGGAGGAATGTGAGATGGATACATTGACCTCCCTCACAAGGCTTCCACCTTGTAGGACTCCATTTAGGCATCTGACAAATGGGAGAGTTAGTTTATGTTATCTTTAGCATGCTTTTCAATGTAAGCATTTCCTTAATTAGAGTCCTGTCCATAGGTCCCATGGCAACTTCCTCAATAGCCCTTCCTCAATAGCTCTTAAAGAATTGACTACTTGTATAGACTGTTTCTGCTCATTATTTTATTTTCACTGAAAAGATACTTGGGGTTCTATAGCAGGTAGGATTCTAAGATGAGCTCCCAAGATTCCCAGTTCCTGTGTATGCATACCTTCTCCCAGGTATTCAATCCAAAACTAATGTAGGTACTGCTAGAAAGGTATTTGCAGATGTAATTAAGGTCCCAAATCAATAAGATCAGGTGATTATCTGGGTGGGACTAACTTGAGCCCTTTCAAGATACAGGGTATTCTCTGGCTGGTGAGAAAGAAGTCAGAGGAGCAAGGCTCTAACTGACTTGGAAAAAAGCAGACATTCATCTTGTGAATTACCTTTGGGGGTCATAGAGAAAGAAACTGTGGGCAGCCTCTATGAGCTGAAAGAGAACCCAAGCCCATAGCTATAAAACAATTCTCCAAACAACCCATGGAAATTAGAAGAGGCCCTGAACCCAGACAAAAAGTACAGCCCAGGCCAGACACACTTTAATTTCAGCTCAGCCAGACCCTGAGCAGAAAATCCATGCATACTGTGTGTAGACTTCTAATTTACAGAAACTCTTTAGAAACTCTAAAAAACTAACTAAATTTATGTTAGTCAAAGCCATTATGTTTGTAGTAATTTTTATGCAGCAATAAAAAATGAATACAGGTTCTTTTAGACACTAAGTCCTGGGCCCTATTGCCTCTCCACTTTTCTTGCTTTAAATTTCCCTTGGCTTGAAAATTATTTCCTCTTCTTCAAATCACTTCTCTGAACACACATAGGAAGAATTTACAGATAATAATTTGTAAGTGGAACAACATTGCATCACTTGGCCACAGCTACAACTTCCTGTCATTTGTGAAATTAAAGACATGAAATACACTAATGTGAATTAAATACCCAGTCACCCAGAGGAATGGAAAAATAAATCCAAAACGATGCCATGTACCTTCTAGCCAAAATACCAGGGTTCGATACAAACCCAGATACATGATCAATTTCTTCATTTGGTCATTTGAAAATACTCAAGGGAGCACTACTATTTGTCATACAGCAGGGATATCACAGTGAGCAAGTCAAATAAGGTGCCTATCCTTAGGAAGCTACCAGTCTGATGTAGCATAGTCCAGTGAAAATATAATGCAAACCACATTTATCATTTTCAATTCACTACCTTCAAAAAAGTAAATATAAAACAGGTGGAATTTTTAAAATATATTTTATTTAGCCCAGTGTATCCAAAATACCATTTCAACATATAATCCATTCATAGAATTATTAGTTAGGCATTTGACATTCTTCTTTCTGGTCTGTATTTTACACTTACAAAGTATCATATTTAAGATGACCCACATTTCAAGGGTTCCATAGCCATATGTGCCTTGTGGTTACTATACCAGATAGCACAAGCCATTGAACTTAAACTACGGAAGGGAAAATAAAAACAAAGGTTTTTGTTGTTGTTGTTTGGTTGGTTGATTTAGTTTGGTACTGGGGATTGAACCCAGGGGCACTTTACCACTGGCTCCATCCCCAGTCCTTTCTTATTTTTTTTATTTGAGACAGGGTCTCACCAAGTTGGTGAGGGTCTTGCTAAATTTCCCAGGTTGGCCTCAAATTTGCAATCCTCCTTCCTCAGCCTCCTATACACTGAGATTACAGGTGTGAGCTACCATGCCTCGCCAAAGAAGTTTTAATAAGTGTTTAACCAAATGAATAGTGGTGGAAAGGGTGGTTCAGAAGAAATAACATAAGCAGAGAACTGGTCATGGAAGAAGATTGAAAGGCCAAAGATAAGCATGCTCAAAGGTTAGAGGAAAGAAAGAAAAGCACTTGCAGAGAACTACAAGTATTTCAGAAACCACTGGAGTGTGGATGGGGAAGGAAAAAGAAAGGCCCAATGTCGCACCACGGAAATTAGCCTCAGTGACTGCTCATTGAATCTGTCAGCTCTGGCTCTTGCTACTTAAGGTCCCTTATAAGCAAATCCTACCCAGTCCTTCTTGTACTTGGAAACTTTATTCTCTAAACTCTTCTTCCCAAGAGTATCTTACACCTCAGACTATGAAATGGTAGGCTTAATTCCATCATAGTGTTAGTGGCAATGACCCAAGGAAAAAGCTATCCTTGGGGTCCAAAATAGTTGTTTTGCATATCCTCAGATATTTAGTTTCTATTGCCAACACTCTGGGCTTGTCTGCCTCCCCCAGAAGTCTCTGCTCCTGTTACAACATCAACATGTGTTAAGTATTTAAAATGTGCCAAGTTATGTGCTTTATGTGGATTCTTTTAGCCCTCTATATTAGCGCTTTTGTTATCCTGTTTACAGACAAAACCTGAGGCTTCGAGTGATGAAGTGATTTGTTCAAGGTAGCGTAGCAAATAACAGGTACAGTCCCAAATTCAAACACAAGCGCTCTAAATTTGGGTAGTTAACACTTTGCTGTTCTGCACTTCATTCACCTCCTTCTACACATACATGCTCACATGGGTGCATGCCTGAGCTCGTACATACCCAGGTCTCAAGAAGGTGAGATGGTGGTCATTCTGAGGGAGGGAACCTAAAAAGATGGTGATAAGTACCAGGATGTGGGGCCAGGAAGAGAAAAAGTATCACTAACCTGCCAATCCTGTTTTCTGAGTAGCCCCGTCTAGGCCAGTATTTATACCATCTTGGCCCTACCTAGTCTATTTAAGAAAAACATAGGTAAGGAGATTGAATAGTTAATAAAGTTAGTATTGTTCAGTCTCCCTCCCTCCCATATCTCTCTCTCTCTCTCTCTCTCTCTCTCTCTCTCTCTCTCTCTCTCTCTCTCTCTCTCACACACACACACACACACACACACACACACACAAACCTACTAAGGTGATTTTCTATAAGGTAATTGGTGTTTCTCAGGGATGCTGGGCTCATTTATCATCTCTGTTCTTTCCTGAGATCCTCTAGAGAAGAGTAGATGAATGGCAAATGCAGGGGCTACATTGCCAGTCATTCTGAGCAAATAGAATGATTTAACCATTTCCTTCCATGCCTCAATATCCCTGTCTAGTTGCCCTCCACCCCCCCCCCATCTTGATAGAAAATAATTAAGCTTGCACATACTGGGCAGTGTTACCTAAAACTGATTGTGATGTTCATAAGCAACTCAAAACATTCTTCTTCCTTGTCTGTTGCTCCAGATTAGGGGTGGCTTTTATTTGTTTTGTTCTGTTTTCTCCTTGCCTGTGATCTCTAATTTGTCCTGTGTTTTAACAGTAAACCCATTCCTATTTAAATGGTAGAAGACAGTTCTAATTATGATACATGGAGATGGAACAAAGTCACCCAAGCCCTACAGAGACTAAATCAAGATAAACAACCTAATTATTTAACTCTTTCCTCTGCTGCTGGCTGCATCCTATTACCCCAGAGAACATTTGTTTAATTCTCCTGATGGGTTCCATTTGACTTTCATTTGTCTTTGCAAATGAATGCTTGGCTACTTTGATATAGCTCTCCTCAATACAGCTTTGTGAGCATACACACCCTTATAGTGCTTGAAAATTGTCATGGGAATTTGGGTTTAAAAGGTTGCCTATCACAACTGTGTGGTAAGGGGTATCAGATGAAGAGAATTGTGCCCCTTCCCCGACAACAATGGTTTACACAGTGTGGTCCCTGGGTGGACAGCATCCACACCACCAAGGAACTCACTAGGAATCCAGATTCTTGGCCCCATCACATTCCTCACATATCATAAATTCTAGGGAAAACCTGTGTGATTCGGGGTGACTCTGATGAATACATGCATGCTATAGTTTCAGGACCATTGCCTTATAGAATCCCTTCTAGAGTAAAGCTCAGAGTTACAGATACTCTGGACTTAAAATCAGCATACTATATTAACACAGCCACATCAATGTTTATAGCAGCTCAATTCACAATAGCTAAACTGTGGAACCAACCTGGATGTCCTTCAGTGAGTGAATGGATAAAGAAACTGTGGTATATGTACACAATAGAATATTACTCAGAATTAAAAGATAATAAAATCATGCCATTTGCAAGTAAATGGATGGAGTTGGAGAATATCATGCTAAGCGAAATAAGCCAATCCCCAAAAATCAAAGGCTAAATGTTATCTCTGATAAGTGGGTGCTGATCCATAATGGGGTTGGGGGGCTATGGGAAAGATGGAGGAACTTTGGTTTGGCAAAGGGGGAAGGGGAGGAGGTTTGGGGGCAGGAAAGATAGTGGAATGAGATGGACATCCCTTACCCTACTTACATGTATGACTGCACATATGGTGCTACGCTACATTGTGTACAATCAGAGAAATGAAAAGTTGTGCTGTCATTGTGTACAATGAATCAAAACGTATTCTGCTGTTGTATATACTTAATTAAAATATATAAATAAATTTATTTTAAAAGTTTTAAAAAGACAAGAAGACAAAGTAAAGGGAAAAGTGGCTTTGGTTTTAACAGTGGTTCTTTCTCAAGCTTGGATGTACATTAAAATCACCCAGACAGCTCTGAAAATACCAGTCTGGACCCTACCCCCAGAGATTCTGACTCAGTTGGTCTGGCATGAGATCCAGGCATTAGTATTTTTAAAGCTACCTAGGTAATTCTAATGTGCAACCAGGTCTGAGAATCACAATTTTTAGAAATATGGAAGAGGATGTCATCTAGAGTTATCAACTGGTACATACTGTGCACCACATATAAATAAATAAAATAAAGGTCCATTGACAACTAAAAGATATATATATATATATATATATATATATATATATATATATATATATATATATAAAACTACATATTCCATAAGCAGAAGTTCATTCTGCAGATCGTGTTTAGGTGATCACCAACATTGGATCAAAGGAATGCCAGAATGACTCATGAGTAATTTGGAGGTATTACCAGTTAGACAAGGGAAGGAAAGGGAGCTATGTAATGCATTGATTACTTGCTATGTACCAAGATCTATGCCAGGCCCTATGCCCACATATCCCTGAGCAGACTGATTTACTAGTAATAATCACTGTGGAGCACCCAAGGTGTTAGTCAGCTTTGCATTGCTGTGATCCAAATACCTGACAAAAACAACTTAGCTGAGGATAAGTTTATTTTGTGTCATGGTTTCAAAGGTGTCAGTTCATGGTTAATTGACTCCATTACCCTGTACCCAAGTGAAACCAAACATCATGGCAAAAGGTCATGGTGAAGGAGCACTGATTCTTTCACTGCATCCAGGAGGAAAGAGAGCTAGAAGAAAGGGCCACAGAGAAGATGCACCTTCCAGGGCATGCCCCAAGTAATCCATCTCCTCCAGCCATGCCTCACCTGCTGCAGTTACCACCCAGTTGGTCCATTTAAACTAGGATGGACAGAGTAGGTTGCAGCTCATTTCTCCTCTGAATATTCCCACATTAACAAAAGAGCTTTAAGGGACACTTCATGCACAACCATAAAACAAGGGGAAGAATTAGGATAAAATTATTAGCTCATAAGAGCAGACAGAGAAAGTGCTCATCATATTCATTCATAGAGGAAAAAGTGGGAGTTGCCAACCATACATTTGGAATGGGTTAGGTACATCCCAGTTTAGATGCAGAAGACTGGACTAGATGACCTAGTATTTTTTCCAAATTTCTTGCACTTTCATATATCATACATAAATAGAGTATAATTTCTCATTTTTCTGGTTGTACATGTTGTAAAATCACATTGGTCATGCAGTAATATATTTACATAAGGTGATAATGTCTGTTTCATTCTACTATCCCTCTAACCCCAGACCACCTCCCATCCCCTCACTCCTCTCTACCTCATCTAAAGTAACTCTGTTCTTCCCTAGCCCCTCTTATTGTGAAATAGCATCTGCATTTCAGAGAAAACATTTGGCCTTTGGTTTTTTGGGATTGGGTTATTTCACTTAGCATGATATTCTCCAACTCAATCCATGGCAAATGACATAATTTCATTCTTCTTTAAACCTGAATAATATTCCATCATATATATGATATATATACATATATATATATATATATATATATATATATATATATATATTGTATATATCACATTTATATATCATATACATCACATTTTCTTTATCTATTCATCTGTTGAAGGGTAGGTGAGTTCCATAGTTTAGCTATTGTGAGTTGAGCTGCTGTAAACATTGATGTGGCTGCATTATTATAGTATGCTGATTTTAAATCCTTTGGGTATAAACTGAGGAGTGGGATAGCTGAGTCAAATGGGGGTTCCATTCCAAGTTTTCTGAGGAATATACATACTGCTTTCCATAATGGTTGCATCAATTTGCATTCCCACCAGCAATGTATGAGTGTACCTTTTTCCCCACATCCTAACCAACATTTATTGTTGCTTGTATTCCTGGTAATTGCCATTCTGATTGGAGTGAGATGGAATCTTAGAGTACTTGTGATTCTTTTGCTGAGAAGAAGATTTTTAGTTTGAATCCATTCCATTTACTGATTCTTGATTTTCATTTTTGTACTTTAAGGGTCTTTTTAAGGAAGTCAGATCAGGAGATCAACATTATCATACTTATTTTATAGACTTGAAAGGAGATTTTTAGTGTGGCCCCTGGACCTTCAGAGTCAGCACCTAAGAATGTCTTAGAAATGCAAATCTTCAGAACCTATCCTAGTTCTACTGAATGAGAAACTCTGAGAGTGGAACTCCACAATCAGTGTTTTAACATTTCTCTAGGTAATCCTGATGCTTGTTCAAGTTTGAGAACAACAGCTCTAGTGAGGTCATTTGATCCTCAAAGGAGGATTCTGTCTTTTCACAACCATAAGTCACTGAGAAGCCTGCCTATCTGGACCAAATCACACCATCCTCCCAATTTCACAGAAAAACACTGAGATGTGCAGGTCTTCAGTGAGGACTGGCAAGGTGGATGGTAGAAAAAACTAGAGAGTGGAGTGCTAAACCCTGTCACTTGCTTGTGGTGTGACTCTAGGAAAGTCGCCTGACATTTCTGAGTCAAAATCTGGCACACAGCAGCTGCTCAGTAATATTTGATGCCTGAAAACCTAAAGACAAGAATAAAAGTGCTGAAAGAAGTATGTAATGAAGGAAACAGAAGTCAGATATATCTGAGTTTGACTCCTGGCTCTGGTTTGAACTTACTTTTTAACCTTGAGCAAGGCACTACCTGCATCAGACTCAATTTTCCCAGCTATTAATTGGGGGAGATAAATTCTGATTACCTAATCCTCTGGAGGTCTCTTGGCATCTAAATTTCTTTCATTTCAAAGTCTATGCTGTGATACTGACAGAGTATAATGACCAAGACAGTTTCTGTATATGTGGGGTCGTATAAATACAAAATCTACTAAAGCCTCAGAATATGTTCTGTATACATTATCAATTTCCAGCACCCAACAAATAAGTAGGTGGTTTAATCATTAATGTGTGGCAAGCAACCATCTGCAACAAGCTGATTAAACACTGTGCTGACCCATTTAATAATTAGAGTTTTCCATTGTCTGAGACACAAGAAGCTGTTTGGAGTATCTGGGAAACGTTACACTCAAATTATTGGGGCAAGCTGCTTATGTTTATAAGTATTATACAGTTAGGTGAACCCCTCAATAACCCTTAAACATTAGAAAGTGAAAAGCATAGCAAATGGTGATGAAAAATCTTAAACCCAGATTATCAGGAAAGAATGCAAATAGTGGGGCTGGGGCTGTAGCTCAGTGGTAGAACGTTTGCCTAGCACATGTGAGACACTGGGTTCCATCTTCAGCACCACATAAAAATAAATGAATAGAGTTTAAAAGAGAATGCAAATAGTGAAAAGAAATAGGACAATGGAAAGAAGCCAGATCTGCATTCAAATCCCTGCTGCACGGTAGCTGTGTGATTTTGGATACACCATTTAGCATCCCTGAGCCACAGATTCATCTGTGAAGTTGAGATAATAACACCTGCCTCATAAGGTTGTTCTGAACATTAAATAGGACAATGTACTATCTATTTGGCCCAGTATAAACATGCATATCCTCAAAAACCCCACAGAATTCATCAATGAAAGGTGATATTATTATCCTGATTTGCTTTTGCATGTAAAAGCAAAGGGAACTGTGAGATACTAGTTGCCTGCAACTTAATCAAATGAAAGAGGGTTTGACAGTTACCTGATACATACCAAGCTTTGTGCAAGATGCCATGAGGCATAACTAAGAAAATGGTAGGTGATACCATACAGAATTGCAGTATGTGACCATTTTAATAACAAATTCACCACTGTTGTGTGTTTCAAACTAAAATGTGAGTTGATGCTCCATTTCACAGAAAGTCTGATCCCTATTGAGAAATTATTGATGCATAGGAAAATAACAGCAGTCCCTCAATGTTTAACCTAGTGCTAAATTGAATGTAATGCAAAATGTGAAGTACAAAGAAACAGTTGGTAGCCTACACTCTCTTTCTGCTGAGTAACTAACCGAGATCACCATACTTTCTGAATTGCTTTTTAAAACTACCTTCATTTTGGCCACCCATCAGGCCCCATTCCCTCCTTACCCACCAGCTCACAGATATGACAGCAGCAGAAATGCTTAGCCCCACCTTTAGAAGCCCTGGCATGCCAAAGCCAGTGTTGAGGAGCCCTGCTCTGCCAAGCAGAGGATCTCAGTACAAAGTGAGGTAGAGATGGGTAACAGACTTTGATCCTTGAGATTACTTGAGCCTCCCTCCAATGGGAACAGGCTGTTTCATAGAGCCAGACTTTTCTTAGAATAGGCAGCAGATTACTCTTTCAAAATCACAGTCATTATTATGTCTATAACCTTTTCATTATCAAAAAATATATGCATGTCCCACAGAGCTTTGCTTACTTCCATTATCCTTAGGGGACTGCTGCATTTCACACCCACCAGATTAGACACATTCTGACTTGTTCAGGGACTGTCAGTTTAGGTCCTTCCATACTAGAGACAACAAAATCAACCAAAGGGATTAAAGCATACTAAATATAAGGAGAAATTGGGAATGTTTTTCTTGGCAGAAATTTCCCAAAGACAGCCCCTATCCCAGCTGATGAGCCATTCTACCATGTACACAGAATCTGGCTGGTCCTTCTTTTGTCCACACAGCCTCTTCAAACTTAAAATGTCCATTTCTTACCTTTGTCAAATTGTGAAGAGCTGCATGTCCCTCCTACAGAGGATTAAGATCACTCTGTTTCCAGCCTAGATATTCTTCATGCTTCTCCTGAAGGAAATGAGTACCTGTCTGGCTATCCCTCTCATAGGCTTGAAGTTTGGCTGCCTGGCATCTGCAGTTAAACATTTATTTAACAAACATTTATGTAACGTTGCTATGGTTGGTGCATTGGAAGCTTGTGGCAATGTGAGGTGTAGTGAGACCTTTAAGAGGTGGAGCTTATTGTAAGGTGATTGAGTCTTTGAAGCATACTGCAAGGTGACTGGGTCTTCAGGGGTGCTGTACTCAGAAGGAATTGATGTGGTTCTTATGAGACCTCAGGTCTCACAAAAGGGTTGTTATAAAAAGAGCAATCCTGGCACCTCCCCTCACTCTGTCTTCCTGCTTTGCCATGTGATTTCTCCTACTGGCATGCACTCCTACCATGACACCATCCACCATTAGGCCTTCACCAGAGACTGAACAAAATATACCTGCCCAATTTTGGACTTTCAATTTCCAAAACTGTGGGCTAACTAGACCTTTTTTCTTTGTAAATTACCCAGTCTCAGGTATTTCATTATAATAACAGAAAAATGTACTAATATGCTTACCATGAGACAGGCACCATTTTAGGAACTATGTAAATATTAGTATCCTTATAACAACCTTGTGAAGTATGTGCAATTATTAAGCCCATTTTATAGATGAGGAACCTCAGGCAGGGAGAGATGTAACTTTTCCATAATCAGAGCTAGTAATTACTCCAGAACCTGTTCTCTGAACAACTAGAATATCTTGCCTCTTGAAGTGTTACTGGTATAGCCATTTTTACCAGTGTATGACTTGAGAGGCATTAAAGACTTTTGCTCTAAATATCTTCCCCTTGCCTTGCTGAATCAAAATTCATACTCTACTAGCTCATCTGAAGTCCTTCCTGAATTGTGAATAAAACATAGCAGGAACAATAACAATTTTCAATGGACATAAACACCCAGTCTGAAAGAACATTGTCATATTCAAATTGGAGCAGAGTCCCAAGAGCTTGGGCCCCTAAACAGTCAAGTTGTGAAGATGAGAAACAGACTTTAGAAAAGAACTATGGATGGAAGAGCTGCCTAGGGTAGAAAGGCCTGAGGATGACCCTGACAAGGATCCCTAAGAAGCCAGTGATTTCAAGAAAGTATTGGGTATCTGGAAGGCAAGGTCTCACAAAGAGAAATAACACTGCTTTGAATTCAGATGTCTCTCCTTCCTGATTTGGCCCCAGATCTCACCTCATAAGCTAAGCCCAACTCAAAACTAACCAGTGGCAGTAAAGTCCTCTTCTACAGTGGAAGAGAATTCAAGGTTAATAAACAAGGCCCTTAGTGTGTGGGGAAGGTGTTCCAATTCAGAGTTGCCTTTCTCTTGACGGTGACAAAGAAATACTCCTCAGTGAAGTCTGCCCCAGAGTACTGACCCTGGAGCACCATTTGAGAGAACAAGGCAAGAGCAAAACATTCAGATCAGAAGGCTCAAGAAAGCCTTCTCATGGTCTGGATAAACCAAGGTTAGTGGCTGTGGCCATGACAAGAAGATCTCCTAGGATGTCTTAAAGCCCAGACTCCCAGATGGTGATGTTGCCACATACTCAAACCACTAGACTTCTCTCATTGTGAGTAAGATTATGATTAATATCTCATTTTTTTTTACTATTTGAAATGCCCTGGACACTCTTGTAAGTGTTTTACAAATATTAACTTATTTAGTCTTTATAATAACTTTATTAAATACCCATTATTATGCAAAAGAAAACTGGGGCAACTGGAGAATTTCCATGGGTCTCTGTTTTAGTCAGTTTTTTTTTTGCTGCTATAACTAAAAGATCTGATCAGAACAACTGTAGAGAAGGAAAGGTTTATTTGAAGGCTCACAGTTTCAGAGGTCTTAGTACATAGAAGTCCGGCTCTATTCCTCAGGGCTCAAGGTGAGACAAAACATCATAGTGTAAGAGTGTGGCAGAGGGACACCACTCACATGATGATCAGAAAGAAGAAAGAGACTCCACACTCCAGATACAAAATATATACCACATAGCTCCACCCACAATGAACCACTTCCTCCAGCCACACCGCACCTGCCTCCAGTTACCTCCCAGTTAATCCCATCAGGGATTAATTTGCTGATTAGTTTAAGGATATAGCCCAATAATTTCTCCTATAAACTTTCTTGCATTGTCACACATGAGCTTTTGGGAGACACAGCATCTAAATCATAACAATCTCCAAGGTCATCTTCTCGATTTTTAAAAATCAATGGGGTCCATGCAAAAGGAGATGACTTCTGTGTGAGGCTCTGTCAATCTTTTCTCCCTCATTTGGAAGTAAAGAGATTCTGAGTTCTGTGGTAAATGAAAGACCCAGCAGGTTGGAGATAAAGGTTGGAGATGAAGGAAGAAGAGGTGGGCCAGGGCCACTTACATCAATCACCAAGGCACCAATCTTCTCACTGTGTCCAACCCTGACCTTCCTCATAAGGGGAACTAAATTATGAGTGTTCAGTTGGTAGGTTTCACCTTGTAGATTACCATTTAGAATATACTGAGACACTTCATGAAACAGAAGACAAGCAGGGAATGAGTAATAGAATAAAGAGTGGCAATTTGATAACATTCTTCTCCCTTTAAATCTCCACATTTCCCAGGGAATTCGGCTATGATTGGTGGACTCCTCCATTCTGCTACTTTAATATGGAGTTGCCCTAGCACTGGTCTAAAGCATACCTTCCAGGAAGCACTGGGACTGAACCCCCTTTGACTGCCCTGGGTCCAGATTGTCCATTTCTAACAGTAACCAGAATAGAAAGCAAGGCTATCTGCTTTGGAACATTCAGACATCAAAAGTGCCTCTGTGTCCTAAGGGTTAAACTGGGGTGAACAAAGCCAAGTAAGTGCTGAGGATATAGGGAAGACTAACAGATTCATCTCTGATTGTAGATGATCATTATTTGGAAACCATTGAGCTATGTTCACCACCTCCCTCTTATCTCCCTCCACTAGTGTGGGAGCAGCTGATGGGCCAGCAGAAGCTGCAGAGGCAGACATGGAGAGGAAGCAGCGCACTTGCCAATTAGGGCTTATGGGGAAAGCAGCTCTGAGAACCTGCATTCAGGCTCTGAGCGCCCTCCTCCCACTGCAGAGGCTTATCCATTCTCCTGCTTTGCCTCATAGTGAGTTTTAAAGGATACACAGAGATTTCAGAGGAGATTGGGCCAGGCAGTTGTGTCAAATGACTCAATCATATTAGATAAACTCCAATTTTACAGCAGAGTTTTATCCTAAACTGTCATTCACAAAATAGTTCAGGAAGTGGTTTATGCCAAATGAAGACTAAGAACCCCCACCCCCACCCCCTGTTGGGATTTCTGCAAGGGTCTTTTGCCACATTCCAGAGAAAATGAGGAGAATAGATCTCAGCAGGGTTACTTCCTGCTCTGATTTGGATATGGGTTGTACCCTCCCCCAACTCATGCAGGAATTTAATCTCCTAAGTAATTTGTTAAAGTATTAAAGACTCATTAAAGACTCGGGTCTTAATAAGAATAAGATATAGTCCATGCCTATATGAATATGTCAAAACAGATTCTACTGGCATGTATAACTAAAAGAATCAATAAACAATTTTTATTAAAAAAACGATCATTCTATGGTGTTTAGACATGGAATCTTTGGGAAGTGATTAGGATTAGATAAAGTCATCAGGATAGAATCCCCATGGTTGAATTACTGGTGGCTTTATAAGAAGAAAGACCAGAACATACATGTGTTCCCTATCTCTCACCCTGTGTTACCCTGTGCCATCTCAGGATTCTGTCAGCAGGAAGGCCATTGCCAGATGAGGACCCTAGACTTTGTACCTTCAGAATTATAAACCAAAATAAACCTCTTTCCTTTATAAAGTATCCTGCCTCTGGTGTGTCATACTAACAAAGAAGGTATTAATATCCTCCTCATTCCTTCCCATCCACTTACAAAGGTGCTTTGTCCTTCTCTTAGAAAAGGGGTACTCCACCTTAGTTTACTTTTGAATTACCTGTGGAACTTCTGAAGCATACCAGTTTGGGGGCACTCTCAAGACTAATTACAGCTGGATATCTGGGAGAGGAGCCCTGGAATTGGTAGTATCAATATGCTTCCCAGCCATTTTTAATGTGCATCCAGGGCAGAGAACCACTGGATTAGCTATAGCAGATTCTTGCTGGTCTCCTGGTGTCCATGTCATTCTCTTTCTTGAACACTTCTATATCACCTATTATTTGAAATATAAAGTTCAAGAACCCTCATTATGATCCTATTCATTTTTGCTGCCAATCCTACCCATGCACCCTACCCTCTAGCCACAGCTGTTCTTTAGCAGTCCCCAGAGGCACCACCTATATTAATCTCATTAAAATTTTGCTCACACTGTTTCCTGGAACTAGAATGGCCCCTCTCCTTCACCAAAAATAGTGGTTCTCAAACATAGCCTGCATCAGGGCTTGTTAAAAAATGGCTTTCTGGGCTCCACCCCAGAGTTTCTGATTCGGTAGTTCTAAAGTAGACTTGAGATTTGAGTTACTAACAAATTTCCAAGTGATGTTGGGGCTGCTAGTCAAAACACCAAAAGTTAAGAACCACAGACCTTGAAAGATCTCATTCATTTTTTAAATATTTATTTTTTAGTTGTAGTTGGACACAATACCTTTATTTTATTTGTTTATATTTATGTGGTGCTGAGGATCAAACCCAGCACCTCACACATGCTAGACAAATGCTCTGCTGCTGAGCCACAACCCCAAGCCCAAGATCTTAATTCATCTTTTAAGGTCTGGCCTGCCCAAATGCTGCTGTCACTACAAAGCCTTCCCTTATGCCCTTACTTTTTTCCTTAGGTAAAACTGGACACTCATATTCTGCACTCCCATGGTGTTTTATGTGTGCCTCTGTTGATTTTACTTGGTTGTATTTCTCTCACCCCCGTTGGAGTATAAAACCATTGAAACCATTTATGTTATAATAACTTTTGTATCCACAACAATGTTCAGTGCTTCATTTCAGACTAAAAGAGTCCCATAAGTATGTCTTGAATGAAGCCATTTACTCTAACATCTGGAGGAAGCCCAAATATGTGGGCAGCCTCTGCAAACTGAACTTGAGTCTGATAGGATAGTACCATTCTTCTGTGATTGCATAGTATAAGCAAGGCCAAGAAGCTTGTCTTCTGCTTTGCCTTGTGACTCAATAGAAGCTTCTCTCCCCTTCTTGAATTTCCAAAAGGCCTCCTTGCAACTGTAGTGCAGCTCCAGGAAGAAATGACTTTAGCAGGATATTTTCTTTGCAAAGTTATGAAAGAACAAGTTTCTTTTCAGCATCCATGTATCTTCACTCTATTCTAATTCCCACCCTCCTATTCCCAAGCAGCTGGGATTTTCATTTGGCTATTAGTTGTTCAAAATGCTCCACAACAAAGGTTCTTGTACTCCAAACTCAGTCACTGTACTCTGCTAAGAAGCTCCGTTGGTAATATAACAGCTAAATATAGCCCCATGGTTACTAAGGAAAGAAACACAGATCATGGTCTCTGGGGTCAATGAACTACTGGACTCCTGGATCCATCATTTATCTGCTGCATAACACTGGGAACTCACTGAGCTTCTCTGATGCCACATTTACTCATCTGTAATATAAGGATATCATGCATATTTGCAAGGGTATTATGAAGAATACAGAAAAATAAGGTACATAAAGGACATATCACATATCTTTCATATATTAAGTGCTCAATAAATAGTTGCTATAACAAATACATTAAAACTTTACTATCAATACCTGGTTAAAGCTTACACAGTTATCCCCTCCATTCCTGCCTCTTAGGTTGTCTTTGCATTTTTAACAACAACCTTATCAATGAAAATCTCTGGGGAAACCCTGTGTCTTTGTTCTGTACCCAGAATGATCTTTTCAGAATATAAATTGAATCACTTTCTTCTGCTGCTTAAACTATTTCTCCTTCTTTCTTCCTTGCTTGTAAGACAGAATCCTAAATCCTTCAATGGTCTATATAGCTCTATATTCAGTAGTTCTTCACTGGGAGGTGTTTGGAAATTTAGGAACTTTCTGGTTATCATAAACACCAAGGAGGGCATTTAATGGGTAAGGCAGGGACACTATACTTCTGCAAAATTATCTATGCAAACAAGCACTCTCTGTCCCCATGCAGGATTACCCCACCCCCAAAGACAATGATACTCCCATTGAGAAACACCCTGTCAAAATCACTCCCTTTTCCTCCACACTCCAGCCACCCTGGGCTTGTTTATAGTCCTCCAAAGCACCTCAGACCAGCTGTTCTTTCAACTTGAAATATACGATTTTTTTTTCTGATGAGTCATTTAAGTATTACTGACCCTTCAAATCTCAGTTTAAGTGATATTTCTTCATGGAGGCCTTCATTAATTCCCTCTTACAGTATACCCTTCCTTGGGACTGTGTTCCTTTCCTTTCGAGTATTTATCACAGCTTATAATCATATACTCATCTGTGTAATTATTTGATTAATATTTGTCTCACCCATGAGATCACAATCTCCAAGAAAGCAGGCCTCACATCTGTTTTTGCTCACTGTTGCATGCACAGCACCTGGCTCAGTGCTTGAGTAGTAACAGACCTTCATTCTCTCTCTCCTTGAAATGACTGCCCATCTAATTAGCCTCTAATTTATCAAGTCTTAAGGGAAAGTGGGTTCCTATCACCTTGCTCTACTTTTAGGGGTCTTAGAACATCCAGCTCCCACTGAATCCCTTGAAATCAGAGGGGGAACTGGATAGAATACAAAGATTTTCTCCCACTCATTATTTTGCTTGCATTGCATCTTATTAGAATTCAAGGGTTGGTCACAATGGCTATGTGTCCAGTTTTTTCCCCTGATTCCAAAATGCTACATATAGACATACTGATTGATTGCCTGCTTCCAGTACTAAAATAAATGAAGGACAGTTTAAATCATGTTGTCTGTTCATTTTGATGCTTTCAAGATAGCAGAATACCTGACTCATTTTTGGAAAATACCTTGTCAAGAGTATAACAATCTTGAAACATGGTACTATACATGGTGGAGTTCAACTCTCCAGTGAGTTCTACATTAAGAATCAATAAGCTGCTTCAGCTCAAAGTAGTTTGGAGTTTATGTGTTTGTCTTCTTAATGCCATAGTGTAGGCAATCAGAAAGAATGAGAAAAAAGAGAGGTAATATATAGTGGGAAAGAAGCTGAAGAGATAAACAGAAGTGAATTTCATAGGTACTGTTAAAGGGGACAGTGTGCCAATGAGTAGAGAAAATAGTGCCATGCTACACAGAGATCTCACCCTGACAGTCTAGATGGGTCATATGCGGAGAGGCTGCATCTGTGTTTTGGAGTCACATTTGGGATGTCTACTATTTGAGAACATTTCCTGGACTTCTAGAAAGTAGCACTGAGCAGAATTTAGGGATCGAGAACAGTTGACTCTTGCTTGTTTTCTTCTCACTCATCCCTAAGCCTGATGTCTGGGGCAACCAACTTGCCCCTCTTCTGCAATGTTTTGGTTAAGATTCTAGTTAGAATCAAAGAGGTTTGGAATCTCTGCCCTGAATATTTCACCTGGGCACTTTAGTACCGCTCCTGAACTGTTAACAGTATGTGCAAAACCTTATGAGGCAGCTCTGTGAGTTCTAGTGGACTTGTGTTTTGTAAACCTAGGCAGATTTTTTCACCCTAAAGCTTATCGTGACTCATGTAATTATGTGGATTTAGCGCAGATGGGAAAACCAGAGACTTCCTAATTTTTAAATCTTCTCTATTCTGGAACCTAAATTCACATGCCCAAGAAAACATCTATGAATCACATTTTATTTGGACTTGCAATTTCACAAACAAATAAGGCAAAGCTTCAACAACCTTGCTAATAGTTCTTAGGATTTTTATGTTCCAACCACCTGCCCCCTATAAAGGTTTTTAAAATGTTAGGTTGGGCATGGTGGCACATGCCTATAATCCCAGTAACTTGAGGCCAGCCTCAGCAACTTAATGAGGCCCTAAGCAATTTAGCAATACCCTATTTTAAAAAAATTAAAAAGGGCTGGAGATGTGGCTCTGTGGTTAAGCACCCTGGGTTCAATCTCTGATACCCCCCCCCTGCTTTTTTAAGGCCATCATCCTTCCTGATTTTCATTTCCAAGGATTTTTGTCAATATTTTTCCCCCACCAACCCTTTGTTTTTCCATATTTTGCCAACCAAATGATTCCATCAAAGTCAAACATAAATGTGCCTAGAATGTTATTACCTTAGAGTATATCCTGTTCCTTAGAGTAAGAAGATACTAGAGAAGGCTACATAACTGTTTAAAACTATTTATTCATTCATTCAATAAATAATTATTGAAGAGACAAAATATTCCCAACACTGTTCCTGGCATTGGGAATAACAGTGAACAAAACCACAATCCTTGCCCTTGCAGAGATGAAAATTTGGTGATGTGGGACAGACAATATGTAATAATTAACAAATGTGTCAAATGGTGACAAATTGGAATGGAGAAAAATAAAGTGAAGTAAGGTGGTAAGTGAATGCTAGAGGTTGGGATGCAGTCTTATGTAGGATGATAAGGAATGGTATCTCAAAAAGCAGTGTTTGAACAGAGATCTGAAGAAGTGAGGAAATAAACTAAGGGAAGTTCTAGAAGGGGGGTATTCCTGGTCAATGGAAGAACAAGAGTGAAGCCTCTGGGGCAGGAGTGCATGCCTAGTATGTTAAAGAAATGCTAATTCTATTCCAGTGTGATGAAAACCAATAAGCAAAGGAAAAATAATAGAAAAATGAAATCAAAGAGGTAGCTAAGAGCATACCAGGTTGAAAAAAAGCCCACTTCTATGAGTAAGCTGGGGAGCCAGGGTATGGTTTTGATCATAGGTGCAGCATGATGTAACTTCAGTTTTATTTATTTATTTATTTATTTTGCATTACAATTCTTAATATACCATTATACCATAATTTATCATATCTCTGATTGTATATAAGGTATGTTGACACCAAATTCACATCTTCATACATGTATTTTGTATAATGATGAGAGTCTCCTTTCACTATCCATGCTATTCCCCTTCTCCCTCCCTTTTGCCTCCCACCCCTATTCCCTATCTAGAGGTAATAAAAACTTAAGTTTTTAAAAGGTCATTTTGAGTGTTGTTTGAGGGAAAGATGGGAGCCATATGGGCAGGTTACTGGGTACAAAGGACAAAAGCAGCCATGCAAATTAATAGGCTGTTGTAATAATTCAGGTTAAGGGAAATGGAGGCTGTTGATCAGATGGCACTAAAAATTTATCAGATTCTAGATATCTTATGCAATAAATTCGAGGTGTGAGAAAAACAGGAATTAAATATTCAATTATCCAACAAATATTGAGTACCTATTATGAACCAGGTACTCTTTTGTGTGCTTGGGATATAGCAGTGAGCCTACCTCAGTGGAGCTTACTTTCTAACGGATATAACAGCCAACATATTCGAGCACTTTCTGTATTCTAAGCACTTTTCTTTCTTAACTCATTTAACCCTCACCATTTCACAGATGAAGAAATTAATGCCAAGAGAGGGTAATTAGTTCCTTGAAGTTTCACAGTTTGTCAAGCAGTAAAGGCATTTTTTAAAACCAATAAGTTCTACTTGAAAGTCTGAGACGGAACCATTCCATACCACTGCCTCTTTAGCAGGCCAGTGTTCCCACATCAAGCCCATAACTTGGGACTAGGCTGTAGCTCAGTGGCAGAGTACTTGCCTAGCATATGTTGAGGCACTGGGTTCAATCCTTAGCACTGCATAAAATAAAGAAATGAAATCAAATAGTTATTTTTAAAAAGACCACATCTCAGGGTTATTCCTCATTTTTGTTCTCACATGTTTCTTATTACCGTATCAGATGGGAGATTTTCATGGAAGAATCCCAAGGCAGTTCCACTGACCAAAGCTCCCAAATTTGCCTGGTGGGATGTCAGGTTTTTAGCAGGTCTGATAAACTTCTGCCCTTTTGATTTCCACTTAACCATTCTAGTGGATACTTAGAGCTAACATGTGCATGATGCTATGACACAACATTTTGTGTCAAATAACATAGGGAGTATTAGAAAGTATTTATTGGCCCAAATCATTCTATGTTCAGGATACAAATTTATGTTCAAAATCAAGCACTTTGGGGGTTGGGGATGTGGCTCATGATAGAGTGCTAATCTGGCCTGATAAAGCCCTGGGTTCAATCCCCAGCACCAGAAAAAAAATGATAAAGGCAAAATCAAGCATTTTCAACGGCTTGTGCAGTCATCTCTCAGTATCAGAGGAGGATTGGTTCCAGGACATTCACAGAAAATGAACTCCAACAATGCTCAAGTTCCTTTATATAAAATGGTGTAGTGTTTACATATAACTTATGCACATCCTCCCACATATTTTAAATTATCTCTAGATGACTTATAATACCTAATACAACAAAAAAGCTAAATAAAAAGTTGTTATACTGAATTCTCTAGGGAATAATGAGAAGGAAAATATGTACATGTTCAGTACAGCAGCAATTTTTTTTCAAATATTTTCCTCCACAGGGAATAAGGGAAGAAATGTTTAAATATAAAAGTCCTTCAGCTTGAAAGCAGCTGATTTCTTTCAGTAAACATACAAAGGTAATTAATTGCCAATTACTTCAGAGAACAGGCTTGTATGGTCTTCCCTCAGTATACTCCTCCTCCTCCCCCACGAAAGATACCAAAATCCTCAGATGCTCAAGCCCCTAATATAAAATAGTATAATATTTCCATATAATCATGTATATTTTAAATCACCTATAGATGAGGTATAATACTTGATACAATTTAAGTGTTTTGTAAATAGCTGTTATATTGTGTTGTTTAGAGAATAATGACAGGAAAAAAATCTCTATACCAGTTTAATACAGTTTTTTCCCAATATTATTACTCATGTTTCTTATAGTATTAAATCAGTAATTCTTTGTTAATTTATTTACCTGCTTTGGTACAACCTCATTCAAACATGTACCCCGTCTGTCCTAATTCATTTTATAATCTCACTGAGGTCAGGGGCTCTGATTTGCTTACATTTTTACTTCTCAACAGTTTCCATTATGGGCATCTGCCCACTCACATTTTTTTTTGCAGGGAGTGGTACTGGGAATTGAACCCAGGAGCACTTGGCCACTGAGCCACATCCCCAGGCCTTTTTAATATTTTATTTAGAGACAGGGTCTCACTGAATTGTCTAGGACCTTGTTAAATTACTGAGGCTGGCCTTGAACTTGCAATCCTCCTGCCTCATCCTCCCAAGCCTCTGGGATTACAGGCATGTGCCACCGCACTTGGCTGCCTACTCACTCGTTTTTTCTCATAAATTTGTTTTTTTTTTAATTTATTGGTTGTTCACATTACAAAGCTCTTGACATATCATATTTCATACATTAGATTGAAGTGGGTTATGAACTCCCAATTTTACCCCAAATGCAGATTGCAGAATCACGTCGGTTACACATCCATAATTTTACATAATGCCCTTTTAGTAATTGTTGTATTCTGCTACCTTTCCTATCCCCTACTATCCCCCCTCCCCTGCCCTCACATCTTCTCTCTCTACCCCATCTACTGTAATTCATTTCTCTCCTTGCTTATTTTCCCATTCCCCTCACAACCTCTTATATATAATTTTGTATAGCAATGAGGGTCTCCCTTCATTTCCATGCAATTTCCCTTTACTCTCCCTTTCCCTCCCATCTCATGACTCTGTTTAATGTTAATCTTTTCTTCATGCGCTTCCTCCCTGCTCTGTTCATAGTTGCTCTCATTATATCAAAGAAGACATTTGGTATTTGTTTTTTAGGGATTGGCTAGCTTCACTAAGCATAATCTGCTCTAGTGCCATCCATTTCCCTGCAAATTCCATGATTTTGTCATTTTTTAGTGCTGCGTAATACTCCATGGTGTATAAATGCCACATTTTTTTTTATCCATTCATCTATTGAAGGGCATTTGGGTTGGTTCCACAGTCTAGCTATTGTGAATTGTGCTGCTATGAAAACCGATGTGGCAGTGTCCCTGTAGTATGCTCTTTTAAGGTCTTCAGGGAATAGTCCAAGAAGGGCAATAGCTGGATCAAATGGTGGTTCCATTCCCAGCTTTCCCAGGAATCTCCATACTGCTTTCCAAATTGCACCAATTTGCAGTCCCTCCAGCAATGTACAAGTGTACCCTTTTCTCCACATCCTCGCCAGCACTTGTTGTTGTTTGACTCCATAGTGGCTGCCAATCTTACTGGAGTGAGATGGTATCTTAGCGTGGTTTTGATTTGCATTTCTCTGACTGCTAGAGATGGTGAGCATTTTTTCTGTACTTCTTGATTGATTGTATGTCCTCCTCTGAGAAGTGTCTGTTCAGGTCTTTGGCCCATTTGTTGATTGGGTTATTTGATTTCTTATTGTTTAATTTTTTGACTTCTTTGTATACTCTGGATATTAGGGCTCTATCTGATGTGTGAGGAGTACAAATTTGTTCCCAGGATGTGGGCTCCCTGTTTACCTCTCTTATTGTTTCTCTTGCTGAGAAAAAACTTTTTAGTTTAAGTAAGTCCCATTTGTTGATCCTTGTTATTAACTCTTGTGCTATGGGTGTCCTATTAAGGAATTTGGAGCCCGACCCCACAATATGTAGATCGGAGCCAACCTTTTCTTCTATCAGAGGCAGAGTCTCTGATTTGATAGCAAGCTCCTTGATCCATTTTGAGTTAACTTTTGTGCATGGCGAGAGAAGGGGATTCAGTTTCATTTTGTTGCATATGGATTTCCAGTTTTCCCAGCACCATTTGTTGAAGATGCTATCCTTCCTTCATTGCATGCTTTTAGCCCCTTTATCGAATATAAGATAGTTGTAATTTTCTGGATTGGTTTCTGTGTCCTCTATTCTATACCATTGGTCCACGCACCTGTTTTGGTACCAGTACCATGCTTTTTTTGTTACTATTGCTTTGTACTACAGTTTGAAATCTGGTATCGCTACACCTCCTGATTCACACTTCCTGCTTAGCATTGTTTTTGCTATTCTGGGTCTTTTGTTTTTCCATATGAATTTAATGATTGCTTTATCTATTTCTATAAGAAATGCCGTTGGGATTTTGATTGGCATTGCATTGAACCTATAGAGAAATTTTGGTAATATCGCCATTTTGATGATGTTTGTTCTGCCTATCCATGAACAGGGTATATTTTTCCATCTTCTAAGATCTTCTTCTACTTCTCTCTTTAGGGTTCTGTAGTTTTCATTGTATAAATCTTTCACCTCTTTTGTTAGGTTGATTCCCAAGTATTTTATTTTTTTTTGAGGATATTGTGAATGGGGTGGTTTTCCTCATTTCCAGTTCACAAGATTTGTCGCTGATATACAGGAAAGCCTTTGATTTATGTGTGTTGATTTTATATCCTGCCACTTTGCTGAATTCATTTATTAGCTCTAGTAGTTTCTTTGTAGACCCTTTTGTGTCTTCTAGTTATAGAATCATATCATCCGCAAATAGTGATAATTTAAGTTCTTCTTTTCCTATCTTAATGCCTTTAATTTCTTTTGTCTGTCTAATTGCTCTGGCCAGTATTTCGAGAACTATATTGAATAGAAGTGGTGAGAGAGGGCATCCCTGTCTTGTTCCAGATTTTAGAGGGAATGCCTTTAACTTTTGTCCATTCAGAATGATGCTAGCCTGAGGCTTAGCATAGATAGCTTTTATAATGTTGAGGTAAGTTCCTGTTATCCCTAGTTTTTCTAATGTTTTGAACATAAAGGGATGCTGTACTTTGTCGAATGCTTTTTCTGCATCTATCGAGATGATCATATGGTTCTTATTTTTAAGTCTATTGATGTGGTGAATAACATTTATTGATTTCTGTATATTGAACCATCCTTGCATCCCAGGGATGAATCCTACTTGATCATGGTGCACAATTTTTTTGATGTGTTTTTGTATTCGATTCGCCAGAATTTTATTGAGGATTTTTGCATCTAGGTTCATCAGAGATATTGGTCTGTAGTTTTCTTTCTTTGAGGTGTCTTTGTCTGGTTTCGGAATCAGGGTGATGTTGGCCTCATAGAATGAATTTGGAAGAGCTCCCTCTTTTTCTATTTCCTGAAATAACTTGAAAAGTATTGGTATTAATTCTTCTTTAAAGGTTTTGTAAAACTCCGCTGTATACCCATCTGGTCCTGGGCTTTTCTTGGTTGGTAGTCTTTTGATTGCTTCTTCAATTTCATCCATTGATATTGGTCTGTTCAAATTGTGTATATCCTCCTGACTCAGTCTGGGCAAATCATATGACTTAAGAAATTTATCGATGTCTTCACTATCTTCTATTTTATTGGAATATAGGTTTTCAAAATAATTTCTAATTGTCTTCTGTAATTCTGTAGCATCTGTTGTGATATTGCCTTTTTCATCCCATATGTTAGTAATTTGAGTTCTCTCTCTTGTTCTCTTCACTAGCATGGCTAAAGGTCTGTTGATCTTATTTATTTTTTCGAAGAACCAACTTTTAGTTTTGTTAATTTTTTCAATAGTTTCTTTGGTTCAATTTCATTGATTTCCGCTCTGATTTTAATTATTTCTTGCCTTCTGCTACATTTGCTGTTGTTTTGATCTTCCTTTTCTAGGGCTTTGAGATGAAGTGTGAGCTCATTTATTTGTTGGTTTTTTCTTTTTTTGAGGAATGACCACCAGGCGATGAATTGCCCTCTTAAAACTGCTTTCATTGTGTCCCATAGATTCCGATATGTTGTGTCTGTATTTTCATTTATCTCTAAGAATTTTTTGATTTCCTCCTTTGTGTCTTCTGTAACCCATTGATCATTCAGTAACATATTATTCATTTTCCATGTGATGTAGGATTTTTCCTTCCTTCTTTTATCATTGATTTCCAGTTTCATTCCATTATGATCAGATAAAATGCATGGTATTATCTCCACCCCTTTATATTTACTGAGGGTTGCCCTATGGCATAATATATGGTCTATTTTTGAGAAGGATCCATGTGCAGCTGAGAAAAAAGTATATCCATTTGATGATGGTTGATATATTCTAAATATGTCAGTTAAGTCTAGGTTATTGATTGTGGTATTGAGTTCTATAGTTTCTTTATTCAACTTTTGTTTGGAGGATCTGTCCAATGGTGAGAGAGGTGTGTTGAAGTCACCCATAATTATTGTGTTGTGGTCTATTTGATTCTTGAACTTGAGGAGAATTTGTTTTATGAATGTCGCAGCACCATTATTTGGTGCATAAATATTGATAATTGTTATGTCTTGTTGGTGAATGGTTCCTTTTAACAGTATATAATGTCCTTCTTTATCCCTTTTGATTAACTTAGTCTTGAAGTCGATTTTATTCGATATGAGGATGGCCACCCCTGCTTGCTTACGAGGACCGTGTGCGTGGTATATTCTTTCCCATCCTTTCACCTTCAGCCTGTGTATGTCTTTTCCAATCAGATGTGTCTCCTGGAGGCAGCGTATTGTTGTATTTGTTTTTTTAATCCATGATACCAGCCTATGTCACTTTATTGGAGAGTTTAAGCCATTAACATTCAGAGTTACTATTGATATATGGTTTGTACTTCCATCCATGTTTGATTATTTATCAATTTTTTAAAAAATTTAGTTTGTTTCTCCATGATTATCTTTCCCCTCGCCCTCTGTCTTTACCGAGGCACTTCCCACTGATGGTTTTGGTTATTGTTTTTCATTTCTTCCTCATGTAGTGTTTTGCTCAAAATGCTTTGCAATGCTGGTTTTCTGGCTGCAAATTCTTTTAACTTTTGTTTATCATGAAAGATTTTTATTTTGTTGTCATACCTGAAGCTTAATTTTGCTGGATACAGAATTCTTGGTTGGCATCCATTGTCTTTCAGTGTTTGAAATACATTGTTCCATGACCTTCTTGCTTTCAGCGTCTGCGATGAAAAATCTGTTATTAACCTTATTGGTTTACCCCTGAATGTAATCTGCCTCCTTTCTCTTGTAGCTTTTAATATTTTCTCTTTGTTCTGTATATTGGATATCTTCATAACAATGTGTCTTGGCATTGGTCTACTGTGATTTTGTTTGCTCGGTGTCCTGTATGCATCTACAATTTGTATATCTGTTTCCTTTTTTATTTCTGGAAAGTTTTCTGTAATTATTTCATTCAGCAGGTTACTCATTCCCTTGGTTTGAATCTCTGTACCTTCTTCTATCCCGATGACTCGTAAGTTTGTTTTTTTTATGTTATCCCATAACTCTTGGATGTTTTTCTCGTGATTTTTTACCAGCCTTTCTGAGTTGGCTAGACTCTTTTCAAGATGATATATTTTGTCTTCATTTTCTGACGTCTGGCTTCTACTTGCTCCACTCTGTTAGTGATACTCTCAATTGAGTTTTTAATTTGGTTTATCATTTCCTTCATTTCTAGAATTATTGTTTGATTATTTTTTATAATCTCTATCTCCTGATAAAGATGCTTAACTTCTTCTTTTATCTGTTTATGTAATTCATTCTCAATGTGTTCTTTTGCTGCTTGAATTTGCTGTCTCGTATCCTCTTTAAGGTTCCATTCCATCTGTCTAAGGTGTTCCTTGAGTTCTTTATATGACCATTTTTCTGATGACTCTAGGTCCTCCTGAATATTTAGGCTGTCCTGCATTGTTTGTACTCCTTTTCTTCCTTGCTTTTTTATGCTGCTCATGTTACTTCTTGTTCTGTTTACCCTCTAAATTTATTTGATGCTTGGGAGGAAAGGTATTAGAAGGGAAGGGAAGAAGTCACTAAAGAGAATGAGAGTAAGCAGGTAGAATTCAAGGAAGGGGGAATAAGAAAACTGAAAAGAAATGAAAAGACAAAAGAAGCAAAACAAATAGGAAATAAAAAAAGAAAAAATAATTAAAAATAATAATAAAAAAAAATAAAAATTAAAATTAGAAGAAAAAAATAAAAAAATATTTAAAAATTTAAAAAAACAACAAGAAAGAAAAATGAAAAAAAAACCCAAATCAAAAAAAAGAAAAAAAAACTTATAAATGCAGTCTTAGAGTTTGATTAACTTCTCTTCCAGTAGGTGGCGCTGTGCCCTCCAGGCCAAGTTTTCCTGTCAATACGCGAGAACCAATCACTGTGCAGCAGCTCCTCCTCCCAGACTGGGCGAGTCTCCAATCCTGAGTGCCTAGGGCCTCCTCTTGTGTCTAGTCACTTCCCCACTTTTCCTCTAGCCAGGCCCTTCTCACAGGTGCCGCTCACCACAATACTGGCTACACGCCAGGTCTGCTGCTCCCGGGAGCCCTGTTTTCATGAACGACTGGGCACACTCTCCCTGTTTGCCATTCCCTCAGACCCTAAGTTTGTAGAGCTTGGGGCTGAGAACCCCCAGCGAATTTGCTTGCCCTCCGGTAGCCATGCCCCCGGTAGCTGGTGCAAGAGACCTCAGTTGTCAGCACTGGTGGGAGCAGTAGCCAGGAGTTCCGAGCCGCCGCAGGTCCTGCGCCACATCTGATTCCCTTGGTCTGGATATCTCTCACGGGAGAGCTGGGTGGGGCCCTTACAGGAGAGCTGGGAGGGCCCCTTAAGGTTTCCCCGATGTGTGGAGAGGGAAGGCTAGGGAATTACACACCTGTAGCCGCAGGTTTCAATGAAGTTATCTCCTCTGCCACAGTCTGATGACGTCAGTTCTCTGCCATGGTGGTGTCTCTTGCAAATGGCGACAGTTCGTTTCCCTTTGCCGGGTGACCAATGCAACGGGTGGGTCCTTACTGTCTCTCCCAAGCCCCGTTTCAAACCTGTGGCCACTACCTATGAAGGCTCGGTAGGCATTTACCTCCGTAGGATGAGAAGGGCTGCCCAGTTGTTTCAGCCAGATGGATTAGTGCTGAGTCACAGCTGTTTGTCTGCGGGAAGCAGGCGAACAGGAGCTTGAATTCAGCCGATCCGGGCTCAGAGTGTGTTCTGAGAGGCCCAGACTGTTCGCTCCAGATCCACGTCAGCTCAGCATTGCCTAGTGATCCTCTTGTGTGTATCTGGTTCGTTCGGTCCCGTAGGCAAGCCCGTTTGGGCAACACTCATCCCCGTGCCTCTTTTCGCTCTCCCTTAAGGAAACTGGACTTGTCACCTTTGATTCATTAATTTTCCTCTTATTTTCTACCTCAAATCCATGAAAATCTTGTCAGCTTCTTCAAAACATCTTATGATTTGAGATAGATAAACCAAATATAATATATCAGTTTTATTTGTTTTCTCATTCCAAAAAGGCAACTGTGATTATATATATATATATATAATAAATTTGAATTTTTGTCTTATTAGCTGATACCAAGTAATTACTGATCATTAATTAGTGATGATGATATTGTCACTATGTTTTAACTCAGTTTTAAAAATACTGTGGTATTCATGATGAAATGATATTTGCTTCAGATTTGCCATGTTTTGCTAATTGAAAAGACAAAAGAAGAAAAAAATAGGAAATAAAAAAAGAAAAAAAAATTTTAAAAAATAATAAAAAAATTAAAATTAAAATTAGAAGAAAAAAAATTTAAAAAAAAATTTTGTAAAAAAAAATTTAAAAAAACAACAAGAAAGAAAAATGAAAGAAAAACCCAAAT
Organism: Spermophilus citellus; assembly: GCF_964194105.1. Taxonomy (NCBI): domain Eukaryota; kingdom Metazoa; phylum Chordata; class Mammalia; order Rodentia; family Sciuridae; genus Spermophilus; species Spermophilus citellus. Next base: position 109,985,577 of record NC_138190.1, on the reverse strand, counting down.
CAAAAAAAAAAGAGAAAAGAAAAAACACACACACACACACACAAAAAAAAAAAACTAATAAATGCAGTCTTAGAGTTTGATTAACTTCTCTTCCAGTAGGTGGTGCTGTGCCCACCAGGCCAAGTTTCTCCTGTCAATACGCGGGAACCAATCACTGTGCAGCAGCTCCTCCCAGACTGGGCGAGTCTCCAATCCTGAGTGCCTAGGGCCTCCTCTTGTGTCTAGTCACTTCCCCACTTTTCCTCTAGCCAGGCCCTTCTCACGGGTGCCGCTCACCACAATACTGGCTACACGCCAGGTCTGCTGCTCCCGGGAGCCCTGTTTTCATGAACGACTGGGCACACTCTCCCTGTTTGCCATTCCCTCAGACCCTAAGTTTGTAGAGCTTAGGGCTGAGAACCCCCAGCGAATTTGCTTGCCCTCCGGTAGCCATGCCCCCGGTAGCTGGTGCAAGAGACCTCAGTTGTCAGCACTGGTGGGAGCAGTAGCCGGGAGTTCCGAGCCGCCGCAGGTCCCGCGCCACATCTGATTCCCTTGGTCTGGATATCTCTCACGGGAGAGCTGGGTGGGGCCCTTACAGGAGAGCTGGGAGGGCCCCTTAAGGTTTCCCCGATGTGTGGAGAGGGAAGGCTAGGGAATTACACACCTGTAGCCGCAGGTTTCAATGAAGTTATCTCCTCCGCCACAGTCTGATGACGTCAGTTCTCTGCCATGGTGGTGTCTCTTGCAAATGGCGACAGTTCGTTTCCCTTTGCCGGGCGACCAATGCAACGGGTGGGTCTTTACTGTCTCTCCCAAGCCCCGTTTCAAACCTGTGGCCACTACCTATGAAGGCTCGGTAGGCATTTACCTCCGTAGGATGAGAAGGGCTGACCAGTTGTTTCAGCCGGATGGATTAGTGCTGAGTCACAGCTGTTTGTCTGCGGGAAGCAGGCGAACGGGAGCTTGAATTCAGCCGATCCGGGCTCAGTGTGTGTTCTGAGAGGCCCAGACTGTTCACCCCAGATTCACATCAGCTCAGCATTGCCTAGTGATCGCTTTGTCCACCAGCTCCTGCACCTTCCACATGTTCAACATAGTGTCCCACGCGGGCCGAGCCGCCGCCTCCCTCTGCTGTTCCCCACGGACCCTGGAATCTGCCTGCTCACTTTTGATAGAAGTGAGTTATCAAAAGAAAAGCTGAATTGCTGCAATGAATAAAATGCTTAAAGAATCCGCTCATGATTCTGAATGCTTTCATCCAAAACAAGATTAATATCACTGTTGCAGGTAAAATACTAGCTGCCATTCCTTTCAAACTTAATTTGGCTCAACACTGTGCTAAGTACCCTCTCCTCATGTTATTTTTTTAAATTCTAGAAGTCTGTATTAGGCACTGTCATCACAATCCCCATTTCCCAGACAGTAAAACAAGACTCAGAGGAGTTTCAAAACCACCTCAAAGTCACTCAGAGTAAATAACTGAGCCACAAGTCTGTCCAACTCCACAGTCATTTTGCTTAACCACTGAGAATTGTCTCAATGAGTAAATGCAATTTTCAAAAATCTACATCTTCAAAATTTTAGGCCTTATTGAATTGTATACTTGAAGTACAATAAACTTTGCATATTTAAATTGTACAACTTGGTAAATTTTGACATATGTATGTACCTATGAAACTATCATTACAATTAAGATAGATGGAAATATCCATCACCTCCAACACTTTCCATGCTTTTCTGTAAGCCCACCCTCCCACCACTTTCTGTCCCCCACCAGGAACAAAATACTTTTTTAGTGTGTATGGCTAAGCAGTTTGCAAGAGTCTCAAATGATACCAACTGTTATGGTTCAGATATGAAGTGTCTTCCAAAATCTCATGTATGAGATAATGCAAGGATTTTTAGAGGTGAAATGATTAGAATATAAGAGTTGTTACCTAATTGGTGGCTTAATCCAATAATGGATTAACTGAATGGTAACTGCACACAGAGTCATGGTGTAGCTACAGGAGGTAGGTCACAGAGGGTGTGCCTTTGGGGTTTATATTTTTTTTAATTTTTGGTTGTAGGTGGACACACAATCTTTATTTCAAGGTGCTGAGTATTGAACCCAGTGCCTCATGTGTGCTAGGCGAGCACGCTACCACTGAGCCACAACCCCAGGCCCTGGGGTTTATATTTTGTCCCTGGTGAGCAGAGTTATTTCTGCTTCTTGCTGGCCATGTACTGAGCTACTTTCCTCTGCCATGCCTGTCTACCATGATGTTCTGCATCACTTCAGGCCCATAGCTATGGAGTCAGCTGTCTATAGACTGAGACTTCTGAAGACATGAGTCTCAAACTTTCTCTCTTTTATGTTGTTTTTGTAAGATCTTTTGGTCACAGCAATGAAAAAGCTAACTAAAATATCAGCTCCATTCCTAACATACTGAATTCATTTGATTAATATCAATTTGCTGATCTATGAATTGAGATTCTCAATATTGAACTTCAACTTTGGGTTGACATGTAAGCTGAGTATTGTAAGAAGAATGACAATAAATTCTCTCTGAGTTAGAAAGCTAATTTAAGAAGTCAACTGGGCTGATTGATTTCTTTTTTTATAGAAATAAAAGATGTGGATTATTTATCAGATAAACTGAAACCCTAGGAATCCTCATGGGCTCCTATGTATTAGGAAAAATGGATTTGGTATTTATAAGCTTTTGAAAAATATCTATATTGCCTACTAGAGCTATTTCCAGTCTATGACAAAGGCAGCAGAGCCAGTCAGCATCTAAATTCATTTTTTACAAAAATCTTCTTTAGTATTTATTTGATGAATGTACCTTGAAGTGATAGATTGCCACCAGGTTCTTAAAAATGATGCATAGGAGCCCTAAAGGGCTTTTATTCATCAAATTGATTCATCTATCATCTTTGCACATTTCTTCATGTGTATCCTCCACCCACACATTAACCTAAGAATTTTTCTCTAAATGAGGAGTAAAACTGAGGGTGAAGAAGGATTGTATGAACATCTGGAGCCTGACAGATCACTGATTTTGGCCACTGCCATCTAGCTGTCTGATTTCATCCTTGTTTATGAAATGGGATGATAGGGAAAGAAGATTAATATGATTTAAATGGTGGGAGAATTTAAAACATTAGGATTAATCTATATGGTTCAGCTGAAATGCCAAAAGGAAAAATACTGGTCACTGTGTACTAAGGTTGACAAGGAAGCCTTCTTGAAGAAGGGACTACATATAGGCCTAAAAGACAAATTGAAAGTATTCTAAATGAGTTGAGCCACTGGCATAGCCACTGGGTTAGAGGCAGGAGTAGGTATAGCAAATGCAATGGGCATATGGGGGAAAAGGATCTTTTGTAGCACTGAAGATATTTAACAGCTCTTATTGCTGACCTAGAAGAGAGCGGGGGAGGAAGGGGGAGGAAGATGGTGGGGGCAAAAGAATACTTGCAAATTAGTTCTTCTGTCTCTAAATGTCTGGGTCTTTTAATTTCAGACAATCCCTTGTCTACCCATCAAAGATTAAGCAGTTGTGCTTAGAGCAGCTTCTATTAGCAGCACCAGTTAGCATAAAAGAAAAAGTAAGCATGGGGAGGAAATTCTGCAGAAAAACATTTCCTCCTAATTTTCCTGTCAAAAAGTAGACGTCTTTCATGGTGGGAAATATCTAAGACAATCCAACTTCTCTGTAATAGACCATCTGGTAGTCAAGCAATCTATTCCCCGATTCCTCCATTAAAGGCAGGACAGAGTTCATGCATGAACCCAGAAAGCAATGAATCATTTAAGAGAGCTGAAGAAAATAATCTTCATTTATTTTCCATTGATTGGAGAGAGGTGGGATCTTGAATTTTTGATTGGAAATATGAAGACCCTGATGAAACTGGATCTATACAGCCCCTTAATTCTGATTAAGTGAAGAGGCCTCCTCATCCCCAGTGGGAATGATCTATCTACCTCTGTCTAAGAGGATTGATCTTGAATTTCTTAAGGAAAATGTAATGGCCTCCACTGAGATAGTTGTATAGTGTCCTCAGGACCCACCCCATCCCTCCCTACTTTCTAGACTGATAACTGGACTCAAGTTCCAGCAGGTCCCTAAAGATGAAGTACAAAGTATGAACTATGAGGATGTACACTACAATGCAAAAGAACTACTTGAGTTTTCTAATGTGTATAGATGGAAATCCAGGGAATCCATGTGAGAATGTATATTAAAGATGTAGGATAATGATGTAAGGGACATAAAGTTAGATCGGGACAATTTTATCAATATGGGCTCACTAAGCATATATTTTGCATTTAATGTTACAGCTTATGGAGCTAGAAAAGATTCTAACAGCTTGCTTTGTTAGATGAAAAGACCCAAAGGCTCTCAGCGAGTAAATTGGAAATGCCAAACCTACCTTAGTTTAGTGAAGATAAAGAGATTTAAAAGTCTAGAGAGATTGGAATTTTTAGTGATTTTGTCATTTATGAATTCTCCCATCCTTGAAAGGTCCAGAAGACATATCTTTCAACATAATTGTAAAAAATAAATTTGTGAGGGGATCCTCAGCATATTTGAGCAGTTATGTGATTGCTTTTCTCTGTAGAATGGAACCTATATTAGGAATTGCAGGTACTGACTTGGGAATCTAAATGCAATGAGAGTAATTGGATCCCAGAGTGGCCAGGGACAAGTGCAGCACTCAGCCACCAAAGGTAACATGGGTGTGCTTATCATAAAGAACAGCAGAGTCAAAGCAGCAATCAAAATTGTCTGACTTTTGCAAAACTAAAGCATTAACTACTTGATCATGGAGTTCCTACAAATTAAATAGATAGAAAGCCTAATAAATTGTTACTTGATCTGTGCAAGTAGAAAAGTGATAGGTCAGGGAACAACAAACTCTAATCTGAATCATAAAAACAGAGTCAATTAATTCCCTCATTTCAGCCAATTTTCAGATCCAGAACCATTTAAATGAAGAGGAGGCCAGATATCCTTGAGAAAAGACCCCAGTCCACTGCCAAAATTTATATAATGTTAATCTTTCTTCTGTTTTTTCCCAAAGGGATTTATGACCTTTTGCCAAGGTAACTATGCACTGGGAAAAAAAGAAATGATCAGGCATTTCAGAGACTACATGACTCTAGCTAAGTGGCAATAATTCTAAAGTGTGTGTCCACTAGTCAGAATAGGAGCTTATGGAGGTCAAGTGATCAATGGAGTTTTAGCTCAGGTGTGTATTACAAGGGCATAGTGGATTCAGGAGCCAATCTTATGGCTGTTTTCCCAGTTCCATAGTTCATAATTGGAATATGTATTCTCAGCATTTGGAAAAATCACCACGTTGCTTTCTTTACCTGTACAGAGAGGGCTATTGTGGTAGGAAAAGTCACATGTATGCCACTATAACTGTGTCTTCCTCATAAAAACAGTAAAGCAAAAGTAATATCCCATTCCTGTAGGGAACATCCTCATTCAGCTTGCCCATTTGGCCTGTGCAAAAGACAGATGGATTCTGGAGAATGACAGTGGATTATTGTAAACTTAACCAGGTGGTGACTCCAATTGCAGCTGCTATACCAGATGTGATTTCATTGCCTAAGCAAATTAACACATCCCATGGTGCCTGATATGCAGCTACTGATCTTACAAATGTATTTTTCTCTATTGCTATCAATAAGGACCACCAGAAACAATTTTCTCTCGGCTGGCAAAGCCAGCAATACACCTTCATGGTCCAACCTCAGGGGTACCTCAACTACTCAACCCTGATGTTATAATTTCATTCCCAGATATTTTGATCGCCTTTCTATATCACCTTCCACAAGCTGTCAGAGATTCATTATATCGATAAAGTATACTGATTCAATATAGTGAAAAAGTAGCAATTTTCTATATCTATTTGTGAGACATTTGTGTATCAGATTGTAGAAAATAAATTCAACAGAAGTACAGAGGCTTTCTACTTCAGCGAAATTTCTTGGGGTCCAATGGGTATAGCATATCAAGATATCCCTTCTAAGATGAAGGATAAGTTGTTACATCCTTTCTCACAATCAAAAAACAAAGCATAATGCCTTTTGATGCTAGTGAGCCTCTTTGAATTTTTGAAAGCAACACTTCTCATTTGCGTATGTTACTCCACCCCATCATCAAGTAACCCAAAAAAGCTGCTATTTTTTAAAAACGTATTAGTACATCATGGTTATACACAATATTGAGTTCCATTTTAATATCATTATACAAGCATGGAATGTAATTTGTTCTAATTCAGTCCCAAGTATTTCCTCATTCCCTCTCATCCTCCCTCCTCTTGTTCCTTTGCTTCTGCTCTATTTGGGACCAAGAACAAGAGAATGCTTTCAACAGTTCCAGGCTACCAGTCAACCTGCTCTGCCCTATGGGCCATATGGTCCAGCAGATCCAATGGTGCTTGATGTGCCAGTGGCAAATAAAGATATTCTTTGGAGCCTTTGGCAGATCCATATGGATGAATCACAACAGAAGCCCTTAGGTTTGAAGAAAATCTCTGCCATCCTCTATAGATAACTATTCCCCTTTTGAGAAACAGCTCTTGCCCTGCTTTTGGGACTCGGTAGAAACCGAAATGATTGACAATGGGACACCATGTTACCATACAACCAGTGCCGTACATCTTGAGATGGATGTTAATCTGTCCCAAAAAGCATGAACTTGGGTGTCACTCCACCATAAAATAAAAGTGATATATACATGATCAGACTTGAGAAGGCTCTAAAGGCTCAAGGAAGTGACATAAAGAAGGGCCCAAACGTCCACTGTCCCTTCTTCTGCTATACTGTCTTCTCTCTCCGGCCTTGCTGAAGTGTTCCCAAAAATTGGACAACAGAGGAAAAGACTCAGGTCTGATTTAGATAGTTTTTCATGATAATATTTAAGCACTGTTAATTTTAGATTTATAGTATTTAGCTTTTAATTATCAAATCAAAGAGTAAATACCACTTAAAGACTTTATTTCTGTATCTTGGGAAAGGACTAGTGCATTTTCACTTACACACAGAAAAACATTATATCATGATAGGCTATGTTATAACCTTTGTATTGTCTTTATTTTGAGATTATGATTTAAGAAGATAGCAATGGGTGACAGGTTGACAAGGGTGGACTTACAATGGTTAATTTGATGTGTCAATTTAACTGGGCCTTAGAGTACCCAGATATTTAGTGAAATATTTTTCTGGGTATGCTTGGGAGGATATTTCTGAATAAGATTAACATTTGAATTGATAGACCAAGTAAAGAAAATTGCCCCTCCTAATGTGAATGTACCTCAATTCAATCAGTTGAAAGGCTGAATAGAACAAAAAGGTTGACCTTCCCATGAGTAAATTGGAGACTGCTCCTCCTTGATTACTTGAACTTGGGAATTCATTTTTTCTTGCCTTCAGACTTGAACTGAAACATTAACTCTTTGGGGATTTTAAGCCTTTTATGTTTTAGATTGAAACTTACATAATCAGTTCTGCTAGTTCTTGGGCCTTCCAAGTCAGACTAGAACAATACCACCAGCTCTCCTGGGTCTTTACCTTACCAACCACAGATGTTGGGATTTCTTCATATCCATAATTGTGTCAATACCCATAATTGTATGAGTCAATTACTTATTATCTATGTATCTGCATCTCATTGACTCTGTTTCTCTGAAGAACCTGACTAGCACATAAATTGATTTCAAGTTCATTGATATAAATTTTATGTTGCATATAATTCACAAATAATAAATATCCATTACTCTTCACTGTAAATTCCATTGAATTCTATTGAATCTCAAGAATTCTTTCACTTTTTTTTTTTTTTTTTGGTTAAGTCTGTATCTTTAAACAAGCCTATGGTTGTAACTGATGGAGTGTAGTTCTGACTTGAATACTGGGTGAAATTTTTGTTTAAGTTAATGAGTATTTGACCCATTTTGAGTTTGATTTTGCATATAGTTTAAACTATAGATCAAAATACATTTTTCCATAAGTAAATCTAAGTGTTCTAGCACCTTAGTTGTAAAAGATTCTCCTTTATATATGGAATTGCCTTTGTACCTTTCTCCTTAGTCAATATATATGTAGGTATGCTTTTGGATGCTAGGTTTCCATTGATCTATTTATCTCTGTTGGTGCTAATACTACATTGTCTTGATTGTAATACCTTTGTCAAAAGTCTTGCCATCAGATGGTATTTAACCCAATGTTGGTCTTCATTTTCAAAGTTGTTCTGGCTATCTAAAGTGTTTGGATTTTCATGTAAATTTTATGATTAAATTCTCAATTTCTATACGACTCTTCAATTGGATTGAACCTATAGATTTATTTGGGGAGAATAACATCTTAATAATATTCAACATTCAGACTCATGAACATGGTTCATATCTCCATTATTTAGGTATTCTTGAATTTCAGCAATATTTTCGATTTTCAGTTTTTAGGTATTATATTCATAGGTATTATATTTGTCGATGGGCCTAAGTATTTTATATATCTGATGACATTGTAAATGATATTTATACTTTATAAAAGAATTTTCTGATTATTTATGTATATAAATATTGATTTTTATGTATTAATTTTTTATCCTGTATGCTTACCTTTCTGACAAGTTTTAGCAATATTTTTGTAGGTATAATCAGATTTTCACATAGACTATTCTATTATCTGCAAAAAGACAGTTTTAACTCTTTTCACATATGTGTGTGTGTATATATATGTACATATATATGTATATACACACATACATATATATATATACATACATATATATATATATATATATATACACCCACCACATATGTATACACACTCATACACATTGCTTATTTTTTTCATCTAGTGCTAAAAAAAGTATAATATTAAATAGAAGGGGCAAGAGTAGACATCCTTGTCTTGTTCTTATCTTAGTCTGTCATTATTAAGTATGATGTTAGTTGTAGAGGCTTTTTTATTTTTTAATTGGTGCACTATAGTTATACATAATATTGGAGTTCATTTTGACATAACTATACAAGCACAGAATATAATTTGTTCTATTTCAGCCCCCAGTATTTTCTTTCCCTCCCCTAATCCTTCTCCCTGTTCCCTTTCCTTTACTCGGCTGGTCTTCCGTCTATTTATTTATAGTTTTTTTTAATTAGTGCTTAATAGATATACATAAATGTGAAATTCACCTTGGTACACTCACATTTGTACATAGGACAGCTTGGTCAACTTCATTCCACCACTCCTTTCCCTTCCCTGCCCTCTTCCCTCCCCCTTAATCCCTTTCCTCTACTCTACTGATCTCTTATATTTTCATCAGATTCTCCCTGCTCCCCCTTTTTTTCTTTATATTGGTCTAACTTCTATGTATGAAAGAAAACATTCAACCTTAACTTCTGTGTCTACCTTATTTCACTTAGCATTATGTTCTCTGGTTCCCTTCATTTACCAGTAAATGCCACAATTTCATTCTTCTTTATAGCTGAGTAAAAATATTTTGATATATATACCACATTTTCTTTTTCCATTCATTTCCTAGTGGGCATCTGGACTAGTTGCATAACTTGGCTTTTGTGAATTGTGCTACAGTTGATGGGCCTGTACTATTATAGTATGCTGATTTCAGATCTTCTGCATATATGCTGAGGAGTGGGATAACTGGGTCATATGGTGGTTCCATTCCTAGTTTTTTAAGGAATTGCCATACTGCTTTCCAGAATGGTTGTATTAATTTACAGATCCACCAACAATGTATAATTGTACTTCCCACACACACATCCTCACCAGCATTTATTATTACTCATATTCTTGATAAATACCATTCTGACTAGAGTAATATCAAGTATCAATGTAGTTTTGATTTGCATTTCTCTGCTAGAAATTTTGAATAATTTTTCATATATTTATGGATCATTTGTATTTGTTCCTTTGAGAAGTGTCTGCTTAGTTTTTACCCATCTATTAATTGGGTTATTTGTTTTCTGATGTTAAGTTTTTTTAGTTATTTATATACTCTGGGTATTAATTCCTTGTCAGAGAAGCAGGTGGCAAAGATCTTTTCCCTTTCTCTAGGCTCTCTCTTCATTCTCTTAGCCATGCTAATGAAGAGAAGGAGAGAGAAAACTCAAATCACTAACATGCATGATTAAAAGGGAAATATCACGACAGACACTACCGAAATACAGAAGATAATTAGAAACTATTTTGAACACTTGTACTCCAACAAAATAAAAAAAATATCAAAGGCATCAACAAATTTCTAGAATAATATAATTTGTCCAAATTGAATCAGGATGATATACATAATTTAAACAGATCAATTTCAAATGAAGAAATAGAAGATACTATCAGAAGTCTACCAACCAAGAAAAGCTCAGAACCAGGTGGATACACTGCCAAGTTCTATAAGACCTTTGAAGAAGAAGTAATACCAATACTCTTCAATTTATTTCAGGAGATAGAAAAAGAGGGAGCACATCCAAACTAATTCTATAAGGCCAATATCACCCTGATTCCAAAACCAGGCAAAGACACATCAAAGAAAGTAAACTTTAGACAATATCTCTAATAAATATAGATGCAAAAATTCTCAATAAAATTCTGGCAGATCGAATACAAAAACATATCAAAAAGATCACGCACAAAAAAAGAATCGTGCACAATGATGAAGTGAGATTCATCCCAGGGATGCAAGGTTGGTTCAACATATGGAAATCAATAAATGTAATTCATCACATCAATAGACTTAAAGATAAGAATCATATGATCATCTCAATAGACAGAAAAAGCATTTGACAAATGTAATTTGTGTTCAAAACACTAGAAAACCTAGGGATAACAGAAACATATCTCAACATCATAAAGGCTATCTATGCTAAGCCCCAGGACAATATCATTCTAAATGGAGAAAAATTGAAGGCATTCCCTCTAAAATCTGTTACAAGACAGGGATGCCCTCTTTCACCACTTCTATTTAACATAGTTCTTGAAACACTGCCCAGAGTGATTAGACAGATGAAAGAAATTAAAGGGATACAGGTAGGGAAAGAAGAACTCAAATTGGCACTATTTGCCAACGATATAGAATCAGATGATTCTATACCTAGGAGACCCTAAAAGTTTCACCAGAAAACTTCTAGAACTAGTAAATGAATTCATCAAAGTAGCAGGATATAAAAGCAACACCCATAAATCAAAGGCATTTCTGTATATCAGTGATAAATCCTCAGAAATGGAAATGAGGAAAACTACCCCATTTACAATAGCATTTAAAAAATAAAATACTTGGGAATCAACGTAATGAAAAAAGTGAAAGATCTATATAACGAAACTTACAGAACCATAAAGAAAGAAGTCAAAAAAGACCTTAGAAGATGGAAAGATCTACCATGCTCTTGGATAGGCAGAATTAATATTATCAAAATGACCATACTACCAAAAGCACTATACAGATTTAATGCAATTCCAATCAAAATCTCAATGGCATTCCTCATAGAAATAGAAAAAGCAGTCATGAAATTCATCTGAAAAAATAAGAGACCCAGAATAGCTAAAACAATCCTTTGCAAGAAGAGTGAAGCAGGTGGCTTCACTATACCAGACCTTAAAGTATACTACAGAGCAATAGTGACAAAAAGAGCATGGTATTGGAACCAAAACAGACTGGTAGACCAATAGTACAGAATAGAGGACACAGGGATTAATATAATATAATTATATAATTAATATAATATAGATAATTATAATTATCTATATTAGACAAAGGTGCCAAAAACATACATTGGAGAAAAGACAGCCTGTTCAACAAATGGTGCTTGGAAAACTGGAAATCCATATGCAACAAAATAAAATTAAACCCTTATCCCTCACCATGCACAAAACTCAACTCAAAGTAGATCAAGGACTTAGAAATAAAACCAGAGACTCTGCGTCTAATAGAAGAAAAACTAGGCCTTAATCTCCATCATGTGGGATTAGGCCCCAGCTTTTTTTAATAAGACTCCTTTGGCATAAGAATTAAAATCAAGAATCAATAAATGGGATGGACTCAAACTAAAAAGTTTCTTCTCAGCAAAAGAGACAATCTGTAAGGTGAACAGAGGGCCTACATCTTGGGAGAAAATTTTTACCCCTCACACATCAGATAGAGCACTAATCTGTAGGGTATATAAAGAACTCAAAAAGTTAAACACCAAAAAAAAAAAAAACAAATAACCCAATCAATAAATGGGCCAAGGACCTAAACAGACATTTCTCAGATGATGATATACAATCAATCAACAAATACATGGAAAAATGTTCATCATCACTAGCAATTAGAGAAACGCAAATCAAAACCACTGTAAGATTTCATCTCACTCCAGTCAGAATGGCAGCTATTATGAAGACAAACAACAATAAGTGTTGTCAAGGATGTGGGGGAAAAGGTACACTCATACACTGCTGGTGGGATTGCAAATTGGTGTAGCCAATATGGAAAGCAGTATGGAGATTACTTGGAAAACTGGGAATGAAACCACCATTTGACCCAGCTATCCCTCTCCTCGGTCTATACCCAAAGGGCTTAAAAACAGCATACTACAGGGACACAGCGACATCAATGTTTATAGCAGCACAATTCACAGTAGCTAAACTATTGAACCAACCTAGATGCCCTTCAGTGGATGAATAGATTAAAAAAAATGTGGCATATATACACAATGGAATATTACTCAGCAATAAAAGAGATTTTCAGGTAAATAGATGGAGTTAGAGAAGATAATGCTAAGTGAAGTTATCCAATTCCAAATAACTAAATGCCACATGTTTACTTTGATATAAGGAGGCTAAATCATAGTGGGATAGGGAGAGGGAGCATGGGAGGAATAGATGTACCCTAGGGTTGGAGGGAAAGGGAGCAGGCATGGGGTTAGAAATTATAGTGGAATGTGATGGACATTATTATCCAAAGTACAGGTATGAAGACACAGATTGGTGTGAATATACTCTGTATACAATCAGAGATATGAAAAATGTGCTGTATATGTGTAATAAGAATTGTAATGCATTCCACTGTCATATATAAATAAAACAAAAGAAACTCAAAGAAAAAAAGGTGAACTTGTGGGCTAAGTAGATCCCTGTAGGTACTGAGCTATTTTGGTCTGAGGGATGGAATGATGCAAGCAAAATTGAACTGCTCTTCCTACCCTTTGTGTGTGGGTATTCTTAGGGTTTTGTCATTGCTGTTGTTGTTGTTCCACTGTGTTGCTTCAGCTTCTTTAGGACTCCTGAGATTACCTGGTGCTATTTTAGCTCATAGCTAGCTATCTAAATGATGGGATTTATGAGAGGACAAAGGCTAGGATGGGCTTTGCCACCATTTTGCAGATGTCACTACTAGCTGTGGATTTTTTTTATAGATGACCTTTATTAGAATGATGAAGTTTCCTTCTATTCCTAATTCTTTGAGTGTTTTTAATTATGAATTAATTTTTAACCAGCCAAATGTTTTTCTTAAATTTTGTAAAGTTATTGAAGGTTTTCCAATTTTCACTTGCTAATATAGTGAATTATATTCATTGTTTATCACATTAAGCCAAACTATTATTGTTGTAATACACTGAATTTGGTCACGATAGATTCTGCAGTGATTCTTATTAACAGTAATTTCTGTCTTCATTCTTTTTTTGTTCTGATCAGTCTATCCAGAAGTTAATCCATATTATTATCTTCTCAAAGAACACACTTTTGTTCACATTGATTGTCTTTTTGGCTTTCTACTTCATTGATTTCTGTCCTGTTCTTTAGTATTTCATTTCTTCTGCTTCCTTTGGTTTTAAATGCTCTTTATTCTCTAGTCTCTTACAGTAGAAATTTTGGGAACTTTCTTTTTATCCAATGTAAGTGTTTAATGTTATGAATTTTTCCCAATACTGTTTTAGTAGCAGCCCACAAATTTGTATATGTGTTTCATCTTTGTTTAGCTCAAAATAATTCTTAATTTCTCTTTTTGTTTCTCCTTCGATGCATGGGTTTTTAAGAAGAGTGCTAGTTTCCAAATATTAGGGGTTTTCTCAAACATCTTTCTGTTATTCATTTCTAATTTAATTCCATTTTGGTAAGAAAACATAACTTACTTAATCTGAATCCTTTAAGATGTATTGAGAATTTTTTATAACCAAGAATATAACTTATTGTGTAAGTGTTCTGTGTGAATTTGCAAATAATGTGTACTCTGCTATAGTGGAGTGGAATATTCTATAAATGTCAGTTAGGTCAAGTTGACTGTTAAGATTGTTAAGGCCTTTGGATTAATGAAATCCTCTCTCATTATGAAATGGCTTTCTTTATCCCTGGTTATGTTTTATGCTCTAAAATCTACTTTGTATATTAATAAACCCGTTTCACCTTTCTTTTGATTAATGTTATAATGTGGCAGATCTTTACCATCCTCTTATTTTTAATCAATTTTACATTTTAAGTAACTTCATTGCTTGAAGGCAGCATATACTTGAGTTTTCATTTTACATAAATCTGACAGTGTCTATCAGGGAAATTTAGAGTACATACTTTTAATATGATTATTAATATGTTTATGTTTAAATATGTACTCTTAATACTTTTCCTTTTTAATATTTTACTTTTTTTTCAATTATACATGATAGTAGAATGTATTTTGACATATCACACATACAAGGTGTATAACTTCCCATTTTTGTGATTATACATTATGTGGAGTTACACTGGTTACATTAGTCAGCTTTTCTTCCAGTGTTACTAAAGGAGCCAACCAGATCAACTGTAGAGGAGACAAAGTTTATTTGAGGGATCACAGTTTCAGAGATCTTTGTCTTCAGAAAGATGGCTCCATTCCTCATGGCCCAAGGTGAGGCAGAACAGCATGATGGAAGATTGTGGCAGAGGGAAACAGATCACATGGTGATCAGGAAGTAGAGAGACTCCACTCTCTGGGTACAAAATATATACCCCCATAGCCATGCCCCCGATGGACTATTTTCTTCAGCCACACTCCTCCTGCCTCCAGCTACCACTCAGTAAATCCCGCTAAGGATTAATTGGCTGATTAGGTTAAGGCTATAACCAATCATTTCTCCTCCAAACCTTCTTGCATTGTCTCACATGTGAGCTGAACTATTGGGGGACATCACATCTAAACCATAACACTGGTTATGTATTCATATATGTATTTATATATGAACATAGGAAAGTTTTGTCCAATCCATTCTACTGTCTTTCCCATTCCCCTCCCTCCTCCCTTCCCTTAATTCCCCTTTGTCTAATCCTGTGACCCTCCACTCTTCCCTTCCCCCTGCCTATTGTGAGTCAGCATCCACATATGGGAGAGATATTCAGCCTTTGGTTTTGGGGGTAATGGCTTATTTGACTTAACATGATAGTTTCTAGTTGCATCCATTTACTGGCAAATGCCGTAATTTCATTCTTCTTTAGCCTGAGTAATATTCCATTATGTAGATATAGCACAGTTTCTTTATCCATTCATCTTTTGAAATGCAACTAGTTGGTTCCATAGTTTAGCTATTGTGAATTGGGCTGCTATAAACATTGATGAGGCCACATCACTATAGTATAGTAATTTTAAGTCCTTTGGGTATATGCTGAGAAGTGGGATAACTGGGTCAAATGGTGGTTCCATTCCACATTTTCTAAGGAATCTCCATGCTGCTTTTCAGAGTTTTTGCACAAATTTGCAGCATAATCCTGGAAACTCTAGCCAGTGTGATTACACAGAAGAAAGAAATTAAAGGGGTATGAATAGGAAAAGAACTCAAACTATCCCTATTTGCCTATGACATGATCTATATTTACAAGACCCAAAAATTCATAAATGAATTCAGCAAAGTTGCAGGATATAAAATTAACACTCATAAATCAATCATATATATATATATATATATATATCAGTGATAAATCAACTGAAAGAGAAATTAGAAAAACTATCCCATTCACAATAGCCTCAAAAAATTAAAATATTTTGCATTCATACTAACAAAAGAGGTGAAAGACCTCTACAATGAAAACTACAGAACTTTATAGAAAGAAATTGAAGAAGACCTTAGAAGATGGAAAGATCTCCCATGTTTTTGGATAGTCAGAATTAATATTGTCAAACTGGTCATGCTACCAAAAATGCAATTCCTATTAAAATTCCAGTGATGTATATATATGATTACATGACTGGTATGATTCTACATCATATATGACCAGAAGAGTGAGAAGTTAGGGCTGGGGTAATAGCTCAATTGGTAGAATCCCTGCCCCCCAGTACCACAAAACAAAAAGAATGAGAAGTTATACTTCATTTATACATGCTGTGTCAAAATTCATTCTACTGTTATTTATAACTAAAACAAATTTTTTTTAAAATTCCAATGATGTTCTTCAAAGAAATAAAAAAAGAAGTCGTGAAATTCATTTGGAAAAATAAGAGGCCCAAAATAGCCAAAGCAATCCTCAGTGAGAAAAGTGAAACAGGAGGCATCACAATACCTGAATTATACTACAGAGCTGTAAGAACAAAAATGGCATGGTATTGGCACCAAAACAGACACAAAGACCAATGGCACAGAATAAAAGACAGAAACAAACCCACATAAATACAGTTATCTCACACTAGACACTGGTGCTATAAACATACATTGGAGAAAAGATAGCCACTTCAACAAATGGTGCTGGGAAAACTGGAAATCCATATGTAACAAAATGAAATTAGACCCCTGTCTCTCACCATGCCCAAAACAACTCAAAGTGGATCAAGGAATTAGGCACTAGACAGAGACCTACTAGAAGAAAAAGTAAGCCCAAAATTCCACTATGTCAGCTTAGGAACCAAATTCCTCAACAAGAGTCCTAAAGCACAACAAATAAAATCAAGAATCAATAAATGGGATGGAATCAAAGTAAAAATCTTCTTTTCATCAAAGGAAACAATCAAGAATGTGAAGAGAGAGCCTTCAGAATGGGAGAAAATCTTTGTCCCCTACACCTTAGATAAGCATTAATCTATCTGCTTAATACTTTTTCAACTTGTCACATCTGTCCTTTCTTTTCTTTTCCCTATTTATGCTTATTTTTGAATTATTTTTTCCATGATTCTGATTTACCTCTTTTGTTCCCTTATTATCTTTAATTATTTGTTTCATTTCTGTTTTTACCTTTGGACTCATAATACATGTTTTTAACTCACCACAGTCTAACATAAAGTGAAATTATACCCCTTAAAATGCAATATAGGAACAGTACACCACCATTTTTCCAGTCCCTGTCTTTGTATTATAAGTGTCAAAGGGTTTACTTTTATATGATATATCACTAAAACACATTTGTAAAAGTTTTTTTTTCTTTTTTTATTGGTTGTTCACAACATTACAAAGCTCTTGACATATCATATTTCATACATTAGATTGAAGTGGGTTATGAACCCCCAATTTTACCCCAAATGCAGATTGCAGAATCACGTCAGTTACACATCCACAATTATACATAAGGCCCTATTAGTAATTGTTGTATTCTGCTACCTTTCCTATCCCCTACTATCCCCCCTCCCCTTCCCTCACATCTTCTCTCTCTACCCCATCTACTGTAATTCATTTCTCTCCTTGTTTATTTTCCCATTCCCCTCACAATCTCTTATATGTAATTTTGTATAGCAATGAGGGTCTCCCTTCATTTCCATGCAATTTCCCTTTTCTCTCCCTTTCCCTCCCATCTCATGTCTCTGTTTAATGTTAATCTTTTCTCCCTGCTCTTCCTCCCTGCTCTGTTCATAGTTGCTCTCATTATATCAAAGAAGACATTTGGTATTTGTTTTTTAGGGATTGGCTAGCTTCACTAAGCATAATCTGCTCTAGTGCTGTCCATTTCCCTGCAAATTCTATTATTTTGTCATTTTTTATTGCTGCATAGTTCTCCATTGTGTATAGATGCCACATTTTTTTTATCCATTCATCTATTGAAGGGCATCTGGGTTGGTTCCACAGTCTAGCTATTGTGAATTGTGCTGCTATGAACCTCGATGTGGCAGTATCCCTGTAGCATGCTCTTTTAAGGTCTTCAGGGAATAGTCCAAGAAGGGCAATAGCAGGGTCAAATGGTGGTTCCATTCCCATCTTTCCCAGGAATCTCCAAACTGCTTTCCAAATTGGCCTCAACAATTTGCAGTCCCACCAACAATGTACAAGTGTACCCTTTTCTCCACATCCTCGCCAGCACTTGTTGTTGTTTGACTTCATAGTGGCTGCCAATCTTACTGGAGTGAGATGGTATTTTAGGGTGGTTTTGATTTGCATTTCTCTGACTGCTAGAAATGGTGAGCATTTTTTCATGTACTTGTTGATTGATTGTATATCCTCCTCTGAGAAGTGTCTGTTCAGGTCCTTGGCCCATTTGTTGATAGGGTTATTTGTTATCTTATTGTCTAATTTTTTGAGTTCTTCGTATACTCTGGATATTATGGCTCTATCTGAAGTGTGAGGAGTAAAAATTTGTTCCCAGGATGTAGGCTCCCTATTTACCTCTCTTATTGTTTCTTTTGTTGAGAAAAAACTTTTTAGTTTAAGTAAGTCCCATTTGTTGATTCTTGTTATTAACTCTTGGGCTATGGGTGTCCTATTGAGGAATTTGGAGCCCGACCCCACAATATGTAGATCGGAGCCAACTTTTTCTTCTATCAGACGCAGAGTCTCTGATTAGATATCAAGCTCCTTGATCCATTTTGAGTTAACTTTTGTGCATGGCAAGAGAAAGGGATTCAGTTTCATTTTGTTGCATATGGATTTCCAGTTTTCCCAACACCATTTGTTGAAGATGCTATCCTTCCTCCATTGCATGCTTTTAGCCCCTTTATCAAATATAAGATAGTTGTAACTTTGTGGATTAGTCTCTGTGTCCTCCATTCTATACCATTGGTCCACCCGCCTGTTTTGGTACCAGTACCATGCTGTTTTTGTCACTATTGCCCTGTAATATAGTTTGAAATCTGGTATCGCTATACCGCCTGATTCACACTTCCTGTTTAGAATTGCTTTTGCTATTCTGGGTCTTTTATTTTTCCATATGAATTTCATGATTGCTTTATCTATTTCTACAAGAAATGCCATTGGGATTTTGATTGGCATTGCATTAAACCTATAGAGAACTTTTGGTAATATCGCCATTTTGATGATGTTAGTTCTGCCTATCCATGAACAGGGTATATTTTTCCATCTTCTAAGATCTTCTTCTACTTCTCTCTTTAGGGTTCTGTAGTTTTCATTGTATAAATCTTTCACCTCTTTTGTTAGGTTGATTCCCAAGTATTTTATTTTTTTTTTTGAGGATATTGTGAATGGAGTGTTTTTCCTCATTTCCGTTTCAGAAGTTTTGTCGCTGATATACAGAAATGCCTTTGATTTATGCGTGTTGATTTTATATCCTGCCACTTTGCTGAATTCATTTATTTGTTCTAGTAGTTTCTTTGTAGACCCTTTTGGGTCTTCTAGGTATAGAATCATGTCATCTGCAAATAGTGATAATTTAAGTTCTTCTTTTCCTATTTTTATGCCTTTAATTTCTTTCGTCTGTCTAATTGCTCTGGCCAGTGTTTCGAGAACTATATTGAATAGAAGTGGTGATAGAGGGCATCCCTGTCTTGTTCTGGATTTTAGAGGGAATGCCTTTAACTTTTGTCCATTCAGAATGATGCTAGCCTGAGGCTTAGCATAGATAGCTTTTACAATGTCAAGGTGAGTTCCTGTTATCCCTAGTTTTTCTAATGTTTTGAAAATAAAGGGATGCTGTACTTTGTAAATTGCTTTCTCTGCGTCTATCGAGATGATCATATGGTTCTTATCTTTAAGTCTATTGATGTGGTGAATAACATTTATTGATTTCCGTATATTGAACCATCCTTGCATCCCAGGGATGAATCCTACTTGGTCATGGTGCACAATTTTTTTGATGTGTTTTTGTATTCGATTCGCCAGAATTTTATTGAGGATTTTTGCATCTAGGTTCATCAGAGATATTGGTCTGTAGTTTTCTTTCTTTGAGGTGTCTTTGTCTGGTTTCGGAATCAGGGTGATGTTGGCCTCATAGAATGAATTTGGAAGAGCTCCCTCTTTTTCTATTTCCTGAAATAACTTGAAAAGTATTGGTTTTAATTCTTCTTTAAAGGTTTTGTAAAACTCCACTGTATACCCATCCGGTCCTGGGCTTTTCTTGGTTGGTAGTCTTTTGATGGCTTCTTCAATTTCATCCATTGATATTGGTCTGTTCAAATTGTGTATATCCTCCTGACTCAGTCTGGGCAAATCATATGACTTAAGAAATTTATCGATGTCTTCACTATCTTCTATTTTATTGGAATATAGGTTTTCAAAATAATTTCTAATTGTCTTCTGTATTTCTGTAGCATCTGTTGTGATATTGCCTTTTTCATCCCGTATGTTAGTAATTTGAGTTCTCTCTTTTCTTCTCTTCGTTAGCATGGCTAAAGGTCTGTCAATCTTATTTATTTTTTCGAAGAACCAACTTTTAGTTTTGTTAATTTTTTCAATAGTTTCTTTTGTTTCAATTTCATTGGTTTCCGCTCTGATTTTAATTATTTCTTGCCTTCTGCTACATTTGCCGTTGTTTTGCTCTTCCTTTTCTAGGGCTTTGAGATGAAGTGTGAGCTCATTTATTTGTTGGTTTTTTCTTTTTTTGAGGAATGACCACCAGGCGATGAATGTTCCTCTTAAAACTGCTTTCATTGTGTCCCATAGATTCCGTTATGTTGTGTCTGTATTTTCGTTTATCTCTAAGAATTTTTTGATTTCCTCCTTTATTTTTTTTTTAATTTTTTATTGGTTGTTCACAACATTACAAAGCTCTTGACATATCATATTTCATACATTAGATTGAAGTGGGTTATGAACCCCCAATTTTACCCCAAATGCAGATTGCAGAATCACATCGGTTACACATCCACAATTTTACATAATGCCCTATTAGTAATTGTTGATTTCCTCCTTTATATCTTCTGTAACCCATTGATCATTCAGTAACATATTGTTCATTTTCCATGTGATGTAGGATTTTTCCTTCCTTCTTTTATCATTGATTTCCAGTTTCATTCCATTATGATCAGATAAAATGCATGGTATTATCTCCACCCCTTTATATTTACTGAGGGTTGCCCTATGGCATAATATATGGTCTATTTTTGAGAAGGATCCATGTGCAGCTGAGAAAAAAGTATATCCATTTGATGATGGTTGATATATTCTAAATATGTCAGTTAAGTCTAGGTTATTGATTGTGGTATTGAGTTCTATAGTTTCTTTATTCAACTTTTGTTTGGAGGATCTGTCCAATGGTGAGAGAGGTGTGTTGAAGTCACCCATAATTATTGTGTTGTGGTCTATTTGATTCTTGAACTTGAGGAGAATTTGTTTTATGAATGTCGCAGCACCATTATTTGGTGCATAAATATTGATAATTGTTATGTCTTGTTGGTGAATGGTTCCTTTTAACAGTATATAATGTCCTTCTTTATCCCTTTTGATTAACTTAGTCTTGAAGTCGATTTTATTCGATATGAGGATGGCCACCCCTGCTTGCTTACGAGGACCGTGTGCGTGGTATATTCTTTCCCATCCTTTCACCTTCAGCCTGTGTATGTCTTTTCCAATCACATGTGTCTCCTGGAGGCAGCATATTGTTGGATTTGTTTTTTAATCCATGATACCAGCCTATGTCGCTTTATTGGAGAGTTTAAGCCATTAACATTCAGAGTTACTATTGATATATGGTTTGTACTTCCATCCATGTTTGATTGTTTATCCTTTTTTTAAAAAATTTAGTTTGTTTCTCCATGATTATCTTTCCCCTCACCCTCTGTCTTTACCGAGGCACTTCCCACTGATGGTTTTGGTTATTGTTTTTCATTTCTTCCTCGTGTAGTGTTTTGCTCAAAATGCTTTGCAATGCTGGTTTTCTGGCTGCAAATTCTTTTAACTTTTGTTTATCATGAAAGATTTTTATTTTGTTGTCATACCTGAAGCTTAATTTTGCTGGATACAGAATTCTTGGTTGGCATCCATTGTTTTCAGTGTTTGAAATACATTGTTCCATGACCTTCTTGCTTTCAGTGTCTGTGACGAAAAATCCATTGTTAACCTTATTGGTTTACCCCTGAATGTAATCTGTCTCCTTTCTCTTGTAGCTTTTAATATTTTCTCTTTGTTCTGTATATTGGATATCTTCATAACAATGTGTCTTGGCGTTGGTCTACTGTGATTTTGTGTGCTTGGTGTCCTGTATGCATCTTCAATTTGTATATCTGTTTCCTTTTTTATTTCTGGAAAGTTTTCTGTAATTATTTCATTCAGCAGGTTACTCATTCCCTTGGTTTGAATCTCTGTACCTTCTTCTATCCCGATGACTCGTAAGTTTGGTTTTTTTATATCCCATAACTCTTGGATCTTTTTCTCGTGATTTTTTACCAGCCTTCTGAGTTGGCTAGACTGTTTTCAAGATGATATATTTTGTCTTCATTATCTGACGTTCTGGCTTCTACTTGCTCCACTCTGTTAGTGATACTCTCAATTGAGTTTTTAATTTGGTTTATCGTTTCCTTCATTTCTAGAATTATTGTTTGATTATTTTTTATAATCTCTATCTCCTGATAAAGATGCTTAACTTCTTCTTTTATCTGTTTATGTAATTCATTCTCAATGTGTTCTTTCGCTGCTTGAATTTGCTGTCTTGTATCCTCTTTAAGGTTCCATTCCATCTGTCTAAGGTGTTCCTTGAGTTCTTTATATGACCATTTTTCTGATGACTCTAGGTCCTCCTGAATATTTAGGCTGTCCTGCATTGTTTGTACTCCTTTTCTTCCTTGCTTTTTGAAGCTGCTCATGTTACTTCTTGTTCTGTTTGACTGATGAGTTACTGTTTACTCCTATAAATTTATTAGATGCTTGGGAGGAAAGGTATTAGAAGGGAAGGGAAGAAGTCACTGTAGCCACAGGTTTCAATGAAGTTATCTCCTCCGCCACAGTCTGATGACGTCAGTTCTCTGCCATGGTGGTATCTCTTGCAAATGGCGACAGTTCGTTTCCCTTTCCAGGCGACCAATGCAACGGGTGGGTCCTTACTGTCTCTCCCAAGCCCCGTTTCAAACCTGTGGCCACTACCTATGAAGGCTCGGTAGGCATTTACCTCCGTAGGATGAGAAGGGCTGACCAGTTGTTTCAGCCGGATGGATTAGTGCTGAGTCACAGCTGTTTGTCTGAGGTTAGAAGTGGGAACAGGAATTAAATGCTCAAGGCTGGGGATGTAGCTCAGTGGTAGAGCACTTGCTTAGCATGCTCAAGGCCCTGGTTCCATCTCCAACACTGCCGGGGCCCCTGACCAACTCCCGGGCTGCTGCCTCTACCTCGGCCGCCAGTAGCCACCAGGATTTCCTGGTTCACGTCGCTGCGGGGCTCCCTGCGGCGGGCGAGGGCCGGGCGGCGCTGGCTAAAAGTTTTTTTCTTAAACAACCCATTACATTTAAAGATGCTTAAATGGGCAAAAAATAATTCTATAGCCAGGTGCAGCAGTGTATGCTTATAATTCCATTTATCATGAAGTTGAGGCAGGAAGATCACCAAATTCAAGGCCAGCCTGGCCCATTTAGTAAGATCTTGTCTCAAAGTAAATTCAAAAGGGCTGGGGTTAGAGCTCAGTGGTAGAGTCCTTTCCTAGTCATGTATGAGGTTGTGGGTTCAATCCCCACTACTGTGGGAAAAAAAAATGTTTATATATTATAGTTTTCCATTTTAGTCCTCATAATTCCTTTGTGTAGGTCCATATTCCTGTCTTATGTTTTCTTTGGCCTGAAGGATTTCACTTAATATTTCTCATATTGTGGGTATGCTCTTCATGGAATCTTTCAGATTTTGCAATCCAGAAAATTCTTTTTTAATCATTTTTAGATACACATGACAGTAGGGTGTATTTTGACATATTATACATACATGAGGTGCAACCCATCATAATTTAATCCCATTCTTGTGGTTGAACATGATGTGGAGTTACACTGGTCATGCATTCATATATAAGCATAAGAAAGTTATGACCAATTAATTGTACTGTCTTTCCTATTCCCCTCTCCCTCCTTTCCCTTCATTCCACTTTGTCCAATCCAATGAACTTCTATACTTCCCCCCTTACCCTCCCTTGTTATGGGTTCACATCTACATATCAGAACATTCGGCCTTTGGTTTTTTGAGATTGGCTTATTTCATTTAGCACAATATTCTCTAGTTCCATCCATTTACTGGCAAATGCCATAATTTCATTTTTCTTTAAAGTTAAAAGTGTATTTCCATTATGTGTATATACCACATTTTCTTTATCCATTCATCTGTAGAAGGGCATCTAGGTGGTTTCCCTAGCTTGGCTATTATGAATTGAGCTGCTATAAACATTGATGTGGCTGTGTCACTGTTGTATGCTGATTTTAAGTCTTTGGGGTATAAACCAATGAGTGGGAAACCTGGGTCAAATGGTGGATGCAGTCCAAATTTTCTGAAGAATCTCCAAACTGCTTTCCATAGTGGTTTCACCAATTTGCAGTCTCACCAGCAATGTATGAATGAAACTTTTTCCCCATGTCCTTGCCAACATTTATTGTTACTTGTATTCTTGATAATTGCCATTCTGACTGGAGTGAGATGGAATCTCAGTGTCAATTCAGAAAATTCTTAATTTCATCTGCATTTTTGGAAGATAGTTTTCTGAATATATGATTTTCTAGGTCAATGTCTTTTTTCGTTCACTATTTAAAGATGTTGCCTCACTTCCTTATTGTTGCATTACTTCTGAGGAGAAATCCAGTATAAATTTACTCCTGTTCCTCTGAACTTAACACATTTTTTTCTTCTGAATGCTTTTGAAATTTTGGCTTTAACAATAATTTTGAGCAATTTGATCCTGTTGTGTCTTGTAGTAGTTCCCTTCATCTTTATTATATTTAGCGTTCCTGGATCTGTAGGTATATATTTTTCATCAGATTTGAAAAGCATTTCAGCCATTATTTTTCAAATACTCATTGTCACCTCCTTTTTTTCCTCTTCTGCTATGGGGAATTATACATACAATGTCTCCCATGAAGCCGTGCCTATGCTTACTGGTATGCATTTTTTCTTTTATTTCTCTATGACTCATTTATTCTTTATTGTCTGATGGCCATTAAATCTCCCATGGTATATTACGTACTTCAGAGATTGTACTTCTCACCGCCAAAAGTTCAATTTCAACCTTTTTTTTTATATTTTAAATGTCTCCATTTAACTTTTATTTTGAGGTTCAATTGAGGTCCAATTCATATATAACATGCATACAAATTGCCCAATTAAAGTGTGCAATTCTTGTTCTTTATTATTTTCACAGATATGTACAACAATAAATACAACAAAATTTAGAACAAGTCTTCCAACTCAAAAAGTACCCTCATAACATTGAGCTATTGCCAGCACCCCCATCTCTTTTGTCCTTAAGCAAAAAAAAAAAATCTACATTCTCTATCAATTTGCCTATTCCGAACATTTCAAATAATGATATCACATACTATATGTTCTTTTGTGACTAGATTTTCTGACTTAGAATAATGTTTCAAGATTCGCCCATGTTGGTGCATTTATCTATGCATAATTACTTTTATGGCCAATTGATATTTCATAGTACAGATATACCTACCACATCATCTTGGGTCATTTCTAGCTGTTAAGTATGATGAATAATGATATGAACATTGTGTGGAAGTTTTTGCATAGACCCATGTTTTCATTTCTTTTGGGTATATACCTAGGTGTGAAATTGCTGGATCATATTTTATATATATATCCAAGGATTAAACCCAGAGATGCTTAAACATGGAGCCACATCCCCAGCCCTTTTTTATATATTTTATTTAGAGACAGAGTTGCTGAGTTGCTTAGGGCCTCGCTAAGTTGCTGAGGCTGTCTTTGAACTCACAATCCTCCTGCTTCATTCTCCAGAGCTGTTTGAGATTACAGGCATGCTCCACCATGCCCAGCAAGTAGTTCTATTTTTAACCCCTTGAGGCACTATTAGATTGTTACCAAAGTGAATGCTCCATTTTACATCGCCAACACAGTGTATGAGTGTTCAGATTTCTCCACATCCTCATTAATACTTGCTATTTTCTAAGTTTTTAATTACAGCCATTCTAGTGGGTATGAAATGGCTTCTCTTTGTTCTGATTTGCCTTTGCCTGAAGACTAATGATGCTGAACATCTTTTCATGTGCTTATTGGCCATTTGTATATCTTCTTTGGAGAAATATATATTCAAATCCTTTGTCCATTTTCAATTGAGTTATTTGTCTTTTTATTATTGAATTGTAAGACTTCTATATCTTCTAAATACTAATCCTTTTATCAGTTGTATGATTTGAAAATGTTTTCTCCCATTCTGTAAGTTATCTTTTCACTTTCTTGGAAGTATCATTTGAAGCACAAAAGCTTTTTATTTTACAAAATCCAATTTAATCTATTTTTACTTCTGGTATCTATACAACAATCCTTTGATAAATTCAAGGCCACATACATTTACCCCCATCTATTATTCCAAGAATTTCATGGTTTTAGCTCTTACATTTAGGTCTTTGACTAATTTTGCATTTACTTTTGTACTTTTGCACGTAGCTATCCAGTTATCCCAGCACCATTTATTGAAAACACTCTTTTATCCCAACTGAAAGGTCTTATCACTCTTGTAAAAAATGTCAGTTGATGACAGGCATATGTGATTATCCTCATTTTGGATTTTGGTTGTTTTCTTATTGAGTTTTAAGAGTTATTTGTATATTTTGGATAATAGCCTTTATGTGTTGTATCTTTTGCAAATGTTTTCCCCTAGTGCATAAATGGTCTTACTGACTTCTTGATGTCTTTCACAGAGCAGATATTAATTTTAACAAAATCAGATTATCAACTTTTCTTTTATAAATTTTTGGTATTGTATATGTAAAATCATCAGTATAGCCATGAAATATTTCCGATTTTGTAGTCCAAAAATTATTTCTTCTTCATGAGCATAAAAGAGCAAACTATAGGCCTCAAATTTCATTATTGCCCTTTGTTGTTGTTTTTGTTTTTGTGTTGCTACTATTTATTTATTTGGTGAATTTTTCAGACTAATTATATAAAATCTGCATTTTTTGTCATGTGTAGCCACTAAAGTCTCTGATCATTTAGACTCATGGTCAATGATTGGAGAGAGATTTCTTTAAATGCCTTGACCTAATAATTTTTGTACCTTTTACTGAGGGGCTCTAAGTGTGCATTGGGGCAAGCCTCAGGGCTGTGGCAGACAGTAAACAATTCTGTTTCAGTCTTCCTGCTGTGTCAGAGCATCAAGTTCACTCTTAATATGAGCAGTTAGGCCTTCTCAGGTCTTTTCTGAGCAAACATGCAGCTACACATGTATGCATCACCTTCTAGAGTCCCAAGAAAACTTCAGAACTCTTCAAATTCCCCTGTGGACATTTCATTCCTATATTTTCCTTTTTAAGATTATCATCCTCTTTTCCCCAACTAGCATTATTGCCTCAGAAAACCATAGTGTTAGACAATTGCCACTTTTTTAATAGACACTTCTTTAAATAGACAGCTTTCCCTCACTGGCAAAGCTCTCGAGTTAGGTAAAAATGCAGCTTTCCCAGAGATTTGCCAGATAGGTCAATAACAGTCTGGTGTAGGTCTTTGGGTAGGTCCAAACCCATTCTGTCCTCTCCAGTGGCTACAAGGATGCTGAACATTTTAGTTACTGTATTTCTAAGGTTACAGCTTTTCAAAGCGACCATGAAGCTGAAGAGTAGATATGGGACTAGGGAAAGTAAAAATGTCACAATGCTTCCTTTTCCTATCAAGATTTAGCTGTTTTTCTTGCTTATTTGGTTCTTAGATTGTTGCAACCATTTGGTTAATTTCCAGAATTCCAGAAAAGTCACTTTTATCATTTTTTGCCAGCATTTTCATTGCCTTTATGAAGGATCAGATTTTGGGGAGGAGTCCTTATACCCTTACACAAGAAATGATTCCCCCATGCTGGGTGTTTTAACAGTCTTATAAATATCATATTTTGAGGAGCTACTGATAAGATATTTGGAAACAAAATCATCCTTTCCAGGCTTGATGTGCTTAAGATTTGTTAAATGGAACCAGATACTTGTTTATTGTAATGCTAATCTTTCCCACTACTAAAACAAGACCCATCTATTCAATTTTCCTTAATTTATTAAAGTTTCCCATCCATCCAGTAACAAAAAGATCTGATCCTTGTTCTGTGTGAGCAACAAGTAAGGTTCCAACCAGTCTTCAGGTTGTCTCCTCGTGTAAGTGTACTGATTAGTGTTCTTCTTAATACCTATGGGGAACCCTATGCAGTTATTTTGGGTTCTCTTTCTATGCAATTTTCTTTCCATTAATATGTCCTGTGATCTCTAGTTGCCTCGGTTTCTTTCTTAGCTCTATCTGCTCATGGCAGCAAATATACTAGACTCTGCCTCAGTTTCTCTCCCTGAACCATGGCCTGGAACCTTTCTGAAGTAGGAAACTTAGACAATCATAGTGTTCTCTTCACTGTTTTTTCACTTCTCAAAAATGACTATTCTTCATTGATTGATGTCCAGTGTTCTGAAAAATCATCATATTCTGTTTTATTTCATTTTTTTTGGTTGTTTCAAGTAGAAGGTTAAACATAGTTCTTGTCAGTCCATTTTGGCCAGAGGCATAAGTGTTCTCCATCACACATGTTTTAAATTAAATCTGCATTATTAACATTTTCTCCATTACTTCTTTAAGGTTATACCATCCACAAAACACTAAACCTAACCCAGATTTAGAGCATTTGCCAATTTGCATGCTGTAAATACTCCCACCATGGCCAATTTTAAGCTACCAAAATTTACAACATTTCTACTACAGAGAATAGTATAGATAAAATAACTTCAGGAGTGTAGATTACAGTAAAATATAGTAAAATAACTAGGAAGGAATGTTTTAGAGGTTAGTTGGTTTTTAACATAATTTATTTAATTCGAAGTGATGTAATTTGATTTTTAATAGTAGCTACATTTGAAAGATCAGCTTAGAATGTTCCTGAAAATTTAACAGATTCTTAACCATCTGTATCATATCACTGCCTCTGTGCGTATCAATTAGAATTACTGTGGAAGTGTCACTATAAATCAGTATGCAAGGACCAAAATTAATCTACCTAAGGAAGTACACACACACTCCCTGCTCACCAAGGGCATTGTCAAAAATGGGGGGGGAAGCGTTGACAAAAACACAAAGCAAATATTTGGCCACCATTTTCTCTCCAGAAAAAAAAAACACACTACATTCAAAATTTTGCCATTAAAATTCATTACTGTGGACTTGAAGTCTTTTTTTTATTTCTAGGAATCACGTTTTAAAATGGCAAGATATTTCCTGTGCACAGTAATATTTTCAGCCTTTTACTCAGCTAACACCTTTATGGATATTAAACAGATAAGAAAGAACAAGTCCCTGTGTCATTGGCCCACAGGCTCTGTGTTTGGCAAAGGCAGTGGTGGTAGATGTAAGAGAAAACTTTAAAAAGGGAAAGAAGAAATACTCAAATTAAAAAGTGCTTTTTCATTGTGTTTCAGAAAGTCAGCTAATGTGTATTCACATATAGGACTCGTTTTTTAAATACTATGAAAATAATTGGTGCCTTCTATTGTGGCCTGATTATCCACTAGCAGGTCATTTGAGCTACTAGCCATTCTGTCTTTCCCATCTCCTTAAGAACATTCTAATATTAGTAAAAGAAATTCAAAGAAAATGATAGCAAGTCCATCAATAAACTGCATAAATTCAAAATACCTTTACAACAGTACCCATGCCAAACATAAAGAGCTAGGAATATTCAGCAGTTTGTGTAAAAAAAGGAAAACTATAATGAGGAACAAAAAAAATAGGAAGAAGAAATTGCTAAAGAAAACTAGGATTGTGATGAAATTGACATTTTTGACTTGAGTTCAAAATAATATTTTGCTTAGAATTTCAAAATGAAATTATAAATAGGTGATGAATCATAGCCCATTAATGAATATGTAGAACACATACAACCTTTCAAATACCTTTGATGAAGGAGAGTGCTATGAGCCAAATGCAGCCCCTGTAATCTTGATTACCAATTTCTGTTAGAAGCTGTTAGCCCCATCTGCCAAGCAGGCAATACCAATTCCAGTCACTTACATTGCTTTTGGGGGACAGAACACTGCTCACCCTTGTTATAACCATACATAAAGCATCCCCTAATCACCTAATAAGGTCTCCTCATTTTCTCCTCATCCCAAACTGGGGTAAATTCTTACTGGGTGAAGGCTAGTAATTTAGATTGTATCATTCTAGAAAGAAACAGGTGGAATTGACTTGTCCCCATCTGCACAGCTTTTGAATATAAATAATAGCTCTCCATATTTCTTGATTTTTCCAAGATATGAAAATACCTAAAGTGGGGAAGGTCTCTATCACTCAAAAAAAAAAAAATTTGTAAGCATGGATACAACCTGGGAAAAGGCCCCAAGTGCAGAATCCTCTCTGGAACTTAGATGGAACATGGTGGCTCTGTCTTCAAATACAACATAAAGTAGAGCCATAAGAAGGCAAGAGGGGTAATTTACACAAAGGCTTTTGCTTTGAATACTGTATTTCATAGACCATTCCTTCATATCTCCATTTTATACTTGTGGGGGAAAAAAACAAGTGAAAAAGCCTAGAGTGTGGAATCAGAAAACTTGGGTTATAATCCTGATTCTGTCACTTACTAGTATTTAACTCAGTAAATTATTGATTTCTGTGATGCTAAAAATAGTCACCTATTTTTAAAAGGTAAGTGATCATTCTGGGAGGTAGGCAAGAAAAAGTGAATGAGATACATTGAATGAGACAATGTAAGTAAAAGAAATTTATAACCATAAAACTCTAAATAAGTATCAGGAACCATTAAACTAAGAAGACAACTTAAAAGCCTTCTGACTCCACAGTCACATTTTATCTGGGAGAAATAACGATCAAGAGGAACCTTTCTAATGATAGGCATAAAATCCCAAGATAGTAGTATTAAAGCCCCACATTACACAGTATATTTCAAAACTTACTTATAAAACTTAAAAAACTTACACAACCGCTTATTATAAGAAGTAGTACAAGATGACTAACTATATGAATAAATAACACTTTTAAAAGGACCAAGTCACTGAAAATTGTCAAAATATGGCTCCACAAATCACTGGTGGTATTCAGGTAGTATCAAGGTGTTCTGCCAGAAAAATCAATCTGTGCAAGACATTTTTTATTTATATGAACAATTTTAGTTAATGGGAAGAATTTTATCTATTTCCATTTCTTTAGTTGCAAACTTCTCTTAATCCTTTTGTGACTGCTAGCAGACATCTTTGGTGTCATCATGGCTTGCTTTGTTCATTGTTGTATATTTGTACTTACACTTCAAACTACTGGTAAAAATTTCCTATAGCCATACCATGGTATAAAACATACTATCCCAATCTCACCTCGAAGGGCCAGTTACCCAGAAGGGAATGTGGGGGTGGGGGCAGTTAGGACAGGAGATGCAAAACAGGACAACTGTAACCAAGGGAGAATGGGAGGCAAAAAAAAAAAAAAAAAAAAAAAAAAACTCTGAAAACAAGCCAAAGTTTGCAGGCAAGAGGAACACAGTTTACATCACTATTTAATCCAGAGAACAAGGTATGGATGGGATAGGAAGTTGTGAAAAAAAAAAAAAAACCATCAGAGGAGGAGGAGAAAGAGCCAGAAGGTGAAAGGCCTGTTGAGCAGGCTGTTGTATGTGTTCAAATGCCCCTCCATTTATTGGGGATTCAGTGCATATTGAGAAACTAATGCTTAAAATTTGGATTAAGCCTGCGGGAATATTTCAGGGAAGCCACAAGAGCATCCTGAGTAATCTTCCATCCACATTTGAGAAGTACTGAAGTTGTTATGAATGGCAGAGCCACAGGGGATCATTATAGGCAATAGATGTACTCTGGGTGTAATCTTAATTCATGAAATTGACACAATGGAGGGACATTGTCTCTTTGAAGAACATATTCATCACAGTCTCTATTAGAAGAAAGATCGTGAGCTGGTTCCTCTTATGATGAAAATCACAAAGATCACAGTGATTCATTAAGATGGCTCTGAGCAGAATGACTGCTATTTCTGGAAATCAGCACTCAAGAGGCTACAATCACAGAACTCAGGGAGTCAGAGCAACCCCATCTTTGGATCTTGTTCTGTTCTACCTTTGGAGTACAGAGTTATAATGTCAGACTGACCTCGGAGTGAAAGAAAATGGAGATTCTTTCTGGATTATCACCTATAAAAACTGAGAAATGAGCCTCAAACTTCATGTCTTAATTTAGGCTGATTCATCCTGTTTGTCTCCTTGTAGTAAACAAATAGCTGATAAAAGAGTCCCTCATGTGGTGCTGTACCTAACTCAGTGGTCTCTAAGTACTATAAATGTTGCTAATACTTTGCAAACATTTATAATGTTAAAAAAATAGTTGACTTGGGTGCTGACATTGATTTTAGAAATCACCTTGCTTATCCCCTTAATTTACAGAAAAGGAAATGAAGACATAAAGAAGAGAAATGTGTCTTGCTTGATTTCATGCTTCGAATTAGTGGCAGAGTTGAGACTAGAATCCAGTCTGCTAATTCCCAGAAAACTATTCTTTAATTGCACCATTTTATACATAGAGGTATGTACCATTATTTTCATTTTTCAGTTTTTTTAAGCTGTTCTGCTGTAACATTTCAAGTACAAATGTTATATGTTGGGGAAGGGAAAGCAGTAGAAAATTAACCAGATTTGAAATGTGACCTTCTACAAAAAGTACAATTCTCTGGGTAATAACAAGGATGACCTGGTTTTACAGAACCCAATATGCAAAATGAGAAAGTTACAAAACAATCACATTGAAGGTGATTGCATTATAAGGGAATACTCAGCAGAACTTCTTGAGTGCATTTAAGCATTTAAGATCATTACTTGGCAGAACCTTCTGGGACAAAGAAACAAAGTTAAAATGTTAAAAAGCCACTGCCAAATGAAGACCAAAAAGGCAACATAAGCATCTTTGAAATAATAATGGAAATCACAAAGAAATAGAGCCTCTTTGACAGAAACTCAGTTTACCCTGAAAATTTTAGGGCTCTAGCAACCAGCCTAATGAATGGCCTTTCTCAGTCATACAGAAAACAGCACTATCACTTCCCCAGTCACTGAGGCTTAAACTTGAATATCATCTTGAGGTTGTCCCTGTGTCTCATCTCCTGTGGTCTACCCATTATCAAGTCCTGTTGTTCTTCCCTTGAAATAACTCTTAAAATTTTCCTTCTCTCCCTTCTATTAGCATTCTACATGAGATTCCATTCATTTATGGTTAAAAATACAAAAAACACATTCTTTCTTACTCTGGTTCACCATTGGCACAACCATAGGAGTCACTTTATAACACACAACTTTCTTAATCTTGTCTTCTCTAAGAACCTATAGAAAGTCCCCGGTGCCTATAAGATCAAGTTCTAGCTTCTCAACTAGATCTTCAATGTTGCCAAGTGAGTGGATGCAGTTTACCTTTTCATACATTCTTCCATTTTCAAATATTGCCTGGACTTTCCCAATTCCCACCGTTGACTTCTACCCCCACCCCACATGAAAGAGAAGTATCCTCTCAGCTCCCACCTCTGCCTATTTGAATCCTACCCAGCCTTAAATTTCAGCTCAGATTCTATCTCTTCCAAATACTTTCCTAATTTCCCCTCTCAATAACTCTAGGTACTCTTGATCTTTACAACTTAATTTAATGACTGGGTATAGTGGCCTATGCCTGTTATTCAAGCTACATGGGAGGCTGAGGCAGGAGGATGGCAAGATCAAGGCCAGCCTCAGCGACTTAGCAAGAGCCTGTCTCAAAATAAAAAAAAAAAAAAATTAAAAGGGCCATGGGTTGTAGCTCAGTGGTAAAGAACTCTGGGTTTAATCCCCATACTGCCAAAAAAGAATAATAATTTAGTGTCAGGTACACTCAAGGCACTGATCTTGTCCTTACTTTTTTATTTTTATTTTTTCGAAATTGAACAAATGAACAGGTAAGAATTGCTATTTAACAAAGCTAGTTATACAAAGTAACAGAGGGATGAGCGAATTTTCCTATAGCCTTTGATGATTCTCTATTACTAAAGAAAATGGCAGGCCATTGGTTGAAGTGTTCCCCAATCTTCCTTCTTCACAAGATGAAAATAACATTGATTGGAAAATCTTGAATGTACTTCACCCTTGATACATTTTCCATTTTTTTTACTGGGGATTAAATCCTGGGGCATTTTACCACAAAGATAAGTCCCCAGCCCTATTTGTTTTTTATTGAGGCAGAGTCTCACTAACTTGGTAAAGCAGGCCTCAAACTTTTGACCCCTCTGCCTCAGCCTCCTGAGTTGGTGGGAATTACAGACTTGAACAAGCATGCTTAGAACATTTTTTCCATTTCTTACAGAAGCAGAGAATCTTAGGATATATAAGAGAGTAGGAACTTTGAATCATTGATCATACATTGCACATGAGAAAAACTGAGGTTCACTTCTGTTTCCTGGGAATTCTGATGTTCTTTCCCCTTAGAAAGTCACTTGATAACTCTTGCGCTATGGGTGTCCTATTGAGGAATTTGGAGCCTGACCCCACAGTATGTAGATCATAGCCGACTTTTTCTTCTATCAGACGCCATGTCTCTGATTTAATATCGAGCTCCTTGATCCATTTTGAGTTAACTTTTGTGCATGGCGAGAGAAAGGGATTCAATTTCATTTTGATGCAAATGGATTTCCAGTTTTCCCAGCACCATTTGTTGAAGATGCTATCCTTCCTCCATTGCATGCTTTTAGCCCCTTTATCAAATATAAGATAGTTGTAGTTTTGTGGATTGGTTACTGTGTCTTCTATTCTGTACCATTGGTCCACTCGCCTGTTTTGGTACCAGTACCATGCTGTTTTTGTTACTATTGCTCTGTAGTATAGTTTGAAGTCTGGTATCGCTATACCGCCTGATTCACACTTCCTGCTTAGCATTGTTTTTGCTATTCTGGGTCTTTTATTATTCCATATGAATTTCCTGATTGTTTTATCTATTTCTACAAGAAATGCTGTTGGGATTTTGATTGGGATAGCATTGAACTTATAGAGAACTTTTGGTAATATCGCCATTTTGATGATGTTAGTTCTGCCTATCCATGAGCAGGGTATATTTTTCCATCTTCTGAGGTCTTCTTCTATGTCTCTTTTTAGGGTTCTGTAGTTTTCATTGTATAGGTCTTTCACCTCTTTTGTTAGGTTGATTCCCAGGTATTTTATTTTTTGGGGGGATATTGTGAATGGAGTAGTTGTCCTCATTTCCATTTCAGAGGATTTGTCGCTGATATACAGGAATGCATTTGATTTATGCGTGTTGATTTTATATCCTGCCACTTTGCTGAATTCATTTATTAACTCTAATAGTTTCTTTGTAGACCCTTTTGGGTCTGTTAGGTATAGAATCATATCGTCTGCAAATAGTGATAATTTAAGTTCTTCTTTTCCTATTTTTATGCCTTTAATTTCTTTCGTCTGTCTGATTGCTCTGGCCAGTGTTTCGAGAACTATGTTGAACAGAAGTGGTGAGAGAGGGCATCCCTGTCTTGTACCAGATCTAAGAGGGAATGCCTTCAATTTTTCTCCATTCAGAATGATGCTGGCCTGTGGCTTATCATAGATTGCCTTAACAATGTTGAGGTATCAACAAATGGGACTTACTCAAACTAAAAAGTTTTCTCTCAACAAAAGAAACAATAAGAGAGATAAACAGGGAGCCTACATCCTGGGAACAAATCTTTACCCCACACACTTCAGATAGAGCCCTAATATCCAGAGTATACAAAGAACTCAAAAAATTAGATAATAAGATAACAAATAACCCAATCAACAAATGGGCCAAGGACCTGAACAGACACTTCTCAGAGGAGGACATACAATCAATCAACAAGTACATGAAAAAATGCTCAACATCGCTAGCAGTCAGAGAAATGCAAATCAAAACCACCCTAAGATACCATCTCACTCCAGTAAGATTGGCAGCCATTAAGAAGTCCAACAACAACAAGTGCTGGTGAGGATGCGGGGAAATGGGTACACTTGTTCATTGTTGGTGGGACTGCAAAATGGTGCAGCCAATTTGGAAAGCAGTATGGAGATTTCTTGGAAAGCTGGGAATGGAACCACCATTTGACCCAGCTATTCCCCTTCTCAGTCTATTCCCTAAAGACCTAACAAGAGCATGCTACAGGGACACTGCTACATTGATGTTCATAGCAGCACAATTCACGATAGCAAGATTGTGGAACCAACCTAGAAGCCCTTCAATAGATGAATGGATTAAAAAAAATGTGGCATTTATACACAATGGAGTATTACTCTGCATTAAGAAATGACAAAATCATAGAATTTGGAGGGAAATGGATGGCATTAGAGCAGATTATGCTAAGTGAAGCTAGCCAATCCTTAAAAAACAAATGCCAAATGTCTTCTTTGATATAAGGGGAGTAACCAAGGACAGGGTAGAGACGAAGAGCTGGAGAAGAAGATTAACATTTAACAGGGATGATAGGCGGGAGGGAAAGGGAGAGTTAAGGGAAATTGCATGGAATTGGAAGGTGAGCCTCAGGGTTATACACAATTACATATAAGAGGAAAGGAGGAGTAGGAGAGAAATTATATAAGTGTAAGAAACGATTTACAGTAGAGGGGGTGGAGAGAGATAAGGGGAGGGGAGGGGAGGGGAGGGGAGGGGGATAGTGGAGAATGGGATAGACAGCAGAATACATCAGTCACTAGAAAGGCAATTTGTAAATCAATGGAAATGTAACTGATGTGACACAGCAACCTGTATACGGGGTAAAGGTGGGAGTTCATAACCCACTTGAATCATTCTGTGAAATATGGTATATTAAGAACTATGTAATGTTTTGAACAACCAACAATAAAATAATAAAAAAAATAAATTAAAAATAAATAAATAAAAAAAATAAATAAAAAAAAGAAAGTCACTTGAAGTAAATTAATTTAATGCCAGGCATACTCAAGACACTGATCTCTTCATTATTTTTTATGTGTTGAGAGCTTTAAAAACACTTCTGAGTTTTGACCCAGTAATATGATTTCTGGCAAACTATATTGGGTGAATAACCATGAATGTATGTAAAGATCTTTATGTATAAAATCTCCATTGCAGGCTCACATACAGTAATGTAAATAAATGGAAGAAAACCTTAAATATCTCCAAACTGGAGACTAGCTAGACACAGTATTATAGCATACCTGACCTGACCTGACCTGATCTAATGAAATATCATGTGGCCATTTAACATGATATGATAGCATATATTAATATGAGGTATATTGTCTCAATTTCACCTCAGACCCATTTCCCCCAAAAGGGAAATTTGTGGTGAGAAAGGCAAAGAGTGTTGTATGGATAATTATATGTGGTAAATTCCTACAAAAATTAAGTGAAGAAAACTGATAGGAATATATGTATCGAATCATTTAAGAATGGGCCAGATGCAGAAAGTCAAGGGTCAAATGTTTTCTCTTATACGTGGAAGCTAGAGAGGAATAATGAATTCTTAAAAGGGAGATCTCATGAAAATAGAAGAGAGAACAGTGGAATGAGGAGAGACAAAAAAGGGGAAGAATAGCAGAATGAAATAAACAAAAGTGTGTCATGTGCATGTATTAACATATCACAATGAATTTCATCTTTATGTATAACTATAATTCACCAATTAAGCTTTTTAAAAAAGTTATAAAGAATTCATGGATAGGGGAGAGTGGAATGATGTAATTTAAACCAGATGATCTTATTTTTATGAGAATGTATTCATGATTTCATGGTTTAAGAAATTTTTGTAACTCTTTTTGAAATAATTTCATAGACATAAAAATGTTGCAAAAAGTAGTACAAAGAAGAATCTCATGTACCCTTCACTGCATTTCCTAATTGTTATCTCAATTTTTTTTACACAAGGAGTCCCTCTGCCCCACTTACAGTGGTTTTTCCAAGAAGCTCCTGTGGATTCCAAAGGACACTCATTTCTCATGACCTGTGAGAACTTGGTTGAAAGCCACTCTGAGACTAATAGTCAGATACAGGACTTTTAACCAATTACACTGCCTATTATTTGCTATAATCAGTGTCATTTCATTCTGCCTTTCCCTTGACTACTTCAAGTAACATAATGCAAAGTGATATTGAATATTGATCAATGGATTTAAACGCTCCTGTGCAGTTAAGTGACTTAAAAGAAGAAAATATAGGTTTTTCACTCATGTCTTCACCCTAGTGAAAATAAAAATATTGATCTAATTCATCTGCCAGTGGTTCTACAGAACTCCCCTGGACATTAGAGAGTAGAAGAGCTTGAACAATAAAATCACTACACGTCAATTGTCATAAAAATACATTATGCAAATGAAGTTTCCAAATTTGAACATATATATTACAAACTTTTTCCATAAAATTGGAAGAGTCACCTGTATTATAGATATTTTAGAGAAAACATCCAGCCATCCAGCACTGTCCAACAGAACTTTCTACAGTGATTAAATGTTCTACATCTATACTATCTAACATGCTGGCCATGAGCCACATGTGGTTATTAAATGTTTAAAATGTGGCTGGTGCAACTAAGGAACTGATTTTATTTTATTTTAATTCACTTAAACTTAAATAGCCACATATGGCTAGTGGCTAATGTACCCGACAGTAGAGATCTAGATCCTTCTCCATCCTAAGTAGAAAATTTCTCTCTAGTACCCATAATCTCTTTGCATCCTCTCTGATGACCACATCTATTCCTAATAGCTCCAATTACAATTTATAATCGTGGTACTCTGTTTTTGATGCACATTAGATTCACTTGGGGCACTATTGTAAAATGTCATTATAAGAAGGATGGGTGACCCAGATATGGCTATTTTTGAAAGCTCCTCTGGTGGTTCTACTGTGCAGTCAGGGTTGGGAACCTTGAATCAATATAGATGACTCCCAATTCTGTATCTCCAGCTCTCAATGCTCAGCTCCATATACTGTCTAGATTTCTCCTGTTGATCCAACAAAATCTTCAAACACCGATATATCCAAACATGATATATTTATCTCTCATTTCCCTCTCTCACATACTTCAAATAGTAATTGCTGGACTTCTGCTATTTTGATATTTGTTTTCTGTATATTTTATACATGCTTTGTTCCCCACTTCCTTCATTACTGCCTTTTTTGCATTTAATTCGTAGTATAAAATTTTGATTCCCTTCTCATTTCCTTTTGTGTTTACTTTTTAGTTATTTTCTTAGTAGTTACTCTTAAAGATACAGTTAGTATCTTTGAGTTTCTTGGATGTATGGATTTAACTATTTCATCAAATATTGGTAGTTTAGAACCATTATATCTTCAAATATACTTTGTATCCCTTTCTTCTTTTTATTTTGGGATTCCTAGCATGTATCTGTTAGTATCGAGTCTTACAAATCTCTGAGTAAGTATAGTTCATTGCTCTTCATTCTTTCTACTTGCTGCTCCACTGGCTCATGTTTTTAATTGATATATATTCAAGTTCATTGATTCTTTGATATATCTTCAAGTTCATTGATTTTTGTCATCTACCTGCTCAAATATCTTGCTTAGCATGTGGCAAACAATACTGGAGAAGCTCCTCCAACTCTGAAAAAATTCCAGGGTTGGGGAGGAAAACAAAGACAACTCTCTGAACTAACCCCTCTTCATGCAATAATTCAATACATATATATTGGCCAGTTGAAACATACAGTCACAATTTCTTAAGGACAAGGTTCATATTGCTTTCTCAGGCAGGAGCAAGAAACCCTAGGAATGTGGACCATTCTCCCCAAGGCTTCATTGGTGGTTAGTAGCTGATTCAGTAAAATTGCCAAAAACTCTTGCCAAATTTAACAACTTCTTTCTTGAAATACTACCCTAGTTATGGTAAGGTTTTTATTAAATTCCAGAGTCCAGAAAGTTGATTATGATGGCTTTTGCTAGTTTAATCAGTGTTTTAGTGGAAGGATGTGTTTTGGAAATTCTCTACTGTGCCATTTTTGGTTATGTTCTTTTAATCAGAATTTTCACAGAATGTTTTACACATTTAAACTCCCATTTAAACATCAAGCATTTTGTTTGTTTGTTTGTTTGTTTGTTTTGTTTGGGGGTCTTTTTTTACAACTCTATGTAAAACCTGAATAAGATAGTTTTATAAGTTTCTATCTTAATATAGCGAAATTATATATATATATACATATATATATATATATATATATATATATATATATATATATATATATTTTAGATTGAGTCTGTCTATTTTTTAACATAATATTTCCCTATCCTCTTTGGTCTTTATAACCTTCAATCACTTCTTTTATATGAGTGCTGTTTCTTTCTTGTCAAATTTTTCCCTAGGTACCTTAAAATGTTGTCATTATTATGAATTATATATTTTCCACTTTAATTTTTAAGTGGAGATGATAATTTCTAACATAAACTTTTAAAAGTATTGATAGTTATAAAATTTTCTTGCATTCTGTCACTTGACCAAAGTCTCTTGTTAATTCTAACAGATTTTTTTATAAAGTTTCTTGGATATTTTATTTATACATTACCTGCGTATGAAGGTGGTTTTGAATATGTTTAAATATTTATAATATTTTCATGTCATTAGTCAGAACCTTAAAGTTAAATAATAGGAGTGATGCTAGCATCATTTTCTTGTTCTTTATTTTAATGGCAATGGGTCCAGTATTTCACAAGTTACTATGGCATTCATGATTGATTTAAGGTAAGTTTTTTTGCATAGTTAGTTTGCTTCTGTTGTAGTTTTACTTAGATTCTTTTTTTTCCCTTGGGTATGGGGAGTTGAACTCAGGGCACTCAACCACTTAGCCACATCCCCAGCCCTACTTTGTATTTTATTTAGAGACAGGGTCTCACTGAGTTGCTTAGAGCCTCATTGTTGCTGAGGCTGGCTTTGAACTCAGGATCCTCCTGTCTCAGCCTCCCAAGCCACTGGGACTACAAGTGTATGCCACTGTGCCCAGCTTAGGTACTTAAAGTAAATGGATACTGAATTATACCAAATTATTTTTATCTATTGATATAACCATGTTTTCTTAAGTTGTTGACTTATTCATTGGCTTGTATTGATAATTTCTTCTTATTTAATCATGATTACATCTTAGAATGAATCACAATTGGCCATAATGTATTATTCTTCAAAATCATTATTGTTTTTCAATTTGCTAATATTTTATTTATAATTTGGGGGATTGTTTTCATGATTGAAATTGGCCTATAGTTTTGATTTGGGAATATTTTTATCAGGTTTTGGCATTAAGATATTCTAGCTCTGTAGAATTAATTGGGGAGTGTTCATTCTTTTCTATGATTTGAAATATTTTCAAAGTTAAGAAAATTGGCTGTATTTTTAAGTTCTATATACAGCTGCAATGCCATCTGATCTAAATAATTTAATTAGTAGATATTTCAAAACAATCTTAATTTCTTTTATGATTATTAGTCTGTTCATGTTCTTTATCTATTGGTGGTTTGATTTTGATAATTTATATTTTTTAAAATGCTATCACTTAGGATGTCTTCACCTACTTTTAATAAAAAAAATGACTTAAAGCAGATTAACAAAAATAGGATTATCATGTCACACAACTAGAAGCCTAGAGGTTGAACAGTTCTCAGGTTGGTTAATTAAGTGGCTTAAAAACTTTACCAAGTACCCAACTTACACTATCCTCAGCATGTAGGCTGCATCTCTTAGTTTGGCTGCCCTCATAGTTCCAAAATGAATGCCAGAGTCTTTAGGGTCACATGTAAATGCCAACATTCAGGGGCAAAAAAAAGAAAATTTTTCTTTTTTTATATCTTTTGAATTGCAAAAAAAAAAAAAAATCCTTTCCTAGAAGCCCTCTAGCACATCTCATTGGCTAGAACTGCATCAGAGACCCAAATCCACTTTAATCACTC
This sequence comes from Spermophilus citellus, assembly GCF_964194105.1. Classification (NCBI taxonomy): domain Eukaryota; kingdom Metazoa; phylum Chordata; class Mammalia; order Rodentia; family Sciuridae; genus Spermophilus; species Spermophilus citellus. The sequence goes on along the minus strand of NC_138190.1, from coordinate 109,943,392 downwards.
ACCAATGCAATCACATTACCAATATCAATTAGTTTTATAATAATTATGACTCTTTGCCTAAGGTGAAGGAGGTGCTTCTTGCCAGAACACATGGCTCTATGGTGGTTGTAGTATGGAGCTATGGTTATACATACAAACCAAAGAAAGGCTCTGCCAACAGACTAATCCCCCATCCCTATCTTCATCACTATTTCTTATGATAATTTAAAACATTTATTGAGAGGCTACTATGTGCCAGGTTCTTGGAATAGAGTAGTAAATATGACTGATAAGGGATTTGCTATTATGCAGCTTACATTTGTGTTGGGAAAACTAAATGTCAAAATAATAAACAAAATATGGTCAATTCAAGTAATGTAAGTTCCTATAGAACTTATCTTGAAGAAAATATTGAATAAATCAAGCCAGGGTAATGAGATAGTGACATATGGAGGAGCTTGAAAGAGTAGTCCTCTTGGAAGGCTTTACTGAGGTGATAACATTTGATCTATAATACCTATATAATGAGAAACCAACTGGAGACCTATGGAAGAGCAAACCACATATGCAAAGGCCCTGAGGTAGGCACATGCTTGACAGCTTTGAAGAACAGAAAGCTATCCAATCATCTCTTTAATACCATTGTGGTTTATATGGTAAGGCCTGAGCACATGCTATTTCCACTGTGTAGAATGATCATCCATACATAGCCTTCATTCATCTCCAAGGTGGAGTTGAACACTTCTTCCTGTGCTCCTAATATAGATTAGAAACCTTATAACACTGCAGTACATTTAATTTATTTAGTTTTTTTGAGGAAAAAATGAAGTTTTATTGCTTTGCTAGCAAAGGAGAAACACAGGGGACTCCTGTCCCAGAGGCTATGATTCTGCACATCCAGGGGAACAGAGGACTTTTAAAGAGGTAATTCAAAGGTTACATTCCATGTGTTCTCTGTCTGAGTTGTAATGATTTATTTATATTTTTTGTCTCCTGCTCTGGAACTTGCAGTTTATTGAAGGTAAGGCTATGTCATTTGATTAAGTATATTTGTGTTCCCTACTACCAAACACTCTGGGCCTGTCAAATGATAGGTACAGGACAAGTACTTATTGAATTAAAAGTCTGAATATATACTATTGTTGATAGTACTATAGGCTTTATGGAGCATATAAAAGAACCTGCCTTCATTGAAGTAGGTAAGAATATAAACTCTGGAATTGGAAGCTTGCTTCCAAGTCCCCTCTACCACCTACTAGCTGCATAATCTTAAAGAATTTATTTAGCCCTCAGTGCTTCAGTTTCCCTATCTATAAAGTAGGAGATAATAAATTAACAGTTAACTTATTATCTCACAATGAGGATTAATTTAAATACTATATATGAAGCACTTAGTACATATACCTGCACATAAGTGCTAAATATTAACTTATTTATAAATTGATCAAATTGTTAGGTTGATAAAAATTTATACATACATGAAAACAAAATTCTGGAAATACATCACTATGCAGGACTCTATGCCTCCTAAACCAAGATGATATAAAATCATGACCTCAACAGTGCATTGTGGAAGGAAAGAAGGAAGGAAGGAAAGGAAGGAGTACCCACAGTGTAACTTGTGCTAGCCTGACCATTTCTAGAGCACTTTGTTTATTTCGGAGCATCAAAGTATAATAGAGATATAAACAAACCATTAGGATGCTCCAAAATCTGGAAACTACTTAATAGGAAGAACTATTGCAGAAACTAAAAATGCTAATTGTAGAGAAGGGTCTATTTGGACAAAGGAAAACATGAGAACCAACATCAACTTTTTAAAGGTTGTTATGTGGAACAAAAGAGCTTTGCTTGATATTACTGTAGAGAGCAAAAATAGGTCCAGGGAACAAAACCTGTAACATGACCTCAGATGAACATTAAGAACATTAAGAAAATCAGCACTCACCACATAGGTGATATTGTCAAGAGAACTTTTTTGTTGGGCTAGGGATTGTTTTAGATGACCTGTAAAATCCCTTGCAGGAGGTTCAAGATTGGTACTTTTCAAGGAAAGAGTAGTGTTATTATTTTAAAGTTAGGAAATTATCAACATGGCAATCTGAAAGAAGCCAAAATGTTCTGGAAATCAACACCCCACAACCTTCCTCTGAATAGGCCATCCCTGTGCCTTTGTACATGAAATTTGTACTATAGTCACACTTTGGATTGGGCAAAGTCCCTCTTCAAATGTAACTTTTTTCCTAGATAAGTTATGTCTTTAAGCTATTCAGACATTACTACCAGTTTTTTATCACAGTGCTGGGTATATAGTAAGGATCATTTACTGAATGTATTAGTTCTCAGTCATTCATACTTTAGATTGCACAGATTTTATCAGGTTCAATCTTTCTGCCTTAAAATGGCCCTGAAGAGATGGACAATTGGACAGATGAGCATGGATAACCAAGAGAAGTCACAAGGTTTCACCATTTATGCCCCAGTCCTTATGAAACACAGTATGAGCTCTGTGCAGATACCAGGTCCCTCTGAAGGTATTATTATTTTTTTTCAGTTGTGAAGCCAGGCTTTTCTCCTCACAGATGAAGTTCTGTGCTGGGCAGTGATCTGGGCCAGGATTTGGCAAGGCCACATTGCACCCTGGCTTTCTGCCCAGCCCATCGATTTAGCTCTTTAAATCGCATCATTTAAGCCTACAAATGTCACAGACACCATTAGACAAACTCCTCTGGCCAGCAGTGAAGGAAAGAGAGAACATGATAAGCCCTCTGAGGCAGCCTGTTGAACCATTCTTAATCTTTCATGCTTGGGGGACTACAATGGTAATGGGGTTCGCTGGCAGAATGGCATGGAATACAGGCAGGTTTTGTTTTCAGCAGTTAAGAATAAAGTTCAAGGCTTGGTGGCAATGGCAGTTGAGTGAAGTCTGCCAAGTAAAATGGTAAAAGGTGATTAGAAGGAAACTTCTCAATAATACCTTCAGAGATGCCAGGAAATCTATCATTATTTACTTATTCCCAGAATTATGGCAGAGTAGGAGTAATAGTAAGCATATGGAGAAGGGATTGATCTCAGAGTCTGGAATGAGGCCAAAGCTGTAAGGGTTATGTGGCTCCAACTTTGGGGACTGGAAGAGAGCAGGGAATGAGGCAAGTCACTTGACATCTACATGAATTTCATGTCAAGAGACAATATACGGAACTGAATTTTTGTTTCATTCTCAATGCATAGTGTAAAGGTGGACATGGCTATTTAAAAGAGATTTCCAAGGCTGAGCAGCAGGCCTCTCCTTTCCCCACCATCCTTCTAGTCAGACATCTCTTTAATTCCAAGGTCACAACAACTTTCTTAATGATGAAATCATGTTAAGATATTAGTACCTGTTGGACTGAGGGTGTGACTCAGTAGTAGACTGCTTGCCTTGCATGTGCAAGGCCCTACATTCAATCCCTGGAACCACACATAAAAAAAGATATCACTAGCTGATAGCCATATGATTTATTATTCCTTCTAGGGGTCATTTTGGAGATGTCATACATTAAAGCAAAAGAGTGACTCACTAATGGTACAATATCAGGCAAACATCTGGAGATATTTTTTCTTTCTACAGAAGGATTCAACAAAGCCTGTCATAACATCCCACTAGAAATGAAATAGATCAGATTAATCCAAATGCAAGGGATGAAAAGTACAACTAGATTTTGAGTTGACTATATACCATCCAATTATACTTATTTCAAATCTTAAATTACCATGATTTCACTGTCGTCTCTCTTCACTACTTTAACTCATGTACATAGTGAGAATTTGACACATAGAATTCCATGAATGGTACTGCTTATTGAATTCATTATGGTAACTATCAGAGGCAGTAGTAGTATAGTGCTGCTCCAGTACCTGGCACAGTGCCTGGGGCATATTAACTATTCAAAATTATAATAATTATTTTTACATCTTTATTGCCCCAGCTCCTGGCATAATGCCTGGCATAAAATAGAGCACTGCTGAGTTGCTTCCCGTTGTTCTCACTTTTCCATGGGATACATTTTTCTTCTGTTTTCCCCAATGCTGTGCCTTACTAGTATAGTCTTAGATATTCCTGTAAGAATAGTGCTTAGCTCAGCACTATCAGTGACACCATCAGAAAAGCCACTTAGCCTTTTCTTCTATGGCAAATGGATAGCGAGTGTTTATGACCATTTTTTCAGATAGGAAAACTGAGGTTATGAGATGTTACCTTGGAATTTTAGCTTACTGCTCACCCTTGTATCTTATTATAGCTCCCAAAATAGGGCCTTGCTCCACATCCCACCCCCCACCATTTCCCTACCAGGCCATTGTCAATCTCATCAGTTTTATTCTTATACTCTGTGGGGCCTGGAATGCCCTCATATTTCCATATTTATTCCATCCTCCAGGGATTAGCTCAAGAACTACCACCTCCATGAAATCTCTGAGACTTGCAATCCTCATTGAATCTGGTGATCGAGCCTGTTCTGAAATCACAAAGCATCAAATCAGTACCATCTAATTTAGCACTCAACTGTGCCAACTCTCTTCAGTTAGATGGTTTTGCTCATTAAACATCCATTAATTGAGTATCTGTTGTGTAGCATACCCTGTGTGAATGTTTGGGAATTCTCAAATCGAAGTATTCCTACCTTTCTATTGAAGCAGACCAGGTTCCCCACCCAAAAGACCTTTGCCATAATTAAGCTTCTCTTCTTGTCAGAAAGATTTTTACAAAAAGTGTCAAATTAATGTCAGCAGGGTTTCTGCACAGTGCATTGTGGTTTGAAGCTTCCTCTTTCTTGTAAGTACAAGGTTTGCAGACAAAAGGTATGATAGAGTTAGAATCTGCAATCAAGCTTGCTGGGAAAAAGATATTATCTCTGTTTTCTTGGTAAAAAGTGGTAAAACCTCTGTATAGCCTAAGACTATGGGATAAAGAGTAACTGTTATGTACCCATCTACTGTCATGTAACCACACCACTGAAAATAAATCCAAAAGAATTTCCAGACTTGGGGTCCAGAGATTTTTAGCCATTCGCAACTCTGGACTGCTGTAGCTTATAAACCTGCTTCCTGAAAATTCCTCAGGTATCCAGCCTCTACTGTCTTACATCAGTATGGCTAAAACATAGGGTGAAATGAAGAAAGATACAGGAATATCAATGGAAGGTTGCCTCATTCTTTCTTCATATAGATACCAAAGAGGCTAGGGTGTGCCAGGCACTGGATGAGGTGCAGGTGCTAGAAAAATAGGACAGATGCAATTTTTGCACTTGAGTTTTAAAGTTAATTGGACAGGAGAGATAATTATCCAGCAGGACAAAGAAGTATGTAAAGAGAAATTATGGTAAGCATTCAAAAGAAAGGAAGAGGACAGGGTACAATGGAGAGAAGAATATGAAGGAACTATTTTAGATAGGGTGGTTAGTGAAGGTCGCTGTAAGGAAGTGGTATTTTGTTGAGGCCTGCAAGATGAAAAAAGCTGGAGAAGAGTGTCCCAGGCTGTGATCAAAGCTCTTGAGGGAGGAAAAAGTCTCAGCATATTGGAAGAAGATTTAAACTAGGCATGATGGCACAAATCTGTAATCCCTGAAACTTGGTGGTGGGGGAGGACTGAGGCAGTAGGAACACAAGTTTAAGGTCAGCCTCAGAAATTTAGCAAGACCCTGTCTCAAAATAAATTAATTAATTAAAAAGACTCAGTGGTAGTGCCACTTGGGAATCACGTGAAGGACTCTGGGTTAAATCCCCAGAATTTTTGTAAATAAATCCCACTTTTTGTAAAAAAATCATTCTGACCCTTTTGGTTTACAACATAGAGAGCAGTCTACAATTAGTATTGTGAAGAAGAAAAAAAATAAGAAGTTCCATAAGGCTAAAGAGTACTGGCTAGGGGTGAGAGAGTTGCTTAAGAAGACAATGGAGAGGTAAATGCTTTGGAGAGCCAATACCTTGCAGACCTTATAAGGAATATTCATTCATCACAAAGGCAGGAGAAAACTAACCAATGAACAATGAAATGGGATTTTTTTTTTCATGGATAATTTGGGGGTAAGATAGAAGGTAGACTTCAATGGGAGAAAATACAATCAGGATGATCAGTCAATTCCAAGGTCATAGCAATGGTACAGTGAGAGATGATGAAAGCAGCTGCCTGCTCTTTCCTGCCTCCTCCTGGCACCACATTGATTAGCATAGTGCTAGGCACACTGGGAGCTCTAAGTGATCAAGTAAACAAATGAAAGTTGAATTGAGTTTCTATTCAGGAGGTCACACAATCTCTTCTCCCTTTCCCCTTTTGGTTTACAACATAAAGAGCAGTCTACAATTAGTATTATTAAAGTCATTTGCTGTATAGTTATCAATGCTTACTCTGAGTGCTGCTTTCCTTTAGCTACTGCTGAGTTACTTGAAAGTAGTGAAAGAAAATACCAGTGCTTCTCAAGAGAGCCAAACAGCACCCTGCTCTCCTGAGATCTGGATGCAAAGAGAAATTTGTCATTTAGCCCTCTTCAGGGCAAGAGGCACCTCTCATCTACAAATGCCAACTTCCCAGAAGATCACAAGGACATGAATTACAAATTCCACTTGATATAATATATGCTTCTCCCTCTGCCAAAGCAAGGATATAATTACCTGAAAGAGTGAGGTAAATGTTTGTGGAAGCTCCATGTCTTCATTTTCTCTTACATCAAGGAGATGAGACAAGGGTATCTTTATCACATTTCCATTTCCTTTTGCTGGCAAAATAGTTCTATAATGAAAAACACTGAAATAGGACCATTCTAGTTCGGCTTCGGAGGGAGCCTGGAGGACTAAGAGATGGGAAGGAAAGGGGAGCCAATCACCTAATGGATCTGAGCCTCATGTTCTCCCCTGAGATCATCATTTCCATCTTACAGGGCTAGTACAAGAAGTCAATAAGGAATGTGAGTGAATTTGATCCTGTAAATTATAAGACAAGAGCTCTATCCTGTGATTCATTCTATGCAAATGAAGGCAAAAACTGTATCTTTTTTTCTTGCCCTCACAGATAAAGTTTAAACACATTGTAGGAGCTCAGTAAATAGGTTTTTACTTAAAAATCAATTCCATTAAGAATAATCTGGCTTTAGATCTGGTACAAATAAAACAGACCATTCACTTCTCAGAATTAAATCAAACAGATTCTCAGATCTGTTAGCACATTGGTTTGGAATGGTAGAAGGAAAAAAATCATGGATGGGCAGAGGCAGTGCATGCTTATCTTTTGCAGATGGCTTTGGCTGATTGGAGGCAATATCCCTTCCCCAGTGAGCAGCAACAAGAAACAGGATTGCAGTTAGCACTAAAACAGCATTTCAATCTAGGATGTGCATCTGGGACAGTTGCAAATGTAATCTTGAAAATTAGTACAAACTCACAGACCAAGGGCTCAAAAGGAAACTGGCCAAAGATGAGCACCAACTTTCCATCATCAACCAGCAGTATTATTATGAGTATTCTCAGGCAGCAGAAAGGAAGGAAGGAAAGAAGGAAGAATTTGTACCATGTGTTGGAAGGTTTACTCTGTGCCAGTTGCTTCGATAATGTACACCTCCTGTAACTCTCACAATAGCTTTACAAGGCAAGAATTATTCTCTCACATAGGACCTGGCACACAATAAGCAGTCACTAAATGATAACTGCCAGTGATGTTATTAACATGAATAACCTTAGTAATAATAAGTGAAGCACAGAGGGTTTGAGTAACTTAGCCAAGGTCTCAGAGCTGACAAGTGATAGAACGGGTGTTTGCGTTCAGGTCTTTATAACCCTAAAGCCTGAGCTTTTTCTGCTGTACCCCTTGGCAAGAGGGAAAGGGTAGTGTCATTAAAACACTTTGGGATTTTTCCAATCCCTTAGCAAGGCTGCCCTCTGTAACTTGTCACCTGAGACCTTCAGATAACTAAGAATGTTTTTGGTCTTTCCCTCTCTCCTCACTCAGCTTTCTAAATTGCTATGAACCATGGCCCAGCTATACTACAAGAAGGTCAATTATTCACCATATAGAGACCGCATCCCCCTGCAAATCGTGAGGGCTGAGACGGAGCTCTCTGCCGAGGAGAAAGCCTTCCTCAATGCTGTGGAGAAGGGGGACTATGCCACTGTGAAGCAGGCACTACAAGAGGCCGAGATCTACTACAATGTCAACATCAACTGCATGGATCCTCTGGGCCGGAGTGCCCTGCTCATTGCTATTGAGAATGAGAACCTGGAGATCATGGAGCTACTGCTGAACCACAGCGTGTATGTGGGTGATGCATTACTCTATGCCATCCGCAAGGAAGTGGTGGGTGCTGTGGAGCTTCTGCTCAGCTACAGGAAGCCCAGTGGAGAGAAACAGGTAAGAGAACTCCCTACATGCTGGGAAATGGCCAGAAACAGCAGCACACAGTTCAAAGCCTTGAAACTAGGGAAGGTTAGATAGGCTGGAGTTAGGAAGCCCTATCTCAGGAATCGCTTCAGTGATCTCAGGTGGTATTCTAGAGCTATGTTGAGTTATGCTCACTTGCCTTTTCCTTTTTTAATATTTGCCCATATACATTCAATACATAACAATTCAAAGTTGTGCTCTTCATTTCCAGAATATGCAAGCTCTTTCTACTTCTCCTACCCCTGCTTCTTTCTTCATTTCCTTACTCTACTCAATGGTTACATTGTAGAAAATAAGAGACCAAACACAGACCTGGCTTTCTCATTCCCACTGGCCTCTCTTCTGCAGATGAGAAAGGAAACTTTGAACTTGGATGCCACTGTAGAGATACAGATGGACCTAAGCCCTCCCATATTTTCCAAGTACCTGTTTATGTGACTGCATTCCACTCATAGACGTTTGGGTTTTGCCTTGGTTATTATCATATGCTTCAAGGCACCTAGATTAGATATTCCATAGTCATCTTTGATACCTCCCTCTATCTTGCCTCCATATTTAATTCCTAAGCCCTATGCTTTCTTAATTCCCATAAATATTTTCTTTTCTCTCTATCCCAGCTTCCACCACTATGACTCTATTTCCATCATCTCTCTCCTAGATGAGTGATTCTCAAAGTATAGTCCCTAGATGAGCAGCATCAACATTAACTGGGAGCTTATTTTAAAATGAAGAACCTTAACACTCCCCAGTTCAGTTCTAAAAATCACAAACTCTGGGGTTGGGTTCAGCAAGCTGTAACTTAATAAGCCCTCCAGGGAATTTTAATGCATGCTAAGGTTTGAGATCCACTGTCCTGGACTAACAAAAAATTTCTAGCTGGCCTCCCTGCATTTTCCCTTCTTTCAAGCCATCCTAAAAAAATGAGCTTGGTTTATTTGTATTGAAATCTCATAATGATCCAATCATTCCTGTCCATCTTTCAGCAAATATAATATCTCCTTGAATTAGTCTATGTTCTGTTTCTGTGACAAAATACCTGAAGCTTTGTAATTTATAAAGAAAAGTATGGACAGGCACAGTGGCACACGCCTGTAATCCCAGTGACTCTATAGGCTGAGGCAGGAGGAATGCAGGTTCAAAGCCAGCCTCAGCAACTTAGTAAGGTCCTAAGCAACTTATGAGACCTTTTCTCAAAACACAAAATAAAAGGGACTGCGGATGTGGTTCAGTGATTAAGTGTCTCTGGATTCAATCCCTAGTACCAAAACAACAACAACAAAATGTATAACTCACAGTTTTGGTGCCATCTATTCAGCTTCTGATGAGAGTCCCCTGGGCTGCATCACATTGCGGTAGGAAAAATGGAAAGGGAACCAACCACAGGCAAAAAGAGCAATATGAGAATATATAGTGGCCTCAGCTATGCTGAATTTTGCTTACTTGCCTTTTCCTTTATAAGAACATGCTCTTTTATAACTAACTCACTCTGCAGGACCAGCATTCATTCCTTTCCAGATCAGTGCTCCCAATAACCTAATTATTTTGCACCTCTTAAAGGTTCTACTACCTCAACATCACCACACTGAGGACCAAACCTCCAGCAAAAGAAACCTTTGGCGACAAACTGCATCCATACCATAGCATTCCTTTTTTTTTTTTTTATTGGTTGTTCACAACGTTACAAAGCACTTGACATATCATACTTCATATGATATGTCATACTTCATATGATATATGAAGTGGGTTATGAACTCCCAATTTTACCCCAAATGCAGATTGCAGAGTCACATCGGTTACACATCCACAATTTTACATAATGCCCTATTGGTAATTGTTGTACTCTGCTCCCTTTCCTATCCCCCACTATCCCCCCTCCCCTCCCCTCCCTTTTACTCTCTCTACCCCATCTACTGTAATCCATCTCCCTCCTTATTTATTTTCCCATTCCCCACCCAGCCTCTTATATGTAATTTTGTATAGCAATGAGGGTCTCCCTTCATTTCCATGCAATTTTCCTCATCTCTCCCTTTCCCTCCCATCTCATGTCACTGATTAATGTTACTCTTTTCTTCCTACTCTTCCTCCCTGCTCTGTTCATATTTGCTCTCATTATATCAAAGAAAACATTTGGCACTTGTTTTTTAGGGATTGGCTAGCTTCACTAAGCATAATCTGCTCTAGTGCTGTCCATTTCCCTGCAAATTCTATGATTTTGTCATTTTTTATTGCTGCATAGTACTCCATTGTGTATAGATGCCACATTTTTTTTTATCCATTCATCTACTGAGGGGCATCTGGGTTGGTTCCACAGTCTAGCTATTGTGAATTGTGCTGCTATGAACATCGATGTGGCAGTATCCCTGTAGCATGCTCTTTTAAGGTCTTCAGGGAATAGTCCAAGAAGGGCAATAGCAGGGTCAAATGGTGGTTCCATTCCCATCTTTCCCAGGAATCTCCAAACTGCTTTCCAAATTGGCCACACCAATTTGCAGTCCCTCCAGCAATGTACAAGTGTACCCTTTTCTCCACATCCTCGCCAGCACTTGTTGTTGTTTGACTTCATAGTGGCTGCCAATCTTACTGGAGTGAAATGGTATCTTAGGGTGGTTTTGATTTGCATTTCTCTGACTGCTAGAGATGGTGAGCATTTTTTCATGTACTTATTGATTGATTGTATATCCTCCTCTGAGAGGTGTCTGTTCAGGTCCTTTGCCCATTTGTTGATTGGGTTATTTGTTATCTTATTGTCTAATTTTTTGAGTTCTTTGTATACTCCGGATATTAGGGCTCTATCTGAAGTGTGAGGAGTAAAGATTTGTTCCCAGGATGTAGGCTCCCTGTTCACCTCTCTTATTGTTTCTCTTGCTGAGAAAAAACTTTTAAGTTTAATTAAGTCCCATTTGTTGATTCTTGTTGTTAACTCTTGTGCTATGGGTGTCCTATTAAGGAATTTGGAGCCCGACCCCACAATCTGTAGATCGGATCCAACTTTTTCTTCTATCAGACGCAGAGTCTCTGATTAGATATCAAGTTCCTTGATCCATTTTGAGTTAACTTTTGTGCATGGCGAGAGAAAGGGATTCAGTTTCATTTTGTTGCATATGGATTTCCAGTTTTCCCAACACCATTTGTTGAAGATGCTATCCTTCCTCCATTGCATGTTTTTAGCCCCTTTATCAAATATAAGATAGTTGTAACTTTGTGGATTAGTCTCTGTGTCCTCTATTCTATACCATTGGTCCACCCGCCTGTTTTGGTACCAGTACCATGCTGTTTTTGTCACTATTGCTCTGTAATATAGTTTGAAATCTGGTATCGCTATACCACCTGATTCACACTTCCTGTTTAGAATTGCTTTTGCTATTCTGGGTCTTTTATTTTTCCATATGAATTTCATGATTGCTTTGTCAATTTCTACAAGATATGCCGTTGGGATTTTGATTGGCATTGCATTAAACCTATAGAGAACTTTTGGTAATATCGCCATTTTGATGATGTTAGTTCTGCCTATCCATGAACAGGGTATGTTTTTCCATCTTCTAAGATCTTCATCAACTTCTCTCTTTAGGGTTCTGTAGTTTTCATTATATAAATCTTTCACCTCTTTTGTTAGGTTAATTCCCAAGTATTTTATTTTTTTTTAAGATATCGTGAATGGAGTGTTTTTCCTCATTTCCGTTTCAGAAGTTTTGTCGCTGATATACAGAAATGCCTTTGATTTATGCATGTTGATTTTATATCCTGCCACTTTGCTGAATTCATTTATTAGTTCTAGTAGTTTCTTTGTAGACCCTTTTGGGTCTTCTAGGTATAGAATCATGTCATCCTCAAATAGTGATAATTTAAGTTCTTCTTTTCCTATTTTTATGCCTTTAATTTCTTTCGTCTGTCTAATTGCTCTGGCCAGTGTTTCGAGAACTATATTGAATAGAAGTGGAGATAGAGGGCATCCCTGTCTTGTTCCGGATTTTAGAGGGAATGCCTTCAACTTTTGTCCATTCAGAATGATGCTAGCCTGCGGCTTAGCATAGATAGCTTTTACAATGTTGAGGTATGATCCTGTTATCCCTAATTTTTCTAGAGTTTTGAACATAAAGGGATGCTGTACTTTGTCAAATGCTTTCTCTGCATCTATCGAGATGATCATATGGTTCTTATCTTTAAGTCTATTGATGTGGTGAATAACATTTATTGATTTCCGTATGTTGAACCATCCTTGCATCCCAGGGATGAATCCTACTTGGTCATGGTGCACAATTTTTTTGATGTGTTTTTGTATTCGATTCGCCAGAATTTTATTGAGGATTTTTGCATCTAGGTTCATCAGAGATATTGGTCTGTAGTTTTCTTTCTTTGAGGTGTCTTTGTCTGGTTTCGGAATCAGGGTGATGTTGGCCTCATAGAATGAATTTGGAAGAGCTCCCTCTTTTTCTATTTCCTGAAATAACTTGAAAAGTATTGGTTTTAATTCTTCTTTAAAGGTTTTGTAAAACTCCGCTGTATACCCATCCGGTCCTGGGCTTTTCTTGGTTGGTAGTCTTTTGATGGCTTCTTCAATTTCATCCATTGATATTGGTCTGTTCAAATTGTGTGTATCCTCCTGACTCAGTCTGGGCAAATCATATGACTTAAGAAATTTATCGATGTCTTCATTATCTTCTATTTTGTTGGAATATAGGTTTTCAAAATAATTTCTTATTGTCTTCTGTATTTCTGTAGCATCTGTTGTGATATTGCCTTTTTCATCCCGTATGTTAGTAATTTGAGTTCTCTCTCTTCTTCTCTTCGTTAGCATGGCTAAAGGTCTGTCGATCTTATTTATTTTTTCGAAAAACCAACTTTTAGTTTTGTTAATTTTTTCAATAGTTTCTTTTGTTTCAATTTCATTGATTTCCACTCTAATTTTAATTATTTCTAGCCTTCTGCTACATTTGCTGTTGTTTTGCTCTTCCTTTTCCAGGGCTTTGAGATGAAGTGTGAGCTCATTTATTTGTTGGTTTTTTCTTTTTTTTGAGGAATGACCACCAGGCAATGAATTTTCCTCTTAAAACTGCTTTCATTGTGTCCCATAGATTCCGATATGTTGTGTCTGTATTTTCATTTATCTCTAAGAATTTTTTAATTTCCTCCTTTGTCTTCTGTAACCCATTGATCATTCAGTAACATATTGTTCATTTTCCATGTGATGTAGGATTTTTCCTTCCTTCTTTTATCATTGATTTCCAATTTCATTCCATTATAATCAGATAAAATGCATGGTATTATCTCCACCCCTTTATATTTACTGAGGGTTGCCCTATGGCATAATATATGGTCTATTTTTGAGAACGATCCATGTGCTGCTGAGAAAAAAGTATATCCATTTGATGATGGTTGATATATTCTATATATGTCAGTTAAGTCTAGGTTGTTGATTGTGATATTGAGTTCTATAGTTTCTTTATTCAATTTTTGTTTGGAGGATCTGTCCAATGGTGAGAGACGTGTGTTGAAGTCTCCCATAATTATTGTGTTGTGGTCTATTTGATTCTTGAACTTGAGGAGAATTTGTTTTATGAATGTCGCAGCACCATTGTTTGGTGCATAAATATTGATAATTGTTATGTCTTGTTGGTGAATGGTTCCTTTTAACAGTATATAATGTCCTTCCTTATCCCTTTTGATTAACTTAGTCTTGAAGTCGATTTTATTCGATATGAGGATGGCCGCTCCTGCTTGCTTACGAGAACTGTGTGCATGGTATATTTTTTCCCATCCTTTCACCTTCAGCCTGTGTATGTCTTTTCCAATCAGATGTGTCTCCTGGAGGCAGCATATTGTTGGATTTGTTTTTTTAATCCATGATACCAGCCTATGTCGCTTTATTGGAGAGTTTAGGCCATTAACATTCAGAGTTACTATTGATATATGGTTTGAACTTCCATCCATGTTTGATTGTTTATCCTTTTTTTTTTTTTTAAAAAAATATTTAGTTTGTTTCTCCGTGATTATCTTTCCCCTTGCCCTCTGTCTTTACTGAGGCACTTCCCACTGATGGTTTTGGTTATTGTTTTTCATTTCTTCCTCGTGTAGTGTTTTGCTCAAAATGCTTTGCAATGCTGGTTTTCTGGCTGCAAATTCTTTTAACTTTTTTTTATCATGAAAGATCTTTATTTTGTTGTCATACCTGAAGCTTAATTTTGCTGGATACAGAATTCTTGGTTGGCATCCATTGTCTTTCAGTGTTTGAAATACATTGTTCCATGACCTTCTTGCTTTCAGTGTCTGTGATGAAAAGTCCGTTGTTAACCGTATTGGTTTACCCCTAAATGTGATCTGTCTCCTTTCTCTTGTAGCTTTTAATATTTTCTCTTCTGTATATTGGATATCTTCATAACAATGTGTCTTGGCGTTGGTCTACTGTGATTTTGTGTGCTCGGTGTCCTGTATGCATCTTCAATTTGTATATCTGTTTCCTTTTTTATTTCTGGAAAGTTTTCTGTAATTATTTCATTCAGCAGGTTTCTCATTCCCTTGGTGTGAATCTCTGTACCTTCTTCTATCCCGATGACTCGTAAGTTTGGTTTCTTCATGTTATCCCAAATCTCTTGGATGTTTTTCTCGTGATTTTTTACCAGCCTTTCTGAGTTGGCTAGACTCTTTTCAAGATGGTATATTTTGTCTTCATTATCTGACGTTCTGGTTTCTACTTGTTCCACTCTGTTAGTGATACTCTCAATTGAGTTTTTAATCTGGTTTATCGTTTCCTTCATTTCTAGAATTATTGTTTGATTATTCTTTATAATCTCTATCTCCTGATAAAGATGCTTAACTTCTTCTTTTAGGTGTTTATGTAACTCATTCTCAATGTGTTCTTTCGCTGCTTGAATTTGCTGTCTTGTATCCTCTTTGATGTTCCATTCCATCTGTCTAAGGTGTTCCTTGAGGTTTTTATATGACCATTTTTCTGATGACTCTAGGTCCTCCTGAATATTTAGGCTATCCTGCATTGTTTGTACTCCTTTTCTTCCTTGTTTCTTGAAGCTGCTCATGTTGCTTCTTGTTCTGATTGACTGCTGAGTTACTGTTTATTCCTATAAATTTATTTGATGCTAGGGAGGAAATGTATTAGAAGGGAAGGGAAGAAGTCACTAAGGAGAATGAGAGTAGGCAGGTAGAATTCAAGGAAGGGGGATAAGAAAAATGAACAGACAAAAGAAGAAAGAAATAGGAACTAAAAAAGAACAAAGATTTAAAAAATATTAATAATAATTAAAAAAATTAAAATTAAGATTAGAAGAGAAAGAAGAAAAAAAGAGAAAAGAAAAAAAACAAGATAGAAAAATGAAGATGAAAGAAAAACCCCAATCAAGAAAAAAAAAAAAAAACCTACTAAATGCCATCTTAGAGTTTGATTAACTTCTCTTCCACTAGGTGGCGCTGTGCCCACCAGGTCAAGTCTTTCCCGTCAGTACGCGGGAACCACTCACTGTGTAGCAGCTCCTCCCAGACTGGGCGAGTCTCCAAACCTGAGTGCCTAGGGCCTCCTCTTGTGTCCAATCCCTTCCACCTTTCCTCTAGCCAGGCCCCTCTCACCACAGTACTGGCTACAGGCCAGGTCTGCTGCTCCCGGGAGCCCTGTTTTCATGAACGACTGGGCTCACTCCTCCAGATTGCCATTCCCTCAGACCCTAATTTTGTAGAGCTTGGTGCTGAGAATCCTCAGCGAATTTTACTTGCCCTCCGGTAGCCACACCCCCGTAGCTGGTGCAATAGGCCTCAGCAGTCAGCCCTGGCAGGAGCGGCAGTCCCACACCACCTCTGACTCCCTCGGGCTGGCTGTAGCACTCACGGGAGAGCTGCGAGGGGCTCTTAAGTTTTCCCCGATGCGTGGAGAGCGAAAGCCAGGTGTCCACACACCTGTAGCAGCAGGCTTCAATGAAGTTATCTCCTGCGCTGCAGCCCTGCGACTCCAGCCCTCTGCCACAGTGGTGTCCTCCGCAAACGGCGACAGTTCGCCTCCCCCTGCCGGGTGACCAACGCCACGGGCGGGTCCCCACTGTCTCCCAAGCCCCGCCTGGACCCTGCGGCCACTACCCACGAAGGCCCGGCAGGCATCCACCTCCGCAGGATGAGAAGGGCTGACCAGCCGCCTTGGCTGGATGGCTTAATGCTGAGTCGCAGCTGTCAGTCTCAGCTTTTCAGACGCGGCGGTGCGGGGCGCGGAACACAGAGAGGCTTACTCACTTCCCGCCGCCATCTTCCTCTTCTCGCTATTTCGGGATGATGGCGGGGTGCTGGCTCGCTCTCTCCGGTGTGTCTCTGCCTCGAGCTCCCACGCCTCTCTCCTCCACGGCCTCCACAGCCAGCACTGCCCTGGTCGCTCTCTCCGCCCCCGGCGTTCCCGGCTTCTAGCCCGCCGCGCCGCGTCCCGGTCCGTGTTTTTCTGGCTCGCGCTCCAGCGGCGCCCGGGGCCGGGGAGGCGACGGCCGGCAAGTACCACAGTCCCCGGGCCCCGAGTCCCAGCGGCCACAAACCGACACTTCTAATAGACCTACCAGATCCCGGCAGGACCCCTCTTCATGGAATTTTGCTAGGAGTTCCTCAGTGTGAAGACTGCCGCTGTTCCAAAGGGTCTTTTTGATCTCGTTAATGTGGAGACATTAGAGTCACTGCTTTCTCGTCGGCGGCCATGTTCCCTCCTTCCCATAGCATTCCTTATTAGAAGAGAAACCAACCCATAAAGCCTAACACTCAGTATCCTTCATATAATAATCTTTTTTCAGTCTTGTCTTCCCCTAGTCCTTTGTAAACATCCCCCAAGTCAGACAAGTCTCTTCACTGTCTCTCTTCTTTAGGAGCATAGAATTGGGCATATAGTAGGGACAAATAAAATACTGAATCATCAGAAATACAACACCTCAATACATTCCACAAAGTAGAGATAGTAGAAAACAAGACACTTGACTAAAGGTTTCTTGAGTAAAGGGTCTAGATGCCCTCCTTCCCCATCAGCATTTAACACAGTCCTGAGAAAGTAGGGACTTTGTCTCTATTGTTCACTGCTGCATTATTTCACTAGAAAAGTGCCTGGAACATCACAGGCACCTGGTAAATATTTATTTGATGAATGAGTAATATGCAACCAGCACTATACTAAGCATCTTACACTACTTACCTCATTTAATCCTCTGAGCAACTTTATTAGGTAGACACTATTATATCATCACATTTTACTATTGAGAAAAATTGAATCCCAGGATAATCAGGTCAATTTTCTGATCACAGTTAATAAATGGCAGAGGCAGGATTCTAACCCAGGCAGCCTAGCTCCTGAACTTCCCTTTAACCACTACCAATACTGCTTCCCTGGCAATATAAATAAATCTTAGAATTCCCAGTGTTAAGAATTATGAGACAGAACAGATGAATGCAAGATGGATGAGCCCTCTGGAAAGAACAGGCCTGAAGGATCTGGATGAATAACAAAACAAAGAGGTGAATGTTTCCTACTCAATCCATTTCACCATCCCCATCAAAACTCATCTCTTTCTGTGTCCCCTTTCCCCAAATACATGTTAAGTGTTGAGTGGTTTAATGTGTTAATATTATTGAAGACTTCTAGTGACCTTGCTCCAAAATGACCTTTTCTGTCCCCAACATCCTGCAACCCATTGGCTCTTCCCTTCGCTAGATACCAATCTCATGCCATTTTCTACCACTGGTCAGCCTCACTTGTAGAAATGCCTAGTCTCTGTAACTAGATTGTTTCCTAAATGTGAGGCATAAATTTAGTGCCCACCTGTCTCCATGCTTATCCCATAAGTATCTAAACAAGTGCCTACTAGATAATTGATGATATGTAAATATTTGCTGAGGGACATGAAGGAGTCCCTCATGAAGGATACATGAAGTATATTACCTAGAAAGCACACGACTTGCTATTAAACAAGACCTCTTTGAGCTGGGCTCAGTGGTGCATGCCTGTAATTCCAGCAACTTGGGAGGCTGAGGCAGGAAGATCTTGAGTTCAAAGCCAGCCTCAGAAGATTAGAGAGACACTTAGCAACTCATTGAGACCCTGTCTCTAAATGAAATATTTAAAAAGGCTGGGAATGTGGCTCAATGGTTAAGCACCCATGGGTTCAATCCCTGGTGCCAAAAATAAATAAACTAACGAACAAACAAACAAGACCTTTTTGGCTTTCATATTCAATCCCATTTAGACTAGTAACTGTTTGAAGAAGAGAATATATGGAAGTTTTGGGGTGGGGGAACCTAGCAATGTTGACACTAGCTAAGTTTTTAAAATAGGCCAAGTTCTTGTTCAATGGGTCCACTTTCCCCATCATTCCTGAGTGCTCTAGCAAATGATGAAGTTTTACCAGTCAGGATGAAAGTTACCAGGTATACTTAACACTCAAGTGCAGTCTTTGCCTCTCCTGGGCAAAGACAGAACTTTAACTCAATAGGAATGAACCACTCAGGGTGGAAAGTCAGGCATATGGAACCTGGGTAAAGCTATCTAGGGCAAGCTCTCTTTTGCCAGGACCCTTTCAGACACAGTCAATATAAGACTTTCTTTGTCCATGCTCAGATATCATACTGCATGTACAAACTCACAAAGCCATCAGGTCCATTCCCAAGTTTCTGCAGAAGGCAGCCTTCTCCTGCCCTTCTCCTGCCCTACTCCAACCCCTCCCAGCAGCCTGTGCTACATTTCATTTTCTTCCACTGCTCTGACAATCATTATGATAAGTCAGATGTCAGTAACTATAACAACAAGCTGCCACAGTGCTGGAGCTCTGTCTTTCTGGGAGATAGACACACGGTTGTTTACCTGGGAGCAATCAGGGCTATGAGTCAACCAACACAGGCCTCCTAAAGGACCTTGGATTCAGCTGGGTGGTCCACTCACAGGAAGGTACTCAAGTCTTCTACACATACAATCTAAACCACTGTCCTGATTCACAGAGGCTCTTCCCTATCTCTCCAGGACGTTGGGTACAGCTGATCTCCCCTATTTTGGGGAAGATAAACCAATCCTCTCCTTGTCATTACTGGGCAAGAACTTGAGCCCCAGGCGAGTGGCAAGACCTCCTCTTCTCTTTTTTCCCCTATCCCCCTTATGTTTCTCTGCCTCTCTAGCTTATCAAAACTACTCTCATATGAAGATCACAGCCAGAGCATAAATGACTGACATGACTTTCAAGTATCAACACCATATGAAGACATGCATTTTTAATAGAGCTCAAATATTAAAGTAAAATGATGAGACTCTAGCAGGTAGAATTTTCTGCACCAGAGGGTGTGTCTGTGTGTGTGTGTGTGTGTGTGTGTGTGTGTGTGTGTGTTACTTTATGGCTTTATGGTCCTCTAGTTGCTCCAGAAATCTGACGTTTGGGGCCCACTACCTAATCACCATGGTCTATTCCTCTAGGGGTAGATTTTGGCAACCTGGAGGATTTGTGATTTCTTGGGGTAAGTAGTCTCAGAATTCAAGCTCTATGGACAACAGGAGGTCTAATGCCAGCCTATTTCTTTTCAGCAAGGGAGACTATATAAGCATGCTCAAAACCAACTCAGAATCCATTGACATGCATATGAAAAGTTGTAAAAATACAGATTCATGAGCTTCCTTGCATACCTACAGAATGAGAATCTGGGGTTTAGGCCTTAAATCAGCATTCAACAAGCTTATCTCTACCCATTTCTAAGTAAGAGGTTCATGCACCTCTCGTATTTCCTATAGCTTTCATAACAAATATCCATAAAGTGAATGGCCTAAACAAAATGAATATATTATCTCTCATTGCAGGGGGCCAGAAGTCTGAAATGAAGGTGTCAGTAGGGTTGGTTCCTTCTGGAGGGAGAATTAATTCCACACCTTTCTGCTAGCTTCTGGTGGTTGCCAGCAATACCTGGCATTCCTTAGCTTATAACTGCCATCACTGTAGTCTCTATCTCCATTGTCACAGAGTTCTCATCTGTGTCTTCTGTTTCTGCATCCAAATATTCCTCTCTATTTTCTCTCTTTCTCTCTCCCTCCCTCCCTCCATCCCTCTCCCCTCTTTCACACACACACATACACACATAGTACTGTATCTTATATCTCCTTGGCCCTTGAAGCACAAGCATAACTTGAAAATCCCTGGCCTAGAAGAGAAGAACAGATTCTCATTTAGAGTTTGTGCTGTTAGCCAGCTTATAACTAACAGGGTGACCTGGGACAACTCACAAGCTTTCTATAGCTCAATTTCATCTTCTCTAAAGTGAAGCTAATAATACCTAACCCCTACTGCCTGCTGTAAAGAAGAAATAAGATTAAGATATGCCAAAGTCTTTGGGAAAAAAGTTTTTGAAAATGTTAGATAGAGGTCAATGACTACTATTCCTTCAGGCTTTGTTCCTTTAGTTTGACTTAGTTTGTCACATTGTGTGGAAAGACTATCCAGGAAGTGGAATTCATGACAAGGTGCTGCCAGTACAATGTGAGGGAGCAGTTAGATAGTGAGCTGGCCCAGTTTACAGGTTATCTCCTTCTGCCTGACCTTGATGGCAATAGTCTCCCTTCTGCTACCAGGCAAGCTACGTGACTTCAAAGTCATCCTTACTTTTTCACTGGAATCTAAGGAATTTAAGCAACAGGGAGGTAGAGATTCTGGCCTCTGCATCAACAGCCCACCCAAGTAATTTTCTTTCTTGGTCACTTGCGTCAATGCAGGCAGGCGGAAAGAGGCTAAGCCAACCTTCTCCCCATGGCCCGCCCCTCTGGGCTCTGCCATAATTACTCATTTGCCTGTGGCAGATGGCTCCAAATTAAAATTGGTCTCACAGATGAGCTACTGAGATTAAATCTCAACAACATTGATAAGTGTTTGTGTTGAGATTATAGAAAATCAGCAACAGGACACTGCATTTACTCCTGCTTCTATCTAGCTCTTAGTCTCAGGGTGAGATTGCACAGTGTGGAGGGGGACATTAGGATCTGCAGAAACTGACTGGAGCACAGAAAGAAGACCTAAAAAGTCTAGTCTAGAAATCCTAAGCATTCAATATGTGAGGAGAGATTACAAAATAACTCCTGCTATTTATAGGCAGCCTGCCGTGGTGGAAAGATCATTGCCTTTAGGTTCAGCCTCCTATTAGATATGTTTCCTTGAACAAGTCACTTAATCTCTCTAAATGTCAGTTTCTTACTCTGTAACTAGAAATAATAATGAAGTTTACTTCATTGAGTCATAGTGAGAATTAAATGAAATAATGCATGTATATCAAACTAGAACAGTCCCTGTATATGTTGATAACATTTACAACCAAGTGGAAAATAAATAAAACAGCTACAAGTTGTGTCTATCCAGAACAACACACTGATGATAAGTGCTTTAGCCAATAATTAATCCATTTTAGTTCTATTTGATTTTCTAAGTATTTTTCACTATTAATCATATGCCTCACAACAAAATTAAAAGATAATGTTAGTGACCTCAAGAAATTTATAGATTTTATGGAGAGAACAAACATGCACATGCTGTCTAGCCAGAACACCCGTCTAGGAGATAGTGATATTCATTCATCTCTTAGAAAAAAAAATATGGTTGTTTAAACTTGATCTCAAGTACATAAAGGGAGCTTTCTGCACAACACTTTGCAAGGAAGAAACCATGAACTAACCTCAAAAGCAATTCACTAAATAGAAACATATAAGTGCTTTTAGCCATGGTCCCCCTCCCTACAAATATTTGCCCTTTAGCAAATATTTGTCAGGAGTTGACGATATTGGTCTTTGACCCTCTCCTCTTTTGTCTATCCTCTTCTCCAAATGACACTCCCTCCTCTTCTCTGACCTCATATATACATGTCCAATGTTTGGGTCCCATGTTTTACCAGTTGCATTGATATAAAAAATTGTCATGCAAAAAATATTGCATACATTTAATGGGGACAGATTGATGAATTTGGATACATGTATACACCTATGCACCACAGAGTAATAAACAAATCCATCACCTCCAAGTTTTTTAATGCCCATTTGCTTTGTCTGTGTCCCATTTTTATTTCATTGCTCAGCAATTCTCAAGGCTTCCATGCTACCATGCTTATCTAGGTGTCCTCCTTCTTCCCCTACCACACTGCTTCTTAGGCTTTATTTGTCAGACCCCTTATCTTTTTCTCCCATAGATACTGGTGCTGCCCAAGCTTCTGTCACTTCTATCTTTGTAGCACAATATCTCTCATGGTTCCACAAATTATTTTTCAATTTTCAGTTAGATATACCCCCCATCTAGATGTACTTTAAATATTAAAAATTCATGATTTCTAACAGTAATAATGATAGCAAATACTAATGGAGCATTCACTATGTGCCAGTCCCCATTCTAAGTACATAACTTGCATTATCTTATTGGACACAACCATCTTATCATGCAGAATAATAATACCATTATCCATTTTTACAAGACATGAATAAGTTGAATAAAAAAAAACTTGCAAAAGCTCACATGAGCTAGCAAGAGGACCTACTGAACCTGGGTGTGGTGGCGCACACCTATAATCTCAGAAGCTCAAGAGGCTGAGGCAGGAGGATTATGAGTTCAAAGCTGGCCTCAGCAACTTAATGAGACCTTGTCTTTAAATAAAAGGGGCTGGGATGTGGGGATGTGACTCAGTGGTAAAGTACTCCTGGATTCAGTCCCCAGTATCAATAAAAAAAAGAGGGCCTGCAGGTATCCAAACTTATGAAGTATAGTAGCAGTCTGTGTTCTGAATCCTTGTTCTAGCCTCATTTCATGCTCCTCACTCTCCTCATGAAGTGGATCCTCTCTCAGGTAGTGGCACCATTATCCTTTCAGTTGTCTAGATTTTAAACCAAGGAGTTGTCTTCCTCTCCACCCTGTCCTCAGTATCCCATACTCAGCTGGTTACTAAGTGCTTCTGCATAACTTTGTTGAGGTGAGGCAGGAGAAATATAAACAATCAATGGCAATATAAATTCTGTTAGAGATAAGAGGAAAGTGCTGTCCATATGGGAGCATAGGTATCTGTTCCTGTCCCCAAAATTGCCTCTTATTTCCTATAGAGGAAATTTTAAACTACAGACATAGGATCAATAGTTTGAGAAAGATGGCTGGCTAACGGCCCCGCAAACTATGCTGAACTATCTCTAGCCCCATACTTGATAGGATATTGAGGCCAACAGGCAAGATAGAATAAGGAACGGAGTTTCTTCTCCTATCAGCAAGAAGTTTCTGGAGTCATAAGGAAAGCCACCATAGCAAAAGTGATCCTGGGTTCAGGGACCTGCTGATAAGCCCAGACATTTTGTTGCCTCTGGCAACAATCCACAAACTCTTCTGTGTTCTAAGACAAAAGTAGAGCAGAGAGAACATCACATGATTAGAAGGAGTTTGACTGAAGAAAGGTTTCCTGTTTCACCTCACTCTCAGAAGATTGTTGTTGCCTATCTATTAGTGAAGGAGGGCTATAAGCCTGATAAGAAAAAAGTACTGAAAGAACCTTCCAAAGAGCCAAATCAGAGAACAAAGACGAAGCCTGTCCCAGCGACAGTTCACCTCTGAGACTACCACTTTTCTCTCTCTCCCCCCACGGGAAAGAGAGGTGATGACCTATAACAATCACTTCTGAAGCTCAAGAGCAAAATTTCTAAATCCCCCTCTACTCTTCCATGACAGCTCATGGTGATCTGCTGTTTTCAGCCACCTTCAGCTTCATTATCTACAGTGGATAGAACTCTGGAGCTAAAAATGACTCACAGAGATGCTCCAATCCATCCCCTTCTCATTAAATAGGTTTTCACTCAAACCATTGGGCAGATATTATCTCTCCACCTCCCAATGTACTTGCACAGGAAAGGGCTTCAGTCCCCACCAAGAAAGCCAGTACTTAGAATAATCTGGGCTTTGTCCATCCAAGCAAAATGAGGATGTGTCACATCAAAGCAAACATGTTTTTTCTTCCACTCTCTAATTTCTTAACTCTAGATATGAGATGCAAAGTTATTCAAGTATCAGATTCCTATATCACCAGTACCCTTATGCATACTCACTTGCTTATTTTGGAGTTTTTTTTATATAAAAGCATGTTAATTTTAAGAATTAAAACAATATAAAAGCACATAAAGGAGAACATCTCCTGTTTCCCACTCTCAAAATTAACTTCTTAGAAGTCTTTCACTACAAACATTTTATGTGAGTCCTCCTAGATATTTTATGAATATTCAGACAAATACACATAAGACTTTTCTTTATAACAAATGTTCTGCAATGTATTCTTTTCCTCTAAAAATACATTATGGCTATCTTTCCCCATGGGGACATTTATCTAGATTATTTTTAACGGCAATATTGTATCATACAAATGTGTCATAATTATTTAACCAGTCCTGTATTAAATTAGCATTCCAGTGGTTTCAAGGTTGATTGTTTTGTTGTTCTTTTCCTTTTATAAACAGCACCATAACAAAAATCCTTGTATACATGTCTTTCAACACCTGTGTAATTGTTATTTGTAAATCCCCAGTAATGGGATTATAGAATCATAGGGTATATACATTTTTTAAATTGGATCTAAATTACTAAATTGACCTCCAACTAGCATTATGTTAGAGTGCCTCTTTCTCATATCTTTTTTTTATCTTTATTTAATTTATTTATTTATTTTTATGTGGTTTTGAGGCTCGAACCCAGTGCCTTGCATGTGCTAGGCAAGCACTCTACTGCTGAGCCACAACCCCAGGCTCTGTTTCTCACATCTTTGCAATCATAGTTTGAAAAAATATTTTTAAAATCTTTGTCAATCTGACAGGCAAAAAACTGCTCTCATTATTGTTTTACATTTGAATTTTTATTATAAGCAGCATTTAAATCTTTTAATATGGTAAGCCATGTGTCATTCTTCTGTGAGAAACTGCTCATATTTTTAATCCATTTTTCTACTAGAGTCTTCATATTTTCTTACTTATTTGTCTAAACTCTTTATATATTAAACTTACTAACAATTTATTCATTTTTTAATTGTTCACTCTGATTTATTAAAGAACAGTGCTTTACTCAGTTTTACAGCAAATTTAGAGCAAAAAACAAAGTTTATTGGATTCCAGGTCCTTTAACTTTTCTGCATACAAATACAAGACTGTTAAATAATGCTTAAAATACCTTAGTGTCTTTCTAGTATAAGAGTATTAACACACAATAGTCCTTTATTTTTATGTTTCCATTTTAGTGCTCAAGTATTGATACAAAGGAAAGAATGGTAATACTGCTGTTATAGCTATGGTTTGAGTTGGAAATACAGAATAGGACAAGACAAGCCCATACCTCAAGCCCAAGGGAAGTAGAAAGGAGACATAAACAGGAAGAGGAGTTGTCTTTAGCATAGGAATGCATTCTAACAACAAGACCATGGCAAAAATCCATTTCATCTATTGTTTTCCTTTTACTTCATTGGCAACAGAATTGCTACTTCAAAAAATAAAAGATACCAAGGGTCAAATTGTACAGGACAACATTTTGTACAGGAAAACAAATTGTACAAAAGTGAGAAAATGTGTTAGAAGTCTATAATGTCTAGTCTAACTCTCCAAATTGTCTGCATTGACTAGATAAAGAGGATAATTTCCAAAGTTCTATTTCATATGGTGCCATACAGACATGATCATCAAGATTAAGAATGTATTTGGGTTGGGCACAGTGGCACATGTCTGTAATCCCAGCAACT
Source organism: Spermophilus citellus (assembly GCF_964194105.1). Lineage (NCBI taxonomy): Eukaryota > Metazoa > Chordata > Mammalia > Rodentia > Sciuridae > Spermophilus > Spermophilus citellus. Next base: position 109,917,291 of record NC_138190.1, on the reverse strand, counting down.
CAGAAGGCTGAGGCAAGAGGATCGCAAATTCAAAGCCAGCCTCAGCAATTTAGTGAGGACCTGAGCAATTTAGCAAGACCTTATTTCAGAATAAAAATTAAAAGGGCTGAGAATGTGGTTAAGCACACTGGATTCAATCCCCAATACCAAAAAAGAAAAAAAAAAGAATGTATTTGGGACCCTGAGACAGTACACCAATGCCAGTGTCAAAATGGATGATCGGGTAGCCCCGTCTAACCAGAAAGATTATTACAGCCATAATGTCTTTTCCTCCAACAGTGAATAACCTTAACAATCTCAAGGAGAGGAAGTCTTTTCTAGCCTAATGCTACCAACAACCTCAATTGTCTATTGCTCAGGAAGTTTGCAAAAAGAATAAATCAAGCTCCCCCATGTTCTAGGTGTGTAAAGAGCAATTATATATTCATGATTTCTGGAAAGGACCAGGAGATGCCCTGGACAAAACCCTTTAGGCCTTGAATCATCCCAGACAATCCTAGAATATGGCGTTTCTCACCACCCCTATCACCTCGATGTAGCCAAAACCACCATTACCTCTTATTTAGGCAATTATAGTAATCTCCTACCTGTTTTCACTCTTGGCCCTACGTAATCTAGTCTTTTCCCAGCAGCCTGAATCACCCTTTAAAACATAAGCCAGACATTGCAATTCTTCCCAAACACCTGCAGAGGTCCTTCCAATGCCTACAGGACCTGCATGATTTGGCCCCCTGGTGTCTCCCTGCTCTAATCTATATCTCTCCCTTGCTCAATCTGTTCCACCCATACTCACCTTTTAGAGGAATTTTTAGCCCCAGTGCCTTTGCCTGCCATGTTCCTCACCCAAGTAGCTTCATGGCTAGTTTAGATGCCTTATCAGGCAGGCCTTCCCAGATCTTCCTTTTTTAAAAAAGCACCTCCACTATTCCCTATCCCCTTGCTGTGCTTCAGGATTCTTCATAGCATTATCACCACCTGGTGTGTGTGTGTGTGTGTGTGTGTGTGTGTGTGTGTGTGTGTGTGTGTATTGCCTCTCTCAAGAAGCTATTTGACTTACTTTGTTGACTTTTGAATATCTAGTGCCTACATCAGTTTTCTGAAGGTGGCAGGTATCCCATATATACTTTTTAAATGAATGAATAAGTGAAATTAATAGAATGTCAGATTTGGAAAGATTTGTTAAGTTCATCTCCTCCCCATTTTATTGATGTGAAAAAAATAATGTGCAGACAAGGAAAGTGATTTTTTTTTCAAGCTCAATAGGGTGACTTTTATAGCAAAGATGCACAACTTCTGATTTTCAACTATTACTTACACTACATTAACATGAGATTCTTTAGTGTCTTTGAAGCCACTCAGAATGAATTCTATGACATCCTTTAATCACTCATTCTAGAGTCTAGCACCATAAATTTTCTTCCATGCATCTAACTTAAATCCTTCATGTTCATTTCAGCTCTGAGTAGAAAAGAAAGACACTCTAAAGACACAAAAACCTTCCTTCAATCCAATAGCCATTATTTTAAGGAACTGATAATTGCTCCAAATAAAGCCCAAGGCAAGATTTCTGATCTCCATGGTGTCCTAAAAGAAAAGTCTTTCACCACATGGCAGGGATCTAGAGACACATAGTTGGAAGGCCATGTATGAAGCTGAGGTGATAATATCTTTGCCACAAGTTCAATCTGGGCAGAGAAACATTAAAAATGTCCTCTAAAAACAAGATGTATTTGTATCTAAAGAATAAATACAGTTAGTTTGTAGCCAACAGCTCCTGGCATTGGAATGTAAACATTTATTCATCATACAGATGTGATTATAATTTACAGCTTCTGCTAACCAACTAGCTTTCCTGAGGCTACTAAGGGAGTATATAGTGGTGAGCCCTGGCTTGACCTTCCTGTCATTTTTCTTCCTTCCTTATTAGGAGCCTAATTTTTTCTTCTAGCATCAAAGTCCCCTTGTTATTTTAACCAGAGACTGCCATGATTTTTAATTAGCATGTATCCATTTGTAAACCCAGAAATGGGAAAAGGTGGGCTTGCATATTCTGCTGCCAGTGCTAAGCTCTTCTGGGTAATTGCTTGTCTGATCAGAATAAAAAGTGTTCTCTGGATCCTGGGCCTTACTTGGGTGAAAATAACAGATCTTATTTGGAGAAGCTATTCAAATAAGTGAAACTAATCTTTACTGGAAATCATTTTTTTTGGTCATTCCTATTACTTTTTCATTTAAAGTACCCATGAGGAAGCCTAAATTACTAAAGTCAACTAAATGATTAAACTGGTATGATTATTTCCATTCCCCCAGGGTCCCCCTCCCTATTTTTTTCATACAAGGATTGATCCCAGGTGCATTCAACCATGGAGCCACATCTCCAACCCTTTCTTGTATTTTTTATTTAGAGACAGTGTCTCACTGAGTTGCTTAGGACCTTTCTAAGTTGCTGAGGCTGGCTTTGAACTCACAATCCTCTTGCCTCAGCCTCCCAAGCTGCTGGGATTACAGTATGTGCCACTGTGCCCAGCTTCATCCCATTTTATCATCAAGATTGGAGAACACAACTGACAGAAAACTGTGAGCTAGAACTTTCAATCCTGAGGTCCTTTCTTTCAACCATGCTACAGTGCTGAGCCCAGCATCCAACAGGTTAAGTAGATGAATACAGAGTTACCCTGTGCTTAGAAGAAATGAACTACAAGCTAGGAAAGTATTATTATGGACTAGACTAAGTGGCTTTATTAGAGAAAACCAGGATTGCAAAGTATTTAAAAGTTGGCACTAGGGCCCTTCCTACCAAAGGTAAGCATAACATTGATAAAAATAATGATTATACTGCATCTACTACTTAGCCTGGCTGTCATCTCCTTCTCCATCCCTCTCTCCTCACCCTCCTTTTTGGCCTCTTTAAGAATCTGATCTCTGATGGTGGGCTAGGGTTGTAGCTCAGCAGTAGAGTGCTCGCCTAGCACATGCGAGGCCCTAGGTTTGATCCTCAGGACCACATAAAAATAAAGAAATAAAATAATGGTATTATGTTCGAATACAACTAAAAAAAGTAAATTTTTAAACTATTTTTTAGTGTTGATGGACCTTTATTTTATTCGTTTATTTATATGTGGTGCTGAGATTTGAACCCAATGCCTCACACATGTGAGGGAAGGACTCTACCACTAAGCCACAACCCCAGCCCTAAATTTTTGTTGTTGTTTTTTGTTGTTGTTGTTTGTTTGTTTGTTTGTTTTAAGAATCTGACCTCTCACTTTCCTAACACAAACTAGAGAACCCTGAACTTTACCTCTAAGCATGTGGCCAGATACTTCCAGAGTGATCAGAGGCATCCACCCCACACTGGCCAAGGGCAGCCTTTCTTTTTAAACTAGGAGCACCACTTGATTTTCCAGGGCAATGACCTCCAGTGAGGCTACATGACTCTTGATCTAGGCTACTACCCACCAGCTTTCTTAAGAGGGTACAGCTCCTAGACAGGACAAAGAGCTATTTGCTGGTTGCCAAACCATTACTGTGCTGCTGCTACCCTAAATATGGCTCAGGAGGCTGAAACAGTGAGTTCAAAGCCAGCTTCAACAAAAGCAAGTAACTAAGCAACTCAGTGAGATCCTGTCTGTAAATAAAATACAAAATAGGGCTGGGGATGTGGCTCAGTGGTTGAGTACCCCTGAGTTCAATCCCCAGGACCCCCCTAAAAAGATGGAATCAATAAAGAAGAAGCAGTATGTCCTTACTGCTAGATATATACTGAATCACTACTCAGGAAAGCATTTTTTTAAAACTAGGGATAGAATCCAAGCTCTGTGGAGCTTTACTACCAAGCTCCATCCTTGCCCTTTTAATATTCTTATTTTGTGACAGAGTCTCGTTAAGTTGCCAAAACTGGCCTTGAACTTGTAATTCTCCTGCATCAGTCTCCCAAGTCACTGGAATTACAGGCCTACACCACCATACCCAGCAGGAAAGCATTCTTGATAAAGAATTGCATACTAGGGAAAACTATCAGGGGCTGTTGAATAGTGTATGATGAAGAAGAAGGAAATGTAGCCACCTGATATTTCAACATGATAATCACACCACAGGAGAGAAATTGAATGGCATATCATCACAGGACATATTTGGGCAAAGGTAGAATAGCTAGTAGGCAGGGGTATTATCAAGAGGGTTAAACATTTGAGACTGAACTACATCATCATTAAGGTCTCTTCTAATCCTGTGATTTTGCAATGTGTATATCAACTGTGATACATGATATGATGAACAAAGTCTAGAAGTGGAGTTCTCCAGATGACTCCATCCTTCAGCTGTTGGGTAGCTGGAGACAATTTACTCAAACTTTCTTTAGCTTAATCTTTTACCAGTGAAAAGTAAAGGAATAACACTAAGAAATTTCAAAGGGATGTCAGGAGGAAATGAGCAATGTTTTAAAATTATTCTAACAGTACTTGATAAACCCACATTAATTAGGTATTTTGCCTGAGACACAATTGGCTTACTAGAGAGGCAAGAATACAAAGTTCCAGTTTAAAAAAAAAAAAAAAAAACGGGTATTCACTACAATTTCATAGGCATTGATGTCAATGACACATTTCTTGCCATAAAACCTCTAAAATACTGGAGGCTATCTGTTCATCTATAGTCTACTTAATCATAGAATCATTAGAATTAAATAAAACATAGTGACAATCTGGACCATTCTTCTATCACTACAATCAATTCAAGGTGTATTATTAGCCCCTAGCCTCTGAAACAGTTAAACATCTCCATGGTAATTTTTTTGAACTGAACCTTGGCAGGGTATAAAAGAAATCCCAAAGTAATTCCCTATTAGTGTCAGTTGCCCATAATTCTCAAATGTATGCCTGGGGCCCCCAGGGAGTCTCAAATTTATGAATGTGACCATAGTTGAAGCTAAAGTTCCTCCATATACACCTGACCACATTTGCTGCCCTTTTCTGACAATAGGCAAGAAATCCCTGTGTCTCTGGAGCCCTCTAAGTGCTAGGTGCTATCTTTCCCCACTTGTAACTTTTCATCTACCTTCAAGATTTTTATCCCCTATTAATTAAAAAAAATAAAGAGAAAACCCAAGTAGTAATAAATATAATTTTGAACCCCAATCCCATTTAAGGCCTCCTTGGAGTCAGCCCTGGCTTGTTTTGTGCTCCTGAAAATTTGCTACAAAGTGAAAGTTTGCATTAAAACTATGAGGTGTCTGGCTATGTGTGTCTTTCAGATAGACATGGCAAGTGATTGAAAGGTCATCATTACATTTAAAATGTTTTGCCATTCCAAGTTGCAAATTTGGAGTGTGTTTGACTTCAGGGAAATAGGGAGATGGTAGCTGATATTTTCCTAATTTGGTAGTAATCATCCTTTAGATTACCTTTCTCTGGGAAGACAGCAGCCCACATTCCTTGCCTGGAAGCATACATGGAGAAAGTGAGGCAGGAGACAGTAGCAGTAGGGTCAGAAGCCCAAAGTAGCTCTCCTTTCCCCATCCCTAACCAGAGACAACCAACTTCCTGCTCTTTTCCTTTAACATTTGGTCTGTTCTGACCAGAACAAAAGGCATTCTTTTCGAGACATACTGTTGACAATGCAGCTGCTAGCTCAAAAACTTTGGGAAGAAAAGTGATGTCACAGAAAAAGAGAGATTATAGGGGAAGAAAGTTCTTGACTTCTTCCCTCCCAGAAGGTGATAAAGGAAAAATATATGGGTAAAATCAATACATTATAAGAATATTAGAAGACCTTTGTCAGAAAAGAAATGTGTTTAGAGGTGCTGGGGTTGTGGCTCAGTGGTAGAGCACTTGCCTAGCACATGTGAGGCACTGGGTTTGATTCTCCGCACCACATTAAAAATAAATACTTAAATAAATAAAGGCATTGTGTCCATCAACAATTTTTTTAATGTGTTTAGAAATAACTTGTTTCCAATTGAATGATGTCAACATGACAGGCCTGGGTTCAACCACAAAATGACTTAAGTTACTTTTCTTGCCAACCAAAAGTTACATGTTTTTAAAATGACTTCTGTTTTATTAGTGATCAAGTAATTTAACCATGACCATTATGTACTGAAAATCAAATATTCTTTTTGGTGCTGTCCATGGTTACTAATCAGAGACTTTTTTCTTATTTTAATGTTTTAAATATTTTTTAGTTGTAGATGGACACAATACCTTTATTTTATTTATTTTTATGTGGTGCTGAGGATGAAACCCAGTGCCTCACACATGCTAGATGTGTACTCCACCACTGAGCCATAACCCCAGCCCCCCAATCAGAGACTTTCGAATCCCATTTTTCTGCTAAAGTGGAAGAAGTATTATTGATATGTGTTCCACTAAGATGTCTGTGCTAAGTGAACGTGGCTAGCATCTTGCAATTGTCAGGCTTCTTTTCTCAAAGGCTTCCCAACCCTAGGCAACTTCTGGTGCAGAGTGAGGGGCCCTGGTTGCATGGCTGTTTCTGAAAGAAGCCACTCAGAAATTTCAGATGAGGAATTCAGTCAGAAAGACCCTAAATAAAAAACTGCTCCAGAGTGCCTCCAGTAGTACCAAATACTAAACACTTCTTGTCTGCCATTAGCAAAAGTCATTATAGGTTTGTCTTACATTTGTCTAGAATATCCATAACTCATGGACTTTCCATTATGATGATTCAAGGATGCTAACTATGGTGCTGCCATGAGATGTATACCCACTGCCTCCTTTTTAGTGTGGTTGAGAATAACTGCAACTATACCACTGAATAACAGTCTTCATAATGACCTGCCAAGTTCCCTGCCACTATAGCCCTTCAGTCCTCCAGAACCCCCACACCTCCAGAAGAAGGCAATTCCTAGGAAGTAACTCTTCCATTCATTCCTGTGAGATGACAGTCCAGATCTAGGACTAACCCCATTCCTAGATATGATGATAGCTCAGCAGTTTGGCATCAAGTAGGACAAATTTTGGTTCCTTCTAAATCTTGTATTTTGATAGCTATGTTTGAGCCCTTGCCTTATTCTTAAAAATATTTTTAGTTGTAAATGGACACAATACCTTTATTTTATTTATTTATTTTTATGTGGTACTGAGGATTGAACCCAGTGCCTTACATGTGTGAGGCAGTCACTTTACCACTGATCTACAACTCCAGCCCTGAGTTCTTGCCTTATTGTCATGTGACCAAACCTCTCTTTTATATTCTACTTCAGAGATTCAAATTACTGTAGGTAATTTGCTCCCCCCATGGGGACATTTGGTACTATGGTTTAAATGGGTCCCCCATATTTCATGTGTTGGAAAATTGATCCCCAACTCTAATCATATTTGAGAGGCAGGACTTTGGGGGAGATGATTGGGTCATGAAGGGATATTAATCCATGCATGGATTAATGGATTAAGGGGTTACTGTAGGAGTGACTTCCTCACTCTGTTAACCTCCACCATATTATAATGCAGCAAGAAGGCCCTAATCACATGCTGAGCAGATGTCGGCATCATTCTTGGACTTTTCAATCTCTAGATCTATGAATTAAGTATTTGTTTTCTATTCATTATGAATAGTCAGTGGTATTCAGTTATAGCAACTATAAATGGACAAAGACAGAAAATTGGTACTGAGAAGTGAGGCTGTTGCTAATAATGAATACTTGAAAATATGGACTTGGTTCTGGAACTGGGTAATAGGCAGAGGCTGGAAGAATTTAGAGGGACTGGCTAGAAAAATTCTGAATTGCCATAAACAGAGCATTAAGAATGCTGATAGGAATATGGATACTAAAGGCCATTCTAATGAGGTCTCAGATGGAAATGAGGAACAAGGTATTGGAAACTGGATTAAATGCAATCCTTGTTTTATAGCAGCAAAGAATTTGGTGAATTTGTATCTATGTCCTGGGACTCTATGGAATGTAGACTTTAAAAGTAATGAACTAAGATATCTAGGAGAAGAATTTTCTCAACAGTGAAACATTCAGGCTGCAGCTTGGCTACTTTTAACTGCTTACAGTGAAATGAGAGAAAAGAAGATATGACTTAAAATAGAACTTATAATTAAAAGGGAGATGGAGCAGAAAGATTTGGAAAAATCTCAGCCTGGCCATGTGGTGAATGAAAAAGGATTTTCAGGAAAGGAAACCAAGGGTGTAACTGAATAACTGTTTGCTCAAGAGATCAATACCAATAGACGGGATCAAGGCAATGGGAGAAAGACTCTTCATGTAATTCAGAGATCTTTTGAGTCTGCCCCTCTCATCTGCATCAAAAGCCCAGACATATAGGAGGACAAAATGGTTTTGGCAGACAGGCCCAAGGTACCCTCCATGGGTTCATTTATTGCCTAGGACCACCTCAAGAATCTACTCCCCAAATTCTTGTGCAGCACCTTTCAGCCACTCCAACAGAGTTTCAAGCAGGCCCAGGTGTTCCTCAACCTATAGTTCTAGAAGGTCCAAGCATTAAACCTTGGCAATGTTTACATGGTGCTCAGTCTGCAGATGTGCAGAATGAAAAAGCTGTGAAGTACAGAGATATTTACCTAGATTTCAAAGGATATCTCAGACAATATGGGGACCCAGGCAGGGACTTATCACAGGGATGGAGTCATTGCAGAGTCCTCACTAGAGCAATGCTGAATGTGTGAGATCAGAGGTCTCGCAGAAATTCCCCACCAGGGCAATGCTTAGTGAAGTTGCAGCAGGACTGCTACGGAGGCTCCAGAACTGTGGAGCTACTGGGGTTTAACTCCAACCTGGGAAAACTCAAGTGTGGGCTGAACCCAGCAAAGTCTTGGGACTTTGAAAGGCCTTCTGGGCCCAACCACCTCACCAGTATGTTCAGAAAGTGGAATGGGAAGTCAAGGAAGAGGACTCCACAACTTTAAGACTGAGTGTGGTTTTCCCTTTTGAGGTTTGGACATAGTGGGATGAGGCCAGTTACTCATTTCTTTATGCCTTTTTCTCCCTTCTGTAATAGGAATGTCTATCCCATGTGTTGTGAAGTGGCTAACTACCACAAATCTACTTTAGGCCCTTTCTTTATTCACTGCTTTTGAGAGCAATGGTGAGAATTACCCTTTCATAAATTTTCTTTTCCACTCTGAGAATCAAATAAGCTAATTTTTATCACCCAAGCTCTTCTAGACCTAAACTAGGATTCCTGGTGTTGACTACCATCTTTCTATTATTATAGCTGTAAACTGGCTTAAAAAAATAAAGGTCCTCAACCCCTCTGTTTACACGCAATACCCGCAATACCCTCTGTCCATTCTGTTCTAATTTTGCTGGTGGTATGTGTGCTCCTATCAGAATCAGCACCCACAAGGAAAATTATAATGGTTATTTATATCAAATCCCATTATACAGTTGATGATAATCTGGTTATCAAGTCTTCCCAATGGTCCTTTGTCTGCACTTGGGTTTTCAGCCCTGTCCAGAAACCTTTATCCTGCCATACAAATTTATGTTAGTCATGTGATAAACAATGACATGGAAAACTCTAAATCAGCTTCTCGCCATCATCTTTCCAGTAAAGCAATACACAAGAGAAATTCAATTTTTAAAAAATCACATGGTGACCTATAAAAATAAACCAAGAACTCTGGCTTTCTGAAAATCTATTTGTATCAAACTCAACCATAGGCCTACCTGGAAAGCTAACTGTATGCTCTCACTGGCAGATTAGGGCTTCATTCCTTTGTGGAATGCTAGAGGCATGTTGATCAGAACTTTACTTCTGATATTTCCCCTATCTCAATAACAACTCATATCTTCTACTTTTTTATTTTTGACTCATTACATCATATTTACAGTTTCTTGGAAGATGTCACATCTTAATTATATACAAAATGCCTTCACACAGGACTGGCACCCCAAAGGCCACTCACTTCCTTTTGTGTCATTTTTTGTCTTTCCCTTCATTTCTAATATCTACTCCAAGGCGTAGCTTACTTTTGGAGTCTATAACTTCCCTCACTTATTGTAGCCCATATCTTGCAAATAAATGTATGGAGTAATTCATTTAACCCTTTATGGCCATCTAAATTTGAGAAAAGTACCTTTCCAGGTTTCCTCCAACTAGAACTCTGACAGTATAAACTCTCACAATCTATGGATCTAGCCATACATTTTTCCTCTTTAAATTTATCTTCTATCTTTCAAAAATTAAAAGCTCCCACATGATGATAAATAATGTTGTTTTCCTCTGATTTTTATTGGTACATTATAATTGTACATATTAATGGAATTTCTTGTTACATATTCATACATGCACACAATATAACAACACAAATTGGCCAATATCACTCCCCAGCACCACCCACCCACCCCCAGCATTTCACCCCCTGGCCCCTTTCCTCTACTGATCTCCCTTTGATTTTTAGGAGATCCACCCCCACCTTTGTTTTCCTTTTTAGTTTCCACAAATGACAGAAAACATATGACCCTTAACCTTCTGAGTTTGACTTATTTTGTTTAACAAGATGGTCTCTAGTTCCATCCATTTTTCTGAAAATGCCATAATTTCATTTTTTGTGTGTGTGGCTGAATAAAACTCCATTGTGTATATACACCACATTTTCTTTATCTAAAGAATGGGTTTGGGGGCTGCTAAACCTTGAACAATACTATATAATATTTATCTAGGTTTAAGGTAGAAGATTGGTTAAAAGTGTTACTTAATAGCCAACAAAAACTGCAAAACATTCTTAAGATATGTCTGTATATTTAGTGTTGTGATTTTAAGGTTTGTTTATTGATATCAATCTTATTACTAATATTTTTCTGTTCAGGAATGGGGTAATATAGTGTTTAACAGTACAAGTTTTTGAGCCAAACTGCCTGAGTTCAAATTCTGGCTCCTGTGCTTCCTAGCTATGTTACCTTATATATAAGACACTTAACTACTCTGTGGCTGAATATTCTCAGATGTAAATGAGGATAATTATTATGCCTATAGCATAGCACCATAGTGAGGACTAAATGAGATGCTCCAGCATGGTGCCTTTCATATAGAAAGTGCTCAATAAATAACAACTATTAGTATTAGTTTTATCCCTGCCACTCAGGCTAATGCTGGCCATCATTATATACCTTATTGGTTTTTATATATCAACATTAACTTTTTTATAAATCATCAAGTGGATTCTGTACCTTTAATCCTACTATAGTTTGAATATCTAAAAGTCCATTTATTTAAAGTCTTGGTCCCTAAGGTGACATTACTGAGAGGTGCTCTGGACCTTTAGAAGATGGGACCTAGTAGGAGGTCCTTAGGTCATTGCAGGTGTACCCTCAAAAGGGTCTGTGGGGCCCCACAATCCCTCTGCTTCCTCTCTCTCTACTTCTTGGCTTGGGATGTGATCACTTGCTCCAATATATTCTCACAGCATTGCCATCTGCCACCCTTATCAGAAGCCAAACCAATGGGCTGCCCAGTCTTAGATCTGAACCTCCAAATTGTGAACTAAATAAGTATTTTCTCCTCATATGGTAATTATCTCAAATATTTCTCATTACATGGTAATTATCTCAGGTATATAAGGAGAAAAGTAGTAATGAGATTCTGAATAATACAACCTCCAAATAAGTTTTGTCCATTGTAGTCATCCAATCTAAATTTTTAATCTAAATTATTGTACACTTTGTCTTTGAAATCAACTGACATGATCCAGCAAATCCTAATACTTAAGGCTCTGTTTTTACTAGAGTCTGGGAAACATATTCTTTCTCATATGATGCCAATGGCTGCCCAAAGAGTAGCTCATGCATCACCACTACTCCTTGTTGGTAGGCAGAGCAGGAAGCTGGTAATGTGACATGATTAGATGCTGGTGTTCTTCATTTCTGTGTAATACAAAGAAATGAAATTTCATTTCCAATAGTTTTTCAGACTGCTGAAAAAGGTTTAACATTGATTTTATCTGACATGTTGGGGTGGAAAGGAGAGGACCCAGCAGGTGGAAAAGCGGGATTCCAATTTCACTAAATTCAGACACAACACAGGAGATTAATTTTCAACAAGATGCTATCGGGCCAGCTATGTGAGGAAGTGCCAATCAGAGAGGTTACGCCTGTGAAGAGATGGCATTGTGGGTATGCATGAAGTGGCTTCTGATAAGGGTCTTCCCATTAATTACAAATGGAGGGTATAATTTCAGAAGCCTGTGATAAACTCCACCAAGGGCGCCTGCCTAAGTCTGTAACAATAGGGTTCAGAAAAATTCCAATTAGCAGATTGTATCCAGCAATGAGGCTAATAGAAATGAAAGAAGAATCATTTGGGCTAGTCCTGAGAGTAGGGAGATTAGAACATCGCCTATCCCTCTGTGATATCTTCTGGCCATGGAATTTAGTTGAAAATATGAGGAAGGTGACTTTATCTCACTTTCTTCTCTGCACTGCAGAGAAGAAATGTGATGAACTCAGCTGTATGATTCTGTCCCATGCTTGTTAATATAATATACAAAAATCCTAAAAATATAATGCTATCTTTTCAACAAGGAGTCCTAAGGCAGATCTAGAAACAAATTCATTAGTGCCTAAATGCAAATCCCCAGAGAGAGGCAGGCAGTGTAACTTCTTTAGTGGTCATGTCCTTGGCCCACATGTTGCAAATTTTGAAATTCAGTCAAATTGGTTGATGCATCAAGTTTCTTTAGGAGTACACTTGTAGGTAATATGAACCAAATCTAATTTATCATCCTGTTGATTTCTTCCTATCTTCTTCGCTCATCTTTTTTATTTCCTTTTTTAAAAAAAACATGATTTTTAATCAGAAGCCTAAAACCATTCAGTTGGAGATTGAGGGAAGGTAAAACTTATTAAGAAACAATAAAATTGAATTTTCTACCTGGCCTGAATCTGAACACAGCATGGCAGTTGTAGGATAATTTTTTAAAAACCATTAAAATCATGATCTTTACACAAATTTAAAGTCAATTCATGACTAAGACTTTATTTAACTCATTAATTAACAAGGGAACCAGTAATCCAAGGGTTTGCAAGCCAAATCCAGGCTTTCAACTAATGTTGCAAATAAAATTTTATTGGAGAACATCCAGGCCCATTCATCTATGCATTGTCTATGGCTATTTTCATGCTATAATGGCAGAGTTGTGTGGTCCACAAAGTCTAGAATATTTACTACTTGGCCTTTTATAGAAAAAAAATTGCTATGGGCCTTCAGGAAAGCTGAAATAAATTTATATATGGATACAAAATATTCAATTATCTGCAAGGCTTGCATTCCAGCAGATAAGAAATATCTGCATTATAATGAGTGGAATTTAAAGCTCAAAAACAATCAGAGATTTGGATAAGTGAAAGGTGCATTTGATTTATCATTTAAAGTTCCCTGAATATTTAACAAAAATAAAAATAAAATAAATAAAACTATGGCGTACAGAACATAAACACGCACACACACAAATCAAAGGCATGAGGGACCCATAAAATATACTAGACAGGATCTCCGGTTTTGTTTTTGGCTCAATCTGAAGTCTTTTCCAATTTTTCTTGATAGCTGCTAGGAGAACACTAGGTACAGAGCTATCACTAGTGAAAATGGAGTAGGAAGCAAACTATACAATGGTTTGTAAGGCCTGGGAAAGACCTTCACTATACACAAGTCCCCACCAGTTTACTTCTTGAAATTCTTGCCTTTCAACCAAGGCAAGGTGTTCTTTCTAGGTGCCACCCATTAAAATGCAAATACCCTCTGCTAGTGACAGTTCCAGATGTGGTTACCAAAAACAATTTGGTATAGTTTTTTTTTTTTCAGATATTAATCAGTCACCTAGGAGGGCCCAAAGATTAAGGGACCTGGATGAAAAACTGGTAAAATTTAGTGAGGTTAATTAATCTATATAGAAAGAGTCTAAAATATAAGAATAGATCATAGAAGGCACTACTGGTTAAGCCCCACAGGGTCTTGCATGAAAACACTGAGTTAACAAACAGAAGGTGAACAACAGCTCCAGATTAATTGATATTAAGTTTAGGCGATCATTAAAAAGTACACAAAAGTGCATTGGGGGCTGTGCTCTTAAAGTTTCCCATATTTTAGAGTTTTGTCCAGAACATGGTGAACAAAACACATTGCTGTGCTAGGGAATGTGCTTTTGATTGGGATACATTTATAACACATTTGTTAAAATGATAGGAACCACATTTGCGAAGAAACTAGTAAGTTCTAAACATTATGTAGATAATACACACAAAATTTCATTTCATCCTCATAAATTTGCCCAGCTGCTATTATTTTTCCCATTTAATAGACACAAAAAGTTTAGTAAATGGCAAAGCCAAGACAGGTATGCTTAAATTGCACTGTGAGAGACCTCCTCCAAATTGCTGTTAGTACAACCACTGTTCTCTGCATGTCCTGATCATCTTCTGATTTAGATCCTATCCAAAGTGCTGTAATTACCTTATCCTCTTTAACCCAAGACATGTCATTATCTTGGATGATTTTGGCCTTTCTGCCAGTTCCTTGGCCTGTCCATCTCCTCTGACCTCCACGTCCACTGCACTTCAGTCCTCTGTGTTCATGGCCAATCCAGAGCTAGTCATCACTCAGCGCTGCTCCACTGTGCACATCATGTCCTCCAGTGCCCTGCTCTCTGGCCAGTGTCCCATCCTCCCAGTTCTCCTACTCCATCTGAACATCAAGTCCCTTTATGACTCCATTCTTTCCAGGCTTCATTTCTGCTTCTGTTCTGATAAGGACTTCAAACTCAATGTCCCGAACTGAAGTTTTTAAAACCCTAAACCTATTCTTCCTTCTATATGCAGTTAGTGACAGCACCAACCAGGCAAGCAATCTAAAAATGCAACATCCTTGGTTTCTTCTCCTTCCCTTTCCTGATACATCCCATGAATGTCTTAAATTTGTCCTTTCCTGTCCCTAGAAACAATGTCTAGTTTTAAGAGTCACATTCTATCTTTACTGGACTAGTAATATCTTTTAACTAGTCTTATCATCCTGAAACTCATCCAACAGTATGCTGGAGTTGGATCATACCAGCTAGTAAGAGCTGGTTGTCTGTTTCTCTTCCCAGCACATGTTTCACGATGTCATATTGGTAGCTCAAAATTGATATGGGGGTGTGTGGGGGGGTATTATCACCACAGAAATTGGCAAATGCCAATGATTTTCTGGTGTAGAGTTGGTTGTTAAACATTTACCATCACAGCCAGGTGCTGTGGCACACACCTGTAACCCCAGCAGCTCAGGAGGCTAAGGCAGGAGAATCACAAGTTCAAAGCCAGCCTCAGAAACAGTGAGGCACTAAGCAACTCAGTGAGACTCTGTCTCTAAATAAAATACAAAATAGGGCTGGGAATGTGGTTCAGTGGCTGAGTTTCCCTGAGTTCAATCCCCAGTACCAAAACCAAAAAAAAAAAAAAAAAAAAAAAACATTTACTATCACAATTTACCACTGCCTGTTTCCCACACTCTGGCCAAACTGATCTTTGTATCATGTCACTCTCGTGTTTAAAACCTTTAAGTTGATCCCCATGACCAATGGATAATATCTAAGTCCCTTAATGGCATTCAAGTTCTTTCATCATTTAGGCTTTGCTTAAATATCCAGCTTCTGTTCCCATTTCTCCTTAATCTCACAAGGGTCCCAAACTGGCTCCCTCAAGGCAAATTTGCTTCACATATATATTGTGTTTGACTTGCATACTGTCCTTAAATTTATTTATTCCAAAATTCAAAACTTTAAGAGATTCCGGCCCCAAATCCTTATTTCTAACTTCTCTTGAAAAATTACAATGTGGGGCCTGTTTTGAGCTTAAAAATAACAATATTCAGGAGCTGAGCAGCAGGTGCACCCTTTGAGAAGAACTCCATTGTTTAACAGTACCTATCATTCAGTCATCCAAATTATGCATATACACCCATACCTGCACCTCATATCTGTTACGTGACTGGCACCTGTTATAGACCATATCATGATGTCTAGATTATTAGCAGAAACTCTGACCCTCATTTTAGAACTTTCTTTACATCAGCTATCCTAATGATAGTCTGTAGTCCATGCTGAACCTTAGAAGGGCAAAGCAGCAGAACGATGAGAATGGAAGCAACAGAGGAGATAAAAGTAGTAGAAATCTGTGTTCTATGGATCAGAGGCTCCATAATGAAGCACTAGAATTATGAAGAATCACACTTCATTGGAACTGTCCCAAGTTTTTGAGACCTCAGGGTAGTTTTCTTATAGTGTTGAGATGTCTACCTTCTCAGCTGGACATGATAAGAAAAATCCCAAGGAAATTAGCTCATACTGACCCAAATTTTGGGAGTCATAAAAAAAGGATCAGTGTCTTAATTTTAGGAGAGGGGATTTCATTCCTTTTTGCTGAGTGCCTGCTATGTGTTATGAATGCTTTAGGGGAAAAAGAGCAGACCAAGACTGTTCTACCATTAGGACAGAGCTCCCAACCATATAAAAGGAGGCAAGACACAAATGTTTGAGATAATTAGAGAACAAGGTAAAGCTGCATGAGAAAAGTGATTGGGATGAAACCTAGTGCCCACAATATTTGGATAGGCAGCAAGAGATGGTCTCAAAGTTAGGAGTAGGAGCTTACAATGGCCCTTGACTGACAATAGGGTAAGAAACAGGGGCCCCCACCTGGTTATACACACAGGGAGCAGTGAATGAGAACAGTATGGCAACCCAGGAATGACAACACTGACTGGAGGATAAAAGGCAATCTAGAAGGGAGATCCAGACACACCTCCTCCAACACCTTTGGAGGTGACAGAGATTGAAAAAAACCGCCCCTATCCAAATAAAGGGCAGATTTCCCAGCTAGGAGCTCTTTTCTTCCTGGGCAGACTGTGACAAATTGCTCACTTACCATCTCTCCCAACTCTAGGCTTTATTCTGATTATGTTTATGTTCATTTCCAGGCTCACTCAGACCTACTTCTTCTTTAGCCTGTAGGCTTATGTTAATTTCTGAGATTATTCTTTCCTGTGTCCAATTTACTTTATGAGCCAAGTTGCTCACTTCCTGCTGCTTTGTTTGTAGCTGCTCCTTCTAAATGTTTAACAATGTTTACTCACTGCTCCATCCTAGCAATTGATGACCAATGTGCAGCCAGCTTTCAACTATTCAGAGGCTGATGCAACCATTCCAGAGGAAGCAGGTTTCTTGCAAACTCCTCCTCCTCCACCTTTCTCCCACTCCCTGTCTTTTGGCCACTTCCCTGTTTGGGAATCCCTCATGAAAGGTGGGAGGAAGGCAAAAATGATGAGAAACAGTAACTCATTCTTTTGTCAGGTTGCCAGTAACTGTGGGTTGTTTTTCATTTTTAAGAAGTTTTGAAAGTAAAAAGAAAGAAACTATTGATTAAAACAATATAGGAATATTTTGTGAGTATCTCAATTTCCATGCTCTGTTCTTCCCTATAAAATGGAATCATTGGAACTGTTTCATTTTCCCTTAAGTATAATAAGGTCAATTTTTCCCAATATTCTTGACTCCTATCTATGCTTTGAATACTTAGCTCCACTCTTCCATAAAGCTTCCTCTGACCTGGTCTTCCCCATACTCTAGCTCAGATCCTACCACACTAGACTCTTCTGCAAGGCTAATGATGTCTCAGTTTCTTTACTGGACTGAAAACAGACTGGGTTTCAAAAGACACAATTTTTGGTACTGAGGATTGAACCCAGGTGCTTTATATTTGAGCTACATTCCCAGTCTTTTTTATTTATTTTGAGACAGGGCATCACTAAGTTGCTGAGGCTGATTTTGAACTGGTGATCCTCCTGAATCAGCCTCCTGAGACACTGGGATTACAGGCATGTGCCACTGTGCCTGGCCCAAAGAGACATTTTAAAGTTGAAAAAAATAATTTAAGTTCATTGGTCATGTTCCACATGCTTCCCAAGAAGTGCATCTGAATAGCCTTAAAAAACTCTATACCTCTCACCTCTAACTACTACTTATACCAAATATTATATCATAAATATAGCAGTCTTATCAAAGGTCCTTTAGCTATTAGTAACCCCACCACCCAAGTCTAAACGTCCTCATTTACAAAGTACTTCTTCCTGGCAATGATGAATTCTCTTGAGCTTCCTAGGACCTAGAGGAAGTTGGAAGAGGCTTCTCTTCAGCCACCAAAGCTTGATTTAGTTGCAGTCTTTAAGATTATTGTCTTTACCCTTCCAAACAAGTTTATACAGCTCATTTGGAACTGACCACATACTATTATGTACTGTTACCAATTTTATGTAAGTCTGATCTACCCAACATAACTCCAGAAAGCCAGGAACAATTTCTGTTTCCCCTATTCTATATTAGACAGATCTTGGCATATTGTAATAACATAATTTAAGAACCAAACTCTAAAGTCATACACCCTGGGTTTAAATATTGGCTCAGCTACTAAAACTATGTAACTTTAGATATTGATATAGATATAGATACATATACACACATATATGTATATATAAATATATACAGATTCAAGTATAAATAAAATATAATATACATATAAACATAAATATTTATTTATTTACTTACTTACTACTAGGGATTGAACCGAGGGGTGCTTAATCACTGAGCCACATCCTCAGCCTTTTTGTTTTTATTTTGAGACAGGGTCTTACTAAGTTGCTTAGGGTAAGTTGCTGAGGCTGACTTTGAATTTGTGATCCTCCTTCCCCAGCTTTCTAAGTCATTGGGATTATAGGTGTGTGCCACCATTCCTGGCCATATATGTTATTTAACTTCTCTGAGCCTCAACTCCTCAGCTTACCTCAGAAGGTTGTTGTGATATTAAATGTGTAAATCCATGTAAAGTGCTTAGAACAGTGCCTTGTCACACAGCAAGCATTCCACAGACATTAGCTACTCTGGTAAAGACAAGTGACAAGAGAATGGTAAGAGGTGACAAGAGACTCCAGTTTCTAAATTGCCATTTGATAGGCCCTATGCTCCTTCTCTCTACAAACTTTAATCCTGCCCTTCTATGCTTCTCCTTTCTCATATCTAGGTCCCCACACTGATGATGGACACCCAGTTCTCTGAGTTCACACCAGACATCACTCCCATTATGCTGGCTGCCCACACCAACAACTATGAAATCATCAAATTGCTTGTCCAAAAACGGGTCACAATCCCACGGCCCCACCAGATCCGCTGCAACTGTGTGGAATGTGTGTCCAGTTCAGAGGTAGATAGCCTGCGCCATTCCCGCTCCAGACTGAACATTTATAAGGCTCTGGCAAGTCCCTCACTCATTGCCTTATCAAGTGAGGACCCCATCCTTACTGCCTTCCGTCTGGGCTGGGAGCTCAAGGAGCTCAGCAAGGTGGAGAATGAGTTCAAGGCAGAGTATGAAGAGCTCTCCCAGCAGTGCAAACTCTTTGCCAAAGATCTGCTGGACCAAGCTCGTAGCTCCCGGGAACTGGAGATCATCCTCAACCATCGAGATGACCACAGTGAAGAGCTTGATCCTCAGAAGTACCATGACCTGGCCAAGCTGAAGGTGGCAATCAAATACCACCAGAAAGAGGTAAGCTTAGATCATCTCTGCTTTCAGGGAAGCTTAAGACCTACAGAGTCTGGAGAAGCAAAGCAAGAGTGAGCATTTTCATACCACTTGGACTTCTAACAGATGAATGGTTGGGATGGCTTCACAAATAGGTTCATTTAGCCAAGACACAGAAAGCCTCTATATATTTCTTCATAATCAGAAAAAGTAGCTATCTGGTTCTTTGATGGGAAAGCATTCATTCATTCAACAAATAGTGTTCTAGGCTCTTGGGATACAGAACACAGTCCCCAGCCCTGCCTTTTTGGAGCATACAAGCTAGCAGTGAAGATTAAATGATCCAAATTATGCATATACACCCATACCTGCACCTCATTTCTGTTACCTGACTGGCACCTATTATAGACCATATCATGAAGTCTAGATTATAGCTAAAAGACCTTTGATAAGACTGCTATATTTATGAAATAAATGAGAAAACTAGTGTTCAATGCATGACATAGGAAGAACTTTTTGTTTTTCCTTCTTTCCTTCCTTCCCTTCCTTCCTTCCTTCCTTCCTTTTTTTCTCTTTCTTTCTTTTGGTATTGGAGAACCCAGGGCCTCATAACATTAGGTGAGCATTTTTCCATTGAGGTACAACCCCAGTCCCAGGTAGTGCTTTATTATCCATTCCCATATTGTTTCCATTGCTATCTGTTATCTGATTCAAACAGTAGGTTCCTGCCAGTTGAAGGGCAAATAGCAATACCATCCCTTCATGGATCCAGGTTCTGAGGAAAATCTCAGTATCTGTTCACTTGATACCTTTCCCTCACAACAACAACAACAACAATTACGCAGGGTGCAGTGAAGCAAGCCTGAAAACCCAGTGACTCTGGAGGCCGAGGCAGGTGGATCACAAATTCAGAGCCAGCCTTAGCAAGTTAGCAAAGCCCTAAGCAATTTAGGGAGATCCTGTTTATAAATAAAAAAAATTAAAAGGGCTCAATAGTTAAGCACCCCTGGGTTCAATCCCAGGTGCTAAAACAAACAAACAAACTATAAAACTATGCCTTCTAAATGGGACAAAAACAAGTGTCAGGGGCAAGGGCAACTTTGAAGGTAATCAAAAATGACAAAGCAGCAACATAGAGACTGAAAGGGTTATCCCAGGGAGGGGAGGTAAGAAAAGGATAGGCTTACCCCTAACTCTCTTTATCCTATTTTTGCTGTTGTCTTGCTTTAATTGAGTGAGTTTCTTAATCTTACTTTTCTCTTCTCAAAAGTGTGGATAATAACAGGAACACTTACCTCCCTGGAGAAATTTAAAGATTAAATAAAATAGGCAATGTGCTTATGTATAACACAACAGTGGGCATACATTAGGGATTCCATAAATATTAGCTGCTATTTGTTTTCATTGTTACACATGGAAGACCCTTGATATATGGTCTGATTCTGTGCATTAAAATAACAGATATAGCCAAAGTCCATCTTCTCTTATCCATTTCTCTCATTGGCTCTGCTGATACATAGTATCAGTTATTGTGTTAAGTGCTGTACTGCATGCAAGGTCTAATTGATTTTTCTACACTTTGGCATCTTTACTATTTCCATTAATGATGTATATTACAGCTTCAGTGTTTTTTTCACTTTACATAAATTGCTACAATACTGTGAGAAAATATCAAAGGTATTTTTAGAACATGAATTGTTTCTAAGTGACAGAATGGTTAATGGGAACAGAATAATTTTAAAGTAGATATTGCAGAATATGACTAAATTTTTCAATTTGCACTACACTGAATAGGAGCTAAACTTGACAGATTTAGGCTCCATCCACCCCTGAAAACTGACAAATCATTTATTGTCAGACAATGTTTCTGCAGCAATGTCATTAATTTTGTATTGTTAGATCATCTTCCAGCTATTTATTTTTTTATTTTTTTTTGAGAAAGAGAGAGAGAGAGAAATTTTTAATATTTATTTTTTAGTTTTCGGCAGACACAACATCTTTGTTTGTATGTGTGCTGAGGATCAAGCCCTGGCCGCACGCATGCCAGGTGAGCGCACTACTGCTTGAGCCACATCCCCAGCCCCCAGCTATTTATTACTTGAACCCTCCTGCTCATATAATCTTTTTAAAAAGAACTTAACCTTTATTTTATTTGTTTGTTGTTGTTTATTTATTTTTATGTGGTGCTGAGGATCAAACCCAGGGCCTCACCTGTCCTAGGCAAGCACTCTACCACTGAGCTACAGCCCAGCCCCTCATATAATCTTCCATTGCCAGTTTTAGTTACTGCTCCACTCTGTTGACTTTCTCACTCTCATGGGGATCAGTTTGAGATATGACCGTGGAATCATCCTTGGTTTCTACATTAATAGCCCTTCAAATCTCATGAAATTTTCATCATTTTTCCTCTTTGTTTTAGTTCTTTTACTGCCCTGAAATTTGCCTCCTATGTTCCTTACTTCATAATTTCTCTTATTATTGTTATTAAAGAATGTCTTTATGTTACTGTGTGCTCACACAGTACATTTTTCAGCTGTCATTATACCTGAATGTACCAAGGAGTTATATTTCTTTTTGCTTTCTTAATTCTGCAGCAGAGATTCCAATAATTTTTTCTGGGAACCATTTGTATGTACATTAAAGTGGAAGGAGTAACATTTTTACTGTGGGAAAATATACATTATATTAAATTTGCTATTTTGACCACTTTTACATCTTAGCAGCATTAAGTACATTTACATTGTACAATCATCATTGCTAGAATTTATTTCTGAAGATACCTAAATTTGCTGAGCATGCTGGCACACACCTGTAATCCCAGTGGCTCAGGAGGCTGAGGCAGGAGGATAGCAAGTTCAAAGCCAGCCTCAGCAAAAGTGAGGTGCTAAGCAAGTCAGTGAGACCCTGTCTCTAAATAAAATACAACATAGGGATAGGGATATGGCTCAGTGGTTGAGTAACCCTGAGTTCAATCCCTGGTACCCTCCCCCAAAAAAGAACAATAAACTTTCATGGGCCACATAAACCCAAATATGACCATAGCCAAATACTTTAGAATTATTTTGAGACATATATTTTGCTCCAAACTTTCCAAGATATTTATCTTAGTAATAGCTATTGATCAATTTTAGATTAGTTTTTCTTCAAACTAAGCCTGATGATGAACATATTAGGCTTGGGATATCAGATATATCTTAAGGTTGGTATTTTAAAGGCATTGCTTGGGGAATATAAAACATGACTTATATTCAAACTATAAATTCCTGGGCTGGGGATGTGGCTCAAGCGGTAGCGCGCTCGACTGGCATGCGTGCGGCTCGGGTTCGATCCTCAGCACCACATACCAACAAAGATGTTGTGTCTGCCGAGAACTAAAAACTAAATATTAAAAATTCTCTCTCTCTCTCTCTCTCTCTCTCTCTCTCTCTCTCTCTCTCTCTCTCTCTCTCCCCTCACTCTCTCTTAAAAAAAAACTATAAATTCCTTCTGAATTGCAACTTCACATTCACTAAAAACTCTGTAATTCTTCCAAGTCTGTGAATTACAGTTTTTTTTTTTTAAATCTGTGGTGCCATTAAGTCTCAAATGTGTTCAGTTTTGGATTTCTCACTATTCAATCCATATGTCTAGTTTGAGTCTGAATATTCTCACTTCCTTGAACAAATCAGCAATATCCTTGCTTGGGGGGGTATTTTTTAAATTTTTAACTTTAATGTGCTTGGTAAGAAATACAATCCTTAGTTACTGAGCTTCCAAAAATTCAGTTTTCTGTGAGAGTTTCATTCTTAAAGTCCCTGATCTGAAGAAGCAGACTGTTCAAAAACTATCCATACTCTAGTCTTTGAAGAAGTGTAATGTACATATAGCTCTTAAGGACACGAACATTAATTTAAAAGGTCATGATCTTGATCATTTGTTTTATCATATTATGCAATACACTTGACTATCCATTTTTCCAGTATAAACTCTCTTTGTATGTGTGTGATGGAACTAGGCAACTAACAAAATTCCTCAAATTCCTGGAGCTATATAGTTTATGTGTGTTAACTCAACAAAGAGAAAACCATTGATGTCTTAAATGGGTCACACCCTGGGATCTGGTGAAACCCCATTCAGTTTGAAAGTTATGTGTTAGGAGCCCCCTAAACATGTTTAAAAAGTAGCTGTAGATGTACCCAACACCTTTATTTTATTTATTTATTTTTATGTGGGGCTGAGGATCTAGCCCAGTGTCTCATATATGCTAGACAAGCACTCTACCACTGAGCCACAACCCCAGACCCCTGAACATATTTAAGACATTTTTTAAGATAGGAAAAACAGTGGAAAGAATCTGACATCACTTTTATAAATGCATATATGAATACAGCACAGTGAATCTCAACATCATGTACAACCACAATCCTAATTAGAATAAGATATAGTCCATGTTTGTAGAAAATATTGACAAAAAATAAATTTTAAAAACACCTGTTGTGGGGCTGGGGATGTGGCTCAAGCAGTAGCGAGCTCGCCTGGCATGCGTGCAGCCCGGGTTCAATCCTCAGCACCACACACAAACAAAGATGTTGTGTCCGCCGAAAACTAAAAACATAAATATTAAAATTCTCTCTTTCTCTCTCTCTCTCTCTCTCTCTCTCTCTCTCTCTCTCTCTCTCTCTTAAAAAAAAAAAAAAAAAAAACACCTGTTGTGCTGGTGGAAAAAAAAATAAAAAGGCCTTTATTCCCTGATAAGGCTGGTGAAGGAGTGAACTAGGATTATTTCCCAGGGCCATAAATGTTCACAGAAATGACCTCTAAATGGGAATGGAACAACAGTGCTAAAAGAGAAACACTGTCCTTTTTATACTTGATTGCATGATTGTTACCAGTTGGATCATGAGGTTCTATCTTTAAGGAAAGTTGGAATACTTCCTCAGTATCTATTAGGAAAAGGACAGAGCAGTTGGACCACTTCTCCACTCTTTAGTGACATCCTGATGACATACTTTGATACCAAATGGGAGAAGTGAAAAAATACTCAGAATAAATGGATAGTTTCTCAATGGGTGGAGGTGTTGTGAGGGAGGTGCTTCAGGAACTCCTGCACCAGGATAAAGGACCCAAAATAAGTTCATTCACACCTTAGGTTTCAGACAGACAACATGACTCTTAAAATTTGAGTTAAGAAACCATATTCCATAAAAATCAGACAATATTTTTCTCTAAAAATGAGATGCAACACAGTTGATTTCCAAAACTGGTAGTTAAGGGATTGTCAACATTAAAAATTCAGAAGATATAGTTTCAGGGAAAGCCAATGTGTTCCAAAGCTCAAGTAAGAATAAAAGTATTAAAAATGATCAGTATTAGGCTGGGATTGTAGCTCAATGGTGGAGCACTTGCCTAGCATGTGAGGCAGTGGGTTTGATCATCAGCACCATATTTAAATAAATAAATAAAGATTCATTGACAACTAAATATATTTTTTAAAAAATGATCAGGGGGCTAAGGTTGTGGCTCAGTGGTAAAGTGCTTGCCTACCATGTGTGAGGCATGAGTTCGATTCTCAGGACCATATTTAAAAATAAATAAATAAAATAAAGGTATTTAAAAATGGTCAGTATTGACATGCATGTGCTTCCAATCACAGATATTGTTAATGAAATCTTTTATTATAGGAATCTAAAATACTAAAGTCATGTTTTATAACTGGGGGCCCCTAGTCCACTTTACACCATCGTTGTATTAAATAATACCTCAAGATATTTTTCATCATTTTTATAAGGCCTTTAAGATAAAACTGTGACAAGGTATAAAGAGATAAGTGGTTTTCCTTACCTCACTGAAGTGTAGTTTGGTTCTTCAGGGGTATAATGGTGATTGCCTTCAAGGATTCTTTACTACCCTTAAGAAATGGGACATTTGAGACCAATGGATATTTGTATATGTCAGTAAAAATAACTCCCAAATAATTTGAGGAAACAGGAGCTATATTTACTTTTATTAGAGATTTTTCTGTTGTTTAGTTGGTTGGTTGGTTGGTTTTTAAGTTTTCTGAGTATTTATATAGACAGAAGAAAAACAACCTTTAAATGTGGACTGGAGGGAGTAGAATCCCTTTATTGAAAAATAATTTTAAAAATCTAGTTGGATCATGGTGGGTTAATAATGCTCAGAGTTATATAACCCCCTCAGGAACAAAATCTTAGCCTTAAATGGAATATAATTTATTATTTCATGAAGGGATTTTTCACCATTGTTTTATCCTCATTATTATTCCTACTAGAATTGAAATAGACTCCCCAAAAGAATTTAATTTAGTGAAAAAATAAGCTCCAAAGAATGAAACAAAAGCTGATTCCAAACTGTAACTTTGACAAGATGTAGAATAAGGAAGTGCTAATCTCTGTACAGATGTAAAACTATTGGATGATATTTGCATGCCAAATAGACTTTCAGGCATTCTTATGCATACATTTTTCAGATACTCCTAAAAAGTTCTGATTTCATATATTCCATCCCATTGTCAGACACATCAGACTTTGAAACGATATTGTTTGATTTGTTCCTTAATAGCATTGAAGGTAAGCCAAAAATTGTTACAGTTATTATTTTATAAATGACAAAGGGCTATGTTCAGAGATTTGTTACAGATCACCTGACAAACCAAAAGTAGAACTTCAGACTCCTGGTACAACATTCTCTCTGATTACCTTCTGTTATATGGGGTGTGTTCATGCTAGTTTAGTAACCTTGAAATTCACTACCAGGTAATTTAAGATGACCACAGGTTCTTTGATTTGTGAATGAAAACTTTATTAGTTTAAAACTATTAAACAACAAAACTGTTTTGACCAATAGTCATAATGACAATAAACAATTATAATCTAATTGAAATACCATCCTAGGGGATATTCCCCTTTTAATTTCCATTAATTGTAGAACAATAAAATCGGGTCCCAAGATGTGAGATAGTTGATATGTGCTTCAGTCCATTGTTAGGTTGAAGAGATTCTCTTCTTTGTTATTATTTGCTGTTATCTTCAAGAAGCCTATTAGAACAAATACAAGTAAAGGAAAAACCACACTGCTAAAGTCAAAGATTTTTGACTAAAAACAAAGATGAGATCAGTCTTTTCCTTCTGGAAGGAAACCAAATCTTACTTGTTCTATAAGGTCTTAATAATAAAAATATGCAGAACTAGGAGAAAAATATTGCTAATGTCCAGAAAAATCAGGATGTATTTGGCGAAAAAAAAAAAAAAAAAAGATCAGTGATCAGTTCTCACATGTTGGTGAGGGCAAACTGGGTCTTATTCACTTCTTCAACCATTGTTTATATCAGAGAGTACGTCTTCACATAGCTCATCTACATCTATCATGGCTTGATCTATATCAAAGATTAGGTCTTCATCTTCTTGTAGTGAAAGTATTGATTCCAAGTCAGAGAGATCACCGAGATCTGGTAGTGAAGGTTCTTCAGGAGGAGATGCATCTGCACCAATCTGTTCTGTTCTATCATTTTGTTCTTCACAAGGAACTTGTTGTTCTTGTGAAATAGATAGTAAGAGCTCCTCAGCTATTCTTATTAACTGGGCTACACACTCAACAAGTCCACCAACTAGTATAGGAATTGACTCAGACTCCATGCTCTTCTTAACAGATAAAATACTACTAAAAACTGTAGCAAATGGACTCTCGATGACAACGAATCCTGTGGGGCTAGTAAGAGTTCTCTGGTTTGCTTAGATGATAAATTAGGATATTGATATGATTCTGATGGTGGTCAAGTATAGAATGAAGTCAATAGTACCACAGGATGTTTTGATAATGTTGATGAAATCTCCAACAAAATGTATTTATTGTACTCTTGTTTGTACCAGTAGTGAACTGCTGATATAATGACCATCAGATAGATAGTCACAGGCAAGATTTAAAAAAGCAGCAAAGCAGATCTAATGATAGAAAAGAGAAATATAAAAATTAGTATGATTGACACTTTATCCATCCTATAGGTCCTAGCTACGGGATACCCTTATCAAGAGTTATCCATAGGGTTAAAAGAGGATCTCTAGATATTGTTCTCCTTTTGTGATAATCTAAAGACTATCTACTTCCTCTTTGCCCATGGAATTTCTCATGGTTTTTATGTCTTCTTAGGGGATTTGAAAATAAAGTGAGCATAGGTACTTTGTCTCTCTCTCCTGAGTATCTCTGTTGGGGAAGGATACATCCACTCAGGGTCTTTCAATTAACTCTGTCTTTATTCGCACCTTTGCATCATTGCTATTTATATTTGGAGCTACTAAGTATTTTCTGTATTTTTAATTATACATTCATTAAAATTTCCAGTTGCCCTGCATCCTAGTGGGGAGTACATGGTAAATGAAATTCCCATATTCTCTGACTTTTGTGAAATTTAGGAGAACTGAAGGTATAACGTTAGTTTCTTGTTGTTTCCCATTACTGCCGATCTTCCATATCTAGCAGCTAATTCTTCCAACTTTGTATAAAGCTATGATTGCACTATTTTCATCTATATGTCTGGTGGACTCTGCATACTCCCTCTCCCACAGCAAGCATATACTTCTGTAAGGCAATACTCTGTGTGTGTGTGTGTGTGTGTGTGTGTGTCATGCTGGGGATTGAACCCAGGGCCTTGTGCACGTGAAGCAATTACTCTGCCAACTGAGCTATATCCCCCAGCCCAGTCAATACTCTTTATTTAAAGATCTAGAGACTGGCCCAATATAATCTACCTTCCGTGTGTGTCTGCCTTATCACTCCCATTCCTCTTTAAATGATTTTGTTGAAGATATAATAACTGTTTGGCAATATAACATATCTCATATTGCCTGCTCACTTGTTTGATTCATAGTATTTTTCACTACTTCTCTCAACTTACCTAGTACATTTATGTCCATATGCTCTAAGGTTCTCTTAACCCATTAAATTGAACTGAGGTTTGTCTTACCCATTACATTAAACTGAAAGGAAACTGAACTAGAATCCAAGGTTGTGTGGTCTACATTATTTTTTGGGGGGCGGGGCAGATTGTCTCCTCTCTCATTACAAATAGATAATTCTGTCTTTACATTATGATGAGCTGCTGTGTGTCCTATATAAATAGTTAAATCATTTCTATTGATTTCTTTTCATATCTCCATTCACCAAATTGTTTTTCCTGTAATAGTCCAGTTCATAATTTTCCAGTTCTGAAAGCATATATCTTCAGCCTATGGCTGATCAGTGTGGCCACTTTTTCCTTCAGCATATCTATATGTTAAATTTTGGGATACTAATCCTGTAAATTGGGTTGATTTTCTTTCTCCAGCCTCAGTCAGGCTTTTCCTAGCAGAGAGTCTTAGGTAGAAACCATCCATCTCACTCCTTTAGGATACTGCCAAGTCTGTTATTACCCAATTTCCAGAAGTTATGACCAGAGTGGGTCCTAGAAAGGCAAAGGCTTCACCTTCATCTCACTATGCTCTTTGGATGTTTACTATAGTACAGTAAATGATCAGCCAGATGGTCTATAATTTGCACATGGAGTTTAACTGATCTGCACAGAACCTAGTTTGACCACTCAGCTGTAAATTATTTCCAATTAGCATAAATTCTGTCAGAGCATTCCAATGTTTTTGTCCAAAATCCTACCATTTTCTGCAAAATATACACTCAATTTTTGTATTATGACACCTAAGGCTAGCTCTTATTTTCTTGTTTATTTGCTTTTCTGCCTCTTACCCTACCCTCACATAGATAGACTAAAATGTAAGTGCCATGAGATTAGGAATCTTGTCTGTTTTGTTTTGTGCTCTATACCCAAGGCACAGAAAATTGCCTACCACATAGTAGATAATTAGTGAGTACCCTGAAATAAGAGAAGGAAGGGAGGGAGAGAGGCACAACCTTTAGCTCATTCATTCAGTAAATACCATCAAGCTTCAGCCATACATGGGGATAGCAGTGAGTGAAATAATGAACTAGCCCATCAGAATTCATAGTTAATAAAATAAACAGGAAAAGTATAAACAGAGGGAAAATATTCACAAAGCATGTATCTGGCAAAAAAAAAAAAAACTTTTACCCAGAATATATAAAGAATCCCTACAACTAAACAATAAAATTATAACAATCCAATTTTTAAAATGGGGAAAGACTTAAACAGACATTTCACAAAGAAATAAAAATGAATGGCTAACAACATGAAAATGTACTAGGTATAATTAGTCATAGGGAAATACAAATTAATATCACAATAAGATACCACAATGTACTCACTAAACTAGCTAAAATCAAAGAACAACAATACCAAATGTTGACAAACATATAGATCAGCCAGAACTCTCACACACTCGTGATGGAAGTATAAAATGGTATACCTCTTTAGGAAAACACCTGTCGGATTCTTAAAAAAAGCTAAGCATGCACCTATAGCCCAGCAATTCCACTTGTAGGTATTTACACAAGAGAAATGAAAATTTACAAAGAGATTTTTACAAGAATGGTTATAGAACTTTAAGTAAAACACCAAACTGATTTCCAACAAGATGGGAAGGGGGAAAAAACGGTGGTATATTTATACAATATAACACTAATCATCAATAAAAAGAAGGGGCCAGACAAGGTGGCATACACCTGTAATCCCAGAAGACAGGAGGATCCCAAGTTCAAAACCTGCCTCAGCAACTCAATGAGGCATTAAACAACTCAGTGAGACCCTGTCTCTAAATAAAATACACAAAAGGGCTGGGGATATGGCTCGGTGGTCAAGTGCCCCTGAGTTCAATACCTGGTATCAAAACAGCTATATAAAATGCAAAATAATCTATGGTGCAAAAAACATGAATAGTGTTTGCATCTAGGAGATGTAGAGACATAACAGAATATCCTAGAGTGATGTAATAATCATATTTTAGATATAATTGTAGGTTACACAGGAATATGCATTTGTCAAAAATCATTAGCTGGCACTCTTAAGATTCATGCATTTCCTTATATAATTTTTACTACCCCCAAAAAGAGTAACCAAGCACAATCCCCAGACTCAAAAATATATATCAAATGAGATGACATACCCCTAATTAGTTACTATAATGTATGTTCATTTTAATGGAAAATATTATCAAGGATTATGAAACTCACTTTTATATATTAGTATATTTAATCTTCATAATAAAATAACTATGAAGTTGTGGATGGAAAAATTGAGGATCAGAGGGATTAAGTAACTTGCACATGGTAAGTAAAGATGCATAGCTGGAAGTCAGCCCAGGTCTAACTCCTGAAGTCCTATATCAGAGGGTACAAATAAGGTACCTGCAGTAGCAACTTGGTAGGGCCAGACCTGACATCTCATTCTCCTAAACAGGAACAGAACTGAGAATGTTAATATTACTTGCTATCCCTAGAAGCAAGCTGAATTCTAAGTTGAGTTTGACTAAGGCAGGGGAACAGAGAAACCTGGATCAGTCCCCTATGGAATCCTCATCATCTTGTGACAGGGATTTTATCTGCCCTTCACCTGACCTACTGAACAGGCCTAAATACTCATTAACCATTCACCTGTGATACAGCCAAGATGGATGAGAGGGTCAAGGCTATGCCTATAAAATGATTTCTGGACTTCCACTTTCAATTAAGATGTGAGTGCTCCTGAAACATCTAAAAACATGCCCAATGGTAAATTGCAAAACTAATAGATTTAAGGATATTATTAAGGTATGAAAACAAAGACAAACTGTTCTAAAATTTCAGAGAGTGAGCTGATAGGGGCATCTTTTTCTTCCCTGTGGCATTTGCTAATTTTGGGCACAGATTGAAAATAAGGCTTGGCTCTAAGGCAGAAGGACTCCAGGCTCTAAGGAGAGGACCTCTACTAAGGAAAAGGACAAATTAATGTAACTTGGGGTAGCTGAAATAGGCTAGCACGATGTGTTGGAAACTTAAGGGTGCAGGGCTTGTTTTTCTTACCTTAAATTAGTTGATACCTGCTGGTACCTGGGTGGGAAATGTAGAATGAAATTTCCCACAATCTCCTGGTGCTTCAGAGTCAAATTCTCACTAGAGGGAGTAGCCATAAACATGCTACTGGTCTCTGCCTCAAAAGGTTTTGAAGTTAGAGGGATATAAGGGAGGCTAATGAATAAATAAGATCAAAACCACTCTCAAAAAGCACTTTAGACAAAGGGATTCTAAAACATGTAAGGATATATAAAGGGAAATATCTTGAAGAACTAAACTGGAGGACATCTGATATCAAGGTTAAGACACAGAGAGACAAATATTCCATGTTCTCTTTCATACAAAGGAACTTAAAAAATCAATCTGAATGTAGAACAGTGATTACTAGAGGCTGGGGAGGATAGGAAGGAGTGGGAATAAAGGAAGACTGGATAATGAGTACCAAAACTCAAGTCAGATAGAAGGTATATGTCCTGGTGTTTCACAGTAGAGTGTGATACTATAGTTTACAATAACCTAGTGTGTGTGTGTGTGTGTGTGTGTGTGTGTGTGTGTGTGTGTTATGAATAACTAGAAGAGAGAAGTTTGAAGTCTCCAAACATAAAGAAATGATAAGGAGAGAGAAAAGCCAATTATCCCAATTTGATCAGTGCATGTCTGCACTGAATATATGTGTTGAAATGCCACAGTGCACACCACTAATATGTGCAAAATTATTACATGTTAATCAAAAAAATTAAATTAAAAAGATAATCAAGGCTAGTTTTATGGCTATGGAAATTAAAACAGTATAGTACTGGCACAAGAAACAGACATAAATTCTGGAAAATGAAGGCAAAGTGATTTGGAAATGTAGCTATAAAATATCTACTGATCAACAACCTATTTATCAGTCCAGATATATAAAATCAGGAGACTATCTGAGTAACTCATGTTTCAGTAGCCAGCAAACTTTATACAAAGATTAAGTATATTTTCATGGATAAATCTGGGAAGAATTTTATTTAAAAAATCACTATGATTTTACTTTAAGATTTGAAAGCACTAATACCCAGAGGTATTACAAAGGTAATAATGAAAATATACATTCAAGTATATAACCTAGAGTTAGAAAACAAACATGTAATCAAACTTTTGTTTTTATATTACAAATAATTTCATGATTTAGATAATGGCTATTGATGAACAACTGATATAATTATTGATGTTTATAAGATTATATGAAAATTTCATCTTATGATTAATAAAAATATTTTAAAGCTGTAACTACAAATTAGTCACCAACAAATGTTTTAAGCAGATACGAAATTTAACAATTTATAGGATTGTGTATTAGCTCTAACAGTTGCTGTTTGCTGTTTTGTACATGCTATATTAGGGAGAAAGCTTAATTTTGTAAATGAATAAATATTCAACATTTTAAAAAGTCCCTAAACAATGTAAATGTTGTTTTTGATCCTTGATAAAATAAAGACTGAAGATTCTTTCAAACCATCCCTGGGGGAGACTGGCAAAGGTTTCCAGATTGTTAATCCTTTCACTTATTTTTTTATAGTTGTAGTTAATACTGTTAAACAAAATAAAATTCTTTGTCCAAAAAAAGAATACCAATGTACATAATTTTATATTTCATGTTATTAGCTTCAATAAATTTGCTCTTTGTGACTCTTAAAAAAACAGACATAAATTAATAAAGCCATGTCCATTACCTCACACTAAATACTAAAATAATATAATAATAATTTTAAATGGATCATAGATCTAAATATGAAAGATTAAAAAATTTAGATCAAACCACAGGAGAAAAATCTTCATGAGCTTAGGTAGGCAAATATTTCTTATAGGACAAAAACATTAACTATGAAAGAAAATATTAATGTTTTATTTCATTAAATGAAGAACTTCCACTTATAAAAATATACCTTAAGAGGGTGAAAAGCGGGATGGGTTTGTGGTTTAGTGGTTGAGTGCTTGCCTTGCATGCGTGAGGCACTGGGTTTGATCTTCAGCAACACATAAAAATAAAATAAAGATATTGTGTCCACCTATAACTAAAAAATAATTTAAAAAAAAAAACAGGGTGAAAAGATCAACCAGAGTTGGAAAAATATTCCCATTATGTATCCAATAAAGAAACTTATATTCATTCTACACATACATTTTTTTAATATTTTTAATTGTAGATGGACACAATACCTTTATTTTGTTTAGTTTTTTTATGTGGTTCTGGGGATCAAACCCAGTACTTCACATGTGCTAGGCAAGCGCTCTACCACTGAGCCACAGCCACAGCCCTACACATATATTTTTAAACTTCTAGAAATCAATAAAATATAATGTAATTTTTTAAAAGTAGAACAAAAGAATTGAACTGACATTTCACAGAAAAGAATATCCAAATGACCTATATGCACATGAATAGTTTTTCATCACTATTATTCATCAGGGAAATGCAAATTAAAACCACAATAAGATATTTTAAAAACTCACCAGAATAGATAAAATTGAAAAACAACAACTTAAATTAATAAGCTTTGAGAACATAGAGCAACTGGAACTCTCATACATTGCTGATAAAAGTATTAATGGATGTAACTACTTTGGAAAACTATTTGGCAGTATCTACTGAAAGTAAATATACCTCTATCTCATGAACCTGCTATTCTACTCAAATTAAAAGAGTACAAATATCCACCAGAATACATGTACAAAAATATCAAAAGATGAATAACAATATAGTAAAACCATTCCATTTATATGAAATTCAAGAACAGGCAAATTAATCTATAGAACAGAAATGAACAGAAGATTACCTCTGAGTCACCTCTAGGAAGAGAGATTAGAAAGCTTTCTGGAGTACTGAGATGCCGCAGTCTGACTGGGCACAAATCACGAGCCACTCAAGCAGGAACAAACTTTATTTCTGAACTCCACCAGCACACTCCACACACGCTCCCCAAGAACTCTCCCGAACGCCACCCACGTGGCTCCTCCAGGAACCACCACACACCAACCAGAACTCCCTCCCCTCATCTGCATTCACTCTCAACGGGAACTCCAAAGTAGTGGGCGCCCGAGGCAGCAAGAGCCTCCCTATTACTGGTGTAAAGGTCTAATATACAATTGAATCAATCCAGCATCATCTTAATGGCTCGCCTCTTAACCATTACTTCTGGCAAAATGCCAGGGGCCATTCCAACTCAGCTGTGGCTCTCAACATCTCCCCCCTTCTGTTTAATTAAACAACAAGCAATGTGGCTTAGGGACCGTGCCTGTCTTAGGTTGTCCAATATTTCATATGGTCCTTACCCGTCATCGGATGAGCTGACCTCAAGGTGTCAGCCTCCTGTCTTAGGTTGGTACCATTGCAATTGGATCTTACCCGTCATTGACTACCGGTCCAGCATACAGCCATATTAGTGGATAGGCCTTTGCACCAGTGGGGGGTTGAGGTTCTTTGCCTCACCTCTGTTGGCTCCCAAATTTGGCCTTTGCACCAGTGGGGGAGGTGAGGTTCTTTGCCTCACCTCTGTAGGCCCCCAAATTTGGCCTTGGTGCCAGTGGGGGGGTGAGGTTCTTTGCCTCACCTCTGTTTTTTTTTTAACTCACTTTTCTTTTTCTTTTTTAAAGAGAGAGAGAGAGGGAGAGAGAGAGAGAGAATTTTTTAATATTTATTTTTTAATTTTTGGTGGACACAATCTTTGATTGTATGTGGTTCTGAGGATCGAACCCAGGCTGCATGCATGCCAGGCGAGCATGCTACTGCTTGAGCCACATCCCCAGCCCCGGAGCATTGGGCCCCCCTGTTCATTTTTTGGCAATGGAGCACAATGCCTTTCTCCACTATATCGTGGGTAAACACCTGGTCCTTGTCCATTTTTTGATAATGGAGTACCCTCTATGGTGGTTTGAGAATGGCATTCATTAGCCCAGTGTCTCCCTCTATGGCATTGTGGGCAAATACCTGGTATTCTACCCCTTTGATACCTAGTTTTGTTAAACCTTCCTCCCATGGGGCAATTCCTTTTAAAATGTCCTGTTTGTTCACAATTGTAGCATGTTTTAGGCCTGGCATATAAAGCCTGTTGTACTGCAGCTGCCAAGACTTGCCCTTGTTCATTAATGTCTCTACATAATTTAATATATGTGTTTATTTTTTTTTAAAGAGAGAGTGAGAGAGGAGAGAGAGAGAGAATTTTTAATATTTATTTTTTTTTTTAGTTCTCAGCGGACACAACATCTTTGTTGGTATGTGGTGCTGAGGATCGAACCCGGGCCACACGCATGCCAGGCGAGCGCGCTACCGCTTGAGCCACATCCCCAGCCCTAATATATGTGTTTAAATCTTCATGTCTCCATGGTCTAATGGCCTCCCTGCACCATCTGTTTGCTTGTTCATAAGCCAGTTGTTTTATTAATGGCATTGCTTGTTCTGTATCCCCAAAAACTCTGTTAGCTGTTTGAATAAGCCTATCTATAAAGCCTATCTATGCTGGTAAGGTTCATTAGCTCCCTGTATTACCTTAGATAATTGACCTTGTAAATCTCCATGTCCTTGTAAAGTCTTCTATGCCCTAACCACATCTGCAGCAATTTGTGAGTATATAGCAGGATGATATTCAATTTGTTGCTGCTGATCCTCATAAGGTCCTTTTCCTAACAATATATCTAGATTTCTCTGAGGATAACCGGCTGCTGCATATCGTCTAGCTGTCTCCGTGCAAAATTCCTCATTGGCAACCTTCCATAACAAATATTGCCCTCCATTTAGCACAGCTTTACACATACTAGCCCAATCTGCTGGCATCATGTCCAAGTTGGTAATGGATTCGACCATGCTTACAGTGAAGGGTGCTTGGGGACCATAGGTTGTTACAGCCTCCTTTAACTGCTTCACTGTTTTGAAATCTAAAGCACGGTGAATTCGCTGCCCTCCTGCCTGCTGAAGTAGAGGGCATGCTAATCTTTGAGGTCCTGTCTGAGGATCCCATCTATCAACTACGGGGGTTGGGGGGCCCCCAGCATATGTTGTCTCTATAGGTGGAGCTGTTGGTTGGACACTTACGCCCTCTGGTGATAGAAAGGTGTTAGTAGCAGCAGTTTCCTGAAAACACTGTTTGAACATGAAAAACAGCTACCACCATTTGACTTGGTGGGTGGGACCCTGCACAAGATTGTCCCAGATCTTGGCTGCTATGAGACATCCCAAGACCCCAGAGAGTCTGAAAAGAGATGTAGGAATTCTAGATTTGGGGTTTTTAAATATTACCAGTGCAGAAGGTAGGGCCTAACATAAGGGAAATAAAAACAGAACTTCGAGGTAATGGGGAAAAGGTTTTATTGATTTGTTTTGTTTGTCTAATGGTGATGGAGATGGCACCAAGGGCCTCAGATATTCTAGAAAGCACTCTGCCACTGAGCCACACCCATAGCCTCACAAGAAAAGGGGTCCTATTCCCAAATCTTACCTCAGCTTTTCTTCCCAAGAGGGAAAAAGAAAAGTTGTATTTATTGGAACATAATAATATTCTCCTTTGGAGAGACAGTAAATGATGCTAGTTATTACTATAACAGGATATGGTGTAAAACAGAACTATATTTGAACTATTACTCTACCACTTACTAGCTGAAGGTTGCTAAATTACTCTTTGCCTCAGTTTCTTCATCTGTAAAATAATGATAGTAATAGTCATGAGAATTACCTGAGTTAATACATGCAAGAAGTTTAGAATAGTGCCTGGCATACAGTAAGCACTTAACAAATGCTAGTTAATATAATTGTGTTGGAGAAATTCTAGGATCCAGGAAACAGTGTGTGGTACATCCTGGCTACTGACCAGTGACCCCTACAAGGCAACAGAGGAGATGTCTACAGGCATTACAAAAACTGGAAGGAAGTAACAGAGATACAATTCATCTCATAGATAGAGCTAACTTTAGATGATGACTTTGAACTTGTATAAAGATGTGAGAGGATAGAACTATCTGGCTCTAGTTCACACATGACCCTTTCAGAAGACCTAAGAGCAATCAAAGACTACAGGGCATCCTTGGGGATTAGTGAATCCTCCTAGCCTAACTCTCTATCACTTTGAAGCACTTCCTCACTCTAGCTCTGAGCTCTGTCAGGGCCCTAGCTACATTTCTGGGCTGGCAAAAGCTGACAACCCTGTAGGCTTATCATTGGCTATGCCTTTAATACACTGCCAACAGCATAGAGAAGGCCCTCCACTTAATCTGAGGATAATAATTTTAAGAAAACATGAACCAGTTATTCCTTAAAAACACCCCACTTGGGAAGTAATTGGCAAGTTAATTGAGACAAGATAATGAAAGCCCCATTACTCTCTAACATGACCATCCAAACTAGTCCAGACTTTCAAGTCTTCCTGTGTGAATCATTTGAGCAGGAAGGGGAAGGAATATTATTCCTTTTACCCCTTACTATCCAGCCTGAACTTCAGAAACACAGCTCAGAAATCTGACAAGAGCAAGTCAAACACCACTCATGGCCTCTTCTCTTTTTCTCCAGCAAATTCCAGCTTGCCAAGAGAGACCAAGCTTCATTCATTTTATCAATTGGGAAGAAAATCAGGGATCATATAGTTCTTCCATCCGCCTGCAAACATACTTACTATTTGTCCGTCAAGGATAGGTCTTTCAGTTTTCATTTTCTTCACAATGTAATTCCATAATCCCCCTCAGTAGCTCCTTCTAGTGTCTTATAATTTCCTCCTGGTAATTATATCTTCAAGCAAGTTCACATACATTAACCTACAATAATCCTGTGTAGCAAGGATTATTCATATTTTATGGTTGAGGAAGTAAAAATCCAAAGAGGATAAGTGACTTGCCAAGATTATAAACTCAGTTAATAGCAGAGCAAGGTAAGAAGCTGATTCTTCAGGCTCTCAGCCCTCTGCTTAGTCTATTATACTGTGAGGCCCTGGGTTCAATCCTCAGCACCACATAAAAATAAAATAAAGGTATTGTGTCCAACTACAACTAAAATAAAATATTTTTAAAGCCCTATTAAAAAGGAAAGTTACAAATTAAACTTTTTTTAAAAAAAAAAAGGAGTTACCAAAAGTCTAGATGGACATTAAAATCACCTTAAGAACAGATGCTGACCCATGAGAATAAAAACTAAAACAAGAATACTTTGGCTTCTGCTTTCTAAATTTTCTACTTTTGACCTGTGGAATAGATTAAATTAGAGGATTTGAGGCTGAGTAAAGATTCCTAATATCCTAAGAAGAAAAATGCTTTGCGCTAGAGTGTGGATTTCTTTTCCTTCTAAAGATTTCCTACCTCTATTTTCAAAGGTTTGTAAAAGGGCCAAAGGTCAGTGTTTTAAACATGGGTAAAGCATGAATCCCATTGCCTATATACCTGACACTCAGCAAAACACACCAGGACCACAGCTCTGTCCCCTGTGTGAGAGCCCTCGTTGTATCAAACCAGCATTCTGGTCAAGTAAAAAGATGAATGAAGTTTTCCTTGTAGAATTCCTCACATGAAGATGACTCAAACATTAAGCCAGCTCTGATCTTTCTCCAAAATCCCATCCTTAGGTCTCCATTTCCTTCACATTGATTTGTGATACCTAAACTGGATCCTTAGTATTTCTTCAAAAAACCTACTCCATTTGTAGCCTTCTCCATCTCTAAGGAGATAGCAATTCTACCCTTCTAACTACTCAAGATAAAAAATCTTGGGTTTATATTTGACTATTCTTTGGCCCACAGCCAACCTGTGAGGACATCCTGTTGGTTCTGCCTCTGAAGTATATATACAATCTGACCACTTGTCTTCGTGAGACACCATTATCCACCTCTTACCTTCATTATTTCAACAGCCTCTTAACAGGATTTACTTAGCCTCACTAAAGCCTCTTCTCTACACACAGCCAGAGTGATCTCTTTAAAATGGAAGTTAGAACATGTTAGACCTCTATTTAAAACCTTTGATGATCTGGGCATGGTGGTGCACACCTGTAATCTCAGCAATTTGAGAGGCTCAGACAGGAGGATCTCAAGTTCAAAGGCAGTTTTATGGGGCTGGGGATATAGTTCACTTTGTAGAGTGCTTGTCTAGCATGCACAAAGCCCTGGGTTCAATCCCCAGTACCAATAAAAAAAAAAAAAAAAAAAAAAAAAGCCAGCCTAAGCAACTTAGCAAGACCCTGTCTCAAACAAACAAACAAAATGGGCTAGGGATGTTGCTCAGTGGTTAAGCCCCTCTGGGTTCAATCCCCAGTACTAAAGTAAAATAAAATCTTTGATGACTCTCCATTTCCTTCAGAGTCAAATGCAAAGCCTTATAGTCACCTCTCTGGCCCTCCATTATATAATCTGCAACTTATTCTTCTATTTGTCCCTGCCTCCCTCTGTTTCCACCTCTCTGGCCTCATTGTTATTCCTCCAATTAACCAGGTACACTCCCTGTTTAGGTGCTTGGAATGGTCCTGACTCAGCTATATGAATACCTAAATCCCTCACCTCCATCAAACTCTTATATCTTACCTTCTCAGTGATGGCTTTGCTTATCACCTTTTAATTATTGGACCTGCCCTTCCCAAGCTGCCACTCCTGATTCTTCCTTTCTCTGCCCAACTTTTTTCATTTTTCTTAGAACTTATTATTTTCTACATATTACATAGAATACTTATTTTTTATAATTGTCATTTATTTTCTGGTTTTTCTCTCTAGAATGTAAACTCCAGCAAGGGAGGGATCTTGATTTTGTCTAAGTACAAGAACAGTGTCTAGCACAGTAGGTACTTAATAGATATTTGTTGAATGAATAATAGGGTTAATACTTCCTTACATTTGTATAGCATTTTTTTAGGTTTTCATATCAGATCTCATGTGATTTTCAGAATTTCTGTGAGGTAATTCAAGAAAACACAGGGTTTATTTCCTCCATTTTATATTTAGGATAATCAAGATCCAGAGAAGCAAAACAGTCTATCCAAAGTAACATAGTTAGAATGTCATAGAACCAGGAACCTGGGGTTTCTTTGGTGGCCTGTTTCCATAGCATCCAACAATATACTGCAAAGCCCCTAATCCTTGAGGAAAGGCCTTCCAAATTCTTTGTTAGGACAGCGATATCCCCTGCTTATGACATTAATCTGATATCTCAAACCTTAGTGTATTTCACCAGCAAATGGGAAAGTCATCCAAAGACCTGAGTTTATGTGGTGAATTGCCCTGTGTTTATGACTCTCAAATGGTACTCTCTCCAAGAAACATGTTTTGACTATCAGTGGAATAAATCATTTGTTTCTTTCTGACCATTTCTGCCTTCCTCTTGCATTAAACATTAAACCAGTTTTCCACAGCAATATAATAAAACAGTAGGTGAAATTATAGTCCAAGAAAGCATCTGTAACCTAAATATATTCCAGTATCTTCTTGAAATGCACTATCATCTAAGCCACCAATTGCCTGTGTTGAAAGCTCTACCCCACTGCCATTGCCTTATAAGAAGAGTAGAGACTGTCCTTTTAAATGTACCACCAACGAGGAACCTGGTGTCTACTTGGCAGGAGAAGAAGAAGATACTCCCTGTTTGACATACTG
The DNA here is from genome assembly GCF_964194105.1 of Spermophilus citellus. Taxonomy (NCBI): domain Eukaryota; kingdom Metazoa; phylum Chordata; class Mammalia; order Rodentia; family Sciuridae; genus Spermophilus; species Spermophilus citellus. The sequence continues at coordinate 109,876,236 of NC_138190.1, read as the reverse complement.
TTACCATTGGCATCTAATCCAGAAACTGCTGTATTCTGCAGGGGTGGCAACTATTATGTCCTCAGGATAACATAGTGGAAAATAACAGCTATATTAATGTACAGGCTTTTTAATAGAGATGGCTGTCACCCTGGTAGGCTCACAGGAGGTGACAGCAATCCACAGCCAGGAAAAGGCATGCTAAGTCCTCAAGTACCTTCTGGCAGCTGAATACACAGTACCTATGAGGGAGACCTAGATCATTTCCTTTGACCCCAAGAATGTCATTATACTAGGGATATACTAAACTTCCCAAGAATTACTGAGTAGATAAGGTTTGCCTTCAGTGCCCTTTTCAGAACTGACCTTCCCCAGATCACAGCAAACCAAGTAGGTAAACCTGACTCTATTACCAAGTCAGCTCTACTGCCAGGTTCAACAAATGCTTCCTAAGAAAATGGCAAGCAATCAGTTCAATGAATAAATCTCAGACTAAAACCATAAGTGTCACATAAACACAATCTATCAAATACTTGCTAGACTTTATGGATGCAAACATCCCTGAAACATGAGGACACATACAACCTCAGCCACAAAGGCATGTACTGAAGTATTTGGCACAGGGAAAGTAGGAAGGATGGAAGACAGAGACTTTGATTTTAAAGAGGAGAAACAAGGACACTGGAGGCAGAGACATAGGGGTTCAAATCTAAAAGTTTTCTTTTTTAACAGATTTTTTAAAATATTATTTTAGGTGGACACAATATCTTTATTTTTATTTTTATGTGGTGCCGAGAATCGAACCCAGTGCCTCACGCATGCTAGGGCGAGCACGCTACCACTTGAGCCACATCCCCAGCCCAAAGTTTTCTTTCTTTAACAGGTCACATAAGCATGCTCTCTGTAACTCAATTTCATGATCAGAAATAAGGATAATGATAACACCTTCATCAAGTATCATCTTTGTGATTTAGATAACTTTTTTAATTATGGGGAGATGTCCTATTGCTTTAGTTAAAAAATAAAAGCACAGTTTGAGTTCAAATACAGATTTTAAACCCTACCTCTGATACTTGGTAATAGTATGACACTGAAGAAGGCATTACTCTCTGTAAATTTGGGTTTATTCATCTACATATTGGGAATGATGATGACAACTACCTCGGATGGATACTATAACAGTCTCGTGACATAATATCAAAAATGTATTTTGTAAACCATTCACTTCCAAGGCAAAAAAAAGTTTTCTTTAAAAGATCTTGATTAGGGCAGCCAACCAAACTGGTTTGCCAGGGCCTAAGGGGTTTTCCAGGACCCAGAATTTTGAACAATAAATAAGGGAAGTGTTGAGCAAACTAGAATAAGTTGAACACCCTAGTCTTGACTAGACCTTGACTAGATCTTATCTAGGCCAAGGCCCTGAATGGTATTTAACTGGAATAACTAGGCTTTCACCAGACTGACTTGCCTTGACTCTGAGAGGGCATTAACTACTCTTAGGCCTTTGCTAGGCCTTAACCAGACTCTGACTAGAAATTAACTAAGTTTAGTATCTTCTATAACTTAAATGGAGCAAAATAGACCTTAAATACGGTCAGGCTCTTTCTATGCCTGAAATTAGACTCTGATTAGGCCTTCTATAGACTATTTCCTGTCAAGGCATGAAGTAGGTTCTAAAAAGATGGTAACTAGGCATAGTGTATGACTAAACTTAACTGGAATCTGACTAGAACTTAAGTAGGCTTGGGCCTGGCTATATCTTAACTGACTAGGCCTTAACTGAACTGTCTAGACTTTAGACTTAGGACCTATACATGCCTTAACTAGACTCTGACTACGCTTTTTTAATTTTTTTTTTTTTTTTAGTTGTAGTTGGACACAATACCTTTGTTCCATTCATTTATTTTTATGTGGTGCTGAGGATTTAACCCAGGGCCCTGTGCATGCTAGGTGAGTGCTCTACCATGAGCCGCAATCCCATCCCCTCTGATTAAGCTTTAATTAGGCTTTAGTCCTGGTTAGGCTTTAACTGTGCTGGCTTCCTCAAGTAGTATGACTAGGACCTAAGGAGGTTTAGGCCCTGCTAAGGCCTTAACTAAAGTCTGACCAGATCTTTACTATATTTACATCATGATTAGACCTTATCCAAGCCCAGACATGCCCTAACTAAACTCTAAACCCTCTCTACACTTAGGCCTTGGATAGGTCTTAAATATGGATTGACTATGATTTAAATCATCTTAGGCCCTAGATAGACCTTAACTGGGCTGGTTAACCTTAATTCGTATTTGGCGCTAACTTGTCTTTAACTGAGCTACAGGGGTCTTAACCAGGATTATACCCAATCTAGTCCTTAACTTAAATGAAAAGGTCTTAACTGAGATGACCAAGACTTAAATATATTCAGACCCTGGCATTTTTAACTTGTTTGTGACAGACTATACTGGTCTTAGTCACTGGCTATACCTTAACTGGATTCTGACTATGCCTTCTCTAGAGTTATGCCCCAGTAAGGTATTAACTAGACTTTAACTAGATGTTAACTAGGTTTTGAACCTGGGTAGGATTTAACTGAGTTCTGAGTAGGCCTAATCTGTGTTTAGATCCTAATCAAACCTTAATTGAGATGGCTGATCTTTAACAAGTCCTAGATTCTGACTAGGTTAGAATTGAACCTTGCCTAAGCTCCAGCTCAACCCTGACTAGGTTGATAAAACTTTAAGTGTGCTTCAGCCATGGCTAGGCCTTAAGAGGACTGACTAGGCCTTAATTGAGTTAACTAGCCCATAATTAACCTTAGACCCTTGGTATGCTTAGACACTGACTAGACCTTATCAAAACTTATATCCTGACTAGATTATAACTAGGCTCAGTCCCTAATTAGACCTTAATTGGCCCCTGACTGGGCCTAAACTGGATTTTGGAACAAGGCAAGCCTTAACTTGCTTCAGGATATTGTTATCATTTAACTATAATCCAATGAGGCCTAAACCAAGATGAATATCCTTTAACTAGCTTAATCCCTGGGTATATCTTTAAAAATTTTTAATTAGCTTTAACTAGCTCTAACTATTCCTCAATAAGATCAGGCCCTGGATCTACCTTAAATAGTTTCTGACTAAATCTTAAGTAGATTTAGGCCATGACCAGGCTCCAGGTAGGCCCTACCAAGATCCGACTAGACATAAACTAGGACTAGGCCATGGATTGTCCTTAACTGGACTCTAACTAGAACTAAAGTAGGCTTAGGCACTGGCCAGGTCTAATTGGGGCTTTGTCTAGACCTAAATTAGACTAAGGTCCTGGACAGGGTTCAACTGGACCCTTAATAGACCTAACCTAGGCATAGGCTCTGACTAAGGCTAAACTGTGTTCTGACTAACACTTTTCTAGGCTTAGGTACTGCTTAGGGAATAACTGGGCTCTGACTAGACATAAACTAGGCTTAGGCCCTTGCTGTTGCTTAACTGAGCTCCGACTAGGTCTAACTCAGCTCTCACTAGACCTAAATTATCCTTAGGCACTGACTGGGGTTTAAGTGAGCCTCAACCAGACCTAATCCAGGCTTAGGTACTAACCAGCCCTTAAGTGGCCTATGACTAATTCTTACCTAGACCTAGGACTTACCCAGAACTTAACTAGACTTAATTATATCTTAATAAGGCTCAGGCCCTGACTAGAGCTCATCTGGTCTCTGTCTAGTCTTTTTTTTTATTTAATTTTTTTTTATTGGTTGTTCACAATATTACAAAGCTCTTGACATATCATACTTCATACATTAGATTGAAGTGGGTTATGAACCCCCAATTTTACCCCAAATGCAGATTGCAGAATCACGTCGGTTACACATCCACAATTTTACATAATGCCCTATTAGTAATTGTTGTATTCTGCTACCTTTCCTATCCCCTACTATCCCCCCTCCCCTCCCCTCCCATCTTCTCTCTCTACCCCATCTACTGTAATTCATTTCTCTCCTTGTTTATTTTCCCATTACCTTCACAACCTCTTATATGTAATTTTGTATAGCAATGAGGGTCTCCCTTCATTTCCATGCAATTTCCCTTTTCTCTCCCTTTCCCTCCCATCACATGTCTCTGTTCAATGTTACTCTTTTCTTCCTGCTCTTCCTCCCTGCTCTGTTCATAGTTGTTCTCATTATATCAAAGAAGACATTTGGTATTTGTTTTTTAGGGATTGGCTAGCTTCACTAAGCATAATCTGCTCTAGTGCCATCCATTTCCCTGCAAATTCTATGATTTTGTCATTTTTTATTGCTGCATAGTACTCCATTGTGTATAGATGCCACATTTTTTTTTATCCATTCATCTATTGAAGGGCATCTGGGTTGGTTCCACAGTCTAGCTATTGTGAATTGTGCTGCTATGAACATCGATGTGGCAGTATCCCTGTACACAGTAACTCAGCAGTCAATCTGTCTAGTCTTAATGTAGTCATATGCTCGGCCTAGTGCTCAGTTGACTCTAACTCAACCTAAATTAGGCTTTGGCCATTACCTGCATTTAACTAGGCATTTGTTCATCCTAAAACAGATTTAAGCCCTAACTAGAGCTTAACCAGGCTCTGACTAACAGTTAACAAGGCTAGGTACTTATTAGGGATTAAGTAGTTTCTTTTTTTTTTTTTAAGAGAGAGGGAGAGAGGGAGAGAGAGAGAATTTTTTTAATATTTTATTTTATTTTTTTTAGTTATCGGCAGACACAACATCTTTGTTTGTATGTGGTGCTGAGGATCGAACCCGGGCCGCATGCATGCCAGGCGAGCGTGTTACCGCTTGAGCCACATCCCCAGCCCCGGGATTAAGTAGTTTCTAACTTGACCTAAACTATACTTAGGCCATGGCTGTGCATTAACTGAGCTCTGACTAGACCTAAACAAGGCTTAGGTGGCTATGCCTGAAAAAAATTCCAAAGGGGTCTTAACCCAGCTTTTAACTAGACTTATGCCTTGGCTACACCTTAAAAGACTCTTAAGATTCCTTAACTATGATGAGACTCTTGCTAAGCCTGAATATGCTGTGACTAGACTTTATGTATAGGCACTAAATAGGCCTTAACTGAGCAGATTAGATATTAATTGTTCTAAATAGGCATTAAATAGGCTTAGTTTGGGGCTAGTTCTTGCCTAGCTAGACTAGGTCTTTTGTAGTCTTTGACCTTGGATAGGCCTTGATGGTGCTCTGAGAAGATCTAAATTATACTTAAGTATTGTCTAGGACTTAAGTAGACAACAGCTTAGCAAGCATTAATTATTTCTTAACTAGGCTTAGGTGCTGGCTAAGTCTTAACTGACCTTTGAATAGGACTGAACTATGTGTAGGACCTTGCTATGACTTAACTATACTCCAAATAGGACTTATCTAGGCTTAAGCTGTTGCCAAGGTTTAACTGGGCTCTGACTAGATCTAAACTAGGTCCTGGCTGTGGTTCAACAGGGCTCTAACTATAGACCTAAACTAAGCTTAGGCAATGGTGACACCCTAACTGTGCTCTAACACTTAACTAGGGTAAGGACCAGCATCAACCTCAGCTAGACTTTATATATATATATATATATATAAAATTTTGTTTTTTGCTGGGGATTGAACCTAGGGCCTCACATATGCTAGCAAGTGCTCTACCCTGAGCCACATCCCATATTCCCATATCCCCACCCAGACATAGTTATATCTTAATGAGGTTTAGTCCCTAGCTAGTCTTAATAAAGCCCTTAACAGAACTAAACTCTTTATGAACTTGCAAGTACTTAGCTGCTCTATGACTAGCACTCAAATAGGTTTATACCCTTGGCTAAGTCTTAACTGCATTCTGAGTATACCTGAACTACTGGGGTCTGACTGAACCTAAACTGCATTTAGATCCTGGGCAGAGCTGAGCTAAGCTCTAACTAGACCTAAATAAGAATTAGGTACTAGCTAGGCCTCAAGTGTGCTCTAACCAACAGTAAACTAGGGTGAGTCCCTTCCTAGACCAAAACTAGACTCAATTATATCTGAATGAGGCTAGGCCCATGCTGTTTTAATTAAGATACTACTAGACCTAAACAAGGTTTATTTTCTGGATAGACTTAAACTATGCTTAGACACTGGTCTTGGCTTTACTGGGATCTATGGACCTAAAACAATCTATGTACTGGCTGAGATTTAAATGAGCTCTGAATAGACCTAAACTAGAAATAATCCCCAGCTAGCCTTTAACTTGGCTTTAATTAAACTTAAATTAGATTTGGAATTTTACATTTTAATTTTAGGGTTTAAAATGACCTATTATTAGTCATAAACTGGGGTCTAGAGCTTAAATGGGCTCAGCCTGGATCTAAACTAGGATTAGATGCTAGCTAGGGATTACTTGTCATGGAATCCACCTAATCTTCAGGGTTAACTGGGCTCTCAGTAAATTTTTTTTTTTTTTTGAGGGGAGTATACTAGGGATCAAACCCAGGAGCACTCTACCACCATGCTACATCTCCTGCCTCAGCCTCCTGAGTTGTTGGGATTACAGGCATACAACACTGCACCTGGCCTCACTAACTCTTAAACTTGGTTTATATATAGGGTAAGGCTTATCTGAGGTCTTAAAGACCTAAACTAGGATTAGACTCTGCCTGGGGTTTATCTATGCTCTGACTAGACCTAATCTAGCTTGGGCACTAGCTAGAATTACAGAATACTCTGAAGAGCTCTCAACATAGATAGTTAGCTTTTAACTGGTCACTACAAATTAGCAAGACTCAGACATGCCCTGACTATGTTGAGGCTGTGGCTTGAACTGTGCTCTTTCTACATATTAACTATGTTTAGACCCTGACTATGCCTTAACTAGGATAACTAAACTTTAACTGAGCTAACTAGGCCTTATGGGTCTTATGCTTTGTGCAGCTCTTATGTGGGCTGTCTAAACCTTAATTAGGCTTAGGCTCTAGTCCTTTGCTTAATTAGGAACTGATTAGGCCTTGGCTAATTCAAATATACTCATTCTACCCCCTCAATTCCCTTAGTCAGTATCTTCCTTTACCTCACCTCCTCTGTAGTTTCAGGATGTTTTCTGGATCATAGAAAGAACAGACATGATACCCATCTTACCCCATGGCAGCAGGAAACATGGCCGCTCCTAGTCTCAGTTCAGCCAGCCTTACTTGTAGTGTAAAGCAGGAAGCTATCACCAAATTGACATCCCCTCAAGAAAACAAGGGATACTCTTACGTAGCACTCCCCCACTCCAGAAGTATATTTTAGTCTCACCCAGTCACCATAGTCTGTACAACTTCTTCCCAGATACTTATATTTTGTAACAAGTCTGTAACAGATATAGAAGAAAGTGTTCCCATGCACAAGAGATGTATGTACAATATTTTTTCATTTGCTTCTTTAGTTCTTCTCCTTTTTGTAAAGTTTATCTCCTGCATTTCTTTGTCAAAAAATATTTTTATTGACACATAATAATTCTACATATTTACAGGGTACACTGTCATAATTCAGTGCATGTATACAACATATAATGATCATATCAAGGCATTTCTATTTTCTCAAACAATAATGAGGAATTGGCAGTTAAGACGAGAAATAGTTGGACCAGGCATGATGGCACATGCCTTTAATCCCAGCAGCTCTGGGAGGCTGAGGCAGCAGGATCACAAGTTCAAAGCCAGCTACAGCAATTTAGCAAGGCCCTAAGCAACTCAATGAGACCTCCAAATAAAATATTAAAAAGGGCTGGGGGGCTGGGATTGTAACTCAGTGGTAGAGCGCTTGCCTAGCATGTGCAAGGCACTGGGTTCGATCCTCAGCACCACATATAACTAACTAAATAAATAAATGTCCTCCAACAAGTAAAAAAATATATTTTAAAAAAGGGGGTGCTGGAATGTAGCTCAGTGGTTAAGCACCCCTGGGTTCAATCTCCAGTACTAAAAAAAATAAAATTAAAAATAAAGAACAGAAATAGTTGATGTATTTATAGAATTGCAGTAAAAGGCCTTGTTTAAGTTTCACAAGGCAAAACCCTAAATATTTGTAGTTCCTATGAGCTCAGTCCTACTGTGAAGAAGTAAGTATTCTAATGTATACTACTTGGCTTATTATAGAATACTATAATGCAGTAAACTCAAGAATTAAGAATGATAAATCCAGACCAGAGCATGGGCAATCATTGCTGTGTAATGATTTCACAAATTCTTAGTGATAAAAGAATGGTAATTTGTTCCAAACCCTAACGGTATTATTTGGTTTGGAGTATTTGTATACATGCACTTTTTAGTAAAATGCATTTTTATTTCATTCATTTCTTTAATTTTTCTCCTTTTCTTTTATGAAGTTTTTCCTCCTATGGTTTGTTTTTTGCCAATAACTATTTTAATGGCATATAATAGTTATACTTACTTAGAGTGTCATAATTCAATGCATGTATATAAGTATAATAATCAAATCAGAGAAATTAGCATTTTATTTCCTCAAGCATTTATCATTTCTTTGTATTAGGAACCTTCAAATTGTAAAATACATTTGACTTTTTCTACATTGAGTGTTCACATTAGCCCAACTAAAAATTTTTGTCATCTGTATCAAGTTCTAAGTTATACTTACATAAGCCTGTATAACACCTTCAAGTACAGAGTGACTCAGTACCAGCCCTGCTTGAGGAGGAAAAGATTAACATTAAACAGAGACATGAGGTGGGAGGGAAAGGGAGAGAAAAGGGAAATTGCATGGAAATGGAAGGAGACCCTCATTGTTATACAAAATTACATATAAGAGGTTGTGAGGGGAATGGGGAAAAAAACAAGGAGAGAAATGAATTACAGTAGATGGGGTAGAGAGAGAAGAGGGGAGGGGAGGGGAGGGGGGATAGTAGAGGATAGGAAAGGTAGCAGAATACAACAGTTACTAATATGGCATTATGTAAAAATGTGGATGTGTAACCGACGTGATTCTGCAATCTTTGTAATGTTTTGAACAACCAATAAAAAAAAAAATTTTTTTTAAAGTATCAGCCCTGCTTGGACTAACGAAAATTTATAAGTAGCATCCAAGGAAAAGCAGCTAAGTAGTTCTACTCACAGGACAGTACATGAATAGAGTAACCATACTTTTATTACGCTGTATGCAGAAGTAGGTCAAATGGACTGATCTGAGCACCAAAACCAGGGAGTTTATGCATTCACTCATCCATTCATTACAACAATATTTATTAATAACCTGTATGCTAGTTATCATCCAGAGTACTAAATATACAATGGTAAGCTCATATAGCTAAGACCTTGACCCCACGGAGTTTTCATTCTACCAACAAAATCAGAGGGCCTGCACAACCATGAATTAAAGTCTAGATTAAAACTATCTAGGGGCTGGGATTGTGGCTCAGCAGTAGAGCACTTGCCTAGCATGTGCAAGGCCCTGGGTTCAATCCTCAGCACCACGTAAAAATAAATAAATAAATAAATAATAAAGAGATTGTGTCCAACTACAACTAAAAATAAATATATTTAAAAATATCTATATACTATCAATATACAAGGCAAGGTCAGATGTGATAGCCAATGCCCCAAATGACAGAATAGCTGGAGCAATTAGGAAAAGGGAAGAAAAGCTAGGCAAATAGCCATGTGTGCAGAAAGATAGTTGCAACAAATAAAAGTTGTCCTCATCACAAAACTATGGAAACAGATAGATGTTTCTCAACATTACCACCACCACAACCACATCATTCTGGGAAATTCATTTATATTTTGAGGGTCTTTAGTTCTTCACTCTATAAAATGAAATAGCTTACCTTTTTAGGAAAAATGTAGAAAAACTGAACTAGATACAATGAATGATAAAATATTGTATTTTAGGGGATAGTATGCATAGTGGATAAGAGCCACAGGCTTTAGAGTTGTACAGATCTGAGTTTGAATCTCTTGCCACCTTGTAACTACATGCTCTTATCACTTTGTGATAAGAGCCCTTAGCATATGATTTAATCTTCCTGAGCTTCACATTATTTTTCTGTAAGAAGAGAATGATACTAAGAATAAGTATCTCATGGGGATAGCTGCTATAAGCTAAAATCCAAGAAAGCATGGGAAATATTTAGTTCATCAGTTAACATGCTCTGCTGAAAACCAGGAAAAAAATGAGTTAAGCCTCGCACAACCTAACTTCTTTTTATTCACATTACTCTTTGATTATCCTCAGAGTATTTAGCAGGTATTCAATAAAGAATGGTGTGCTGACTGACTGCTGGGTGCAGTGGCACAGGCTTGTAATTTCAGTGGTTCAGGGGGCTGAGACAGAAGGATCACAAGTTTGAGGCCAGCCTCAGCAATTTAGTGAGACTCTATCTCAAAATTAAAAGGGCTGGAGATGTGGCTCAGTGGTAAAGCACCCCAGGGTTCAATCCCTAGTACCCAAAAAATAAAATAAAATAAGATGTGTAGACTGGTTATTGGCCCTCACCATAGAGCTACAGGAAGATTCAAGAATGATACCAAAGAACCTCAGAAGCTGGAAAAATGTGAAGTAACAGAAATACAAATTTTTCCTTATCCTGGCCCCAGTCCAGCTTAACTTATAACCACTCATTCCCTGTGACCATAACAGAAACATCTTAACAGAAAGCACAGGCTCCATAGGGATGACACATAAAAATCTCGGGGACAAGGACTCCTGGGTTCTCTGTCTTCTCTACTGAAGCAGGGATGCCACTGTCAATTAGTGGGTAGAGGCCAGGGAACCATTGAATATTCCAAAAATCCATAGGATGTTCTCCCAGAACAAAGAATTACCAGCATCCAAAGTCAACAGAGTTGAGTTTGAGAAAAAGTGTGCCAGAGACTCTTTGAATCCCTAGCAGATAACAAATACTCTTAAAGGCCTTTCTTATGGGCTCTTTGGGATATAAGCCATGGTCTCTCCCCTGAGGGAGCTTACACTATAATGGGGAGACCCACAAAGCACACCAAAGCAACCAGAAAAATAAATAAGTATAGCAAATAATTAATTTTTTCTACATAATGTGGTATAGCCACTGAATACAGCAAGAAATTTTTTTAAAAAATTTTTGTTCTTTATACATACACATGACAGTAGAATGTGTTTTGACATATTGTACATACATGGAATATAACTTCCCGTTCTTATGGTTGTACGTGATGTGGAGTTTCCCTGGTCCGTGTATCCATATATGAACATAGGAAAGTTATGTCGGATTCATTCTACTGTTATTCCTATTCCCATCCCTTCTACTGTCTTTCCCATTCCCCTCTCCTGCTCCCTTCCCTTCATTCCCCTTGGTCTAATCCAAAGAACTTCTATTCATCCCTAACCACCCCCCATCATTAAATAGCATCTGCCAGTCAGAGAAAACATTCCACTTTTGTTTCTTTGAGACTAGATTTTTCCACTTACCAAGATAATCTCCAGTTCCATCCATTTACCTACAAATGCCATAATTTCATTCTTCATTATGGCTTTTTAAAAAATTTTATTTTAGTTTTTTATACAATATAGAAAACCCCATAAAAATATAAATAATAAACACATATAATTGTGTTATACTACATAAAATATGCATTATTATATTTTATTATATAAAATTATTATTGTCTATATAAAATACAAACAATAATTATCTATATTTGTGGGGGTACAGTTTGAGTTTTTACATATGTTTAAATTGTGGAAGTGGGAGAATAGTACACATTTGAAGTTCAGAAAAGCTTCAAGGAAGAATTGGATCTTGAAGATCCAAAGAAGAGCTAATGTTTGAAGGAGGCTACTACTCCTTGTACCTTGTAATCTAATTTTAGGACTCCATAGAAAATTATTTTTATTAATCATCAGAGCCAAACAACTGTCCTCAATCCCCACAGTTTTGCAATTCTCTCTCTTCTTAACTTCTATGACGTCGTCATTTTATTTTAATTCTTTTTTTTTTCTTTATGGTGGTAGGGATCAAACCTAGGGCCTCACACACACCAGGCGAACACTCTACCCCTGAGCTATATCCCCAACCCAGCCTCCTAATTCCATTTTGACCTAAGCCTCAAGTTTTGTTATACATTCAAGCTATATAGGTATGTGTACCTCTAAGTCCAGCCTGCTGTTTTTTCTTATTCCCCTTTTCCTCTTAATTATTATATTCATCCATTTACATTCCTTCTCACTCCACAAGGGATTTGAGGTAGTTACAATTTCATGCCATGCATTGTCTCTTAATTATAATACCCACTCCTGAGGTTTTTTCCACCATTTTTATACAAGGAACTTCCAAACTACACCTCTGACCCTAATATTCTTCCTACACACCACAACTATCTGCCTAACACTGTCTACAGATACCTCAATCCAGCATATCCTAAATTTAAGATGATATTTTCATCCTGGTTTGCCCAAGATATTCCAAATTTTAGCACTAAAAGTTCCATGTCCTGGGAATTCTGTCAATCTCATCAAACTAGGACAAAAATTCACTGTGACTAAAATGAACTCATCGATGTCTATACCAAACCCAGTCCTACTCCTGATGTCCTGATGCTCTCCATAATTTAATAGCAGAGGTATTTTCCTTCTGCATAAACCTCAGTTCCTTTATTCATTTATTTATTTGGATACTAGGAATTGTACCCAGAGGCACTAAATTACTCACTGAGCCACATCCCTAGCCCTCTTAACTTTTATTTATTTTTTATTTTTTTTTTTTTATTTTGAGACAGCACCTCTCTAAATTACCTAGGGCCTCACTAAATTGCTAAGGTTGGCTTTGAGCTTGCAATCCTCCTGTCTCAGCCTCTCCAGTTGCTGGAATTATTGGTGTGCACCACTGAACCCTCCTCTTCATCTTCCTCTTCCTTGTACAATTGATTGTGAAATAGTATCAATTTTAACTCCAAAATATTTATTTTACCATCACCTTTTGTCCCCCATTGCTTTAATTTAGGTCTTTATCACCTCTCACCTGGGCAGTTATAATAGTCAAAATCAGCCCCCCTGCCTCTAGCCACTCTGTTGTCCCCTTTGCCAATTCATCATCCTTGCTGCAAAGAGTAATTATTCTGAAAAACAAATCTGATCCTGCATAGGTAATGATATCCTCATCACTATGGAAGTCTCACAGACTGAACCCCAAGAACAGCATTAAACCAAGGTCCCTCAATATCTGAGCATGGCACTACACAGTATGTATAGCTTAAAATATGGTTATTATGGAGTAAAATACACTAGGAGTGTGAGTTGTGAGAGGGAAAATAAAATACAATAAAAACAACCAACATACCCTTGAGAAGTCAGTTTGTCCACACCAATTTTTCATCTTCTTGTTTCTTCAGAGAAATGTGTAACAACCACAGTCAAGGCAAATAAGTACTGCCAGGGAATTCTGGGTAGTACAGACTAGTTACAACCTTGATATTCATCTGAAACACAATTATAAGTTATATTGCGCAGAAACTAAGATAGCATGAGACAAAATTTACTCACTTCCTTAGACTATGAGGTCTTAACTCATCTGTGACCCTACTTCCAAATTACTCCTGTTGCAAGAACCAGAGGCTTTCCATCCCAGACTGGCCAGGAAGCCAAGAATTTGCTTGGAGATGTTTCTACCAGTGGCAGGAAGTATGTATCCCATTTGAATAAGGAGCTGGGGGGAGGAGACTCCAAATCCAGATAATGGAGAAGGCAAGTACTTTCCCTGGGAATAGAAAAAGAGCTCATCCCTTCCTCCCTCAGCAAAACGCACCTAGCCTCTGCAACACTAGCAAGTTGTGATTTGTTTATGAAGTAACTCACCTTGGATGTAAAGGCTGACCTTCACAGAACACTGCAAAAATGTGGCTGCCAGAATAGCAGAGCTGTCACCAAAGGCTTGCCTTTCTACTGGTGGGAATTTTCACCACCCTGTAGATGTACTCACTTCTAAAAGAAGGCTCCCTCAGCTTGGACCCTGCCTCTTTTTTTTTTTTTAATTCTCTGCCACATTCATTTTTTCTAGTTTTTTTTTTTTTCTTTCTGTAGCTTTATAGGACATTGAAACATTTCATTTATCTTCCAAAGACCTTGCTTCTGAAACTAATTCTCCTTTCATTTTAGGTACCTCCAGAGTAAGAAACACACAGAGAGACACCCACACATCCCACAAATAAATACACAGCCCTTCATTGTTTGTTTGTATATTTCTTTATTTTGGTGCTAGAGATCAAACCCAGGGCCTTTGCTGAGTTACACCCAAGACCCCCTGGACTGTTTCATAACAACAACACCCTCCTTCTTCCTAAACCTGAGAGTTATAGGCTCTGGTCTTTGCCCTAAAGAAATTTAAAGTCTAATCAGAGAGACCAAGTAAGTACAGCAAAGAACAAAGATCCCAGAGTTATTTTTTTAAAATAATTGCTACAGGAACTTGGAGAATGGGGAGGTCAGCATACACTGGAAACTTCAGGAAAACTTCGCATTTTTCAGAGTGTAATCAGAGTTCATTCAAATACAACTCAAGGAGAGGGATTTTGAAGATTTTTTTTTTAAATTCTGAACTGACAACTGGGGATTCTTTCTCTTCCCCAATCCCTCATTGTGGTCAGGTGATATGGTTCAGACTTAAAGTATTCATTAGCTTCTTTCACAGTGAGTCCCCTGCTGTTACTCCCCCTCCAGGCCAAGACCACCTACTTCACTTTCCTGTGCTGCTAATTTGCCTACCTCTATATCCAACTCTAAACCTAACTTCTGTTTGTCTTTTTTTTTTTTTTTTTTGGTACCAGGTGTTGAACCCAGGGGTGCTTACCTGCAGAGCCACATCCTCAGCAGCACCAGCCCCTGCCCTTTTTATTTAGAGACAGGGTCTCACTGAGTTGCCTAGAGCCTCACTAAGATGCCAAGGCTGGCTTTGAACCTGTGATCCTCCTGCCTCAGCCTCCCAAGCTGCTGGCATTACAGGCATGCACCATAGTGCCCAGGTTAAATTTCTATCTTTTCTTTAGCAACCCAAAGCCCTAGAGAAGTGAGCAAGAATAAGAAAAAGACAAATACAGGTTATTGGTATTTAATTGAAGATTCTGTCTATTGTCATTGTTACTCCAAAAATCTTACCATCATTTGTTAAATTTTCTATGTGTCAGTCAACCATGCACGGTGCTAAGAACTTTTCTTGGATAGTATTTTATTTAATCCTGTCAACCCTAGGAGAGAGGCAATATTTGTATTCCCGTTTTACACATGAAGAAACTGAGGTAAAGAGCTATAAAAGGACTTGTCCAAGAAACACACTGTCAACAAGTGGCAAAGCCAGACTTTGACCTCATGTCTGTCTAGCTCCTAAGTCTACATACTGTGGAGGATGGTGGATAGAGCAAGTATCAGAAAACATTTTTAGTGACAGACCAGATAACAAATATTTTAGATGTTTTAGGCCATAAGGTACACTACTCTGCCACTGTAGTATAAAAGCAGCCATAGGTAACATATAAACAAATAAGTGTGGTTCTAGTCCCAAACTTCATTTACAACAGCTAAAGTTCGATAACCTCTGGATTAGAACATCAGTGGTATGTTCCAGACCTGGCTCCCACCACTTAGTTTCTTCATCTGTAGGACTGCAGGGATTCATCCCTTATAGAGTCATCATGAGGATGAGTAATTAAAGGAATGAGTAAATACAAAGTGCCTGGTGCATAGAAAAGTACTCAGAAAGTCATTATTTAAAGCTGACTGGTGGGGGGGGGGGGCTGGGGTGTGACTCAGTGGTAGAGCACTTGCCTAGCACATGTGAGGCACTGGATATGATCCTCAGTACCACATAAAAAATAAGCAAACAAAATAAAGCTATAAAAAATGCAAGTGAGCTGCGGTTGTAGCTCAGTTGTAGAGCACTTGGCTAGCATGTGTGAGACCCTGGGTTCAATCCCCAGCACCACATAAAAATAAACAAAATAAAGGTAAAAAAAAATTATTAACAGAATCAACCTACCAAAGCCCCACTGGTCTTGATACTCAGCAAAAAGAACTACTCCCTCAGGATTCCAACTACTTTGATTCTCCCTTCAGCTACATGAACCATGTAAGTTTACTTTCCTGTTTTCATCATTACTGAGAAAGTCACCTGGCTTCCTTATAGTTCTTGTCAGGCCCTGAGTACTTTATCATGGAAGACAGGAGTCTGACTTTTGTCATTATTTGTTAGGTGTTTGCTTTAAGAATGATATTCTGGAAAAAAGAAAGAAAGAAAGAAAAAGAATGATATTCTGGCCACTGGAGTTGTGCCTATGTTCCAAGTTCCTGACACAGAGTTCCAGGTTCTCAGTGAACATTGGTGGCTTAATTGAACTGGCTATGTTTGGAGTAGTTCTGCCCACATGTAATCCCAGTGACTCAGGAGGCTGAGGCAAAAGGATCACAAGTTCAAGGCCAGCCTCAGCAACTTAGCAGGACCCCCATACTTGGTGAGACCCTATCTCAAACTAAAAAATAAAAAGGGCTGGTGATGTAGCTCAGTGGTAAAGTGCTTTTGAGTATAAGTACTGCAAAAATAATAACAGTCAGACAATTTTTTTTTTGGTGCTGGGGATCAAACCCAGGACCTTTTGTGTGCTAGGCAAGTGTTCTACCACTGAGCCACATCTTCAGCCTGGAAAATAAATTCTTTAAAAAGCACTTCTAGCATTGAGAGCCCTTTCTTTCTCCACCAGAGAGAAAGAGAATGTGTCTGGGTAGACAGGAAAGGTGTAGGAGTTTGCAAGATGGCTGGGTGGATGAGGCAGTGAAGGACATACTGTTCCTGCGCTGTATTAAACACTCGGGAGCTGTAGTGCATCGGTTTCTCTGGGCTTCTGAAAAAGCTCAAGTAAAACTCTGAGCAAGTTTTTTGCTTTTAGTCAAAATCATACTTATGCAATCTTTCATCTCAGTTAAAAAAAAAATCCTGCAATACCTCTGTTGAGGGCCACAGCCAAGTCGGGGTGGCACCTGGCATTTTGCCAGAGGGAGTGGTTGAGAGGTGACTCCAGCGAGCCATTGAGATGATGTTGGTTAAGTTAAGCTGTGTATTCAGTTGTATATAGACCTTTGCTGTCCGGCAATAGGGTGGCTCCTGCTGCCTCGGGCACCCGCTACTTTGGAGTTTGGGTTGCGTTCTTGAGAGAGTGCGCACCCGGTGGAGGGTGAGAGTGTTCCCGGGGAGGGTGTGTGGGGTGCTGGTGGAGTTTAGGCAATAAAAGAGTTCATGTTTAAACCTACAAGTGCCTCGTGGTGGCTCGGTTATTTTGTGCCCAGCCAGACTGTGGCATACCTCAGCTTGTCAGACAGCACCCCCACCCTTGAAAAAGCCATCCTTTCTGCAATCCTGACTTGCTAATCTTTCTCAATGAAAAATTCTCTCCTTTATCTACCAAATTGTCTTCCATCCTCTAAAATGCATCTTGCATAATAATCCAGTTGTTCTTTCTGGAATTTGTTAGCATTATTTATAGGATCTGACTACAATGAGGAGCATAATAGTATGTACTTCTCCAACCAACTATACCTCCTCTACCTCACCATTTCCCTCCCTCTACCACCACCATCAATTTCCTTTCCAGAATTTCAAGCTGGTAATTAGCATAACAGAGCACACCCTCAGAATATTCAGAGGAACTCAGAATAATGGAAGCAGTGCTGCTGCAGATGCATGCAAACTGTCTAGGCATGGACTGTGTCAAATCACATAAATAGTTACGTCAATACTACATATCCAGGAAGCAACCCCATCCATCTATCTCTTCCTGATCCTCCTCCTCCTCCTCCCCATCATCATCATCATAATCATAAAAATAGCTAATGTTTATTGAGTGCTTTTTCATTTAATCCTCACAATAATCCATGATGAAAAAATTATAATAATATTTGTTTTCTAGTTGCAGAGCACCGAATTAAGTCTCTTAATCTCCATAATGACGCCATGACATGAGTTACCATTATAATCCTAATTTTGCACATGGGGAAATGAAGCGCTAGAGAGACTAAGTAACTTGCCTAACATCGCCCAGCCGGGATGTGGTACAACTATAATTTCAACCCTATGTCTGTCTCTCTGACTGCAAAGACCAAGTTCCTGACCATATCACACTATCTTATTTGAAATATCTTTAGGCTTGCAGCCCAAAGATGCTATTATGCTAACACAGATATATGAGGCATGCCAACTCCCATCCATTTGGTGTTCAGAATGTTTCAAAGCACTTTCCCACCCGTGATCCATTCAATCTTCACAGTAACCCTGTGAGGAAGAAGGGGCATCACCATTAAGCAAATAAAGACCCAAACACAAATACTTGCCCCAAGTACCACAAAACAGAGCCAAACCAATGTCAATGTTCAATATAGATGTTCCCTGATTTTTGAGGGATTATTCCTTTATAAACTCATGGTAAATTGAAAGTATCATAAGTTAAAAAAAAAAGGCAGTGATCAAGGCACAGGGGTACACACCTGTAATCCCAGCACCTGGGGAGGCTGAGGCAGGAGGACAGCGAGTTCAGTGCAAGCCTCAGCAAAAGCAAGGTACTAAGAAACTCAGTGAGACCCTGTCTCTAAATAAAATACAAAAAAAAAAATAGAGCTGGGGATGTGGCTCAGTGGCCAAGTGCCCCAGAATTTAATCCCTGGTAGCCCCCTACCCCCCAAATGCATTGAAATACACATAACTTAGAAAACATTGCAGTTTAACAACACAGTAGACTGTAGAGTATCCAGTTCCTCCCCTTGTGATTCTGAGGCTGACTGGGAGTTGCAACTTGCTTCCACTGACCACATCACAAGAGTATCAGACTGCATATAAAGAGCTCAGGAAAAAACTGAAATTCAAAGTCTGAAGTATGCTTTGTACCAAATGTCCTTTAACCTCATCATAAAGTCAAAAATCCATAAATCAAACCATTATAAGTCAGGAAACAACAACGTATGTTACAAGACACATGTACAATTTATGATTATCCCACCAATTCTAAACATTCATAGGCTTCATTGCTGATAGAATTAATGTTTGATTTTAGTAGGGTTGCCAGATAAAATAAAGGACACTCAGTAACATGTGAATTTCAGATAAACAAAGAATAATGTTTAGTACATCCCAAAATTGTAAGAGACATTATTTTTTATCTGAAATTCAAATTTAACTGGACATCCTATATTTTTATTTACTAAACTTGGCAACCCTAATTATGACTACTGCCTCAAACCCCACTAGGAATGTTACCAACATATTATTCTTCTAAAAGCTGACAAATTTAGCATTCCAAAATATATCTGGCCCCAAGGGTTTTGAAATAGGGATTTTGGGGGTGTTTACAGTGGCGCACACCTATAATCCCAGAGACTCAGGAGGCTGAAGCAGGAGGATTGCGAGTCCATGGCCAGCCTGGACAACTTAGTGAGACTATATCTTAAACTAAAAAAAAAGGGGGGGGGGGCTGGGGATATAAGTGTCCGTGAGTTCAATCTCTAGTACTATAAATAAATAGATAGATTAGATAGATAGATAGATAGATAGATAGATAGATAGATAGATGATTGATAGATAGATAGATAGATAGATAGATAGATAGATAGATAGATAGATAGAAAGAAATGAAATAGGGATAGTGGGCCTTTGGTCCTGTAGCATTATCCCAGCACTGGGCTTGGTAATAAATGGAAACCCAACTCTGAAAGAGCAACCACATTTTAAAAAGATGCCATCGGAATTGGCTGTAACTTTGGCACTCAGCAGATTTCTCTCAGCTCTGTTCATTATCATTTGCTAGATTAATGGTTTACTGCTATTGCTTTGTTATGTTTATTCCCCAAGGCATTTCCTTTCCAGTTTCCTGACTTAAACCGGTAGGAGTTACTAGATCACACCCAGTTTGACTCTTTACTTGGCTTTAGTGAGTTTCCAGGCACTCCTCTTCAACTGCTTTTCTGTGTTACATCACTTGCAGGTGTCCCTTTCCTTCTAAACGCCCTTTTTGGAGTAGGAAGTAAGCTCCTCCACCCTCTGCTGCCATCTCATGTCTAGAGTAAGCCACTGTGTTCTACTTAATTCAGCTGCTCCAGCTCCTTTACAGAGTCCACCACAAACAACAGGGGACAATTAGAACATCTGCCAGGAAAACCCATTGAGCTAGTTCTGACCATGTATGCTTGCAAATGGAAAAAAAAAAAAAAACATGCTTTTTAAAAAATATTTGTTCTAAAAGTGTTTTCAGCATCTAACCTCACTTTTCTCTATTTAGTTCAAATTAGTGAGGCCTAGATCTAACTAGAAATGAGAGGTATGGCTTCCAGTTGCCTTATTTTGTGAAACTGCACCTGTGCTACCATTGATATTAGCAACCCAGCTCAGGAACCAAGTCTGCAAGCTAATTGCAACAACAGAACCAGTTTATTGCAAAATGTATCAGTATACCCTGAGGAACTATGCATATCTCTGCACACCTCTCTCTCTCTCTCTCTCTCTCTCTCTCTCTCTCTCTCTCTCAAAATTCACCATGGATTAGTGATTTGATTGGGGAAATATCAAATTGGATTAGGCAGAGAATTCATGTAAAATAAAAGGGCTACTTCCAATCATAATCTGGGCCTAAACACTTTGCCAAACCTATTTCTTTGTTTTAAATGTCTGCCACAGTGGAGGAAAATAAAGCTGTACTGTTTAATGAAAGTATAGTTCAGCAAGCTCACTGCAATGGCAAGAGAAGAAAAGTGCTGGGACAGTTGGAAATTTGCATTGTCACTGATTACTTTTTTGAGCATTTTTCTCCACTTCAGAGCCCAAACTTGATTGGGAACTACAAAGCATACAAAACTATATCTCAGGTCATTTCTGCTGACCTGGATTTGTGTGTGTGTGTGTGTGTGTGTGTGTGTGTGTGTGTGTATTTAGTTATAGGTAGACACAATGCCTTTATATATATATATATACATATATATATATATATATATACACATATATATATATACATATATATATATATATATATATATATATAGAGAGAGAGAGAGAGAGAGAGAGAGAGAGAGAGAGAGAGAGAGAGTTGTAGTTGGACACAATAACTTTATTCTATTTATTTTTATGTGGTGCTGAGGATCAAACCCAGGGCCCCGCACATGCTAGGTGCGCACTCTACTACCCCAGCTCCAGTGCATTTATTTTTATTTATTTATTTTTATGTGGTGCTAAGGATTGAACACAGTGCTTCATGGGCACTAGAGGAGCATTCTACCACTAAGCCACAACCCCAGCCCTGCTGACCTGAATTTTTAAATACACCCTTGTTCACAACCAGCCTCTCTTTTGAAAAGCTGACATATGATGCAATGAAAGTTGAGCCCATTTCAACTTGTAGCCATTCACTGAAGGAATAGGAGGTGGTTCTTTAAAGAGCAACAAAAAATACTCAAGAAAGGTTCTTACTTTCAATCTTGACATAGCTGATAAATGCTGTTTCTTCCTAGTCCTCACCTTCTTTCCAAGGTGGAGGAGGACTCATCTTCACCTTTCAGTTCTTCTAGTTCTCAAAATGGACTAAAGGAAGAAGGGCTTATAGCTGTAAACACCCCTGCTTGCAGTCAGCTGCTTTCACAAACAGCCAAAGGTAACTCTGGCAAGCCCTTCAGAGAATAATAGCCCTGTTGCAGTGGGGAATTGGTTCCAGGATGCTCTGGATACTCCAGTCCCTGAATAAAATAGCCTAGTATTTTTCGTCTTATCCTATATACTTTGTTCTTTCAGTCAACCCTAGAATGCTTATAATACCAAAACAATGTAAATGCTATGTAGATAGTTCTGGTAGTTCTGGGTTGCTGTTTTTTTATTTGTTATTGTTGTGGGTTTGGTTGGTTGATTTGTTTTGTTTTATTTTAGTGCTAGGAATTGAACCCAAGAGTGCTTAAACCAAGAGTGTTCTACCACTGAACAATATCCCCAGCTCCCGCCCAACACCCACTGCCAACCCCCATCCCCAACCCAACCCTATCTGCAAATTTGCAACCCTCCTGCCTCAGACTCCCAAACTGCTGAGATTACAGGCCAGTGCTACCCTCCCGGCTATAAATAGTTGCTACACTGTATTGTTTAGGGAATGAATTGAAAAGAAGTCTAAACATATTCAGTTCAGATACAATTAAAAGATTGTTCCCTGCTTGACTGAGTCTGAGGATGCAAAGGGATAACTACACTACTTTAGAAACCTCTGAACCTTAAACATGTGTCAAGGTAACCTTTCTTCCAGTTTCATGGATTGCACCTTATATAAACACCCAACAATTTGAAAATTATCTGGAAATAACCAGTTAGGTGATTCAGCGTGGAAGTAACTTGCCCAATCCTGATCTATTTTTTTTTTCTTGCTTATAGGCTTGGGGAAGGAGTTAGGGTGGACTAAGGAGGAAGTTAAAAAGTTTTCTCTGCTCTGACTATGCCTGTTCCTCATGGAATTGCTGGAGCTGAATACTGTTGACTTTTTAATCTCCCCCATAACTTGGCTTACTTCTCAAGAGCCCACTCTGACCCCCAAATCCTTTTCTCCTATGAAAAGACTTCCCTTCATTTTCTACTGGGTGGAAACCCAGTCAATAACAAGGGAAGTTTCTCCCTAGCTTTTTATTTTTTTGACAATACCATACAAGAACTTGTATTTTTTTAATTGGTTCTTTTTAATTTTACATGACAGCATAATCCATTTTGACATAATTTTACAAGCACGGAATATATTTTATATGAGCACTTACTTTAGAGCTTAGTGCACAGAAGGCATTCAACTATTAATTGCTGTTATTATTATTATTACTATTTATCCTCTTTGAGCCTCCATTTTCTTATCTGTAAAATGGCTGAGTAACAGTACCAACCTCCTAGGTTTATTAATACAGATGTGTCTTCACTTACAATGAGGTTATATTCCCATAAGCCCATGATAAATTGAATATACATTGACTACACCCAACCAACTAAACATCATAGCTTATTAACAGAGTGCACTGTAGAGTACCAGTTGTTTCCCTTGGTGACTGCATAACTGACTAGGAGCTATGACTAACTGCTGCTGCCCAGCATTACCATAGAGGATCAGGCAGCATATGTCTAGGCCAAGGAGAGATCCAAATTTTAAATTTGAAGTTCATGAGTGCATATTGTATTGGTGCCATCATAAATCGGGGACAGTCTGTACGCACAAGTTGCTTTCTAATCTAAAATATCCCATGCTCTTCAGATAGAAGATTGAATGTGTCATCACTTTAAGTTTCTGCAGAGATCTGAGTATAGTTTTGTGGGCTTGGGATTGAACTCATGAAGTGTATTTCAAGTAGAATGGGGAGGGGAATAAAGATGCCTAATAAAAGTCAGAAAAATATTTAAAGACTTTCCAACAGCAGGGCATGGTGGCACATGTCTGTAATCCCAGAGGCTCAGGAGGCTGAGGCAGGAGGATTGAGAGTTGAAAGCCAGCCTCAGCAATTTAGCAAAGCCCTAAGCAACTAAGTGAGACCCTCTTTCTAAACAAACAAACAAAAAAAAATATATATATATATATAAAGGGGCTGAGGATGTGGCTCAGTGGTTAAGCACCTCTGGGTTCAATCCCTGATACCAAAAAAAAAAAAAGGAAATAGTATTAGCATCCCAAACACAGTAAGTTCTACATACATTTTGTCTGTGGCTAGCATGATTACTACTGAAGAAATGCCTTGAGGACCCACAGAACTCAGGTGAAAAGAGAAGCCTTGGGTTTGTCTTAGAGAACCTTAGGGAAATGAGTTCTCTGTGGGTTATGTGCTTGAGTGGCCAGGGGAAACATTCACTGAGTAGTTGGACATTCATACCTTGATTTTAGCAGAGAGGGGAAAAGGGGTACTTTCTCACTTTGTCAAACACATTAAATGCTTAAAAATCCTTTTGATGAATGAACTGATGCATGCAAAAGTGCTTCTCCCCCTTAGATGGTATCTTATTAGCATACCATCTAATAAGAAGGTTCTAGAGAGAAGTAAGTGTAACACAAAGCAGACTCTGAAAGGTACCACAAGGAAGAAGCAAAGTTGTCTGGGTTCAAGGAGAATGAAGAGGTCACCTCTGGCTTATGCAATCAGGGAAGGCTTCCAGAAGGAAGTGATGGTCTCTAATTTCATGATTTTCTGCAGCCTTCTCTCAGAACTCTAGTGCTTTCTGATTTTGCTCATTTCTGAATGCCCTAAATTCCCCAGAGTGCAGTGCCTCATGACAAAGTGGTGAGCTTTTCCTGAAGTTAAATGGATCCAGATTGAATGAGTGTCCTTTTATTCCATCTTTTATATCATAAAATGGTCAAAGGAGATGGAAGAGACACAGACTTTTTCATACCCTTACTTGGCAAAATAATCTCTCAATTTGGAGGGGGGTGGCTTTAACTGATCTGTGAGAGTCAACCATCTGGGAACCTGACATATTTACCATCTGTCCACTTAAGCGAGCATCTGAACACAAACACTATCATCATGTTACTTTGTTTCATGAGTTAGGCTTGTCTCCCCAAGAACTCCAGCAGGCCAGAATCACTGTGGGTCTATCTAGTAGTGACTGTCTCCCAAGTGTCACTCAACACTGGGCTCAGAGCAGGTACTCTGAAAGGCTTGTTGAAAGATCTCTCTGCACTCCTTGCAGTGAGCAAGTCAAATTTTGTTCTGGTTTGGGGACATTATGTGAATCAGTCATTAAAGCCTGATTAGACAGTTATAGGAACAAAAGTCACATTTGAGAGACTGGTGAGGGGCTAGGGAGATGATTCTCGCTATGTGAGTGAAGTCAAAACTCTGTTACGGTGAAATCCAAGCTATTTATTTGCTAGTTTTCTAGGAGAGAAATAGGCTCTTTCCAGTAGAATTTCTATCAAGATATTCCTACAAAAGGGCAAAGAGCCTGTGAGTCCCTTCTTTTAAAACACAGCTTTAGCTGGGCCTGGGGGCACACATCTGTAATCACAGCAGCTAGAGAGTGGGAGGCAAGAATACAAAGAGTTCAAAGCCAGCCTCAATTCAGCAATTTAACTAGGCTATACACAATTTAATGAGACCCTGCCTCTAAATTAAAATGTAAAAAAGGATGGGAATGTGGCTCAGAGGTTAAACACCTTGGGTTCAATCCCTGGTACCAAAAACAACAACAACAACAACCAACCCCCCAGTTTTATGTCAAAGGTGGAAAGGCTTTTCCAAATATTTTGTAAAGTATGGAAAAAAAATATAACAGATTTTACCCCTTTCTTGGGCGTATTGGAGAAATTAAGCATTATCTGTGGGTAAAGGGGGACAACTATAGTGAAAACTCCAACATATCTGTGCAGAAAATATTTGGAAAGATTGAAAAGGTGGGTCCCATACAGATCTGTCCTGGTAAACCAGGAGATTAAGATCTTTATTGGCTCTTCTATGCTCTTAGCTAACCCTCCATATCTTTCCTAGCTGCTACTCAGGAGCCCTATCTAGGGTAGATTTCATCATTTCTGGCCTTTGCCAATAGGCAAGTCTCTTAACTGGCTAATATTATATAGCCAATTTAAACTGTTAAAGGTACTTAATATTTTCATGTATTATAATTTCCCACAAACATGAGTATAACTTCAGTGCCTTACCTAAAGCAATAGGAGATGTGGGCATGGTAAGGTCAAATGGGCAAGATATTAGAAAATTCATCTTCTTACATTGCTAAGTTCACACCTTCAATGGATTGTCAGAGAGTGCATTGTTTGAGAGCTTGGTCTACAATGTCAGCCAGACTCTACCACTCACCAAGAAATGTGACTTTGGCTTCAGTCCCATTATCTATAAAATGGATGTAATACCACTATCTGCCTTTAGGGTCTTTGTGATATGATTCATGTGAAAATCTGGTAAAGAGTCTTGCACATTTTCAGAGCTCAATATATAATAGTTAACCTACCTATGTTAAGAGTAGTTCCTAGTTGCAATTTTCAGGAGACTTGGCTTATCAACCAGATTTTGCCTCCTTCATATACTAAAGAAAGAAGAACCTTGGAAAGAGTGTCCCATGGATGGTTCATCAGGCACAAATCTACTTATTCAATCACTTATTCAAAAAAGTATTTATTCAGCATCAACCTTGTGCCAGACATTTTGAAAAATGTTAAAAATATGATGAGGAATAAAGTTGTTCCACATCCTTGAGCAACATCCAGTCTTCTGACTATTAAGATGCTCCTGTGCTCCTCAAACTTTATTTTACTTTGTTTTGTTGTCCCTAAGTAGGAATTAGGCAAGTACTCCATCATTTTCATTACCCCCCCAAATACAAGATCATTTCCCATAAAGTTAAAAAGTCATAAGGGGCCAGGTGTGGTGGTACACACTGTAAGGGACCAGTGAACGACGGAGGAAGAGACCACCAAGAGACGGACTCATACAACAGCAAAAGGGGGTTTATTGCAGATCCAGCGCGCTGGGGCTCTGTGCTCACTCAAGAAGGGAGAGCGGCCAAGAGCCCCAAGCAGGGGTTAAGCAGAGCTTAAGTACACTTTTCGGGGAGGGCGGGGGCTTTGCATACATCAGAGCAAATCATCATGAGGCGCGGGAAAATCGAACAACAACTCTCAAACATGATTAGTACATTCATTGGCGGGAACAGGTCGGGCGGGGGTGATAGGTCAGTCCTAAAGTGGGGTATACATTCAAACTGATTGGTTTAGGCCCCAGGGTGCATACATGCTGAGCTGCACTGGGTCCAGGTTGTTAAGCAACTAAGTGGTCAGGGGGGATTTCGACACATATCTAATGGGCAGTCCGGGGAATTATCTTAACAGCTACAGGAATTTCGGGCTTTGAGTGTAGCTTAGAAACTTAACAATACCTGGTCCTTTACATTTTAACTTCAGTTACTTTTACTCTTTCAACACCTGTAATCCCAGTTACTTGGGAGGTTGAGGCAGAAGGATTGCAAGTGAGGCTAAGGCAGGAGGATCAGCAACATAGGAAGGCTCTAAGCAATTTAGATTCTGAGTCAAAATTTTAAAAAAAGCATGAGGGGAAGCACTTCCACATTGGTGGAAGAAGGACTTCTGAACATCCACTCTTCCAAAATAGCAATATAAGACATTGGAAAAATTTTCAAATTCAGTTTTTTCACAACTCTGGAAATTAACCAAAAGCTTACAATAGCAGACATGTGGTGCACGCTGGTAATCCCAGTGACTCAGGAGGCTGAGGCTCAAATTTAAAGCCAGCCTCAGCAACTCAGCAAGGCCCTGTCACAAAATGAAAAATAAAAAGGGCTGGGATGTGGTTCAGTGGGAAAGCACCTCTGGATTCAATACAGAGGTTCAATCCAAACAAGCTTTTATTCAAGAAAAAGAGCTGAATTTCAGTATGAACAAGTTTTGTGGTATTTAAACTTGCCCTATTCTCATCTTCCTTTATCCAGTTCCACAGTAACATTGAAAACCAAAGCTAGGACTGGAATTGTGGCTTAGTGATAGAGCACTTGCCTGGCATGTGTGAGGCCCTGGGTTCCATCCTCAACACCATAAATAAATAAATAAATAAATAATCCATTAACAACTAAAAAATATTTTTAAAAAAGAAAGAAAAGAAAACCAAAAGCCTTGGGTTCACAATATCTGTGAAAAGCAACAGCCTGGCACCCAGTGGAGGGCACAGAGTAGGTTTAGATTACCCCAAATAGACCTATCCCCAGAATTGTCATTATGTGCACTGTCAGGCAACTCCCTAGAAAAGTCCCATTCAAAGGACTTGTCTTTATGTGATCTGACTCAGCATCAAGGCCCTTTCCTGAGTCCTTTGTTGGACAAAATAAGCAGCAGTGGTTTAACATCAAGGGTTAGGGTTAGGATTAGGACATATACTTACGGCAAACAATAAGCTAAACAAAAAGCAATTGAAATTCAGCAACATATTAAAAAGATTATACACCATAATCAAATGGAATATATCCCAAGAATGTGAGGGTGATTTAGTATAATAAAGTCAATAAATATAATGCATTACATTAATGGGAGGAAGAAAAAAACACATGAACATTTCAGTTGACACAGAAAAAACATTGGAAATAAAAAAAGAAAAACCATTTGAGGGCTGGGGATGTAGCCCAGTGGTAGAGCACTTGCCGAGCATGTGTGAGGCACTGGCTTTCATCTCTAGCACCTCAAAACAGAAACAAAGGAAGAAAAGAAAAAGAAAAACAAATTTGATAAAATGCAACCATCTTTCATTATCAAAACATTTATAAAACTATGATTGGAAAAGAACTTCCTCAACCTGATCAAGGCCATCTATGAAAAACCTATAGCTAACATTATACTTAGTAGAGAACTACTGCAAAACTTTCTCTTAAGACCAGGAATAATACAAGGCTACTGAGTCTCACCACTTCTATTCACCATTGTACTGGAAATCCTCTAAAGCTAAATTACATAAGAAAAAAATAGAGCGGGCATCTACTTTGGAAAGTAAGAATTAAAACTATCTGTATTTACTGATGACATTATCTTACACAGAGAAAACCCTAAGGAATTGACACCAAAAAGAAACTATTAAAACTGGTAGATGAGATCAGTAAGAATGCAAGTTACAAGATCAGTATACTCAATTAATTTTAGTTTACTAACAATAATTATGGAGGGGACATTGTTTTGAACTAAGCTTCTGAACAAGACCCCAACAGACGAGACCAAAACAAAACAATCATTCATGGCAAATACCACATCATCAAACCAAGACTTGAAGGAAGCATACAGAAGCCAAAATAGACCAAGTGTTCCTGAAACAGGAGATTCTAGTCTACTTGAGTCAAAGTAATAAGGAATTTCTCTCTACTTTAACCCTTACAAGACAATAATAAGTTGAAGTAAACAGATGTTAACCAATCAACTTTTTTTCTTTTCTTTTTTTTTTTTTTTTAAAGAGAGAGTGAGAGAGGAGAGAAAGAGAGAGAATTTTTTAATATTTATTTTTTAGTTCTCGGTGGACACAACATCTTTGTTGGTATGTGGTGCTGAGGATCGAACCCGGGCCGCACGCATGCCAGGCGAGCGCGCTACAGCTTGAGCCACATCCCCAGCCCCTCAACTTTTTTTCTTATTGTTTTGTTTCTTTGTCCCCATCTTATGAAACCAACTGTTCTCCTACTGTCTGGTGAGAGCTTTTATCTCCATTTATAGAACAGAGGCTGCCCTATTTCATGAATTGTGGATAAAAAAACAATTAGAACTATAACTAAATTTGTTGTAATGCTATCTCTTGCCAGTTTTTGTACTCCAGCAATAAACAATCAAAAATTGAATTTTAAAAACTCCATTTACAATAGTCTATAATACAATAGCATTGAAAATAGTAAAAAAAAAACACTAAACAATAAATTTAACAAAATACCTGTAAGACTTGTACACTTAAGAGCTACAAAACATTGTTGGAAGAAACTAAAGACAACCAAATAAATGGAAAGATGCTCCATGTTCATAGACTAAAAGACTTAATGTTGTTCAAAGTTACACAGCTAGTTAACAGAGTCAGGAATTGAACCCATAAAATCTACAGAATCTAAAGTCTTTGTTTCTGTGTATTCTGCTAGGAATTGAACCCAGGGCCTCACACATATAAGTAAAGCACTCTTCCACTGAGCTACACTCCAGCCCTAGAATCTGTGTCTTAACCACCCTATCATATTTCTCTACACACACACACACACACACACACACACACACACACACTGCTTATGGCTCCTCATTGCTCTTAAAATGAGTTTATTCTATTTATAGTGACCCAAGACTAGATCGTTTTGATCTGTGTAACCCCTGCCTACCTCTCCAGCTTCATCTCCTGCCAATCACAGCCTTGCAGTTCAAGCTGCAGCCACCCCAAGATGGAAAGATATAGGAACAAAACATAATGGGAACACAAAGGAGGCATCCTGGATGAAATGATACCTGGGTGGAGTATTAAAGAATTATACATCTGTCTCCGTCACTAGACCAAAAGCTCCCAGTGGTTTTTCCATTGTGTTCAGGATCTGGCTTGACCCTTCAACTTTTATTTATTTTCTTGAAGTTCTCCTTTCCAACCTAGGGCATAGTCTATAATGGTAAGAAGAATAGAAAGGGGCTTCAGGATTTTGTCTTTTTATGTGTGACTGTGTGAAATGGGGATGGGAGTAAATGGGAGTACACAAACATACTTGGAGAAAATGAGATCACAGGATGAAAACATTTTAGAACTTTATTTTTCTTTTTTTATTTGTTATAATTAGCTATACATGATAGTAGAATGCATTTTGATACATCATACATAAATGGAATATAACCTCTCATTCTTCTGGTTGTACCTGATGTAGAATTACACTGGTCATGTAATCATATATGCACATAGGGTAATAATGTCTGATTCATTTTATTATCCTTCCTACCCCCACACACCCTCCCGTCCATTCACTCTTCTCTATCTAATCCAAAGTACCTCTATTCTTCCCCAATCCCTCCCATTTTAAATTAGCATCCATGTATCAGAGAAAACATTAAGCCTTTGGTTCTTTGGGATTGGCTTTCTTCGCTTCGCATGATATTCTCCACTCCATCTATTTACCAGTAAATGCCATAAAACTACACTGAGATTTCATCTCACTCCAATCAGAATGGCAATTATCAAGAATACAAGCAACAATAAATGTTGGCGTGGATGTGGGGGAAAAGGTATATTCATACACTGCCAATGAGACTTCAAATTGGTGCAACCACTATGGAAAGCAATATGGAGATTCCTCAGAAAACTTGGAATGGGACCACCATTTTAGAGCTTATTTTTGGTAGTTTCATAATAGTCAATGGCTTTAGGCCCCAAACATATATAATGGCTCAAACACAATAGAATCTTCTTAGATGTGTAATGGACCAAGACAGACATTCTTGCTTAGCAGATTAGTTCTCTTCCACCTGATAATTCAGGTAATTCAGGCTAACAAAAGCCCCTAAATCACCCTGGATTACTACATTCCCTCCAAAAGGGAGGGAAACATGGAGGAGCACACATAGGAGACTTCTATGGGCCAAATCTAGAAGGATCATACATCATTTCTGTTCAGACTCCATCAGCAAGAATTTAGTTATGTGGCCACATCTTACTGCAGTAAGTAAGTTAGGTGTTTAACCTATCCCATGAGAAGCTGGAATAATCAAATACAGGCAGTATAAAATCATGGTTGATAGTTGAGCTGCCTATTGAGTCACATATCAGAAAGTAGCAGCCAGAGGGTGACTTGCAGTGCTGATGACTCCTTAATTGTTAATCACTAGCACTTTATAGATTGCCTTTAAGTAAAATGAGAACTGGGTTAGTATACAATATTGTAATATTGGCCCCCAAATATTTTTTCCTCTGATGCATGTCTACACTAGAAAGGGTCATAAAATAGATGGCAAAGTAGCAATCTGATTCATCGCAGCCAGGCAAGAGATGCCCAAACAAAATGGGGGAAAAAGACAAAATCAAAAAGGGAACTCATTTTCATTTCAAAACATAGCTATAGGCATGGGCTTATTCTCTGCCAGTTTGTGTTTGCCCCAATGGAATGCACATTTGATGAGACCTCATGTAGGCGAGGAGGATGAGTAGAGATGAATCAATTTGAAATGAAATATCCTCATGATTGTCTGCTAAAAGGTATGAAGATCCCCAGGAGAATTTGTAAAACTGCTGCCCAGGCTCTATCCCACACCACCCCAGGGAGTCACATTTAGTCAGTCTGTGATAGGACCTGGCAATCTGGATTTTTAATGCTCCCTGGATGATTCTGATGCAGAGCCAGTTTGGGGGAACATAATGGGAAGGAAGCATTCAAAAGCACAAACAAAACAGTTTTTTTTTTCTTTTTGAAATGGGGCTCTTGCTAAGTTGCTGAGTCTGACTTTGAACTTGGATCCTCTTGCCTTCGCCTCCTGAATGGCTGGGATTACAGTTGTGCACCACTGCACCTGGCTAGTGATTTTGTTTTAATATGTGAAAAATATAATTAATTCTAAGGAAAAATCTAGCCTCATAGCTTGACCTGTAGAACTATCTCTGGGGTTAGAACCTGGAGAACAAACCTCTCTGGGAGCACTGGTGGGAGGTGACTCTAAATCAGAGAGGTACTATGAATGTAGACTTCCTCCTGGATGTCCCAAATGCCTAACTTGTTTTCCTCTTTTCCCAGTTTGTTGCTCAGCCCAACTGCCAACAGTTGCTTGCCACCCTGTGGTATGATGGTTTCCCTGGATGGCGGCGGAAACACTGGGTAGTCAAGCTCCTGACCTGCATGACCATTGGGTTCCTGTTTCCCATGCTGTCTATAGCCTATCTGATCTCACCTAGGAGCAACCTTGGGTTGTTCATCAAGAAACCCTTTATCAAGTTCATCTGCCACACAGCGTCCTATTTGACCTTCCTCTTCATGCTTCTCCTGGCTTCTCAGCACATTGTTCGGACAGACCTCCATGTACAGGGGCCTCCTCCAACTGTTGTGGAATGGATGATATTGCCTTGGGTTCTAGGTGAGTTAAAGGGAACAGATGAGCAATGGCTAGACTGTCTTCTGATCCTGTCTAAAAAATATACTCAAACAGGTAGTCAAACTAGCTCTGAACTAGGATACCTTCCCTCTGCATTGTTGGAAGTCTGAGAAACGTGATTCCTTCTGTACCAGGCCCTGGTCACTCAATACTGTATGGTCCACCACAAGATTATCAGTATGCCCAGGGGTTGCCTCTGCTAACCTAATGTCTTCAAGGACAGAGAAGTGGCTGTCAGTTGGTTTAGAGGGGAAAGCCAAGTATCAGTCAGGAAAGCTAAGCAGGGCAAGTATTGATCAGTATATTCAAAGCTCTCTTCCCATTACCAGGAGGTACATGGATTCTAATGCTTTCTCACAGCCACTCCATATAATCCTAGAAGTTGTTCAGGGTCTGCATTCTATTGAGATACTACTTCCACAGTCAGGAGAAAAACCTGGAAATACACACAAATCATGGTAAAAGCAGCTCTGTCAGTAGTCTCCAGGTATAATTAAATGACACTGGACTCTCCAGCACAAGGCCATCTTCTAAGCCCTTGTCCATAAAACTGGTCTCCCAAACCAGTAATATGGGGATCACCTGGGAGCTTGTTAGACATCAAAAAATCTGCATGTTAACATGATTCCCAGGTAATTTACATGCACTTTAAAGTCTAAAAAGTACTGCCTTAGACTACAGCTGCACCTTTTACTTTTTTTCTATATTCCAAGGCTGATGAAACATCTGTGTCAGCAGGCAAAACTCCACAAAACCCTTATACAGTGAGAGGAGAAAGGAGAAAAGAGGATGCATGCTAAATTATTTGAGGCCGCAGTGCCTAGTTTCAGCCCCAGCATCTGGTAATTTGGTTCATGATCAGCTTGCTCACCTCAAAACTCATGAAGAAGTTTTCTCTTCAGTGCCTAGTAGAAATCAGGGACTATGAAGTAATATTGATTTAATCAATTTATTAATAAGATTGCTCCCACTCCAATATGGGAAGAAGATAGAATTCGGAGCCCAAAATTGCAACAGCAAAAGAAAGAAATAAAGAAAATGACAGCATTCCAGTAACTATAGTAAGAATGTTAAAAGTGAGTCAGGGTAGTGCCCAGAAAAGTATGATTTATGGGCATCTCAGGAGACTGCCACCATGTTTAACAAGTCCATGACTGGGAGGTAGAGTAGGAAACAAAGAGGTAAGTGACTACTGCTCCACTTACCCCAATTTGTTCATTGATTTCATCCTTATTCATTTGGGGGTGGTCCTGCTATGATGACCGGGACTTCCCTGATGTGGAAATAAACTTTTTGCCTCTATTCTTCAGGTTTCATTTGGGGGGAGATTAAGGAAATGTGGGATGGTGGATTTACTGAATACATCCATGATTGGTGGAACCTGATGGATTTTGCAATGAACTCCCTCTACTTGGCAACTATTTCTTTGAAGATTGTGGCCTATGTCAAGGTAAAATTGAATGTCTGTCATTGTTCTTAAACAATGATTTTGGTTACATCAATAAGCTTTTCTTCTGGGAACATGAAGTGTTTATGGGGAAAGTAATGTTGCCACTCCAATCCATTGTGGGAAAGTCCCATATAAACAAACATTCTTTCCATAGTTTATAAACAGTGTCTGCTTAAGCAAAGAAAGTAGAGAATGAATCAAATGAATCATTAGCTTCTTAGACTCTCAAGGTAAAGGGAACTTTAGTTCTGAATGCTGAAATCTTCTCCACAATGTTCTTGCTAAGAGAATGGCCCACTGATGCTTGCATAGTGCAGGGAAATTTACTGAATTCACTGTTTCCAAAAGCCTCTCTTAACCCTTGTCACTTCAATAAAAAGAGTTATATTTGTTTAATACTATTCTCCCATGCCACATCCATGGGTAATCCTTCCCTATGGGGTCATATAGAAAAAAGCTGTTGCTTCTCTATAATAGTACTTCCGGTATGAAGTCATCTCTCCCTTACCCACTGAGTCATTGCTTGCTAAACCTAAACATTCCCACTTCCCTCACCCGTTCTTCACATGACAAGTAGCAATATTCCAGAAACATCATCACAAGAGACATAGACCTTTAATAGTCTCTGCCTCCCTCATCACTTCCACCACCAGGATAATCATTCAAGCAGTTATGAATCCAGCTTTTTGAATATCACCCAAACTGTGCCTCAATTCAGATAATGTACACAAACCACCACCACCACCATGTTGCTTTCCCTACCCAAGGTGCCGCTTGAATTATCCTGGAAATAAATTCATATCATATGCCTCACTTTGGGAAATCACAGGCTCTGAGTTCAAGTTTGATGTTTACTAAATAATGGGATGACTATGATCCTTCCACATTTAGTTGAACTTTTCCACCAGAAGGAGATGCTGACAATTTAGTCTCTAAGTTTGTGTAGTCAGTCATGCTTTTGGCACTAAATTTCACATTAAGAAGTTTTAGAATGAGAATATGGCTGTCCCCCAAATCTGCAACAGCTTAGTTTATTTTTATATCCCTAATATGCATATTGCATAAATTTTAAGACCTTGGAAGCTATGCAGAGCATGAATATTGAATGCAGTCGTGAAATATTTTTGAAAGGAGCCCAAGAGTATGCCTTATACATGTGGTGATCATTTAACACATACTTACAACTTCCTTAAAAGAAAAGGCTGGTGAGGAAAATGAATCTCTGGTTAATGTGCCTGGGTGAACTCCATGTCATTCTGGCACTCTGCTGACTAAGTAACACAGTTTCCCTAAAAAAAAATAAAATAAAATTCTTCCTTTAGAAGTAGTATTTATACACATGAGAAACCATAAATTATCAATCTAGCAATTGCTAGATTTTGTTTAAACAAAATAGTTTAGAATAAATAATGAAGAAAAGGATTAACATTGGGGATCTGAAAATGTGTCTATAGATGCTCAACATTAACTAATCACATAACTTATCCACCTTCACGAGTGAGGTTTCTGAAGAGCTAGATGCTTCCCTACCACAAAGTATAACAGTAAATCCAGGGGCTTGGGATGTAGCTCAGTTGGTAGAGTGCTTCCCTCACATGCACAAGGCCCTGGGTTCAATCCCCAGCACCACAAAAAAAAAGAGTAAATCCAATCTACTAAACTGGTAAATGCCAATCTCATACCCATGAGCTAGAGCTAGATTATCATAGGCAATCCCTCTACCTCTCTGAGCCTCAGAATCTGCCTCATATATAAAATCAAATAGATTCAGGCATGGTGGTGCATGCCTATAATCCCGCGGCTTGAGAGGCTGAAGCAGGAGGATCAAGAGTTCAAAGCCAGCAACTTAGTGAGGCCTAAGCAATTCAGTGAGATACTGTCTCTAAATAAAATATATTAAAAAAAGGGCTGGGGATGTTGCTCAGTGGTTAAGCACTCCTGGGATCAATCCCTGGTACCCCTTCAAAAAAAAAAAAAAACAAATAGTATTAGACCAATGGTTTTCAACCTGATAATTTTTCTATGGAATCATGTCTTCAAGCAAAAATTTACACAAAACTAAGTTTGGCTTGAGAAATGAATCTTCTGTGGCTCCCATGAAGATCATGAACCCTGAAGTTCTGTGGTGAACTATGGAGAACCCTGAGGTTCTATAGTGAACTATGGAGAACGCTGAGGCTCTAAAGAATACAGTTTGAAAACTACTGTAAGATCATGAGGCAGCAAACTATGGTGTGTGGGCTAAATGTGGCCAGCTGTTATGTCCATTTGTTTATATACTGTCTATGGTCACTTTAGCACTATAAGTATTAAGTAGTTGTGACAGGGACTATGAAGCCCATAAAGCCAAACATTTGTAGTATCTGGCCCTTGACAGAAAACGGTTGCTGCCCTCTGTGTTAGATGAATTCTGGGTTTATTCCCTGGACTCACATGGTAAGGTATCTTTCTCAAAAGGTATATATGCAAAGCACAGATTTGCCAAGATATCCTTTTTCATACTTTTGAGTGTTCTGCAAATCCAGATTCACCACCCCATGGGCAGCAGATTTCCCTGTGGTTATAGTTCTGGGCATAGAGAGAGAGAAAAAAAATACCTCAAATTATAAACTATACATCTTCTAGTTCATTATTTCTAGTTTTAAAATATAGGTCTGTTTTGTTGTCAGCAAAGAGTCTTCATCTCTCACATATACCTCAAAACCTTTAAAGGCCTATGTAACATCTGTGCCGTGAGAGTAACTATCATGTAAGTACATTTAATAGAAATAGTGCTAGACTGAGTATCTGGAGACCTGGGATTTAGTGCTGGCTCTGCCACCAACTTTGCTGAGAAATCTTTAGCAAATGACTATGCCTCTCTGGATTTCAATTCCTCCATTTGTAAAACAGGCATAATAACGCCTACCCCTCATAGCAATGCAGTGAGTGTTTTTTTGGAAGGAAATATATAGAAATACAAGATTTGGCCAAGAGTACATAAAACTGATTGGTTGCCTAAAAGTTTATCTGAAACAGAAGCAAAAATATGCTTTGGTTTCTTCAGTTCTTTTGACAGTGAAGAATATTGGATATACACAAATGATTTTAAAAACACCAGTTTCCTCAGTTGTTGTAACTGAAACACATTTTAGAAATGCTAACAATATAATTTGGCCCCCAATACATTTTCTCAGGAAAGCTGTTTACATGTAGTCCTGAGAAATTGTGATATTTAGATGAGAGCTCAAGGCAACACGCTTCAAATGGAATCCCAGGCAAAATCTACTTCTATCCTGAGGAAGGTAATAACTAGTTCCTTGTATTTCCATAACATCTCCCCTCTGGAGTACATATATTTTTGCATGTAGATATAGAATCACAAACATGTACACAGGCTGGGAGTAGGCATTATCCTTTTTTATGGCAAAGGTGAAAGATAGAGGCAGTTTGAGGTGACAATGCCCAAATTGAGGCTCAGATCTCATAATGTAGTTCATTTTCTTCAAGACTACTCCTCGTGTTCTAGAAGCTAGAAGCATGGAATAAGGCTGAAAATGGGCAACCAATCCTATAGATACTGGTTATTCCTTCCCTTTAATCCCCTGGTTCTTCATTTGTGCTAGAGGGATGTTCTAGCTTGTAGGGTTGTCAAAGGAACAGCAAAATACATTCATATGCCACTGTGCAGAGAAGTACTGGATTCTCTACCTGATAGGATGTCATGCCATTTGCAATAGTGTGGAATACATCAAAAACTGCTCAAAATTCAGCAGAAAGCTCTGATGAAGACTCCTTAAAAATGGTCCATCAGCCCCCAACTGCAGTCAGTGGGGAAGTGAGGCTAAACACTGTATGCTGAGAAGGTTCCATGTACCTCCTGTCCTTTAATAACTGCAAGTTGTCTGTGGTGCTCAGAACCCAGTGGGGGATTAAGGAACTAGGTCTGATTCAAAATTTCATTAGGAAGCAAGGTGATTTATCCTTACTGCCCTGAGCATACCTGTGGCTCAGTTTCAGTGATACTCTGCAATAATCTGCTAATCCCAGTTAGAAAATGTCTATTGATAAACCACAGGTGGTTGCTCCAGAGGATTGCTTTGAAATTCATTCAGCTTTGTGTATATGCTGGGTGTATATTTGGATGGGAAAGAGAGGAAGACCGTGTCATGTACTAATTGAATGGAGCCAAAAGACAAATAGTTCCATGCATGGGGATTTTTGGATAAATGATGCTTAATGCATATTTTGGTGGCTTTATTTGGGTGTAAAAGGGTGGAAAGGGAAAAGTTTTATAAATGCTCATTGTATTTCTCACCTTCTACACTTTTTTTTTTTTTTTTTTTTTTTTTTTTTTTTTAGTATAATGGTTCTCGTCCGAGGGAGGAATGGGAAATGTGGCACCCGACTCTGATTGCAGAGGCGCTCTT
This sequence comes from Spermophilus citellus, assembly GCF_964194105.1. NCBI lineage: Eukaryota > Metazoa > Chordata > Mammalia > Rodentia > Sciuridae > Spermophilus > Spermophilus citellus. Next base: position 109,837,848 of record NC_138190.1, on the reverse strand, counting down.
CGCAATATCCAACATTTTAAGTTCCTTGCGTCTCATATCCCTGTTCACAGCCAACTCCCACTTAGGGCCTCTGCAGATCTCTTTGGGACGCATGCTGCTTGATATCCTCAAATTCCTCTTTATCTACTGCCTGGTATTGCTGGCTTTTGCCAATGGACTGAATCAGCTTTACTTTTATTATGAGACCAGAGCTATTGATGAGCCTAACAACTGCAAGGGGATCCGATGTGAAAAGCAGAACAACGCCTTCTCCACGTAAGACTCCCCTCCTCTCCTCTTTTGCCTTTTTTTCTGCCTTCTCCTTTTTTGTCTTATTTTCAGCCAACAGTTTCATCACTGCCTCTCAATAGTTCGAGCAAAGCTTACTGCGGATTCATCCAAATGGTCTGAGGTGGAGGGAAATCTGCCTCTCTGTACAGGCGACAGGGAGAGTGGAGTTAGGGGAAGAAATAAAGAAAAACACATATATGGGCTGCCAGGAACTAGACTTAAGAGTTAGTTCTGAACTATGTTAGTAGCATTCTGTATTTTTAAAGATTTGATGGGGGTGGAATACATAATACCTCACTCAAAAAAGTGGCCTTGCAGGCACAGTGGTACTTGCCTGTAATCCCAGTGGCTCAGGAGACTGAGGCAGGAGGATCACAAGTTCAAAACCAACCTCAGCAAGTTAGTGAGACCTTAAGCAACTCAGAGAGACCCTGTCTCTTAATAAAACACAAAAAAGGGCTGGAGATATAGCTCAGTGGTTAAGTGACCCTGGGTTCCATCCCTAGTAGCAAAAAAAAAAAAAAAAAAAAAAAAGCCTCCACCAAGGAAATGAAACAGAAAGGCTATTCTTCTTAGCAAGTAACCACCAAAGCTAATTTAACTATTCTGAATCATGCCCGAAGCAAGAAAGGATGTAAGTGTATCTTTTTTTCTTTTATTGGTTCTTTTTAGTTATACATGACAGTAGAATCCATTTGGATATAATTATACGAGCATGAAGTATGTCTTATTCTAATTAAGACCCCATTCTTACAGATGTTAAATTCTCTGTGGTGTCATCATATATGTACATCTTAATGTACCCCCTTTCACAGAAGTAAGCTAGAAAGAGAACAGGTTGTGGCAAAATTAGAGTTAGCTTACCAACTAGCTTAATTTAAGGATTTAGGTAGATGAAGGGGCACCAAGCACTGACTGGAAATGTCTTCCATTCTCACTTGGGATCCAAGAGACAGCTCATGACTCATTGTCCAGGAGTTTGCTACCTCTGGACACATGGAACTCTTGTGCCTTTTGGTCCTACTCTCAAGATCTACTTTGTGGGCACCTTCAAAACTTTAGAATGGCTTTTAATTTCTGAAAAGTTGGCATTAGGGGAAATAGATATGAGAGAAAATAAGCACAAGTTAGACAATTTGTTAGGCTAGGTGCTGCCCTGGGCTGACCCTGGATTGGTGTCCCCCACCTTGTCTGTCTCCACCCCTTTTGAGAAGTGTTGGATCATCACTGGTATTCATAATAATGACCCCAAGGTCATGCAAGATTCTTAGTTATTAAACTAAAATACAATTTTTCCTAATGTGTTTTGTTTTTAATGACATGTAATCATTGTACATGCTTATGGGGCATAGTGTGATTCCTTACATGAATGCATTAATAATCAAATCAGGTATTTAGCATATCCATCACCTCATACCTTGAGCATTTCGTTGTGTTGCAATATTTTAAAATCTTCTCTTCTATGGGGTTAGGGTTTTAGCTCAGTGGAAGAGCGCTTGTGTGAGGCACTAGGTTCGATTCTCAGCACCACATAAAAATAAATAAAATAAAGGTCCATTGAAAACTAAAAAAATATTTTAAAAAGTCTTCTCTTCTAGCTATCTTGAAAAAGTACAGCACATCATCTATATTTATAGTTGCCCTACTGCTCAATAACATACCAGAACTTCTCACTCCTATCTAACTGTAACTTTGTATTCCTTCATCAACTTTTCCTCACCCATTCCTCTTCCAATATATCCTCCCCAGGCTCTAGTAGCCAGCATTCTACTCTCTACTTCTATGAGATTGACATTTTTTATATTCCTATCATATATGGGTGAGACCTCGCAGTATTTGTCCTTCTGGTTTATTTCACTCAACATAATGTTCTTTGAGTTCATTCACATTACCACAAATGATAGGATTCCATATTTTTATGGCTAAATAGTATTCCATTAATTATTTTCCTTTAACTCTGTAAAGTCAGTTCATTGAATTCAGACATTCTATAAATGTGTTCAGTAACAAAGGCTTGGAGTGAAGGATTTCTACTTGACCAAAAGTTGTACTAATTCAGAGTAAAAACAAAACAAAACAATATTATCTACCCTATCCCTGTCCCTGTTTGCCTCTAGCAACATTTCCTAAAATTGGTGGTAAAAATAAAAAAGAAAAGGACAGGTCAGTGGCATGTTGATAGACATGGAGTTTGAGATGAAATGAGTTTTGGAAATTCTGGGACAAGTTTAAAAGGTTTTGTTACTGCAGGACTTCTCAGAGTCCTTCCACCATGAATTTACCATGTAGGGAGAAATCTTCTCAGATATATTGACTACAAAAAGAAAGCACTCTTCTCCCCCTTATTAATTTTTAAATGATCTCTCCAGGATGATGCTTCAGAGAAATGAATTTGAAAAATGTGGGCTCACTCCATTACCCATCACCACACTCATTCCTTTCCCATAGGCAATACTCCTATCTCTCTTCCCAGAACTCTGGAAAAAACTTGGATGTGACAACCAGACTTATGTGAAAAGAAAAGAAGGCCAAGAAATAACCCAATTTTATTAAGCCAACCAGGAGTGTATAATGGCAACTGATCCCTTTACTAGTGCTTCCTGACTAGGAACTGCTTCCTTTCTTGCGGTACTCTAGAGACAGAACTCACTTCAACCTATTGTTAATATAAAGAACAACTTTGTAGTGGTTTTCGCATTTGTTCCCATCAAAGTATTCAATGGGAGGACTGGGTCCTGGCCAATTACCCTTTCATGTGAACTCTGCCAAGGAAGTTTATAAAATGCCTCCTCACAAGTTTGTAGTGATTATTAACACCCCTATTGCCAACTGACATTTTGCTTCCATCACTTGCCCAGCAGGGAAAATTGACAAGAATGGACACTGTCATACACGAAATTATATCTTGGAGTGTCAGATAGGAAGAAGCATTATCCTGCTGGGACCAAATCAGCAGTAGCATTACCTCAACTTTCCCTCTATCTGTTGATGTTTTTCTCCTCCATTGAGGCCTGATTCCAATTTGTTTTCTTTTAAATGCTTCAACTCAGGCATTGTAATACCTATTAAAATACTTATTATTCAGTCAGAGCATCAGAAAGACTCAGCTTTTAGAGAAGGGGAAAATAAGTTTATTTATATATCTGGTGAAAAGTTTGGTACCTGCTTATTGTCATCTTTTTCCTTATGATTCTCCAGAGATGCCATTGTTACTCTTCTGCTTTGAAAGTAGAGAAAGCCCTTTTTTCCCTAGGCATACAATTTAAGGGGAACTCATTGTCCTTGCTGACAAACATGTGACAATATTGTTGGTGACTGGAGTTCAGTATTTCATACTGGGAGTACCTGGCCTTCATCTGCTGTTGAGAGAAGCAATTAAGAAGGTATCATGAGGGCTGGGGCTGTACCTCAGTGACAGAGCACGTGAGGCACTGGGTTCAATCCTCTGCACCACATAAAAATAAACAAAGAAAATAAAGGCATGCTGTCCATGTACCAAAAAAAATGTTTTTAAGAAGAAGGTATATTGAATACATGACCAGTATAACTCCATATCATGTACAACCATAAGAATGGATCAAAATTGGAATGGGTTGCCTTCCATATATGTATAATATGTCAAAATATCTAAGAACAACAAATAAAAAATAAATCAAAATTTTAAAAAGAAGGCATCATCATTCTTAGGATACAGAACTTGAGAGAAAAAAAGGGTCAGAGTGGTAAGACACTAACTCTCCAGTCCAGGCCCTCATCTCCAGATGCCTACTGAGCACCTCTGCCCACTTGCCTGTTCCACAGGCCCCCAAGACACAAAATGTCCACAACTAAATTCCTTGTCTGCATATCACCCTAACCAATTTCCCCTTTAGCTCCTCTTTTCATTAAAAGGCCCCAGCCTGAATTCTAGGAGTTATATGGGACTCTTACCCTTTCCCTCATGAAACAAATCTAGTGTCTCACTCAGCCCTTTCAATTTACTTCTTAAATAGCTTTGAATCCATACACACACACCTACACTTTTTAATTCATACGCACACATATACACTTTTGAATCCATATGTACACACATACACTGTCTCGGTTCAGGCCTAAATCATCTCTCTCAAAGACTACTACAATAGCCTCTTTAACAAGTCTCCCTGCATCTAGTCTTGTCTCCCTTCCAAACAATCTCCCACTTGCTATGTGGAAGGCTCTTCCTAAATACCAGTCTCATTCTGTCAGCCCCTGGCTCCATGCCCACCAGTGTATCTGAATCTTCTTCATAAATACAGCATCTTTACCATAAGACACAGAATCTTAGAAGTCTAGACCATGCCTCTTCAGCCTTCCACTCCTCTCCTCCATAGTCAACATCTTGCTATTTCCCAACTACAAGAAAGCATGTCAGCCCTATAGGCTTTTGTATATCACATGCCATTCCCTCTGCCTGGAAAGCCAATCTTCACTTAGCCCGCCTAGAAAACTTTTACACAACTTTCCAATTCTGCCAAAGTATCAAATGCTCTAAAGACTTTTCTTAACCACTCTCAGCTGTAGGCTTCTTCTGTGTCCGCCATAGCATCTTAAGCACATATCCATTAAAGTACAAAACCTGTTATATTTTATTCAGTTGTGTCTCTTTATTCCCACTAGACTGATACTCCTATTTGAGTCAGCTTCACATCTGCCATAAGAGGCCCTAAGACATAAAGATATTCAAAATGCCTATCAAACAGTTGAATAGAAAAATGAAGTTCGTAGAGAGCCTATCTTTTTACAGCTTTTTATTTGGAGACAATTATCGATTTACATGCAATTGTGAGAAATAATTACCTGATGTTCCCCAGTGGCAACATTTTGCATTAGTATAGTACAACATCACAACCAGGAAATAAACAATGATAAATCCAGTGACTTAATTCAGATTTTAGCAGTTTTATATGCAAGCCATTTGCAAAAACATGGATGGGTCTTAGAAATCCTATCTTTAATTGTACATGATCTACGAATGCTTCTGTCCCTCTGAGATGACTGATGTCATCTGCCCAACTCTGTCACTCTGCTGATTCACTTTGAGCTTGCTTTCAGCAAAAACCCTTGGCCTTTCTCCTACCTCTCTCATCTTGTACTTGGGCACTTGGCCCAGGAGCAAAGCACTACATTGATCCCTATTGTATTTCATCTCGTTAGTTCCAGCCCAATGCTCCAAGCTGTTGAAATCTTTCGGAATCTTGACCCTGTCATCCAATTTATTAGCTATCTGTCCCAATCTTGTGTCATCTGAAAATCTAAGAAGCATGTCATTGATTTTCAATCAAAGTGTTGATAAAACTGTCAGATAGGCTTGGTCTTCATTGGGTGGGATATCAGGCAACTATTAAAATGATATATATGAGGACTGTATATAATACACAAAAAGTCTATGTATAAAATGTATAATTTTTAAAATCACAAAAATTGTATCTACTATGATTGCAGCTATGTACAACTAAATAGGAAAGTGAATAACAACTTATAAAGACAAGGAATGCCAAACAACATCAAGGTGAAAAGTTTAACAGAGGGATAAATTAACTGACATTTATGAGTGCTCAGCCACTATTGCAAATCAGGTTTACATGAATTAACACATTTAATTCTCACTACCATGCGATGAGGTAGACACTAATATTATTAAACCATTTTACAGATGAGGAAACCAGGGTCCAAAGCAGTTAAGCAGGAGGTCCCCAATAGCATAGACAATAAGTAGCAGAGCAGAATGGCAATCCAGGCACACAGGCTCCAGTCTGCACTCTTACCCAGGAGGGTGTAAATATCAGTTTTGTAAAGTTACATAAGATTTGTTGCAATAGTCACAAATACACATAAATCTGAAGAGAACAGAGCCATGACCTAGCAGGCCCCTGCCACTTCCTTCCCAACTGTTATCATTCATTTGCAGCTACTCCTACTTAATCAATGGTGATTTCTCCATCCATCATTCAATCTGTATTTTTGCATCTTATTCACATGGATACAAACTTTGTCCCCAACATAGGCTCTTCTCTTTGTTCTGGTCAGATTTTGAAGGTTCTTATTGTCTCCAGACCCACACATTTCAGTTCATATTCTTCCAGTTACTGCTATTCAGCTGATGTTACCACTCATTTTTTCTTTCCTTGATTATATTTCTCCTGTCATCTTTGATAGATTTATTAAAAAACATTTATTTAGCAACTCTTATGTACCAGAGAAGGAGGATACTGAATAAGGTAACATCCTTATTCTTAAGAAGTTCAGAGTCTGGGGCTGGGGTTGTGGCTCAGTTTAGAGTGCTTGGTTCACGTGTGTGAGGCACTGGGTTATATCCTCAGCACCACCTAAAAATAAATACAAAATAAAATAAAGGTATCCATCTACAACAAAAAAAAATATTTAAAAAAAAGAAGTTCAGAGTCTAATGGAGAATACAAATGAACAAGCTGCCATCTTTCCAGTTTGCCATATGGCAAACACCATGCTTAGTGTTTTACATGCACCATCTTATGGGATAGAGGAAACCAGGCTCAAGTGTGTGGTCAAGTGTGTGGACTTCAGAGTCAAAAGAGCTTGGTACAAATCCTACCTCTACAATTTCCTGCCTGTGCGAGCACTCTATCCCTCAGTTTCTTATTTAAAAAGTGGATAAATAATGGTGGGTTATAATCAGATATTGTAATATATGCAAAGTTCTTAATATAATGCTTAGCATATTAAAAGTAAAATAAATATTAGTGATTAATATTTTTTCTACCAGTACCCATTTTGGGGGATAAGGAAATTTGAACTTTAAAGAGGTTCTATAACTTTCTCATAGGCATATTGTTACTAAGGTGAAGAGGTCTAAAGTTTTCTGTTAGCTACTCCCCTCTATCTATTGCCTTTATGGTTGGATGGATACATGCCTTTATAAAATAGGACTAGTGTAGTATTGGAGCAGAGATGAGGAGCATCTAACCCAACTTTGTAATAAAGGAGTTAGGGCAGCCTTCTAGAGCATGTGGAGCTTCAGTTAAGACGGGAAGGTCAAACAAGGGTTGGGCTGAGTGGAAGACAGGAGAGAAATAGAAGCTAGAGGTAAGAGCAGGGAAGGGCCATTTTATCCAGAGCTAGAAGCTTGTCAAAGGTACAGTGAAATGAGAAATAGCTGGATCAGGGAACTGTAGAATGGATAAGGATGAAGACAAAGAACTAGTCATGCCTTGCTCCATCTGGGTTGATGGGACTGCTGGAAGCTTTTCTCTTTCAGTTCACCCTCCAGTTTTCCTTGTAGGTCTGAATTAGGTCCAGAGGGGTTAATTCTCTCTGTACTTCTTCTAATTCCTTATCACAAAGATGAGATTTTCAATACATGTCCAGGGAACTGCAGTTTCTATCTCTGTTCTCTTGTCCCCCTCTTAGTCTGTGATCTATTTATGGATGGCACCCACCATGCAGAAGTTCCTTCTTAACCACCTGCTATGCATTTGTCTTCTATGCATTTAATACCAATTCTTCTCGAATCTTTGTATCTCCAATCTGTGCCCCTTCTTGAACTAGCAAGTTCCATATGTTTGTTTACTATCTACTAAGTAAAAATGGGTTGATTGTTTTCTCTAAAATAATTTCCTTTAAAATTTAAATGACATTCATTTGGTATTAGAGTTCTAGAGTTTGGTCAACAAATCTTTCCATCTCTGTGATGATTTTATTATGGACCCAGCCACCAAATAATTCCACCTCCCCTCCAGGTGGAGGTCTTTTCCCTATGAATTCAACTGAGTCCAGCCACAGAGCATCCTATAGATATTCCCCCAAGAATATTCTTATCCATCTCACAGGCCAGTGCTTTATTTTACTTGGGCAGGCCTTTCAGTAGGCCAGCTTCTCCTGGTGACCAGATCACAGTGTGACATTTTGTGCATGATGGTAAAGGCATTCTTACTACCAACCACCAAAACTGAGGAATGATCTTTCCTACCACCCTTCATTCCCACCTCTTATATAATCCATAGAATCTCCCTAACTATAACTTCACCAAGTTGAGGACAAATTTTAAATGCCCAGTCTTTCACTTTTAAGGACTCTGTCAATGAAACACCTAGCAAACATTCAGGCATTAACGATTGCAGTTTTAATTGTTGTAGACATGGGTGCTGAAGGAACATAGCATTATCCATTCAGGAGAAGCAACCAATTCAGGAAGACAATACCAACATACTGACCATGGACTTGTTCTTTTTCTGGTCTTGCTGTCTGTCATGTAATCGACACTTCTTGAAGGCTTTCTGTGTTTTACATTCAACTCCCAGGAATTCTGGTGCTTCAGCATGCTATGTATATTTGTCACAGCTGCTTTTTGTTTTACTGAACCACAGCCGCTCCAGCTGCTGTCATCCAGCTGCTGTGTTAGCTGTGTGTGCCATTACTGGCCTCCTGCCTGCCTGATTTCTAACAGACACCCCCATGTTCTAGCTGTGGCCTCCTGAAATGGCCAGATTGCTGAACCCCACATCCCCCCATTTTTCAACCCTCTGTCAGGCCTGGTGATACTTTGCATAGCCTATCCCAGACTGTTTGTGTCTTCCAGAAATTCAGATCCTGTGATAGGTATGAGTTGCCACATGTTCTGGTTCTTGTATCTACCCTGCTGTGACTTACTATTGATTTTCAATTATTTCATCAATTGGAAAACTTACTTGAATCAAACAAAAAGCAAATTTCTAAAAGTATAGAGAGTATAACAGTGGTTGTCAGAGACTGAAGCGAGTAGGGAGGAGGGGTGAGGGTGAGAGATTGGTCATTGGTACAATGGTACAGTTAGGTAGGAGCAAGATGTTCTGGTGTACTATTGCACAGAACGATGGCTATAGATAGCAATAATATACAGTATATTGCAAACTAGCTAGAAGAAGGGATTGTGAATATTTTACCACAAAGAAATGATAAGTGTTTGAGGTTGTGGAAGATAATCATTACCCTGATTTGATCATTACACAATGTACACATGTATCAAATCTTCCAGCCAGGTGAGGTTGATCGTACCTGTGATCTAAGTGGCTACAGAGGCTGAGGCAGGAGGATCTTGAGCTCAAAGCCAGCCTCAGCAACTTAGCAAGAGCCTAAGAAACTTAGAAATACTCTGTCTCTCAATAAAAATATTTAAGAAGGGCTGTTTAAGGGCCCCTGGTTTCAATCCCCAATACCGAATAAAAAATAGAAAGAGAAAGGTCATGTGCATGACCTTGAAAGAGCCCCCCCCAGCATCAAGCCAGTGCAAAGCACAGTCTTCATTCAAGTGAGCTACCCCTCAGTATGCAGCCTGTGAATACAGTTGTTGATGGGATTAGAATTTTCCCTACTTGAATCTGATGAAATAATAATAGTAATAATTAACATGTATTCTTTCATCTATTCAATAACTATTATTGAGTGCCTACTATGTAGCAGGTATATAATAAATCTATGTCTCTACCCTCATAAGAATTCACATTCTAGTAGAAAGGATAGAAAATTAACATTAAAACACAAAAATTCTTAATAGTATATTTATTATTAATATTATTATAATATTTAATATTATTAGTAGTAAATAATAATTTTAGGGAATTTTAGGTACTACAAAGAAAATTAAACAAAACAGTAGGATAGAGAATACTTAATGGAGCTACTTAAAGAAGAGCAACCAAGGAAAGCCTCTCTGAGGAAGTGTCATTTGAGCTGAGATCTTTTAAGAAGACAGCCATGCAAAGATCTGCGGAAAGTCCTTTCCCAGAGAGAGAGATTTTTAAAAACGATTTCTTCTCACTCCCCCCCCCACCAAATAAACCCAAGAAAAAAAATCCCAAAGCCTCTCAAAGTACATTGGGCTTTATAATTTAATAATCTTGATATTTTTTGGGGGGTACCAGGGATTGAATTCAGGGGCACTCAACCACTGAGCCACATCCCCAGCCCTATTTTATATTTTATTTAGAGACAGGGTCTCACTGAGTTGCTTAGCACCTTGCTTTTGCTGAGGCTGGCTTTGAACTCATGATCCTTCTGCCTCAGCCTCCAAAGCTGCTGGGATTACAGGCGTGCACCACTGCATCAGGCCCAAGCAACATATTCTTTTTTTTTTAAATTTCTTACATACATGACAATAGTGGAGTGCATTACAATCATAATTATCCATTCACAGCACAATGTTTCATAACTCTGTATATAAAGTATGTTCATACCAAATTATGCCATTATACATGAGCTCTCTTATTATTTTTTTTGCATTACAATTCTTAATACACCTTTATACCACAATTTATCATATCTCTGTTTGTATATAAGATATGTTGACACCAAATTCACATCTTTATATATGTATTTTGTATAATGATGCAACATATTCTTAACCATTGCATTTACTGCCTCTATAGTAACTCACATAGTCTGAAGATGAAAGAAAGAGTTTGGTAGAAGTAGTCCTTGAAATATGCCTTGAACATGCCTAGTGTTCTGTGGAGATTGAGGGAAGGGAGATGGTATTCCAGGTAGAAAAGCAAAGTACGGGACATAGAAGTAGGAACAAATAAAGTGACGTGGCTGTGTTAGAGAAGAGACCAAAATATGTGAGATCATCTGTCTGCCTATTGCAGATCTGACAGTCCTGTTAGAGATCAACTCACATTTTCTCTCTTTTCTTACTCTTGAGAATTAACTAACCTGCTTTTTAAAAATCTCTTTTAGGCTCTTTGAAACACTTCAGTCACTCTTCTGGTCTGTATTTGGCCTTTTAAATCTCTATGTCACCAATGTGAAAGCCAGACATGAGTTCACCGAGTTTGTAGGAGCTACCATGTTTGGAACATACAATGTCATCTCCCTGGTAGTGCTGCTGAACATGCTGATTGCCATGATGAACAACTCCTACCAGCTTATTGCCGTAAGTAGCTTTGCTTTATAAGTGTCTTTACTTTGGTTTCAGGAGTGTGTGACATTGGTATGGAGCCCACTACAAGCTCAATGACAGTCTGGCTGTGTATAGTGGTGCATACCTGTAATCCCAGCTACTCCAGAGACTGAGGCAGGAGGATTGCAAGTTCAAGGTCAGCCTCAGCAACTTAGTGAGACCATGTCTTAAAATAAAAACTAAAATGGGCTGGGATGTAGCTTAGTGGTAGAGCACTTGCCTAGCATGTGTGAAGCCCTGAGCTCAATCCCCAGTACTGGGGTGGGGGTGGGGGGAGTCTGTCTGCTTCAATGAACTTACATTAGCTTTCTCAACTGTTAAATTGATTTTATTCTTTCTAAAGTAATTCTGTTTGGACTCAATATATTGAATTTTGGTAATCTATGCTAGGTTGTTTTAGTTAATAGAATTTTCTTGCTGTTAAAAATATTTTAATTTTTAAAATTTATTTTCTTGCCTCAGTAAGGAAAATTGATGGTATGAACACAACTGGCTTCCCCATTGGGCACCTCACCTCCAGGGTCAATTCAGCCAATCTAGTTCTCTAAGTTGGACAGCGCTATCTCCTGTCTCCTATCTTAGTGGTAAAGTGCCCCAAGTTTGGTCCCCAGTACCAAAAAACATTAGTGCTTAAGATTGTCTACTGGTATGCTTTAGATCCTAAGTGCTTAGGTAATCGAAAAAGAAGGGCTATATAATGGGAAAAAATTAGAAGTTTAGAAACCAGGGACTTTAATCCTGATTCTGCCATGTATAATAAAGTGACCTTGGGTAATTTATTTTCTCTTCTTGGGCTTCTTTTTTCATCCAAAAACAGTGAGGGAGTTGCAATCAATGGTCTTTAACGTTCTTGCCAGTTCTGTGAGTCTGTGTGTCTGCAGATGAACAAAATAGGCTCAGTAAGGTCCTTTTAGCTCTGAAATTCTGTTGTATTTGAAGTGGAATATAGTTTTGCTTCATTCCCTTACTTGCTTACTTCCTCTCTCTTTCATTCAAACCTAACTAAACCAAAGCCTCTGATATAATCTACATTTACTCCTAACCTGTCTCTAGAAGGGGATGAGAGCAGGCATGCAATTTTAGGGCTTGATTTTTCCACTTCCTATGCCTGATATCCTACCCTCCACCCTTGAACAAAGATGACAATATTCATGGTAAGACATTTGTAGTTTTATCACTACATGTTTGGCAGCGGATCTTTCTTTGTGACAGTAAGAAAGGAAGAGATTTTTCTTGTCACCTCGTATAGGGCAGTGGCATTTCACTCTGAGCTCAGTGACAATTTCCTAGGAAGGGTGGAAATCATCAACTCCAGCTTTCCTGTCACCACCTGCTGGTAGTAGGTTTTTTGTTTTGGGGGGTTTTTTTCTTTTTTTTAAAGAGAGAGAGAGAGAGAGAACTTTAATATTTATTTTTTAGTTCTCGGCGGACACAACATCTTTGTTTGTATGTGGTGCTGAGGATCGAACCCGGGCCGCACGCATGCCAGGCGAGCGCGCTACCGCTTGAGCCACATCCCCAGCCCTAGGTTTTGTTTTAATACTACCTACAGTTGTACTTCAAGAAAACTCCTTGACTCCCCTCCCCAGGGAGGGTGCCTGGAGTAGATTACATGACTTGTGTCTATGTCTATACCATCTCACACATCTGGGGTCATGGCCAACCATTCTGAATACTACCTTCTGCTTTGGGATTTTCTGGTAGTTTTTTTTTTTTAACCATTTGGAAATGGAACAAGCAGGATGCCAATATTCAGCAACCTGATTGCAAAAGTATCTGGAACTGCTTAAGCAGCAAAGACCATCAAGTAGATTTTAATTTCATTTGCTATATCTCTACTTCAGTAGTGAATATAATCTTTAGAAGGGCCTTTACATGAGGGAAAAGGCTACAAAAAAGGGAAATCACCAAAGACAAATTTCTCCTGCCTCTAAAGGTATCACAGGCTGACTCAGTGTAGGTAGAGACCATGCCTTACTGTCAATCTGTTCATTGCACTTTCTAGTCCACAATTCAAGAACAACAGGTGAGATCAGTCCCTTGAAGGGTTGACCTCCTTATCACTGTTCCCAGGATTCAGAGATGCTGGTGATATAGGGCTCTGTAGCAATTGGTATTTCTATGCCAAAGAAGATTCCTCTTCTATGATGTGTAGTATTATCCTCAAGATACAGTGAAGCAGGAAATCACTCCAGGCCTGTGCTCCATGTTCCCAGCCAACTTCAGTAGGTGAATCTGGCCATAGTATATATTATTAGTTATTTGCAATTAGCAGTGTTTTACTTTTCTCTTCATATCTCCCTTAAGCTACTTATTACTCTCTGTGACACTTCTTTCAGCACAACCATCTTGTCACTAATGTTATTTATGTACATGCATAAATTACATCAAACAAAGCTGCTCTTGATGCTATTTTAACCAGATTCACCCATTACAAAATATTAGGTGAGACAGATGGAGTAGTCCAAAAATGCTCATTTAGAACTACAGTAGATGGGGTAGAGAGAGAAGTTGGGAGGGGAGGGGAGGGGGGATAGTAGGGGTTAGGAAAGGTAGCAGAATACAACAATTACTAATAGGGCATTATGTAAAATTGTGGATGTGTAACCGACGTGATTCTGCAATCTGCATTTGGGGTAAAATTGGGGGTTCATAACCCACTTCAATCTAATGTATGAAATATGATATGTCAAGAGCTTTGTAATGTTGTGAACAACCAATAAAAAAATTTAAAAAAAATGCTCATTTATCTTAGGCCCTATTCCTATCCCCTGTCCCAACCACAAGAGACATCTCTGTTGCCTGAGATTGGTCATTACAAAATATGATGGTCTGCGATCAAGACTTATTCAGTAAGTTAATAAGAACCTTCAGAGCTGGGCACAATGGTGCACGCCTGTAATCCCAGCAACTCCCAGCAACTCAGGAGGCTGAGGCAGGAGAAATGCAAGTTTGAGGCCCTAAGCAACTTAGTGAGACCTGTTTTAAAATAAAAACTAAAAAGGGCTGGGGATGTGGGTTCAATCCCCATGCCAAAAAGAAGAAAGAAAAAGAGCCTTCAGTTTCATTGGCTGCTGTGCAGCACTCACTCTAGTGCTGACAAAAAAGTGAACAGCATGTGCCTCACTGAGCTCCAGATGCTGAGTGGCTTCAGGAGAGCCCAAATACATGGGATTGGTTCGGTCATCTCCAGTGGGGTGGCAGCATCTGGAGTCATCATCTCAGATGAATGGACTTCTCTACGGCAGAAGACAGCCTTGCAAATGAAGACAGTCATTCAAGTAAACCTAGCATTGAAAAAATAGCAGACAAGGTTAGAGAGGGCTGTTGCCCATCATCAAACTGCCAAAGAGGGTAGGTGGTCTCCCTGCCCACCCCCAGCCACCTGGGACCAACCTCCAATTCTCAAAGCACAGAGAAAAAGACAGTACTTCACATACTACACTATGAATTTTAACCCTCTAAGTAGATCTGATAACCAATTTCTATGCATTGATATGACTAACCAGATGTTAAGATATTAGAAATATTTCTGTTCTAGTTGGTAAATAGCTGCCACTCCAGCTGCTCCCTATAGGACACCCCCAGACTTCTTCACTATCCAGCAAGTAAAAGGTAACGTCTGGAACAGCAGATAATATGAAGAACCCTGCTCCAGTACTGCAGCTGACATACATTCAAATTGATTTGTTTCTTAGTCTGAATATCACTGTAGTAAGCAGAAACTTCAATCACTCCCCTTCCATTTCTCACCTAATAGTCAGGGCTATGAATATGATGAAATATCACACTTGCAATTATGTTTCATGACATGGCCAAAGGAATTTTGCAGATGTATTTTTACTAATCAGGGAGATTATCCAGGTGGGCCTAATCAAATCACATGACATGAGTCCTCTAAGAATGGTTTTCTGTAACTGATAGCCAAAAAGGATATTAGGGATCTGGGGCATAAGGAAGAGTTGATCTGCCATTACTGTCTTGACCATGGAAAGGTCCATGTGGTAAGAAATTCAGGTGCCTCTAGAAGATGTGAGTGACCCCAATATGACAGACTGCAAAAAAAGTAGAGACCTTAGTCCTACAACTGCACATAAATGAATCCTGTAAACATCATAAATGAACTTGGAAGCAGTTTCTTCTCTAGAGCCTTCAGATCAGAGTACAGCCACCCTGATACCTTGGTTTTAGCCTTGTGAAAACCAGTGTGACTGGAACAGAGTAAACAAAGGGAGAGAAGTAGAAGAGGAAGTCAGGAAGGTAATGGGAGTAAGGGACAGATCATGTAGGCCATTATAGACCATTGTAAGGACTCCGACTTCTACTCTTGTGAGGTATAAGGAGCCCTGGGAGGATTTTGAGCAGAAAAAATATATGATCTAGCTTGCATGTTAATAATATTTCTGTGTTGAAAAGAGGGTAGACTGAAGCAGGGTAGGGACAAAGACAGAAAGCAATTGTGAGATCATTGAATTGACCCAAAGAAGAGCTGCTGGTGGGTTAGACCCGGAGGTTATTTTGGAAGCGATGAGAAGTGATCAGCTCTTAGATATGCTGCTAGATTAGTTGTAAGGTGTGAGTGAAATACAGGAGTCAAGGATGAGACCAAGTTTTTTTGGCCAACTGGAAGGGTGGAGTTGCGCATTACTGAGATGGGAAAGAGTGGGAAAGGAGTAGGTAGGCTCAGTGCAGAGGAATAAGGGCAGAGATCCAGAATTGAGTTTTAGACTAATGAAGTTAGAGATGCCCATTAGCCATCAGAAGGAAGATGTTGAGTAGACAGTGGTCTACAAGCCTAGAGGAGCAATCCAGACTGGAGACAAAGATTTAGGAGTCACCAGTATAGGCATGGATGAGATCACTAAGGGAGCAAGTGTGGCTAGATAAGTAAAGATAGAAGGGAGACCAGTAGAGTTGAGGAATGGGAACATGGAAAGGGTGGAGGGGAGGGAATTGGGAAGTAATGGGAAATGAAATTGACCAAATTATGCTATGTCAATATATGAATATGAGGCAGTGAATCCCACTATTAGGTATAATTATAATGCATCAACAAAAAGAAAAAAAAAGTGAAGAGATGGGAAAATAAGGCCCAAGATACCCTGATATCTACAGGTTAGAAAATGAGGATAGATCACTCAGAGACTGAGAAAGAATACCCAGAGACAGGACAAAAAGCAGGATAATGTACTATATTGTAATACTATATTCTTTTCAGTATACTAGTAAATGAGACAATCTGGCTTTGAATTGAGGTAGACTAACCCCAAGAGCCACATATAGAACTATTACACTGTCATATTGACCCTGACCTTGAGGGTAAGAAGCATCTGAGTACCATTTTCCCCCTAGTTACATCACAACTCAAAATTGTCCAGGCTCCTTGTCCTAACAGTTTCAGCAATGAAGATTTTGTTCTAATCCCAAGAGGCAAAGGGTCCACTATCTGACCTAATTTCTTCCAAGACAGAAAACACTGATGATGTACCCAGCATACCCATGTCTGTCTCAGCTCCCAAGAGCTGTTTCTTAAAAAAACAGAAGACAGTATCAACCCTGCCAGCTTTCAATTCCACTGAGCAGTAAATCATGAAAGCTATAATAAGTCTAAGGAATAGTATAACCTCTTTCCAGATGAAGGAGTTGCTCAATTTAAGCTGTAAGAATTTTATGACGTTGGAGTGGAGCCATTTCAGATTTTAATAAGTGTCTCTTCCCTTTGGGATGCCCTCAAGCAATCTAGATATTGATTTCCTTCATCTCAGTTCGTGCTTTTCCCTGTCGCCAAACCATTCTCTGGAATCTGATCAGGGACTGCGACTTTTCACTAAGGAGAAAGCAAACATTCAGAACCACCAAAGACATTTTAAAAGTGCCCCCTCCCTTGGGTAATGTAGAACCTGTGAATACCTACTGATAATCCCATTTCCATTGACAACTTACATCTTCTGGCAGGTTCTATGAGAGACACAAGGGTAAGGTAAATGACATAAAGGGAAAGACATAGTTGATGCCATTAGGAAGATTAAAGTGTAGAGGAAAAAGTCTGACATGAGTAAACTAAAAATAGTTTTAAACTGTGAGTATAATTAGCAGTGATTACTGAAAGCATGGGCCCAAGAGTAGTCAGGCTGCCTGCATTGAAACCTGGAGTGTTACTTAGTACAGTTTTGGGTGATCTGACCTCTTTCTGCCTCATTTGACTTCTGTGTAAAATAGGGATTATAATTAGACTTTTTGCCGGTTGCGTACTCAGATCCATTTTCTGCCCATTTCCTGTATCAAGGGAACGATATTCCCCACAATCCCTTGCCCTTTGGCTTCTGAGTAAACCAGAAAGTGGGAGGAGGGGAGAAGCTAGAATATTTGTTCCCTCTCCCCACCCTCACTTTTTGTGGTGCCTCTAGCAGCAACTATATTTTCTCTGGGACTCACCTTCAGCAACCAATAGGCATCCCCTCCCTCCATTGCCACAGCATTTGCAGGGCAGCCCCACTTTGTCTCTAGCTTCTGCCAGAGACCCCAGTCTCTGGGTTCCATTGACTGTTCCTCTTCCTGTTTCTTGTCCTTCAAATTCTAGGGAGAAGAGGGGCTTCCTGATCTTGCTAACTCTGAGTTGCTTCACTGACTCCTGTTTAGTTTCCCAGATTTTCCATCATCTATGAAACTAATTTTTGTATTATATCTTCACGATTTGAAAGACATATAAAAGAAGAATGAAATTATGGCATTTGCAGGTAAATGAATAGTACTGGAGACTATCAAGCTAAGTGAAATAAGCCAGTCTCCAAAACCCAAAGGTTGAATGTTCTCTCTGATATGCAGATGCTAACACACAATAAGTAGGGGGTTGAGGGAAGAATAGAAGTTCATTGGATCAGACAAAAGGGAATGAAGGGAAGGAGGGGATAGGAATAGGAAAGACAGTAGAATGAACTGGACGTAACTTTTCTATGTTCATATATGAATACATGACCAGTGAAACTCCACATCATGTACAACCACAAGAATGGGATCCTGATTAGAGTAAGTTATACTCCATGTATATATAATATTACTCTAATGTCATATATATATATATATATATATATATATATATATATATATACATATATATATATATACAGAGAGAGAGAGAGAGAGAGAACAAAATTTTTTAAACATATTTGAAAGATATAGAATAATCTCTGTTCTCCCTGCTGTACCCCAACCAGTACCTATCTCACTGGATTGTTGTGAGGTAGATTTATGAAGCCCAAGTTGAACTGAGCCTTAAGGATGAGTCAAATTTGGAAAGACAGACAAGTGGGCACTGTGATTAGCTCTCGTTTCTGGCAAATAAATAGTTTGTATAATAGCAGAGATTGGCCTGGTGTTTACTGGGGCAGTAAGACTATAGGGGTCGGCTTCACTCCTTTTTGCCTCCCATCCTTTCAGTCCCCATGAAACCATCTTTCAAAATGGCCATGAAATCCTCTTTGTCCCAACAGCAAATATGCCTAGCAGTGAGGAGAGACATGTAAAGGACTTGTATCCCTAGGAGCTAGATAACGAAGCTCAGCTCTTGCTATTAGAAAAATAATAAAAGGAGATAAAGTCTGTTTTTATAGCTTCTCACATCTCCATTCTGATCCTTCATGCTGGCTGTCTACCTGGGTTGGCCCAGCAACCCTGGCCAACTGCCAGACCTGGACAAGCCCCAGTGTCTCCATCTTTAGGCCCAACTTAAGAGCTTAGAGCATCTCTAACACATAGAGAAATCAGTCATAATAATGGAATAAATAAGAATATTTGGCATATAGACAAGCCTTTATGAAATGCCATTCAACCAAGTGCTTCCTATTATTATTATAGCTGCCATTAATAGCTATCATCTCTTGAGCACTTATGTGCCACATACTATAAAAAAGAACTTTTTTTGTGCAGATTAGCTCAGATATCTTCACATAACTAATATTAATTCCATTTTATAGGTGAGAAAACTGAGGCACAGAGATAAAATTGACTTGCCCAGGGGCACACTCTTTTTTCATATTTTATTTTCAATTAACATATATAAAGTGCACATATTAATGGGGTTCAGTGTGACATTTCAACATGTGCATACAGTGTGCACTAGTCAAATTCAGCTTCCCTTTATTCACCCTCCCTTTCCAATCTCTAGTAATTACTATTCTAAATTCAAGTCAATTTTTTAGCTTCTACATATGAGACAGAACATGCAGTATTTGTCTGGTTTATTTTACCTAATGTATCATCCTCTAGTTCTACCAATTTTTCTGCAAATGACAGGATTTCATTCTTCTCTTTTTTATTTTTTTTCAAGTTTTTTAAAATTTTGTTCTTTTTAGATATACATGACAGTAGAGTGTATTTTGACATATTGTACATACATAGAGTATAACTTATTTTAAATAGGATCCCATTCTTGTGGATGTACATGATGTGGTGCTTCACTGGTCATGTATTCATTTATGAACATAAGAAAGTTATGTCTGATTCATTCTACTGTCTTTTCTATTCCCATAATCTTCCCATCCCTTCATTCCCCTTTGTTTATTCCACTGAAATTCTATCTCACCCCCATGGAGATGTGTTAGTGTCTCCAGATCAGAGAGAACGTTTGACCTTTGTTTTGGGGGATTGGCTTATTTCACTTAGCTTGTGTTTTAGCTAGCTTTTTAGCTGTTGTGACTAAAAGATCTGACCAGAAAAATTTTCGGGGAGGAAAAGTTTATGTGAGGGCTTGCGGTTTCAGAGGTCTTAGTCTACAGAAGTCTGGCTCCATTCCCCAAGGCTCCAGGTGAGGCAGAACATCATGGCAGGAGAGTGTGATGGAAGGAAGCAGCTCACAGAGTGATCAGGAAGGAGAGAGAGAGAGAGAGAGAGAGAGAGAGAGAGAGACTCCACTCTCTAGATAAAAAGTATATACCCCATAGCCACACCCCACCTGTCTCCAGTTACCACTCAGTTAATCCCACATCAGGGATCAATTCACTGATTGAGTTAAGTTATAACCGAATTATTTCTCCTCCGGACCTTCTTGCATTGTCTCACACGTGAGCTTTTTGAGAATGCCACATCTAAACCATAACACAGCCCAAATCTCTAGGCTCTGATGCATGCACTATACACATTCTCCACCCAATCTCAGACTTCCCTGACTTCACCCTTGCATTTGGTTGATTGACTTACTGACTGTCCCCTGTGTTCTAACCAAAGGGATCCTCTGATGAACTTTCCCCTGAGTTCTTCAAACTAAATGCCTTATTTCCAGGGCTGATATTTCCCCACTAACATGACCCGACCCCCCGCCCCCCCCACACACACACACAGTAGCTCTCTTTTTCTTCTTTTGTGTGTCTACCAGACTTTAAAAACCTGGTTGCACCTCAACTCTGTCCCTAATACTCCAAGCCTCTGAAAAGGAACAGTCAGGTAACCCACCTAAGACCACCACACCCGTGGAGGGTAAACAGGTCAGCTACCAAATTAATGTGTATGACAAGAACTCCTTATCTCAACGTATATGTCCTGCCTTGGGACATCTCAGCCCTTTTCTTTCCCAAGTGGCTTTTGCATGCCTAGAGCCTCCCTTGACATTATATGCACAACTGCAAGTTGACTGTCCACCATTTGCAAATGAGGAGAATGGAGCATTCTCTATGCAAATGATTCAGGGAGTGCTGAAGACTGTTTTTTTGTTTTTGTTTTTTGTTTGTTTGTTTGTTTTTTCCCAGAACTCCACATTGCTTTTGGGCCTAGCCCTCCCCCTGGTGGATGAACAGAGAAATAGATTTCTTTTTCATTCTGCATCCATACTTGATCTTGGTTTTGCCAGTGAGCTTAGAGTGGGAGTGAGCTGGTGACCAGAGTTCTTCCCCTCAGGGTTCTCCCAGGATACTTTGGCACATCTCAGCTGAATAACAGCCTCTGCTTCCAATAGCAGCAACAGCCTGTAATGCCTGCTGCTGCCTGTTGATGATTTGGGTGACTGACAAAGATTCAAGTGGGAATGTGAAGGAGACAAATGAAAGGGAGTGGATTTTCTTTCCCTGTGCTAAAGGGCAACCAAAGGGCAGGTGCCTGATGTGCTGCTCTGTATCCCTGATTCCCTGTCCTAGTGTTCATCAGGAACATATGTAGTTGTCATGGAGACATTATCTTGGCTAACTGAAAAGGAAACATCACCAACTATGAAAATGACAGTACAACACCAAAGTCTCTCCTCATCTTCTGGCTGATGGCCTTTATTCTTTCATTCATTCACTTAATGATAAATACTACTTAGATGAATAAATGAATGAATTTAACAAATATTTATTGAAAGACTACTATAAACCACACTGTATTCTTGACTGGGGAAATAATAGGTGATATGGTGGGACTGCAAATTGGTGCGGCCAATTTGGAAAGCAGTTTGGAGATTCCTGGGAAAGATGGGAATGGAACCACCATTTGACCCTGCTATTGCCCTTCTCAGACTATTCCCTGAAGACCTTAAAAGAGCATGCTACAGGGATACTGCCACATTGATGTTCATAGCAGCACAATTCACAATAGCTAGACTGTGGAACCAACCCAGATGCCCTTCAATAGATGAATGGATAAAAAAAATGTGGCATCTATACACAATGGAGTACTATGCAGCAATAAAAAATGACAAAATCATAGAATTTGCAGGGAAATGGATGGCACTAGAGCAGATTATGCTTAGTGAAGCTAGCCAATCCCTAAAAAACAAATACCAAATGTCTTCTTTGATATAATGAGAGCAACTATGAACAGAGCAGGGAGGAAGAGCAGGAAGAAAAGATTAACATTAAACAGAGACATGAGATGGGAGGGAAAGGGAGAGAAAAGGGAAATTGCATGGAAATGAAGGGAGACCGTCATTGCTATACAAAATTACATATAAGAGGTTGTGAGGGGAATGGGAAAATAAACAAGGAGAGAAATGAATTACAGTAGATGGGGTAGAGAGAGAAGATGGGAGGGGAGGGGAGGGGGGATAGTAGGGGATAGGAAAGGTAGCAGAATACAACAATTACTAATAGGGCATTATGTAAAATTGTGGATGTGTAACCGACGTGATTCTGCAATCTGCATTTGGGGTAAAATTGGGGGTTCATAACCCACTTCAATCTAATGTATGAAATATGATATGTCAAGAGCTTTGTAATGTTGTGAACAACCAATAAAAAAAGAAAAAAAAGAAATGAAAAAAAAAATAATAGGTGATAGATGAACAAGACAGACTCCATTCTCATGGAGTCTACAATTATGGAACTACAGTTACAAACTTCACTTTTGCATTTGTTTCTTTGCCTTAAGACTGCATTTAACCTTTTTTGGGAATCCCAGAGTTCTTTGACAATCTGAATATGGACAAGAAAAATGAACATATAAGCAATCATACATAAGTTTACCAAAGTCTCAGAGGGTTCACAGATATTTTCCCACTGTCATCCAAAAATTTCTCACTTTAAAATTTTGTTCCCAGATATAATACAAATATGATTTGAATTGCTAATAGTTCACTTGTGACAATGTAAATGAGTGTGTCCAATCCATTACTGAGATCAGGTTTTCATATGGGGCCAAGCAATAGAGGTATCATGAGGGAAATACACCTGAGGAAGACTGGGGAGGGGACACCAACAAGAAAAAGAGATTGTGGGCAGCGAAAGAAAATTTCACCAGCATCATAGTTTTGCAAAGAATCAGGTCTGTGCCACAGTCCCCAACCCAAAGACAACTTCAGCCTTTCTATAAAATAACAATTATCAATAGACATTCTAAAGATACAAATGTATTTCAAAAGATTTCAGAACTGAGATTCCAAAAAAAAATCACTCCTTGTAGAAGACCTGACCTTTCTAAAGATGGTCTCTGTTCTTTTTATAAGCTACCAACAACTTTGGTGGATGAGTCAAATGAACAGGGCCCAAAGATCATTGTTGGGGAGGGATTCCTCTTGGTTTCTGCCTTACTCCTGCAGTCCTTGTTATGAATGCCAGACATCAGTTGATTAGAAAGCGAAATGATACCAGTTTTTTTTAATCTCTGAGAAGCTTGAGGTTTATAAACCTAATATTAAGGATGCCTCTCTCCCTTCCTATGGTCACTGGAGCCCGGTGCCATAGCCCTGCTCAGTGTAACAAACAGAATGGGCTAGGAGGTGTCTTTTAGCTTCAACACAAAAGTCAGAATACACAGAAGAGTATCATAGGTTATAACCCCATAGCGTTACCTGCCTTTTACTTGAGATCTGACAGCAGAATCACATTATCCCAGCTGTCAAGGTAAATCTGCTATTGTTTAAAAGAGGAAATAGAGAAAATCTAAGAGCAAAAATCAGGAGGAAAGTAATTGTATTTATTTCTTTATTTTGCCCTTTTCTTTCTTCACAGGATTTTGCTTTTTCTCTGCTCTCTTTCCCAATTTTTCCTGGGTAATTGAACTTCTAGAGTTTCTGGATCTATAAATTTTGAGTTAATCACAAGGATCTGATGAGAAATATATTTATCTCAAAGCCCCTCCTAACAAATATAACATATCAGAAATCTCCCAGAGTAAAAAACAAAAAGTATTATAGGCTTCTTCATTCATTAGGAAATCAACACCAATTATTAAAGAAGTTTGGAACTAATAGGATTAGAACTCTCTCAAATGACTTCATTCACATTCCCATTGGCCTCACCCACCCTAAAGATTCCTGGAGATAGAGTTTCCATTACCTAATGGATCTTTTAGGAGGTTATGCCTGGGGTTTTTCTCGTAATACCTTATTTCATAATTTCACACAGGATATTTTATGCTGAATTTCATCCATCCTTAACAAGGACACACTTCCTATACTATCACTTAATATTCATTGGTAAATGATCAAATTAATGAATTTTTAATGCATATGGCTTTTCAGAATATTTTATAGTATGCAGACAGAGCAACTGACAAAAGCAGACAAACCTAAGCTTAGTGCCCTCTTGAACAGATTGGCAATTTTTCCTACAGGGTCCAGAGAGTGAATATCATGGGACTTGTGGACTGTAAGAACTGTCTAAACTACCCAATTATTCTATTGAAACACAAAAGTAGCCATAAACAAATTGGCTTGGCTGTATGCCAATAAACTTTATTTATAGGCTCTGAGATTTGCAATTCATATATTTTCGAGTGACAAAATATATTTATTTTGATTTTTTTCAAGTATTTAAAATTGTAACACATTCTTAGCTTGTGGACTATACAAACCAAGTAGCAGTCCATAAATGGCCTGCAGGCCACAGTTTGCCAACTACTCTAGTTATTTCAAAATATATATTGTTCAACCTTTGTAGACTGAGGCACCATGAAAACAAGGGCTCTCCTTGAGGTTTTCTTTATATTCCCTGGTGCCTGGAAAAAAATAGGATACCTAGTAGGTACTCAATAAATGCTTTTTTGGTAATTGATAAGAAGTTGGGGGAAATATCTAATCTTTAGTTTCCAAATGTTTTAAGAAATACTTGTGTGGATGTGTGTCCATTGCCAAGTGTTAAGTGTTTGGAAATCAATAAATTTCTATAGCAATGGGCAGAGGAATTATCTAACTGAAAGGAAATATGCCTAGATGATGGATATCATATTTATAGTTAATATTGTCCCTGGGTTGGATCCTCAGCACATATCTCTATATATATCGTCTATCTATCATCTGTATGTATTTATACATATATATTACTTTAATACAGTGCTTTAAGCTTTCTAAGGCACACTTGCATATGTCTTATTTGATCCTCACAATAACTCTGTGAAAGTAGATACTATTATCTGCAATTACAGATGAGGAAATTGGCTTCTCAGCATTGAGACTTGCCTGGTAAGTCTGTTCATTTGTTCATTCCTTCTTTCTACAAGAACTTGGGAGTCTACTACAGGCAAGGAATTAGCTCAGGGCAAACCCAGGTCTACTGATTCCTAAGGTGGTTTATAGAAGAGGGAAGTATGGCTTGGGAAGTTAAAAGTAAGCTCCTGATAAATGAGACACAAAGTTAGAAGACATATGTTATGACTGAGTTATGAGACCAGTGACAGATCCACTGGGGACAGACCTATTGATTTTCCCATATCCCAAGTGATAAAGACATATCTCCCTTCTGCCCAGGCTCAGAAATGAGTCCCTGATTGGTTTAGTGCCAGTTATTTCTGAGCTCAGCAAACTACCACTCTTATTACTTTAGTGTTGCTTCTGTCCTCCTAAAGAAAAATGTTCCCCACTCCCCAAATGGAAGATACAGGCAAGCAGAATGATCTGTGAACTCAAGGGTTCAACTTACATCCTGTGAGATCCCCCCAAAATGGTGACAAGCAGTTCACTGAGTTTCAGGACTACCACAGCCACAGGTGTTCTCAAAATTGTCCAGAGTACAACCTGCACAGCTGAAAGCAATATCCCTGCAAAGGTCACTTTTGAGGTGGAAAAAGCTGACTTTTCTGCAGAAAACATAAGCAGAAGAAAAACCTGGACAGTCATTCAAGGTTGGCTGAATGTCTAGAGGAATCTGTTCATCAAAATCTCAAAGTTGGGCCAGGTGTGGTGGGGTACACCTGTAATCCCAGCAGCTCAGGAGGCTGAGGCAGAGGGATCACAAGTTCAAAGACAGCCTCAGCAACTTAGAGAGGCTCTAAAGCAACTCAATGAGACCCTGTCTCTAAATTTAAAAAAAAATTAAATTTAAAAAAGCATACAAAAAGGGCTGGGGATGTGGCTCAGTGGCTAAGTGCCCCTAGGTTCAATCCCTTGTACAAAAAAAAAATCAAAGCCCTGTTCAGACTCTGTTTCCACAACTTTTGCAGGTACCTTCCTGACACCTGCTGCACTTCTCCAAAAGATGGTATATTTTAGTGCTTAAGAACTGAGCTCTATGGTCTGGGGCTGCAGCTCAATGGTACAGCTATAGCCTAGCATGTGTGAAGCACTGGGTTCAATCCTCATCACCACATAAGAATAAATAAAATAAAGGTATTATGTCCACCCACAACTAAAAAGAAAAAAAATTAACTGGGCTGTAGGTGGGCACAATGGTGCACACCTGATTGCAAGTTCAAAGCCAGCCTCAACAACTTAACAAGGCCTTAAGCAACTCAGTGAGACCTTGTCTCTAATAAATATTAAATATTTAAATATAAATATTCAAAGGGTCTGGGGTGTGGCTCAGTGGCTAAACACCCCTGAGTTCAATCCCGATACCAAAAAAACCGGGCTCTAGAGTCAGCCCAATCCAGATTTGAATTGTGGCCTACCAGTTTATACCTGTGTGTTCTAGTTGTACATTCTTACTATTAAAAGTAAATAATTTTAATGGATTCATTTATAATTGCTTATTCTTAGGTTTCCTTGCTAGTAGGAAAGCTCAATGAGGTATACACTTTGTCTTTCACTATTGTAATCCTAGAGCCCAGTCCTAGAGTTTAGCACAAAGAAAGTGTACAATCAATTTTGTAGAAAGAATTAGTTGAAGATCTAAAGGCAGATACGTAAGTGAAAGGAACATCAATAATATTACCTAGTACTTTTCAAGCATATCATCCTAATTTTCATAACTGCTCATGAGACAGATTGTATTACTATTTCCATTTAATGAGTAGAGAAATAGGCTCACTGCTGAATATATCTAGACCAGCAGGAAGCATCCTTGAATTAGTGTTTCTGGAAGTGTGGCTGACAACCACCTGCATCCAAATAATCCAAAGAAGTTTGTTACACTATGTAGGTTCTTGGGCCTCTCACCCCTAGAACACCCATTCTCAGAGATCTGCATTGAGATCCAGAAATCCACATTTCAGCATGCATTTGGGTATGTCTGATACCACTGAAATTTGAGAATCCTGGATATAAACAAATCCTGATTAGTTCATTTGGTTTCAAAGATCATGCTCAACCTTTCTATTCTTGCTGATTTTGCATACTGTTGCCTCTTTTGGGAAAGTTCTTTCCCTCCATCTCTGCCTAGATATGCCTTTCCAACCTCTCAAGACCTAGCTAAAATATAATCTATTCTGTAATGCTTTCTGGTCCCTATCTGCCAACAACTGAGAGTGCCCGTGAAGCCTTGAGACAGGATATTGGATGGTGGAGCCTAAGGTTGGGAGAGCTGGAATGGAACTAGAGGGTGGGGCCTAAGGTTTGCCCTGAGATTTGGCACCTGAGTATATGCACTGGAGCTGAGACTGTTACAAGGGCTGAGAGCTGGGTAAATGGTAATCAGGTTCATCACACCCAGTCCTCAAATGGGCAGAGCAGCAATTCCAACCATATAGCAAATAAAATCATGGAGGGAGATCAATAGTCATATCATGTCTGAGGATGGGCTGAGGGAAAAAGACATAATGGCCACCTACTAAACCATTTCACATGTTCAGTATGGAGGAGAACCAGCTTGTAACACCCACTAAAAGGGCTCTTGTAGTTTGGGAAGGGTTAAATGGGCTCATGGGAAATATCACTACTAACGTGCAAAGGAGTGTTGGGGGTAAAAGATGAGCCATGAATTAGAGTTGGAAAGAGAGCTCTCTTTGGAGCCCTAATATTTTTCAACTATGGGGGCTGGAGATGTGGTTCAGTGGTACTTATGCTTGCCTAGAATGGACAAGGCCCTGGGTTGGGTCCCCAGTACCACCAAAATTATTTTTTTTCCAGCCATGTTTGTGGATTTCAATTGAGGTCATTGCCAGTTCTCTACAATAGTATCAAAGTAATTCCCAGAAAGCCCCAGAATGATTAGAATGGCAATTTCTAATCACCTAGAAATAGGGAGGAGAGTAGGATTGCTATTTTGTGACAGGGATTTGACTTCTCCCTGAACATGCATGTGATAAGTTAGAGACGAGGGCAATAATGGGTATGGGAGTACACTAAGAGGTTGAACATCATATTTTGGAAATTCTTGTGTATTTTTTAAATAAATGGAAACAAAAATGGAGTTAGAATTATAATATCTTTAAAATACTTATATATTTTTAAAATTGTATTTTTAGAGCTGAGGCAAAACTGTGTTGCAATGCAGAACTTCTGGTGAACCCCAGAAATATGGTTTTTTTTTTTAACGGTTGCCCTATATGATTCTGATACACACTAATATTTGAGAAGCACACCCTGAATTCTGCCAGGAGAAGAAAGCATTCCAAGTGATGTAGACTTCCCTTGAGATGTCAGGAAATATGAATTTTCTTGCTTCTCTTTGGAGTATGCATGTCACAGTAATTTTTCTTGCTTTCCTATCAAAGGGAAATAGAGTTGGTTTTATATGAAAATGAAATACACAATTGCTAATTGATGTGAAGGATGCCAAAATGCCCCCCTGCCCAAAATATCCCTCCAATCAGCCTTCCCTGGGGCTGAAAATTCCTAGGAGTAGCCTTTTTCCTTAAGGGTTATTATTAGCTCTGCTCTTGCTGAGTTTGAGCCTGACACTCTCCCTTTGCATTATGTTATAAAGTTTTCCAATTTGCTAAGCAAGATGCTTGCTGGCAGGAGATCTGAGAGAGTGCACAAGACTGTCAAAAGCTGGTAAGAAATTGGCCTTGTAGTTTGATTGCAAGGAAAATAACCTTGAGCTTGGATTTGTTGAGAATTGTGAAATTGAACAGACATGTCCATTTGACCTAGCTATGGCCATGTGCTCAGAATCTGAGCAACTCAACAGCATTTGAGGGTGTACTGTACAATCAAAGTACATTACACTGGCACTGTGAAAGAAGCTAAAACAAATCCTGGCCTTCTCTACAGGAGCTGACAGTCACAAAGGCAATACAGAGCACACAGACAATTTGAACACATTGCAAGGGTATACGCTTTTAAAGTGTATATTATGGTACCACAAAAGTCCTAAAAGTTTTGGAAAGTTGGGAAGAAGCAGAACCACTATATCTGTGTTCGTATGGGTTACATCTTACACAAAAGCACCCTGTAAGGATGCTGATCTAGGAAAATGTTCCAATGTCATACTTAGGTAGAGAGGTTAGGACAGAGAGTAGGAGAGAGCATCACCACCAGACACTGAAAGTAAGCAATGGAAGAAGATACGATGTCTGATTGGTCTATCACAAAAGGGGAAAGGCTATTCCAATGCAGATGAATAAAAACCTCCTGGGTATCAGATACTTAGGGAAGTTTTAAATAAATATAATTACAAAAGTCACACCATAATCTTGCAATTCAATTTAGAACAAGGGTTGGAAATAAAACAGATTTCTATATACCAGGTGATCTTGCTGCCCATATTGTTCACTGGTGTAATCCCAACATCTAGCATTCAGCAAGCAATCAACACATAATTGTTGAGTGAATAAATGTATAAACGAATACCTGCCTTATTCTTCAATAGTTCGTCCTGTTCAACCAAACCTGTCAGGTGGCCTATTATTTATGCTCTTTCAGACTCAGGTGCTACCTTTGTACTCTCATTGTGTACATCATGGTATTCCCACCATCATCACTGGATAGTCATCTCTATGTACTCAACACCTAACAGAATGCCTGGCACGTACATAGTAGGTTGCTCAAGACAGAAATCAAACACTGAATGGGTGGGTGACTAACTGATGCATCATAAATTAATGGAAGAATGCTGTTGAGACGATTTCATAGTAATTCCCAATCTGAGATCACCCTAGCATCAGGAGAATGGAGTAGTAGCATGCCACAATCTGGCTGGGCACAAATCACGAGCCACTGCTGCAGGAAAAAACTTTATTTCTGAACTCCACCAGCACACTCCACACACTCTCCCGGGAAAAATGCCGAACGCCACGTCACGCCACGCCACGCCACGCGGCTCCTCCCGGGACACACTACTCCAACAGGAAATCCCTCCTCCGGAATTCCCTCCTACCGCACTTCCCCAACCAATGGAGTCCCACGAGAGCTCCAAAGTAGCAGGCCGAGGCAGACAGCAGGGGTCTAATCTCCAATTGAATGCACATCTTAACATAATCATTATCATCTCAATGGCTTCCTGGCCTCACCTTTCAACCAAAAATGCCATGTGTCATTCCTACTTGGCTATGGCTCTTAGCAGTAGCAATTGAGCTGTTTTTTTAAAGCTCAGTTAAAATTATAAGGGAGCCAGGCATGGTTGTACATGCCTGTAATCCCAGTGGCTTGGGAGGCTGAGGCAGGAGGACCTCAAATTCAAAGCCAGCCTCAGCAAAAGCGAGGCACTAAGCAACTCAGTGAGACTCTGTCTCCAAATAAAATACAAAAGAGGGCTGGAGATGTGGCTCAGTAGTCAAGTGATCCTAAGTTCAATTCCTGGTACTCAATAAACAAAAAAAGTTAAATCCATGTTCCTACAGACATTTAGAAAATCATTTTTAAAAGGAGAGAGCTGCTTATTTTTTTTAATTTGCAGTAGTGGAGATTGAACCCAGGAATGTTATGTAAGGGTCAGGCGAAACGTCGGAGAAAGAGACCACGAGACTAGCTTCATGCAATGGCAAGGGGGATTTATTGGATCCATTCCAGCTCGCTGGGACTCCGTGCTCACTCAAGAAGGGAGAGCAGCCCAGAGCCCAGAGCAGAGGTCAAGCAGAGCTTAAGTACACTTTTTGGAGAGGGTGGGGGGCTTTGCATACATCAGAACAAATCATCATGAGGCGCGGGAAAATTGAACAACAACTCTGATACATGATTAGTCCATTCATTGGCGGGAACAGGCTGGGCAGGGGTGATTGGTCACTTCTAAACTGGGTACACATTCAAACTGATTGGTTCGGGCCCTGTGACGAACTG
Organism: Spermophilus citellus; assembly: GCF_964194105.1. Classification (NCBI taxonomy): domain Eukaryota; kingdom Metazoa; phylum Chordata; class Mammalia; order Rodentia; family Sciuridae; genus Spermophilus; species Spermophilus citellus. The sequence continues at coordinate 109,806,868 of NC_138190.1, read as the reverse complement.
CACAGGGCCCTAGGCTGAATGGCCAGTAGGGCGTTGTCTTAACTATCTCAGGAATCTGGGTGTAACAGAGGAACTTAATAGTACCTAATCTTTTACATTTCAATTCAAGGTTTCCAGCTTAGAAACTTTACCCTTTCAATATCCCCTCTCCTTTTATTTATTTATTTATTTTTTTTATTTTGAGACAGCAAAAAAGGAGAGGGGATGTAACTAAACTGCTGAGGCTGGCCTTGAACTTGTAATTCCTCTACCTTGGCCTCCTGAGTTGCTGGGGTGACAGATGGGCACCACCATGCCTGGCCCTGCTTATTGTTTAAAACACATACGAACAAGAAGCTAAACTCACACAGGAATTTTTTCAAATGGATCATTTCCAGATGCCAGAACGCCTAGCCATGTATGTTAGAAAATAGCTGAATATGCACAGGAGTCTTATCATCAGTCTCCCTTTCCAAACATGTCTAGAGGTAGAATTACATGTTTGAAAATGTACCTCAGTTCATTTGAAGAAATGCTTATTGAATACCTATTTCATTTCAAGAACTGTGCTGGAGAAACATAAATGTATTTCCAAGGATGGAAGATGGGCTATTATGGGGCATCAAAGGTCAAAACAAGAATTCAAGGTTTGTTCCTGGTACTATCGGCTCAGACATACAGGAGAAGGAACCTATAATTATATAGCTCTTTCTACATTCCAGGCAGGACCTTAAGAATTTGACATTGACTTCTACAACAATTCTGCTTAGTAGATATTTCCCACCATTTTTACAGTTGAGAAAACCATAACTCAGAAACTTTAATAATTGATCTGAGGTCACACAGATAATAAGTAGCAGGACAGTATTCCAAAACCTGGTTTATTAGATTCCAGAAACCCTTGCTCATTCCAAAATGATCACAATGGCATGCTGCCTCTCACTGTTTCATCCTGCTGTTATCTCCTATCCTCTGCATTCTAAATTGTCTAAACCAACCCAATTTCCCATAGCAGGATTTCAGGCCAGTGATAGTTATTTCAGACATAATTGTGTATGTGTGTACATATGTAATTTATAGATTGAAGCCATCTCAGTTCAAGGGCATTCAAACAGTTTGCTGGCATACTCTCTGATAAATTTGGAAAACATAATCTATGTATCTCCTTATATATTTGGGAGTTAACAGCTACATTTTTCATCATAAGTTTAAACAGTTGCAAAGGATGTAATTTTTGGAATATGGTAGACTGACATTTAAAATAGAACTATCCAATTATTCATTCAAATGTATCTAATAGAATCTGAATACCACAGTAATTTGTTCCTCAAAATCAAGCATATGTTTAAACAATAAAGGCTAAATTCTTCTTAAGAGTAGAAAGTTTCCATCATTCTATCTTCTTCTAAAATTCTTATTTCCATCATATATTAATTCCATTAGAGTTAATTCCACTAGAATTAATTCCACGGGCTTTAATTCTAATGTTATATAATTTTTACATTTAAGGTCTTTTTGTTATTTTTTATTACATTTTCATATTTCTTTATAATAAAAGTATGAATTGAAATTTAATTTTTATCTCTTATAGTCATGAGGTTATAAATGTTAAAACCATTCTTCTGAATTTAGTTACCATCCAATTATTAGTAGTACAAAGCTGCTCAAATGAACACAATTCCTTTATAAATCTTGATAATCACTAGATTAAAAATTATGTTTTGGGCTGGGGATGTGGCTCAAGCGGTAGCACGCTCACCTGGCATGCGTGGGGTGCTGGGTTTGATCCTCAGCACCACATAAAAATAAAGATGTTGTGTCTACCGAAAACTAAAAAATAAATATTAAAAAATTCTCTCTCTCTCTCTCTCTCTCAAAAAAAAATTATGTTTTGATTTCAAATGTATTTTTTAAAGAAGCAAATAGGGCTTTTCTCCCAACTGGTTGTTGTATTCATGGATGAATATGGAGTAATATTCAGGAATAGGATTCAGCATCAATTTTATTCTTACTTTGTATTCTTTTAAACTAAGTGCTAAGAAACATTTCTCATATCAATAAATATATGTGAATGGATAGACTTTTATAATGCCAATGCCATTCAAATTTTGGAACCCAGAGTTACATGTTAAATAGTCATATGATGTTTTTCATGAAATAATATTTTAACAATCTATCATCTGCCAACTTGATTAGGTTCTCCTTAAATATTATTGAATGCAAAGAATTATAAACCACCTGAATTAGTAAAGAATTTGTTATCCAAGATTAGAGTCATGTAATTTCTCAATTTGTAGGAAATACTCTGAGGTAGGTGACCTCTGAGATAGACTCACATGATATCCACCTCCTGGTACTTGAGCCCTTATGCAGTGCTTTCCCCTTGAGTGTGGATTAGACCTAAGGACTCACTTCTAACAAAGAGACCACAGCAAAAGTATAGAGATGTATTTATTGTACAGCATGGTAACTACAATTAATAATAATGTACTGTATACTCGAAATTGTTAAGACAGTAGATCTTAAATGTTCTCATCACAAAAATGTAAGCAGGTGACACAATGAATGTCAGTTAGCTTAATTTAAATATATATATATATGTGTGTATATATATATATATATATCTTATTATATATATTTTCTTGTATTATATATATATGTGCATATATATATATCTTGTATATATGTATATAAACAGCATATTGTACATAAACAAATAGAAATTTTGTCAATAATACATTTAAAAAGCTGGGAGAAACAAAAGTGATGTCTTCCCAGATTATGTTGCAAAAAGACTGGCTTTTCTCTCCCTCTCTCACTTGGAGGGAAGACTACTACCACCACCATGTTATAAGCTTTTCTATGTAGAAGCCCACATGGCAAGAAACTTAGGAAGCCTGGTGGCCAATAGCCAGCAGGAGAATAACAACAACAAAAAAGATGAGATGTGACAAATAGGTGACAAATAGAAATCTTAATAATTTTTTTATGGTACTGGGATTGAACTCAGGGGCACTCAACCACTGAGCCACATCTGCAGCCCTATTTTGTATTTTATTTAGAAACAGGGTCTCACTGAGTTGCTTAGCACCTTGCTTTTGCTGAGGCTGGTTTTGAACTTGCTATCCTCCTGCCTCAGCTTCCCAAGCTGCTGAGATTATAGGTGTGCACCACCAGGCCCAGCTCTCATCATCTACATTAAATACAATTTTACCAAAACTTTAGAGCTGCAGATTTAGCAATTTATAGAAAATATCTGTCATGTAGCCTGACTAGTAAAACTAATCATCATTTTGAAACCAAATGACTATATCAGATTTATTTTCTATCTCAAAAGGATGACTTCATTTTTCAACTCATTAAATGTGTCAATACTTATCCCTATAATGACCATCTCACTTGTAAATTCAAACTCTAGGATTAATAGACATACAGAAAAGTAGAAAGAGCATGCAGGCTTGTTATAAGTTTGTCACCAAAATGAAATAAGGTAAAATAGAATGCAGTGCTATCGTTGCTTTTCTTTCACAGAATTAATTCTCCCTCAGGAGGAATGTTGGGAAATGGAGAAGTGAGGTCATTAAAAGAAAATTGTTACCATTCTTGCCAGCCCACTATAAATTATTTCAATAATCCAATATCAGCCAAACCATCCTGTCTTTAATGCCAAGCTTCACTCTTAATAGAAACACATGTAAAGCACAGTAATAGTGAAACCTACCTTGGATATGTGATATGTCAATTAAAAGTGTCTTCTTAATATCTTAGTGGTATGGACCTTTCTGACTGCCTTGTATAGCCTTTGGATTTCTTACTTAGAAAGATATTTTTAAATATATCAAGGGCTGGGGATGTGGCTCAAGCGGTAGCGCGCTCGCCTGGCATGCGTGCGGCCCGGGTTCGATCCTCAGCACCACATACCAACAAAGATGTTGTGTCCGCCGACAACTAAAAAATAAATATTAAAAAAAATTCTCTCTCTCTCTCTCTCTCTCTCTCTCTCTCCTCTCTCACTCTCTCTTTAAAAAAAAATTAAAAAAAAATAAATATATCAAAACTATTATTTGCTTTTGCAGAAATTGACAAGCCAATCCTAAAATTCATATGGAAATATAAGGAACTCTGAATAGGAAAAAATAATTTTGAGGAAGATGAACAAATTTGGAACTTATATGTCTCAATTTAAAAACTTTATATAAAGCTATAATAATTAAAACAATGCAGGACTGGGATAAAGATACACATGCAAATCAATGTATTAAAACTAAAGGTTGAAAGGAAATTTCTTTTTTTATGTTGATTGACTTTTGGTCAATGGTGCCAAGAGAATTAAATGAGAAATACATTGTTTCAGCAAATTGTGCTGGGACAATTTGATATTCATGTGTAAAAACTAAAACTACTGCTAAAATTAAACTCTTAGGAGAAAATACAGGAGATGCTGGGAAAACTGGTTATCCACATGTAGAAGAATGAGACTAGATTCTTATCTCTCACCCTGAACAAAAGTCAGCTTGAAATAGATCAAAGACCTGGGAATTAGAATAGAAACTATGCAAGTCATTGAAGAAAACATAGGGTCAACACTCCAACATATAGGCACAGACAATGAATTTCTCAATAGGACCCCTAAAGCTCAGGAAATAATGCCAAGAATCCAAAAGGGGGGGGGGAATGGCATCAAATTAAAAAGCTTCTGCACTGCAAAGGAAAACATTAGGAATGTGAAGAGAGAACCTACAAGAATGGAGGAAAATCTTTACTAGCTACCTTTCCGAAAGAGATTAATATCCAGAATATAGCTGGGTGAGGTGGTGCACACCTGTAATCCCAGCAACTTGGGAGGCTGAGGCAGAAGGATGGCAAGTTTGAGGCCCACCTCAAACTTAGCACAGCACTAAGCAATTTAGTAAGACCCTGTCTCAAAGTAAAAATAAAAAGGGATGAGCATGTGGCTCAGTGTTTAGGTATCCCTGAGTTCAATCCCTGGTAACAAAAAATAAACAAATAAATAAAAATTTAAATACAGACACACATACACACACATATTCAGAATATATAAAGAACTCATAAAACTCACCATCAAAAAACCAACAACCCAATTAATAAATGGGCAAATTAACAAAACAGACATTTCTCAAAAGAATAAATAGAAATGGGCAACAAATATATGAAAAAATGTTTAACATCTTTAGCAATGAGAAAAATGAAAATCAAAACTACACAGAGATTTCATCTCACTCCAGTCAGAATGGCAGTCATCAAGAATGCAAACAATAAAAATGCTGGAAGGATATGGAGAAAAAGGAACACTTTTACACTGATGGTGGGATTGTAAATTAGTGCAATCACTGTAGAAGTCACTGTGGAGGTTCCTCAAAAGACTAAAAATGATGAGGGCTGGGGTTGTGGCTCAGTGGTAGAGCACTTGCCTAGCACGTGTGAGGCCCTGGGTTTGATCCTCAGCACCACATAGAAATAAGTAAATAAAATAAAGGTATTATGTCCAACTACAACTAAAAAATAAATACTTTTTTTAAAAAAGACTAGGAATGGGGCCTGGGGATATAGCTCCATTGGTAGAATGCTCGTCTTGCATGAACAAGGCCCTGGGTTCAATCCCCAGCACCCACCCCCCGAAGACTAGGAATGGAACTACCAAATGACCCAGCTACATCAGTTCTCAGTATTTATCAAAAAGAAATAAAGTCAGCATACTATAGCAATACATGCATACCCATGTCTAATAGCAGCACAATTTGCAGTAGCCAAGCTATAGAACCAGCAGAAGTGTCCATTGATGGATGAATAGATACAGAAATTGTGGTGTGTGTGTATATTTATATATATAATGGATTTCTATTCTGCCATAAAGAAAGTGAAATTATGCTATTTGCAGGAAAATGGAAGGAACTGGAGATTATTATGCTAAGCAAAATAAGCCAAACTCAGAAATATTGTGTGCATGTACAAATATGTAACAATGAATCCCACTATGATATACAATTATAATGTACCAATAAAAACATGGAAAAAAGGGAGGGAATACTTGAGGAGCAGAACTCTGACCCAGCACCTGAGAAGAGCACAGGGATTTAGATGAGCATTGTGTCTCTGCGCCAGCTGTCCTTGATCTACATTCATGCCTCAACTGGTGCCATTTTTCCCTGTTTGGAATTCATCAGTTACAATTCAGCATTTTCAAAGTGTTTAAATTAGCATCTTAAAATCCCCCCTCCTTTTTTTTTTTTTTTTGGTACTGGGAATTGAACTCAAGGGCACTTAACCACTTAGCCACATCCCCAGCCCTTCTAATATTTTATTCAGATGTAAGGTCTCAATGAGTTACTTAGGGCCTTACTAAATTGCTGAGACTGACTTTGAACTCAAGATCCTCCTGCCTCAGCCTCCCGAGTTGCTGGGATTACAGGATTTCTTGGTAACGACTTCACACTTAATTTGGATAAGTCAAAAAGATAGTCTATCAATGGTCTAGAACTGCAGCAAAGAATTTAGAAATGATTGTTTTGAAGACGAATTCTGGTTTCAGAAACAAATCAGTTCCAGGCAAATTTAAGAAACTATTTAGGATCCTTCAACAATTAATTCAAAATGGGAACTTATATTTTAAAATAATTTTAAACTGATACAAATAAATGAATACATGTTATTGGGCAAATTTGGAAAGTGTAGAAATGAATGAAAGAAAAAATAACAGTCATTTGCAAGTCACAACCAAGAGACAACATCCCCTAATATCCTACTGTTTTCTTCCTATATGTATATATGTATCTGTTTGCATATATGCACTATTTTAATAAAATTATATCATATCAAACATTTAAAGAGGAGAAATATAGGAGTAAATCTTCATGGACTTTTGTTAGGCAATGGTTTCTTAGAGCATGATAGCAAAAGCACAAGTGACAAAAGATAAAATGACAGAGCTACATCAAAATAAAATATATAGAATTATAAAATTTTACTAAAATATTTACCAAAATATTTTTAAAATACAAATTCATGATATGGTAATATATGTGCTTCTTTATTACCTTACTGGATGATAAAATCTAGCAGTGGGTCTAAATACCTAATTTCAATCTAAAAGACTTATTTTTACTTTGAAGCTAACTGTTCATTTGACCTAAAGCCATTTAGTCCCTCTTAATAATCCCAGTGGCTCAGGATGCTGAGGCAGGAAGATCAGGAGTTCAAAGCCAGCCTCAGCAAAAGTGGGGCACTAAGCAACTTAGTGAGACCCTGTTTCTAAATATAATACAAAATAGGGCTGGGGATGTGGCCAGTGGTCAAGTACCCCTGAGTTCAATCCCCGGTTCACCTGCCCTAAAAAAAAGAAAAGAAGTATCTCCAATTTGTCTATTAACAGTTGGATTAACCTAGATTCTTAACCATTTATATGAGTAATATTTGAGAATATTATGAAAATCCAGAAAAATTGCAAAACACCCAATATTTTATATACAATTTTAATAGATACATTGATTTCATTAACTTTATCCATGGAATCAGTTTTAAAAAGTCTTATTCTTCTGAATGTCACCCTTGAACTCAGTCTGCTAATTCTTTCTTTTTTTTATACCTTTATTTAATTTATTTATTTTTATGTAGTGCTGAGAATCAAACCCAGTGTCTTACACGTGCTACGCAAGCACTCTACCACTGAGCCACAACCCCAGCCTAGCTAATTCTTTAATATGACAGCTAAGCACTGCTGCCTTGGAGAACAAAATGAAAACTTTTATGGAAGATCTAAAAGTCCAAGGAGCAAATTCTAAGACTCTCTGGCAGACTGAATGTTAACTCAAAAACCACTCTAAGTCAACACTGGGCTACATTGCTTTCCTTTTTTAAGATCTCATTTGCTAGTAAAGAAATTTCTTTTTCTTCATACTGCAAGGTTTTAACTAAAAAGGTGATATTGTTTCCATATTCCAGAACCCATCTTTCTCTCCAGAATATCTGTAACAATTGTTGGGGGGTGGTGGTTGTCTCTGCAGATATATTTAATTTCTTTTGTCAGAACAACCAAAATATGATAACTAATTCAGGCTGCTTTCCTCCTTTATTTAACTAACAAGAAACAGTGGGTCCAATTTAGTATCTGATAAAGTATATTCTCTCTGCCTTCAAAAGATGATCTCTGATCTTTCTGGGCTGGGGATATAGCTCAGCTGGTAGAGTGCTTGCCTCGTATATACAAGGTCCTGGGTTCAATCCCCAGCACCACAAAAAAAGATGATCTCTGTTATTTTATACACAACTATTAGTTCCCTATTAGTGTTGTAACAAATTCCCATGAATGTGGTGGGTTTGAAACAATGCAAATTTATTACTTCATAGTTTTTGGTGTCAGATGTCTGAAATGGGTCTCAATGGACTAAAATCAGAGTATTGGTTGAACTTTCCAAAAGCTGTAGCAGAGAATCCATTTTCATGTCTTTTTCACTCTCTAGAGGCTGCCTACATTCCTTGGACTATGGTCCGTTTTCATCTTAAAGCCAGTAATGGCTATGTCTTTCGTACATTGTATTACTCTGGACACTGACTCTCTTGTCTCCCTCTTTCACTTCTGTTATTATATTAGGCCCATCTAGGTAATGTAGGATAATCTAGATAATGTAGGACTTAATTTTTACTACTACTACTACTACTACTACTACTACTACTACTTATATGCAGGTCAGAAACTTAGGTCTTTCTAGTAGTAGTAGTAGTAGTAGAAGAATGCTGGGTTTTGAAGCCAGGGGTGCTTTACCACTGAGCTATACCCCCAGTTCTTTTTCATTTTTTAAGACAGGGTCTCACTAAGTTGCTGAGGCTGACCTCAAACTTGTGATACTTCTGCCTCAGCCTCCTAAATCACTGGTATTGTAGGTGTGCACCACTGCTCCCATTTGTGGTAAGATATATCTTTGATTGTTAGATTACTAAATATCTGTAATTTGGATTTCCAAGGTATATGCAATTTTAATTATATAGCTACTGACAGATTGCCCTTTATAGAAGCAAGTAAAATGTGTAGGATAAGACGTGGTCGCATTTTGCAGTTTCCCATCTCAAAACCTTGACCTTCTGTCTTTCATAGGATCATGCTGATATTGAGTGGAAGTTTGCAAGGACAAAGCTCTGGATGAGTTACTTTGATGAAGGTGGCACCTTACCACCTCCTTTTAACATCATCCCCAGCCCCAAATCATTTCTCTATCTTGGTAACTGGTTCAACAATACCTTCTGCCCCAAAAGAGACCCTGATGGTAGACGAAGAAGACATAACTTGAGAAGCTTCACAGTAAGACTTTTAAAATCTATTTCTTTTTAAACAAAACTGTTTTCTCCCTTTCCTCCTGTGTGATACTCTACATCTTAAACATCATAAAATCACTTCAACTTACTTATCTTTTGGAGATTTGTCAGGCAAGTTATGCCATGTCATTCTCCAGTTCTAATATATAGAAATATATTCAGATGGGCGGGTGGATTAGGTGCTGGGAGACTGTTGATGTAACTTCTCTGTCCATTTTCAATTATAGGAACGCCATGCTGACAGCCTGATACAAAATCAACACTATCAGGTAATGCTTCTTCATGGGGACTAAACACAATAGTTCCTGGCCAGTTCTGTGGACTAAAAGCAAACTTCACTCCGGCTATGACTGGATTTGATGAGAGTAGGAGGCTTGGAAAAGGTGAAGTCACTCTTTAGAGTGGATTCCAAGCCCTTTAACAGCTGGATCAGCAAGGTCATAGTATAGAAAGCTATCCTTAATCAAAATGCATTCTGCTGTCATGTATAACAAATTAGAGCAAACATATTAATTAATTAATTAATTAAAAATAAAGCTATCCTTCAGATTAAGTAAAATAGGATATGTGGCTGTTCAGTCAGTCAACAAACATCTGAGACCTACTATACATCAGACATTAGGCTAGACACTAGAGATACCACTGTGGACATAAGCTTTCTACTCTTATCTAGTCAGAATTAAATACATTAAATAAATCATTATGTGAACAATAGGCACAGAGTAATGGGAATATATAATAAATAAGGAAGATAGTACAGGACAAAACTAACCTCAATAAAGTAAAAGCTTATATGCATGTCAGAAACTTAGGTCTTTCTAAATTCCAATACAATTTTAATGAAAGAAACATATAAACACTTCTATCTCAGCATCCAGATATGTGAGATATCCCTTGAGAGTAGTTATTGCCGATCACAAGAAAGAGAACCCTCTCTCGCCTTCCTAATTAACAGAAACCCCAAGTAGAAAAATGTTCTGCCAGGCTTAAAGCAAATTCAGTCTTATTCTAGAAAGTCAATTCCCTAACTTTGTTCCCTTTAAGCAAAACTAAGAGAAATAGAAAATACAGAATATGGTAGGTAACCTTTCTCTCACTAATCCTGCCTCCAGCCCTTATTATTTTCACAATAATGAGTCTTAGGCAAGATTCATTCATTTTATGTTTCATAGTCCTCACCAAAACAAGAATCAGTTGTTGGGCTTCTCAATGAGTTATTTAAGTTCTCAGAGTAGCAGAAGTAGTAAGTGTAGCATCGGCTATTTATTACTATAGGCCTTGAAATCAGCTTGAAGTAGAATTGAATTCTTATTTTGACATTCACTAGTCATGTGTTCTTGGAGGCATCAGTTAATGTCACTGAGCCTCAGTTTCCTCATGTAAAATGGGAATAATTATAAAAATTGTATTGTGAATGTTTAGTGGTGTGTATGGGGGGGGGTGTTGGTTGGCATAGTGTCTGATACATTGCAATAAGTGGCCTATCCTTGTCACCATCACTAATATAAGCCATACTATGTGTGTGCCATTCCCCTGGAGGCTAAAAAGAGGCCATCCCTGTAAAGAAGAATTGGCTGGCTCTAAGAAAAATATGTTGCCTGTGTAGCAGACTTAGTGACTCTCAACTTTATAGAGAGAGAGGGGAAAAAAAAGTACGTTACTAGGAGTATTAAAGTTTAATCCATCCTGAAGGGAAAAGATACCTACTGTAAGCACTCAAGAATTATTCTACTCTCATTATTGTATAAATATAAATACATGTTTACCTAACACTTGAGTAGAAATTCTTCCTTTTGAGGTAAATTTGACTTTACTGGCACAATCTGCTATCAAATTCAGATATTGAATAATTAATTTAGCCAATAGACTTAATTCATTTTTTTCTTGCAGAAAATGTCTGGGTCCTGTGAGGATTTTGTTTGTAAAGATGGTCTAAGAATGTTCTATTTTCTATGTAGGTTTCTTATTTTATTTCTGAGAGCCTGAGAAAGAAACTGAATGCCTCATTTTTTTTTTTTTAATTCCAGGAAGTTATCAGGAATTTAGTCAAAAGATATGTGGCTGCTATGATAAGAAATTCCAAAACAAATGAGGGGCTAACAGAAGAAAATTTTAAGGTAACCTAATCATGAAGTGGTTTAATTTCTCATTTCTTAAGTATCATTTAATCTCCAGTCTTTAAGATTCTGGTGGTGGAATTTCCCCTGCCTACAACACAGCAAAACCAGCTACAGTTCTTATTCTAAGAGAATAAGTATTGACAGATTTTAACAATGCCTCTCACACCAGTCAGTTTTATGAACAAAAGAAATCTGTTCTACGCATTCTTTTAATAATCTGGGTGTTTCTTGGTGTGGCAATTGCATTACTTCAAATGATGTGGCAAAATACCAGGAGACTTAAAAGGCCTTCTTTGCCAAATACATATAAAGGTCAAAAACTCTATTATGAAATCTAAAGCCTTAAGAAATTCTACCATTAAGCACAAAAATTTTCCTATCAGAACTAGCCTAAAACAGTGATCCTCTTTTGTCCCCCAGGGCACATGTTGCAGTCTGTAGATAATTTTCGTTGTCATACTGACATCTAGTGGATAGAGATAAGGTTGCTACTAAACATCCTACCATAAACAAGATAGCCTGCCACAACAAAGAATTATCCTGCCCAACATGTCAATAGAGCCAAAGTTGAGAAACCCTATCCTAAAACACATATACGTTATATACACATATATATGTTATATAATTTTTCCTAGGTCACACAGAAAGGCTATTATCATAATCCATAGACATAAGTCATCTGTTGAGGGCCCACTATGTGCCAAGCACTCTACTAAGTGCTGGGGTACACTGGTGAGCAAGATCTAACTCATACCTAGTTTCATGGAGTGACAAACAATAATAATGTAAAGTGATAAAAGATTGAGGGTTCTGACAGGGTAAACACAGGGCACTGTAGAAACAGAGAGGAGGGAGACTCAATTGGACTTTGGGAGTCAGGAGAGATTTTCCAGAGGAAATGATGTTTAAGCTGAGTGTTGCAGGAGGAACTAGATAAAGGGGAGCTGAGAAAAGTGTTCAAGACAGAATGGCATAGATAACGGCCCAGAGGCAGGAGAGAATATGTTCATATGGGTGAACAGTAGAAAGCTTGGGGAAGAAGAAATGAGACTGCAAAGATTGACAGGTACTAGGACTTGAAAAATCCTGTAGGCACGAAATGGCATTTCTACTTTTTCCTAAGGTCAGTGGTAAGTTACTCACACTTTTTAAGCAAAAGGATAACATGATCAGATTTAAGCTTTCAAAGATGGCTTTTAAAGAAACAACCTAACATCTAAGCAGCCAGTTAAGGAGAGGACTTGAATGAACAGGGACCCCTATCTCAAAACAGCAGTCCAATCACCTGACATTTCACTTCTCTGATTTCATTCCTTGGAATCATAATAGCCTTTTCTTCTCCAATGGTCCTTTTCTATGCAATAACCTTGAAAGCCAGTGCCCTAATCTAATACTTTGTCAGTTAACACTATTAGTCTGTTGATGTGCACCTGATGGGGAGGTTCTGAAATCAACTTCACTACACAATCTTTCAAACTAATTTGTTTTTCTTGGGCTTGAATAATATAATTTTTTTTTCTGATATTATGTGTACTTTGTGGTTTGCTACTAGGCAAGACCTAGAACATTCCAAAGGGTATTCAATGTGCCCATTTTGAACTAAAGTTCAAGCTTTTTGACATACATGTCTCCCCTCTTTCCCTAGGAATTAAAGCAGGACATCTCCAGCTTCAGATATGAAGTGCTTGACCTCTTAGGAAACAGAAAACACCCAAGGAGAAGCTTTTCCACAAGCAGCACTGAATTCTCTCAGAGGGATGACACCAATGATGGCTGTGGTGGGGCTCGGGCCAAATCCAAGAGTGTCTCATTCAATTTAGGCTGCAAGAAAAAGGCCTGCCATGGGCCACCTCTCATCAGAACGATGCCAAGAGCCAGTGGTTCCCAGGGGAAGTCAAAAGCTGAGTCATCAAGCAAACGCTCCTTCATGGGTCCTTCTCTCAAGAAACTGGGTCTTCTTTTCTCAAAGTTTAATGGTCATATGTCTGAACCCAGTTCAGAGCCAATGTACACAATTTCTGATGGAATCGTCCAGCAGCATTATATGTGGCAGGACATCAGATATTCTCAGATGGAGAAAGGGAAAGCAGAAGCCTGTTCTCAAAGTGAAATTAACCTCAGTGAGGTAGAATTAGGTGAAGTCCAGGGTGCTGCTCAGAGCAGTGAATGCCCTCTAGCCTGTTCCAGCTCTCTTCACTGTGCATCCAGCATCTGCTCCTCAAATTCTAAACTTTTAGACTCCTCCGAGGATGTATTTGAAACTTGGGGAGAGGCCTGTGACTTGCTCATGCACAAATGGGGTGATGGACAGGAAGAACAAGTTACAACTCGGCTCTAAGTCCCTATCACCTGTTCTGGAACTGAAAACGAAAATTTGTAATTTCCTTATTCTCAGAGGTGACATAGAATATGACTCCCTCACTGCCCCCCTAGAAAGGAGAGTGAAACTCCTATTATTCTCACTTTTCATAGCCACATTCCCCATTTTTGTTCTTGTTTTATTATTACTATTATTTGCCTTTTTATACCTATTAACACTAAGTCCATCTCACAACCAACTGAAGGGGTGTTGCCCCTAATCAGCAGAGGTGCAGTCGGGTGCTTAACCCTTTTGCTTTGCTTTCGTTTTCTTACCCTTGCTTCCTTGAAGCTACAGGTGCCACTTTGCTACTGTTGCTGCCGCACAGATTCCTGACCTTCCTCAGGATCTCATGCCATCTCCCCACAGGGCTGAGGGATGTGGTCAGCAGTCCCCACCAGCTATCAGATAAGGCAAACCAACCTGCCTATCTTTGTTACCCTTCAGTGCTACACGCTGCCCATGCTGGTTCAATGAACAGCATCAAAGGGAGGCTGAACAGACTCCAAAGAATTGTCAGCTTGTGGTTTCTAGGTATAACTGGCCTTTTTGTTTTGTTTTGAAACACAACTTCTCAATTGTGGGGGCTGTTGAGTTTTTGTTTCTTAAAGATGTGTTAGTTTCTTAATGTGTGCCAATGAGATATTTACCCTATAGTATATGTCATATCTAATAAGTTAGGCAAATTCCTGTGTTTGTGTATTTCAGTTAACTTACTACATTTTAAAATTTGATAGTATTGAAATTAGTATTTAGGATGTATACTGTTTTTTTAAAAACTTCTACTGCACTCTAACCAATTATCATTACATCTCATACATTGGCAAGAAAAAAATAATTAGCTGGTATATTTATAGGGTCCTATCTACTGTTGATAGTTTTAATTATCATTGCTATCAAGGAATTTCTAAGATAAAAGCCTGGATTTAAAATATTTTTTATCAGAGCAATGATATCTTGCTGAGGTATTGAAATCTGCAAAAAAAAACATCTTCATGTTAATTAGTTGCTTTCTGGGAAAAAAATCAACAAAACAATTTCACATCTAGATAATCTAATTCAGGTTGCAGTTTTAATATTCATTGGGGGCAGCAGAAGTGCATGTGTAAACTTATGTTAGATATAAAACATAACAACCCTAGCAGAATCCATGGACCTGTGAACATGAACCAAATTCTACTGTCTTCAAAAAAGTGCTCCTGGAGATTAAATTAAGAATGCATAGCCTAGAAAAGACAGGTTAGTTGTCACCCTATGCTTTTAAATGTCAATGCCAACAGGAATCCATCTAAATTCCTGTATGTAACTTCTGGTTAAAGTAATTAAATAAGGAATTTTCAAATAATGAAAATATTTCTCCAAACTAGCTTTTAACAGTATCGTTTCTGTTGTTCAAATTGATTTCCATTGCTTTCCCAAGCATTGGGAGTGATGGTTAAACTGTTTCACATGGAAAAGAGTTAAATTAGGGAGCTAGGGCAGCAAGAGTCTGAGATGTTGAAGAGTAAAACTCAGATCCAAGGAAATGAGATCAAGCTGTGTCAAGACCCATTTGGCAAAGGGTTGTCTCAAAATAATTCCTTGATCATATCTGAAGTAGTCATTTATTCAAATCTAACTTCTCCCCTGCTTCACTAAGTAGGATTATCATAAATGGCTCTGACATGTTTTAAAACAGGTTACTTTCAAAAAGAAAAAAACAAAACAGGTTAATTTCCAAAAGAAAGGTTTCTAAAGTTAAAGATTCAACTTTCCTAGTGAGGCACAGTGGTACACACCTGCAAATCCTAGTGGCTCAGGAGGCTGAAGTAGGAGGATCACAAGTTCAAAGCCAGCCTCAACAACAGTGAGGCTCTAAGCAACTGAGTGAGACCCTGTCTCTGAATAAAATACAAAATAGGGCTGGGGGTGTGGCTCAGTGGTTGAGTGTCCTGAGGCCAATTCCCAGCATGCCCCCCCTCAAAGCTTCAACTTTCCAGTCAAATTCATTTGAAGAACAACAGAACCCAGACTACATTCCTAACTCATACTGATGGCACTAAAGAACAAAACCAAAAACAATATATAACCCAATTTCATCAAAGAAAAACATGTCTTTTTCACAAATATATGTATGTCTGATAAACGAGGCATAATCATTCTAGGGGTTATTTTATCATCAGAAAACAGAGTAGCCAAACATGGAGTCATGCACTAAAATATGACTTTTCTCAGTTTATATTCTAGAGAGATAATAAATATAATCACAGTAACCAACCTTGACTATTGAAACGAGTGTTATATTTCATGGGAGTATATGCCTTTCCAAATCTTCTTATTGTCCTTGTGACAGGCTTAGGACTTCACTAGTTACCTTGAAACCTCATTTATGATGGGAGTTAGGCTAAACAGCTATTGCCCTAACTTCCATCTTGGTGACAACATTTTTATTAACTCTAACTTGTAGAAAGTAGAAGGGGAAAGAGTTTTGCATTCACTTCTTAACTTTCTGGATCAGCTAAAAAAAAAAAAAAAACATATTTGGGGCTGGGGATATGGCCAGTGGTAGACTGCTTGCTTACCTACCATGTTTAAGGCTCTGAGCTCCACCCCCAGCAATGCCAAAAAAAATGTATTTAATATCAAAATACTTAAGTATGTCCTCTAACCCCAGAGAAGGTATAAGCCAACTTGAGAGTACATTTACAAGCTTAAAAGCTAAAATACAACCTTAGAGAAGAGCAATTTTATTCAAACCTTATAAAAGGGGAAATGTGTCCAGAGGATTTGTTCAGAGGCACAGAGCTAGTTAATAAAACTCAAATCTTCTAAATAATAGAAACAAGACATTACAAAAATATGTATTATATATAAAATCGTAGATGTATAAATGAAATTGCCATTACAGATACCTATTTTTTTCCATTTGCCTAACATGTTGTAAACTCCAAAATTTTCACTGGCATATTTAAATGTAAAGGAAGGAAGGTACCACAAAGTAAAAAAGAATATATAATTATAAGAATCATGTACTAATTGATTTTTAAAAAGTATTCTGTGGTTTGTTTCCATTATATCTGGCTTTAACTTTTAAAAACCTTGGATTCATTTGAGTCAGTCTCCTTGATATTAAGGTAAATATATTATATAGTCCAAACTGTATTAGAAAGTGACCAGTGCTTAAGTATATCCTTCACTTCTAACTTTAAATCTAGTGAAGTACAAAGATGTAGGAAAGATTCTAAATTCAAAATTATTGTTTTTCAATGACAAATTTTAAAGAGAATGTAAATTCCCCAAGTTATATCTTTGTACTTAAGTGGGATTATGGAATACTTTCCAGTTCTTTCTGCCTCCCATAATCATTTATTTTACTTTGACCTAATTTAGGCTTTCAGCTAAGTCCAAAATACCTGCCTATAATTTGACTAAAGAACTTAAAAAAAATAGGACCTCCATCTTTTTAATGGCTTAATACCTTTTTTAAAAAAGAACTTTATAGTTCTAACAGTAGGGCAAACCTCCTCTGAACAATGCAAAAGGTATTTTAGAGAAAAATATGAAGTAATGTCTTAGCCAGAAAATATAAAAACAACTGTTTGGCATTCACACTGCATTGTGGGGAAGATTCAAAGTGGTGTTTTGACAGTTTTAGTGGCCCAGACCTTGATTTGTTAAATCATCAGGCAAAAAGGTATTTGAAGTTAGGCTGAAATTCCTTTCTGTTTAACACTACAAAAGAAAACCTGAGCATATTATTTTGGTAATCAAGTTTTTAAAACAGTGCTAACAGATCATTTGTAGAAAGAAGTTAATTAAACGGTTCAAACCTCTTCATACCCACTCCCAACTCCTGCAGCTTTGCCCGTGGTTATTTTAGATTGTTCCTTTGGCTTAAGTGCTCCAAATACCCACTTTGTTTGTATACAACTAACCTGAGTGCCCTCAAATTCTATGTGAGCTTTACTTTAGTACACAGAAATTCTATTTCAACTATACTGACAATGACCCTTTCTCAATCACCTTTCCCAAATAGATGAAGGTTTTGGCTTTCTTTACTTTTTCAGATGTTCCCAAAAGTGAGAGCCTGGTCTGTGTATGTATGTCCATACACATTGAATCCTTAACAGAATTTGATGCATCTGGCCTTGACCTTTCATCCCTTTTGGTGATCACTAAATCATTTTGAAAGGGAGGAGAAGCAGGGATAACTTTTCAATGGAAAGACACTTCCTGAGATATGGTGAAGTACTAAAATGAACTACCATGCTAACATCCTCTACAGGACAACTGTTATATCCAGAGTTTTCAGGATTTGCAGTTTCTGGTTTTAAGGGAAAATAATTAAGCATTTAAGTCAGAATAAAAAAGAACTTACCTGTAAAAATATACATTTTTGACCAAATAAAGTCTGCATATTTCAGATTTACTACATATTTGAGATATTAGTATTCATAATGCTGATAATGTGGCCTATGATTTTCCTTAGTATGCTACTTGATGTTCCAGAGAAGGTTGGTGGCTTTTGAGTGCTTTTACATTTAGAAAATGGAATGTCTACTAAACAGAGAAGTTAATTGCAGGAACGATGCAGGCAGCAAGCTAGAGTACAATACCATCTTTAAGCTCAATATTTGTGTTCTCTCATTCTAGAGTGGATTTGTCTTATACCTGTTAATTTATTAGATCTGCTATTTTTCTAAAGATATACTGTCATTGTTTGTGATACGTAAGAAACCTATACACATTAAGAATTATAATACAAAATTAAGCAGAATGCCCTTATGTCAAAAGCTTGTTTTCTCATCATGTTGTGAAAGCTCTGTAGAGGCTTCCTATTACAGTATAAATTAATAGCAAGCAAAAGATAGCCCACTGCTTTTGATCATTGTAAGCAACATCTGTGTATCTGTCCTCCCTCTGTAAAGTCTTCTTTAAAACTCAAAAGTGACTCGGTAGAACCCAAAAGGACTAACTGAAGAAGTAAAAACAGCCTAAAGTTTGGTGGTCATCCTACCAATTGGCAGTACATATTGTCCTTTGTCGAAGGAGCTGTAAAATGAATGCACACCCCTCCCAAAGCATTGTCCTCAGTGGCACATGAATGAATAGGTGGCAGTGTCCCTTTTATTTAAACCTAAATTAGCCAGCTACTTGCAAGTAGCTAAACTGGGCTTGGTTATCTTGTCTTTTCCCATAAAGCTCAATATATCCCCAAAATATTTATTACCACTGTCTTACAACCTAGAAATCCTCTTGATAATTTCCAGTCTTTCACAACCCTTGAAACACAAGACAAAAAGGATACTTTGGATTTTTGCTAGGTTCTTGGGGGACTTAAATGGTGATAGTGAAGTGTCAAAATCTTTCTAAGTAAGGACCAGTGTGGATAAACACTTTAAAACATAGGACTAAACCACAAATATGTTAAACTTCAAATAACCAAATTGAGATGGAGTTGCTTGATTGAAATATGTAGTTTCTAAGGAATGGGATGTGTGGCTCAGCGTTAGAGAACTTGCCTAGCATATGCAAGGCTCTGAGTTCAATTCCCAGCACCCCCACCCAACAAATGTTTCAGGATTAAAATATTAACATCACCATTTTCTCCTTTAACAAAATCCAGAAATCAAAAGTATGTAAAAACTAGCTCAGAATAACCTATAAATCATTTTTCAAATTTTGAGCTATATTTGAGTTGAGTTTCAGAAGGCAGCAAGTTCTCACCTGGGGGCACTATATTCATAAATTCAAAACAGATACATATGATTATATCTTGAGTTGTGCAATATCACAGATTGGCTTTCATAAATAATGTACATTTTAACCAACTGGAAGGATTGATTTTTCCAAATCTTATCTAAAAAATAAAATGGGTTTGCTAAAACTCTGAAAGAGAAATAAAAGCTAAAATTGGGGGAAGGCAATATGGAAGAAATGCTAGATTATAAATCTGGTGTCAGGTTTTATCCTCGTAAATTTAGAATAAGCATATAAAGTAGGTTTATAAAGTAATGCCATTTTCATAAAATTATCAGAATATATACACTTAAATGAATGTTGTCCTTCCAAGTAGTCCCCTTAAGAAGCTGTACCTATATTCTAATGATGCTGCCATTACTCACCCTATTTTGGACTTCTACTTTTTGAGGGCTTTCAAAATTCAAAGTATAATCTCTGAATATTAACTAGTAGGAATTATGACCCTTTAAGAGAATATTTTTAGAAAGTCAATGTAATTTTAGATAAATTTTAGTAAAATGCTGAGTGATCAAGCTGAGTTATTTTATGGTTTAAAAAAAATACTTTAAGTGGTATTATACAATTGGCACCTTGCTGAATTTTCACAATTGTATATTCCCTGGAACCATTACTCAATGTCAAGATAGATAATATCTGCATTATCCCCTAAAAATTCCTTACTCCCCTTCACAATCTAGACTCTAGTCTCAAAAGGTGTGTGGAGCAGTGGCAGCCATACTGAAATTAGCATACAGTCCCTCCTCAAAGATACTTTAAAGAGCAACAATATTCAGATTCAGAACTTCCAGATTTGGAATCACAATGATGTAACTCTTAAAACAACTATGTTTAAATAGGAGATACATTGGAAATTCCAGTGACTTATGTTGTGAAAGAACTGAGAATTAGCTCTCCAAATCTTATTTATCTACAAGAAATGACGTTTTTAAAATGTAGAGATTGACAACTAAGCCGTTAGCAGAAAGAGGGAACAGTGAAGAAAAACCTTTATCCTCCATAGAAAAACAGAGGTGAGGGTTGTGGACTCAAGACACCATGGTAACAGAAACAGTAGGAGGCAGCTTCAATGGGAGGATGGCAGTAGTTAGGTCATTTAAACATCACATGTTCAGGCTAGATGTTTCCTATACAAGATCTATTCCTATTATTTAAAACACACTTTTACCACTTCATGGTCACACTTTATAGGGCTTCCTCTTACAATATGTATTAAACAATCTGTTTCAGTAACCAAGACAATGAAGCCTGTAGTCCAAAAAGCACAGTGATAACCCTACTTGGTATATTTGGACAGGAGAAGCAGTCAGAATGTTCAAGTGTACAGAACTACTGGAATCAGTGGAACCAGTGGCATTAAACATGAATGTTTTGAGTTCATAAGAGGAGGTCTTCTTAACACATTAGTCTGTGGTTTACTTAATGTTAAAGGAAATCCTGTAAAGATATGGGCCTTCTCCGGGACAATTCAGTTGAGGATATATACATCCATCCTTCTCAAGGGAAAATATATAACTTTGTATTCATTTCTTCTAATATAAGAATGTACACTAGAGAGAGTATTCAAGAAGACAGCAACATCTGAACTCTTCACATGATTCTATTTCTATAAGATTTCTCAAAATTGAAGTTCAAATTGAAGATGGAAAGTTTCTTTCTAGCCAAAACAGTGAATACACTTCAATGCTACAGGATGAGTTGATACCAGGAAAAGAAATGCTAGAAAAGACAGGCTATGCTTAATTCACTTTCTCAGTCTAGCTGGTAACCCATCACACATAACAAACCATAATGAAAATGTTTGTGTCAAATTTAATGTTAAAATGGAATCTCCTGAGCTTAATTCATAAAAAGGTAAATTTCCAAAATGTGTTTGTGCAAGTGGCATTTTGACTTTGCAGACTATTTTAAAAACTAAAACTTCTTTGAGTAACTATTACTTTTATTTAAATACTTTCTGTAAGAAGTGCAAAGTTAGTGTCAACTGTGTCAAAAACAATCTTGTATAACAATTTTGTGTATTTTTAGCTTCAGTATAAACAAAAATAAAGCATTTACTCCCCCCAAATGTATGGCTACTTAGATTTAAGGTGTTTTGTTCTTCTCTTTTCCAATGTAATCATTTATGGCTATTAATAAACATATATGAACAACACTGGACTTCCCACTGTAATTTAACCAGCAAAAACACTAATGGGAGAATTCTAGTCTAAAATATTTTGTAAAGTGTATAACTGAACAAATGTTATCACTCTAATTTTTATATTTCCCCATCAAAGACATGACTATTAAACAACAACTTAAATATTCACAAAGAACTATGAAAGAACTATGAGACAATTAAGTAAAAGGACCCATACAGCTATAAAACTATAACTTAAGGGCTGAGATTGTAATTCCATGAGAGAGCACTTGCCTGGCATGTGTAAGCTTATTCCCAGCACCACACACACACACACACACACACACACACGCACACACACACAAATACTTAAAGCTATGGAGAGTGACATTAGGCAATCTTATAGGCCTGATCCTGTAATTTTTCTTTATTGACTTAACACATTGTATGAAAGAGGTCAGATCTACAAATCAGAAAACATAAACCAAAGTTAATCTGGTCATGATGAAACTAATGTAAACTGAGTAGATGTGAGCAATACTTCAATTATTAGCTGCCATTACTTGAGATTTTTTTGTAATAGACTTTATTTAGCAAATCCTTTCCCCCAATTAATTCACATTCCTGAATTTTAGTGTCTTATATTTTACTAATTAAATTTTTACCTTACCAGAAGGCTGGGGATATTACAGCTCAATTGGTAGAGTGCTTGCATAGAAAGCACATGGCCCCGGGTTTAATCACCAGCACCACAAAACAACAACAACAAAACCTTTACCTTACCAGAGACCTGGTTAACATATCAAAACAGTTCACTTTCAAATAAATAACTCACCAGCTGATCCTGGCATAATTACTTTAAGTATAAATGAGTGAATAATATTTACATAGTAGTTAAGGACAATTTAAAATGCAGGTGTATATCTGACAAAGATTTGCATGTGTCAAAAACAATTTTGTACAATAATTTTGTGTAGTTTTAGCTTCAGTATGTACAAAAGCACTCCAAAAATGCAATAATGCAATTGATCTTAACATACCCCAAAAAGGAATATATATAATAAAAAAGTACATGAAAAAATGCTTGGTATTAAAAAATATAAGCAGGGAAATGCAAATTAAAACCACACTGTGATAACATTTACTATAAACCCACTAGAATGACTGAAATAATTCTATTCCAAGAAGAATGAAAAGAAAAGAATTCTAGAAAAAATGTTCATAGGCCAGGTATGGTGGCACATGCCTGCAATCCAAACAACTGGGGAGGCTGAGGCAGGAGGATTCCAAATTTGTGTCCAGCCTAGACAATTTAGCAAGATCGGTCTCAAAAAAGGGGGGGTAGGTGGGAATAGGGGTCTATCTTAGTGGTAAAGCACTACTGAGTTCAATCCGTAGTACGGCACAAAGAAAGGTTCATAGCAGCTTTGTTTATATCAAAACTCTTGGTCCCTCAAGATAATAAAGGATAAGCAAACTACAGGCATATCCATACTAAGTAACGAAGAAAAACATACTATTGGCATGCACATGGATGAACCGCACATGTGCTGTGCTGAAAGAATCCTTATCCAAAAAAGCACATTATTTATAATTTTTTTTATTATTGGTTGTTCAAAACATTACAAAGCTCTTGACATCATATTTCATACATTTGATTCAAGTGGGTTATGAACTCCCATTTTCACCCCATATACAGATTGCAGAATCACATCGGTGACACATCCATGTTTTTACATATTGCCATACTAGTGACTGTTGTATTCTGCTACCTTTCCTATCCTCTACTATCCTCCCTCCCCACCCCTCCCATATTCTCTCTCTACCCCATCTACTGTAATTCATTTCTCTCCCTTGTTTTTTTTCCCTTTCCCCTCACATCCTCTTATGTGTAATTTTGTATAACAATGAGGGTCTCCTTCTATTTCCATGCAATTTCCCTTCTCTCTCCCTGTCCCTCCCACCTCTCATCCCTGTTTAATGTTAATCTCCGTCTCATGCTCTTCCTCACTGCTCTGTTCTTAGTTGCTCTCCGTATAACAAAGAAGACATTCGGCATTTGTTTTTTAGGGATTGGCTAGCTTCACTTAGCATAATCTGCTCTAATGCCATCCATTTCCCTGCAAATGCCATGATTTTGTCATTTTTTAGTGCTGAGTAATACTCCATTGTGTATAAATGCCACATTTTTTTTTTATCCATTCATCTATTGAAGGGCATCTGGGTTGGTTCCACAGTCTAGCTATTGTGAATTGTGCTGCTATGAACATCGATGCAGCAGTATCCCTATAGTACCCTCTTTTAAGGCCTTCAGGGAATAGTCCTAGAAGGGGAATAGCTGGGTCAAATGGTGGTTCCATTCCCAGCTTTCCCAGGAATCTCCATACTGCTTTCCAAACTGGCCGCACCAGTTTGCAGTCCCACCAGCAATGTACAAGTGTACCCTTTTCCCCACATCCTCGCCAGCACTTGTTGTTGTTTGACTTCAGAATGGCTGCCAATCTTACTGGAGTGAGATGGTATCTTAGGGTGGTTTTGATTTGCATTTCTCTGACTGCTAGAGATGGTGAGCATTTTTTCATGTACTTGTTGATTGATTGTATGTCCTCCTCTGAGAAGTGTCTGTTCAGGTCCTTGGCCCATTTGTTGATTGGGTTATTTGTTATCTTATTGTCTAATTTTTTGAGTTCTTTGTATACTCTGGATATTAGGGCTCTATCTGAAGTGTGAGGAGTAAAAATTTGTTCCCAGGATGTAGGCTCCCTATTTACCTCTCTTATTGTTTCTCTTGCTGAGAAAAAAAATTTTAGTTCGAGTAAGTCCCATTTGTGGATTCTTGTTTTTAACTCTTGTGCTATGGGTGTCCTATTAAGGAATTTGGAGCCCGACCCCACAATATGTAGATCAGAGCCAACCTTTTCTTCTATCAGACACAGAGTCTCTAATTTGATATCAAGCTCCTTGATCCATTTTGAGTTAACTTTCGTGCATGGCGAGAGAAAGGGATTCAGTTGCATTTTGTTGCATATGGATTTCCAGTTTTCCCAGCACCATTTGTTGAAGATGCTATCCTTCCTCCATTGCATGCTCTTAGCCCCTTTATCAAATATAAGATAGTTGTAATTTTATGGATTAGTCTCTGTGTCCTCTATTCTGTACCATTGGTCCACCTGCCTGTTTTGGTACCAGTACCATGCTGTTTTGTTACTATTGCTCTGTAGTACAGTTTGAAATCTGGTATCGCTACACCTCCTGATTCATACTTCCTGCTTAGAATTGCTTTTGCTATTCTGGGTCTTTTATTTTTCCATATTAATTTCATGATTGCTTTATCTATTTCTACAAGAAATGCCATTGGGATTTTGATTGGCATTGCATTAAACCTATAGAGAACTTTTGGTAATATCGCCATTTTGAGGATGTTAGTTCTGCCTATCCATGAACAAGGCATATTTTTCCATCTTCTAAGATCTTCTATTTGTCTCTTTAGGGTTCTGTAGTTTTCATTGTATAAATCTTTCACCTCTTTTGTTAGGTTGGTTCCCAAGTATTTTATTTTTTTTTTTTGAGGATATTGTGAATGGGGTGGTTTTCCTTATTTCCATTTCAGAAGATTTGTCGCTGATATACAGGAATGCCTTTGATTTATGCGTGTTGATTTTATGTCCTGCCACTTTGCTGAATTCATTTATTAGCTCTAGTAGTTTCTTTGTAGACCCTTTTGGGTCTTCTAGGTATAAGATCATGTCATCCACAAAAGACTTCCAACCAAGAAAAGCCTGGGACCAGATGGGTATACAGCGGAGTTTTACAAAACCTTTAAAGAAGAGTTAATACCAATACTTTTCAAGTTATTTCAGGAAATAGAAAAAGGAGCTCTTCCAAATTTATTCTATGAGGCCAACATCACCCTGATCCCGAAACCAGACAAAGACACTTCAAAGAAAAAAAACTACAGACCAATATCTCTAATGAACCTAGATGCAAAAATCCTCAATAAAATTCTGGCGAATCAGATACAAAAGCATATCAAAAAAATTGTACACCATGATCAAGTAGGATTCATCCCTGGGATGCAAGGCTGGTTCAATATACAGAAATCAATAAACGTTGTTTATGTCAATAGACTTAAAGATAAGAACCACATGATCATCTCGACAGACGCAGAAAAAGCATTCGACAAAGTACAGCATCCCTTTATGTTCAAAACACTAGAAAAACTAGGGATAACAGGAACTTACCTCAACATTGTAAAAGCTATCTATGCTAAGCCTCAGGCTAGCATCATTCTAAATGGAGAAAAACTGAAGGCATTCCCTCTAAAATCTGGGACAGGGATGCCCTCTCTCACCACTTCTATTCAATATAGTTCTCGAAATACTGGCCAGAGCAATTATTCAAAAGAAATTAAAGGCATTAAGATAGGTATTTATAAATTTTTAAAAAGCAGAAATCTATTCTGGGGAAAATGAGAAAAAAAATAGTGGTTCCTTGGGATAGGGTGTAGAAGCAGGAAGTAAATGGAAAGGAGCCATGAAGGGATGTGGGGGATGATGATGTTTTCTTGGTAAAGACTAATAGGTGTATGCTCTGTCACAACTCATGCATTCAACACTGAAGATTTGTGCAAAAAAAAAAAAAAGAAGTCTTTAACAAACACCAAACTCTAGTTAACAATATGCATGATGAAAAATTTAGAAGTGAAATGTACATAGTCTGCAATTTTAAAATTCAAGAATAAGAATTTATGGATATATAAAAAAAGAATAGTAAAATGTTAATTGTAGAATGTAGGTGGTAGATATATGTATGTTTATTGCAAAAGTCTTCCAACTTTTCTGGATGTTTAAAATTTTTTCCATAATAATGTTGGAAAAAAAATAAGCAGTGAGTAAAGAAAAAGAACTAAGTAACAAAAACCAAATCCATGTCATGTTTTGAAAGAATCAGGAAGAGAAAACTTCTTGGATACTTGAGGTTATTTCAGCAGAGCTAAATGAATGGAATTTTTTTTTTTACAAGTTCAACTACTGAAGCAAGCATAGCAACCCAATATTAAATGAATTCTTATTAAGGAAAAAATTTCACTTTGAAGGGGCTGATACATCAGAGCAAGGATTACATCTTAATGCTTTAGTACTCTAGTACTAGGGTAGAATTTTTTCCTAAAATTCTGCAAACAATTTGAAATAACCTGTATTTTATATATAGTAACATCTACAAGAAAGATTTGCTAATTATGTAAGGAGATTGACCACTCATATAACACTAATAAATTAATCCTAATAACCAATAATATTTGGCGAGAATACAGCTTAACATTTTATTCATTGGCAGGTTTGAATTCATAAGAACTGATTCCATCAATATGAATATTCAACTTAATATTATAGAAATGCACCTTCCACAAAAGGTCTGTTCAGTGGCAAGAACCATCTACCAGGGAAGAACAAGGGTTCAATAGTCAGGGACTTTCTGGTTTTGAAGATCCACTCTGACATTTGTAAAGAAAAAAGTAAACTCAAAAGTGGTAGTGATTCTAGAGCAGATTATGCTTAGTGAAGCTAGCCAATCCCTAAAAAACAAATACCAAATGTCGTCTTTGATATAATGAGAGCAACTATGAACAGAGCAGGGAGGAAGAGTAGGAAGAAAAGATTAACATTAAACAGAGACATGAGATGGGAGGGAAAGGGTGAGAAAAGGGAAATTGCATGGAAATGAAGGGAGACCCTCATTGCTATACAAAATTACATACAAGAGGTTGTGAGGGAATGGGAAAATAAACAAGGAGAGAAATGAATTACAGTAGATGGGGTAGAGAGAGAAGCTGGGAGGGGAGGGGAGGGGGGATAGTAGGGGATAGGAAAGGTAGCAGAATACAACAATTACCAATAGGACATTATGTAAAAATGTGGAGGTGTAACCGATGTGACTCTGCAAGCTGCATTTGGGGTAAAATTGGGGGTTCATAACCCACTTCAGTCCAATGTATGAAGTGGGTTATGTCAAGAGCTTTGTAATGTTGTGAACAACCAATAAAAAAAAAAAAAAAAAAAAGTGGTAGTGATTTATTAGGAAAACAATTACTGAAATAGTAAAACCTGAAATGTTCACGCACCTCAATTAGTTTCAGTTATAAAAAATATCATGTGTTGTTTTTTTTTGAGTGGAAAGTAGAAGCTTTATTAAAGGACAGCAGAAAAGACTTCTCCCCGAAGAAGGTGGTGACCCAAAAGGCGGAATCCGTGGAAGGGGGAGCTATCATGTGTTATTAAAAGTAGTTTTTAGGCTGGGGATGTGGCTCAAGCGGTAGCATGCTCGCCTGGCATGCATGCCGCCTGGGTTCGATCCTCAGTACCACATACAAACAAAGATGTTGTGTCCGCCGAAAACTAAAAAATAAATATTAAAAAATTCCCTTTCTCTCTTTAAAAAAAAAAAAAAAGTAGTTTTTAAGCAACTTAGTGAGACCTTGTCTCAAAACAAAATAACAAAGACAACAACCACCCCCCCCCCACACACACACACACACAAATAGGGCTAGGGAAGTAGTTCAGTTCTGGGTACCAGAGGGAGGGAAAAAACGTTTTACACATAGCTAGTGAATATTCTTCAAAATTACAGAGTTTTAAAGAACCTATTTCCTATCTTACAGGATCCCCACAAATCCCTTAATGTCTTACTTAGCAAGGTATCTTTTGACCAAATGCAACAGCCTCTCCCTAAAATGTGATCAATTTACTGTTTTTCAGGATTCAAGATGCTTCTTAAAACTCGACCACTTACTAACTTCTTAAGCAAACACCTCCTCTCCAGATGGCCAGTTACCAAGATATTTTATTATGAAAAATTTCAAACACAAAAATAGACAATAGCATAATGAACCCAGGCTTCAATGGTTATTATTCAACAGATGACACACAACTAGCTAATATTCTTTCATCTAAAAACCTCATCCCTAGATTCTTTGAAACAATTCCTAAATCAATCATTCTAAAGCAGCTTTAACCACAAAATGGTTACCTAAACTCAAGAGGATCTTTTCCTGAAGCTACATTTCCCACATGCCCCTGAAAAGTATTACAGGGAAAATTTCCTTTGATAATTGAGCTAGGAGAGTGGACAAGGATTCTAAATCAGCATGCTTCTACCGAGGCTTAATATTATATGTAGGATTGGCAGAGGACAGACAGGTTGTCTTTTGCTATATTAGTTCTCTTAAATTCTTAGCTATTATTATAACTGGAAATAAAACGGACTAAAACAGTCTGAGATTTAGGAAAGTCTAAATGGTAGTTCATGTCCTACCCTCCCCAATGGACTATTGTTATTCATGGATATTTTATTTGAGTGTCTGGTGTTCACGTTTTTTTTTTTTTTTTTTAAACCACCATGATTTGTTTATACAATTTCCAAAGCTAATTAAAAGGTTATGCTTTGATTTTAGGCTCCAAGGAAATAAAAGATGTTTTAAATTCACAAGTCTCAAATTACAACAAAACAGATTCAATATTTTCATCTGCTCTTGATCAAGACATAAAGCCATAATTAGTTCTGAGAATAAATATATACAGCATAAAAATGAATTAATACTTTTTCCTTATAATGGAAATTATCCAGCATTCTACATTTAGTGTGGACAGATTTATATCAGGAAGGGGATGAAAGTAAAGGATCCCAAACAAACTCAGTGCTTTTATATCTCCTGCTCCCAAAAAGTCCTAAGAGATGAAATTTGGTTACCAGTAAAGACATATTTTGTAACATCCAGGAAAACTAAAGAAGTAACATTGGAAAAAAAAAAAAGTAGCCCATGACTGTTTCTGCTACATCCTGATTAAAATGTCAACTTTGCATTTAATTACCAGAAAAGTTACTTGTGTGTTATCTGGCAGCTGCCTCTATTAACTATTGCAGACTTCTGCTGCAGTACAGGTTATTCTCAACCCACAACAGGAGGCCAGAGCTCACTCCTTTATTATTACTTGGAGAAGATGTATGATACATGTTATAATTTGAATATGAGGTGTCTCCCATAGGCTCATGTGATAGACAATGCAGGAATATTCAGAAATGAAATTATTATGAGCTGTAGTCTAATTGGTGGACTAATCCATTAGATGGATTAATAATTTCAAAGGCCTATGTATTAGGTGGTAACAACTATAAGCAGATTGGGTGTGACTGAAGGAAGTTGGTCTCTGAGGGCAAGCCTGTAGGGGTTTTATCTTGTCCCACAGGCTCCTCCCTGTCTCTCTCTGCTTCCTGGCTACCATGAGGTGAGGAGGATTTTTTTCACCATGTCTTTCTGCCATGATGCTCTGCCTCAACTCAGGCCAAGAGTCTGCTGACCATGGACTGAACCTCTAAAGTCATGAGCACAAAATAAACTTGTTTTCCTCTAAAGTTGTTCTTGTCAGGTTTTTGTTCACAATGAAAAAAGCTAACACAAAACTAAGCAAAGGGAATCATATGGTTTTAAAAACCATAAATACTGTAGATTCATTTGATAACAATTAGGCCAATCTAGTACACATGTTGATTTCAGAGTTAATAACAGTCATCTAATTAAATTGCATCAATGAAATTTTTATTTTATTAATTTTTTTAAATATGACAGTGGGATGCATTATAATTCATATTAAACCAAGAGACCCTGCGTCTAACAGAAAAAAAATAGGCCCTAATCTTCATCATGTCAGATTAGGCCTCAACTTCCTTAATAATAGTCCTACAGTGCAAGAATTAAAATCAAGAGTCAATAAATGGGATGGTTTGAAACTAAAAAGTCTCTTTTCAGCAAGAGAACCAATCTGTGAGGCTAGGGTGCAAACTTTTATGCCTCACCTATCACAGCACTAATCTCTAGGGCACATAAATAACCCAAAACCTTAACACCAAAAACCCAAATAACCCAATCAATAAATGGACCAAGGGGCTGGGGATGTGGCTCAAGCGGTAGCGTACTCGCCTGGCATGCGTGCAGCCCGGGTTCGATCCTCAGCACCACATACCAACAAAGATGTTGTGTCCGCCGAGAACTAAAAAATAAATATTAAAAATTCTCTCTCTCCTCTCTCTCACTCTCTTTAAAATAAATAAATAAATAAATAAATAAATAAATAAATAAATAAATAAATAAATGGACCAAGGACCTGAACACACACTTCTCAGAAGAGAATATACAATCAACAATTATGAAAAAAATGATCATCATCTCTAGCAATTAGACAAATGCAAATAAAAACTAAGATTTCATCTCACTCCTGTCAGAATAGCACCTAACATGAAGACAAACAACAGTAAGTGTTGGCAAAAAATTGGGGGGAAAAGGTATACTCATACATTGCTGGTGGAACTGCAAATTGGTGCAGACAATATAGAAAGCTGTATGGAGATTCCTTGGAAATCTGGGAATGGAACCACCATTTGACCTAGCTATCCCTCTCCTCGGCCTATACCCAAAGGTCTTAAAAACAGCATACTACAGGGACACAGCCACATCAATGTTTATAGCAGCACAATTCACAATAGCTAAACTGTGGAACCAACCTACATGCCCTTCAGTAGATGAACCAATAATGAAATTTAAGGCAAGGCAGCTACCTAAACCTTTGAAACAAAAACAAACAACTGGAAAATTAAGGCAGAAGTGCTCGACTCAAAATCAAATACCAGACTCACATTCTCAAGAAAGACTAAAATCTTCTAAAACACCTCTTAGACACTACTTAGTGAACCACTGACAGTTCAAAATATAAGAAATCACTTGCTATACTTCAGAAATGTTAGCACATTGAAAAACATTGGGGGAGCATTTGCTCCATGCTCGTAAGCTTGACTAAAACCTTTACGCAAAACAATTTGTAGACTACACAAATTGAAAACCCACAAGATTAGCAGAGAAGCTTAAACATTAAAACATACACAGAGCAGACTGTTGTAAAGATCGGTGCCCTGTCATCCATCTTTCTTTACTAAAGTTGTCACATGCCTACTTTTAGAGCAAGGCCTAAAGATCAAGGATATAAAACCAAAAAATTCAACCAATACCATGACTGATATGAAGCAGAAACCTTTAACTAGTACACTGGCTTATTTGGGATTCAGTAATATCAATCATCATAAGAATAGGACATTGAAGACAGAATCTCTTCTTGGCAATAGATTCCACTCTAGTACTAGTGAAGCTCCTCAAGCCCTAATGCCTCAAATGGTTCTTTTTGCCTGAGGTGCAGCTTTACAGGTCAAAGACAGACTGATTCACAAGCAAAAATTAACCTTTAAAGATGATGATATTTGTAAATAGGTTTTGTGGCAACCAAAGAAAACTTTAAATATCTGTTAGGTAAAATATACCAAAGCATTTTGGATGAAGTAGCCCTAAGAGAAGAATTGATCAATACAGATTTTGTGGCTTTTAGACAGATGGAGGAAAGCAAAAAAGATTGATGAAATGTGTTTCACACAAAGTCAGAGAAAAGCTAGTCTTTGCAAGATAATCTAAGAACAAAAACTGGAAGATATGGGCTGGGGATGTGGCTCAAGCGGTAGCGCGCTCGCCTGGCATGCGTGCGGCCCGGGTTCGATCCTCAACACCACATACAAAGATGTGTCCGCCGAGAACTAAAAAATAAATATTAAATTCTCTCTCTCCTCTCTCACTCTCTCTTAAAAAAATAAAATAAAATAAAATAAAGGCATTCTGTCCATCTATAACTACAAAAAAAAATTAAAAAAAAAACTGGAAGATATGAAAACTGTTAGAAGTACAGGACAATGAGAAAGCAATTCTACATGAAAGTTCCATAGGGGAGTTATAGATTTTTTGGAGGTTGGGTGGGGGTTTACCAGGGATTGAACACAGGAGCACCTTAAAGCTACATCCCCAGCCATTTTTATTTTGAGACAGGGTCTCATTAAGTTGCTTAGGGCCTCACTAAGTTGCTGGGGCTGGCCTTGAACTTGTGTTCTTCCCATCTCAGCCTCCTTATAAGCATATACCACACCACACTGAGCTACAGATTTATTTAAAACCAGAAAAACAATTTAAAAATATACATTCCCAAGAGAAAAGAACTAGACAGTATGCACTGCAATGACCTGATATTAAATAACATTTCAAGTGGCCCTGCAACTGCACCCCCCCAGCCCAAACTATAATTTCACATTCTTTGCAACTAAAATGCCAGAGGAAAACATGTTGAAACAATCAAATGTCTAGTACACTTTTCACTGTCATGAAAAATTAAAAAAAAAAAAAAACACTCATTTTGGTAATTTTAAATGCTCGTTTTTATTTACTGCTAACTGTGCAAAGGACACCAATTCAATACTGTGCAGTAAAACAGTTACATACATCCAATATTAAACAATAACATATGAGAGAATTCTAAAGCAGAGCACCATGTGCCTTTAAAACTGATTAACATCACAGAACACAACTCAGGTCAGATTAATTCTTAAGAAACCTGAAGAGCTCTCTCATTTAATATTAAGATTTTCAGAAACAAAACCTCTTGGGTTTGCTGTTTTACTTTCTAGAAAGTTGAAATTATTCCAATTTTGAACAGTTTTGTCTGAACCAAGGTATTAATATTGATATGTATGATACTTGTACCAAGGTTAATAGTTTGTATGATTACTCCTTTTATCAATTGGCACCATCAGCTAATACAAAGGTGACAAGCTGGCTGACAGGAAAACATCTGAATACAATGAACTATGCTCAACATGGGGCTAGTTGTACATCCATCTGGATTTCCTTATTCACAGCCCAAAGTAGTATTCCTTTAGAGGAATATTTTAAATCAAAAGATAAAATAATCTTAAAGACAGATACAAGAATGATGACTTTTACCACCTACATCACTTAAACAGTAACATAAAATACTCTTTGAAAACCAAACAGCAAGAAAACGGCAGTGCAATATTTTTCATATTGCTGCATCTTACATATTCTGAGGTACATAGTGAGAAGCTGAGGAAGGTGAAGCAATATAGCCAACCGGCCCAGGATTTATAGCACCATGAATTTGAGAACCACCATATGCTATACCAACTGGATGCCAGGAGGCAACATAGGAATGATCTGGCACAACAGGAAGGCAGGAATCAAAACCTGGCAAAGGAGGCTGGCCATAGGGATCTGACATTACTGGATAATAGACTGCTCCACGAGGGATAGATCCAGGGTCAATATTCAGAAAAGTACCTGAAACAAAGAATGCATATAGTATGCTTTATATACAAAAATCCACTACAGCAGAACTCCAGTTATAAATGATCTTTGTAATTTTATAATGATTTTATTTATTAATTTATTTTTATACAGTGTTAAGAACCAAACCCAGTGCCTAATATGTTCTAGGCAATCACTCTGCCAATGACCTATACCCTAGCCCATAAATGGGTGGTATTAGAGGTGAAAAATATATTTAGTATAAGAAAGTTCACAGGAACTGCAGCAGGAGTCAGATATAAACAATAGTGTCTGGGGCTGGGGTTGTGGCTCAGTGGTAGCGCCCGCCCTTGCCTAGTATGTGTGAGGTACTAAGTTTGATCCTCAGCATATTAAAAAAATGGTATCATTTTTAAAACGACAATGTCTAAAACAAGCTACCAAAAATTTATTCAAAACATTTCAAATAAAAAATTATACATACATTTAAAATGTGTCAAATCTATTCTTTCTGTAGATAGTGTTCTGGGATGATTTAAGTGTCAACAAGCTAAATACATAAACATTCTCTAGCATCCTTCCAGCTCTTATAAGAAGTGGTCATAATTAAATTTCCCAGCAGTTTTCCAGTATAACACGAATCATCCAAATAATCATTTTGTACCAATTTAGCAATGAAAAATGCAGGTGTCTGTACAGTCTGATGTATACTTAAAGGTATAATACAGAAGATCATTCTAAAAGTATCTTCTCATAAATGTTTTTTGGGATCCTAATATTATTTTACAACACTTCTGCTACTATACATCAGTTTCAGTGGAAATAGACAATGCTGCTCTGATCTTGCTACAGTGACTATACCTATGAGATACAAAGGAATCTTTAATTCCTTTGGTTATCTTAGGCTATTCTGTGAATTAAAGATTGCCACTGCCTCATGGTTTACTATAATTAAAAATGACCTTATAAAAGGTACATTGCACAAAAATGCAATGAAGAATGACATTTTTAAATAACTATAGGTCATATCACATCAACACACATAATGATAAGATTCTGGGACTAATCACATTTCAAAACCAAAAATATGCTTTATAAGGGAGAGAAAAAGGAAATTAGCATTCCTAATATACACCAAACAGTATATGAACACATAAGGTGTTTATTAGTTCTTAGAACCCTGACAAGATAGATATTTCCCATGATACAGAAAATCAGGCTTAGGGAAGTTAGGTAACTTAGAAGAGATCACAGTCACTGAGTAGCAGTGCTGGGATTTGAAACACATCTGGTAGGTTAGTTCACATCACTTCTCTACAGAAGTAGAGAAATTATTCTGATTCTGTCCAAGAAGGGTAGTCCAAAGATCCTAAATCCCCCTAAAATGCCTCTTGATCTATACTATACTCTGAGCTCACACAGCAACTATACTTATGGTCTAACACAGTGGTTCTTAAACTTTTGGGTCTCAGGGACCCCTTATGCTTTTAAAAAACTTGAGAACCCTAAACAGCTTTTTTATGTGGACTATAGCTATTGATATTTACTGTATTGGGAATTTAAATGAGAAAATTTTAAATTATATATGAATGTGTAGCCAACAAAAAAAAAATGTAAGAGTGTCATTGTTCTATACTTGTTCAAATTTCTAATGTATGGCTTAATAGATGACAGCTGGGTTCTCATATGCACTTCTGTATTTAATCTATTGCTATGTTGTCTTAGTTGAAGTATATGAAGAAGTCTGTCCTCATGCAGACATGTATGTAGAAAAGAGAAGTCCTTTAATAACAAGATTTCAGGTAATTATAGATATTCTTTGATGCTACACCAAAACTATACTAAGGGGTAGTTTCTCAAAAGATCACTGGCAATGTGCACTTTTCATACTGTTACATTAAAATTCATTGTTTTATCTTGCACTTTGGATAGCTCTTTTACAAAATGAGGCATGAGTAACATCATGAGTTAGTAATTGGGAAACTTTTACTTCACATGGATATATTGGTCTCCCAAATATGGATATATTTCATTATACAATTTATGAAACTGCATTCACTAATAACTCCACTTATTAGCAGAGTTGTAATCCCTGGAAAGCTGTTGAGCTTATGATAGCAGATCCAGGTTCTCTAATTTTTATTGGAAAGTTGGAATTTTCTTTGACAACAAATATTACCATGTTGTTTTTTCTTAAGTCATAGTCTGACTTTGTTCATTTGAGAAAATGTTGGGCAGATCAATCAAGTACAAACAGCCATAATTTGTCTGTCAGCTTTTCAAGTAAAAAGAATGTTCCATTAAAAATATGTTAGCTGGGGGCTGGGTATGTAGCTCAGCAGCAGAATGACTGCCCAGCATGTGTGAGGCCCTGAGTTCTCTCTCTAGAACCTCCAAAAAAAAAAAAAAAAAAAGTCAGCTAGTTCAGCTAGTAACTCAATAGCACAAGCATCTTTTCCTTACGTGAATCAGCATACTTCGTCCAGATGCACAGTGTTTTATAAATAGTTCCCATTTTGTCACAAAGACTATTAAATACAAAAGCTCAAAAAGTTAGTAAAAATAACATCTTTGACCAACACAAGAGAAAATTAGTACTTTTGTACAAATTGTGTGGCAGTCAGAAGATACTGATCACTAGCAGAATTTGGTGCTAGTTATTTAGTTTGTGATTAGGTGCAAGCAATTTTACCCACCACTGATTTTTGCACCCTGAATGCAAATGTAATGCAATAAGACAAATAGAATCTTAGTATTGCTATTAATCCCTTGAAAGGTCCAGGGACCTCAAGGGGTCCACATATCATACTTTCATAACTGCTGGTCTAGGTATATAGCTCCAATGAAACATCTAAAAGATTATAATTAAATTGTACACAATAAAATCCCATTATCTTTCTTGCAAGCAATCCCATTACAGACTCACCATGCGATGATGCTTCTATGTGTGTACCACTTGCTCTCCCTACCTCACTGTAAAAGTGAGGAGCAGTTTGGTCTACCAGAGAAGGTGGTTCACAATACATTGGATAATTCTCTACATAAAGCTGCTGCTGTTGCATCTGTGGCGCATAGACCATGGAGTGCCAGTAGTTGTGGTGATAGCACTGGAGCAAGAAAGGGCAACAACAAGAAGAAATTTTACTATTCCCTTTTCTTAAAGTATTTTAGTTCATCACTTTAAAAAATGTGTCCATTTCCAGGTGGGGTAAGATTTGATATTTAGAAAATTTGTTCTCTTCTAGAACTAAGATTTTTGCAGTATCTCTTACCTCATATTTGGACCTACAAATTATAGAAAAGCTTGCTAAGGAAATCAGAGATATACAAAAATCTGAATACAAAGATTCAGATTCTTTTGTAGCATTATTTTAAAAAGCATTAATCACTGAACAACTTAAGTATTTAACAATAAGGTGCTGGGTGAATAAATTATTAGATGTTCATAAAGGAGTACTATACAGCAAAAAAGTCATGCTATTAAATATTTAAACACAAAGTTACTCATCTTAAATTAAACAATTAAAATTTTATACAGCATAATCTCTATTTTGTAACATAAAAATTAGAAAACTGTAAGGAAATGTTTCAAAATTCACAGTGGTTATAACAGGTAATGTTAGTTCTTTTATACCTCAGTATTTCCCAAATGTAATGTCATGAACATTACTATTTTTGAAAGTATTAAAGCATCTATTCTGCATTTCCTGGTATTCTCATGTTGTAAAAAGCAGGAAAATATTTTTTTTTCTGAGATACAGTCTCCCTATGTTGCCTAGGCTGCCCTTGAACTCCATGGGTTCAAGTTATCCTTCCACCTCAGCTTCCTCAGTAGCTAAAACACAGGTGTGTATCATTGTGCTCATTGGGAAGAATATTTTCAAATGCCTCAGTCTTGTAGGATAGATAACAAGTTTTCACATGTGACCATAAAAAAATATAATTAAAGGACAAGTAATTTATCAATTCTTAAAACTACATTTAGGGAAAAAAGTCTCAAAGGGGGGAAAAAAAACCACTATACCATTCTTAATTTAGATGTATAATATGTATAAAGTTGTAAGGAAATCAGTGATAAAGAATATGAACTATCTGAGTATTATCCAGGAGACTATATATTATTATTGTCTGCCAAATCTTAAGATGTCTTTTCAGAAAAATATGTCCCTTCAATAAACACGCCATCTTGTTGTATCAGAAATAAAGTGTGTTTTATTATGATTGCTGTATGTATATAGGTGACTGTATGACCAGTGTGATTCTGCAATCTGTACAATTAGAAAAATGAGAAACTATACCCCAATGATACAACTGTATGAACTGCCAAGATCATTGTAATGTCATGTGTAGATAATAAAAAAAATAAAATAAAGTACATCTGTAAAAATAAATAAATAAATAAATAAATAAAGTGTGTTTCAAGGGAAAATGATCCCTAAAGAAATAAAATAAAAAGGAGCTCTCACCTCAAATCAGGGACACCTTCCAGTGATAAGACTTTTGTCAGTACCCACCTTTATAACCCAGCAGAGTGGTGAAAACCAGTTTTTGACAAATATGTATGAATATATGACTGCTTTTTAAAATAATTATTTAAATGTCTGAATTAGTTTTCATATAAAATAAATAGCAAAAATCTTTGAAGTAAGCTGAATAAACAATCCATTTATTTCGAGTATATAACAGTAAATTGTTGGTATATAATGTTAAATGTGAAGACTAATATATGCTGAAGTTGTGCAACTTAAGAGTCCAGTCCCCACTTTCAATTTACAAGTATTTATAATAAAAGAAACTGAACCACTGGGAGGCTAAAGTGGAAAACATAGTTAGTTATCTTCAATGACCTGTCAGAAAACAATAAAAATCTTAGTTCTGTCACAGTGTTTTTGGTTTTTAAAGTTCAAGTATCTGATTTTTCAAAACAGATATTTTGAGTATAGAATTTATCAAAGCAATTTAAACATGACACTTACCTGCAATCCCAGATTGAAATAGTACTGCAAAACTTTTGTATCTAAAATGAAAAAGTTCTAATTTAGTGATTGACATAAGCAATTAGAACTATCATTTAAAAGCTTTTCTCTTTGAGCATTATTAAAGTAGATACAAATGTATTCATTGGTAGTCAACTGTAGTCAATTATAGTCCACACTGACATAACCGTCAATTCTATCTCATAATAAGTGAAAATTTACCTAAGACCATTTTTCTGGTACAAGGTTTAATTACCAAATACAAATTATATTTCTATTCTTAATATTAGATAGATGCTACAGGAATGCCATTCTGTATTTAAGAAGAAACAAAGTGATAAAATTTCTCCAGACATTATAGTACTTTTATTTCACAAATGAACAAAATTAGATGTATTGAGGAAGAGAGAATGTTAGCATTCTGTGTTTTGCTACAATCCTGGGAACGTAAACATGCTAAATATACTATTCTTGCACTCTAACTGTATCTCTAAATATATTTTTACTGATTGACCTGACAGATAATTTCAGTTTATCCATAAAATGACATATTATTCAGCAACAGAAAAGAATGAAGTACTGATACATGCTATACAACATGGATAAACCTTGAAAACATTAAGGGAAAAAAAGTCAGGCACAAAAGACTACATATTGTTATATTACATTTACATGAAATACTATAATAGGCAAAGCTGTGGAAACAAAAAGTAGGCAGGGCGAGGAGGAATGGGGAGCAACTACTAATGGGGGCAGAGTATCTTTTGGGGGTTAATAAGAAGTTAGAAGAATGCATGCAGAAAGAATGAATGCAATCATCACACAGAAAAGACTTAGAAATACAAAACTAGGTGCACAGAGTTCACAGAAGAATCAAAGATTGGAATGAAGTAGAGATGAGATAGTAGAAAGTCATTGTCATAGTTAACCCGTTGAACTTCACAGAAACTGAAGAATCACTGAAAGGTTCTGAACTAGGAAGATATGCAAAGTGATACAGATACCAGATAATTGAGAAGCTAATTAAATTGTTCAGGGATGAAGTCATAAAGGCATGGCCTAGGATGGAGACAGTGGAGAATTTTTAAAACATACTAGAAAAAGGAAAACACATTTTTTTTAAATAAATCAGCCAAGGTTAACACACCACACAAAAATCAACCACATTTTTTGTGTATTAGAGGGACAAAATTGGAAAATGAAAGTTTAATCTATTTACTACAACACCAAAACCTTAAATATATAGGACTATTTTTAACAAAAGATGTAAAAGATTGCTATTATCAAAAATATTGTTTAGAAACCAAAGAAGGTCTAAATAGATTACTATGATATTATGGTTCATGGATTCAAAGTGGCAATAAAATGGCAATTCTCCCCAAACTGAGTAATCCCAAATTACCAAGTGTTTTAGGGAGGTAGGGAAAGACATGAGGTAAAAACTGTCAGTCAAGGGGCTGGGATTGTGGCTCAGCGGTAGAGCGCTCGCCTAGCATGAGCGGGACCCGGGTTCGATCCTCAGCACCACATAAAAAATAAAGGCATTGTGTTGAGTCCATCTACACCTAAAAAATAAATATTAAAAAAACTGTCAGTCAAATGGAAATGCAAATGACTCAGAATACCTAAAAAAGTGTTAGATAACTTACAGATGATTTATTATAAAAATTGTGTGGTACTAGCATAAGGATTGAAAAATAGATCAATTGTTCAGACACAGACCAGCACTCTAAATAGTCATTTGATTTTTTGCCAAAACCAATGTGAAACAATGAGGAAGGGAAAATCTTTTTCATGAAGGTACTGCTAGAATACTGAAAAGCCAGCCATAAGGTAAAAAAATAAACTGACTTCAACCTCCATCTCACACCATAAATAAAAATTAATTTGAGATAATTACAGACCTAAACACAAAACTAAAAGCACAATTTTTAGAGGAAATCATACCAGAATATCTTGTGGGTGCACAAAAATATCTTAGGTTAAAGAAAGCAAAGTGGATTTTATTACAATTAAAACTAAGGCTCACCAAAATACACCATGAAGAAAATAGTTAAGCCAAAGAAAGGAGAAAATATTCACAAAACATACCTGACAAAAGACTAGTATTTGGAATATGTAAAGAATTTCTACAATTTAATATAATACAAGTGACAAAAATAAAATATAACAGATCCTTTATAAAAATATGCAAATGGTCAATAAGCACATGAAAACAATACTCAAATGGATCTCCACATGCAAAAAAAAAATCTATACAAAGACCTTATACTCTTCACAAAAATTGACTCAAAATGGATCAGAAATGTAAATTAAAAACACAAAAGTATAAAACTCCTAGAAGATAACTCCTAGGAGAAAATCTAAATGACCTGATTTGGTGACAACTTTCAGAAACAAATGGCCTGGTTAGGTGATGACTTTTCAGATACAACACCATAGGCATGATCTATAAAAGAAGTAATTGATAAAATGAACTTCATTACAATTTAAAACATCTGTGAAAGATGCCATCAAAAGAAATGAAAAGATAAGCCACAGACTGGAAGAAAAAATATGTGCAAAAAAACATATCTGAATAGATGTTATCCAAAATACACAAAATTCTTAAAATTCAACTATAAGAAAACAACCTGATTTCAATATGAGCCAAAGACCTTAAAAGACACCACATCAAAGAAGATATACATATGGCAAAAGTACACCTGAAAAGATGCTCTATATCATATGCTCTAAGGGAAATGCAAATTAAAGTAATGAGGTGCCATTCCACACCTATTAGAATGGCCAATATCCAGAACACTGGTAACACCAGTGCTGGTATGAATATGAAGCAGTAGGAATTCTCATTGTTGGTGGGAATGCAAAAGGATAGTCACTTTTGGGCTGGGATTGAGGCTCAGCGGTAGAGCGCTCGCCTAGCATGGGCAAGACCCGGGTTCGATCCTCAGCACCACATAAAAATAAAACTGCATTGTGTTGTGTTCATGTACACATAAAAAATATTAAAAAAAGAATAGTCACTTTTGGAAGATAGTTTGGCAGTTTCTTACAAAACTAAATATACTTTTACCATCTGACCCAGCAATCATGGTTCTTGGTATTTACTCAAAAGTTGAAAATACTTCCAAACAAAATGTTGCCCTATGATGTTTAATGTGGCTTTACTTATTAATTGTCCAAACGTAGAAGCTACCAAGATATCCTTTACAGGGTAAACGGATATATAAACTGTGATACCTCCAGACAATGGATTATTATTCAGTGTTCAAACAAAATGAGCTAAGAAGCCATAAAAATACATGGAGGAACCTTCAATACATACCACTGAGTGAAAGAAGGCAATCTGAAAGTGTTACATTCTATATGATCACAATTATATGGCCTTCTGAAAAAAGCAATATTATGAAGACAATAAAACGATCAGTGATTGCCAGAGGTTGGGGGAGGTGGTATGATTACATGGAGCACAGAGGTGTTTTATTAGTTAAAAAACAAAAACAAAAAAAAAAGTGTGCCGGGAGCAGTGGTGCACGTCTGTAATCTCAGAGGCTCAGGAGGCTGAGACAGAAGGATAGAGTGTTCAAAGCCAGCCTCAGCAAAAGCAAAGCAGTAAATAACTCTTACTGAGACCCTGTGTCTAAATAAAATACAAAATAGGGCTGGGGAGATGGCTCAGTCAGTAGTCCAGTGACCCGAATTCAATCCCCAGTAACAACAAAAACAAAACCAACTTATGTGTAATACTGTAATGGAGGAAATGTATTATATATTTGTCCAAACCAACATGTACAACAGCAAGTGTAAACTCTAAAGAAAACTATGAATACATCTTTGAAGGACAATAATGTGTTAATGTAGTTGCAACAATTATAACAAATGTACCAGTCTGGTGTGGGGATGTTGATAATATAGTAGGCTATGCACACTTGAAGATAGGAGGTATACGGAAAATTGCTGTACCTTCCTCTAAATTATGCTGTAAACAGAAAACTGCTCTACAAAATGGTCTGTTTTATTTTTTAAAGTAGTGAGGAGTGAACTCAGGGGTGTTCTATCACTGAGTTACATTCCTAGTCCTTTTATTATTTTTTTTTCTTTTAAGACAGGATCTCACTAAGTTGACAATGTTAGCTTCCAACTTGTGATCCTCCTGCCTCATCCTCCTGTAGGTGAGATTACAGATGTGCTCTACCATGATTGGGTGTGGAGGTTGGGGGTGGGATTAAAGTGTCCTCATTAATCACCACAATACTTAAGATAAAAGCAAGTGACAGCACTGATGTTTGTGAGGATAAGAAATTCTTGTGCTAGTGGGAGTTCAAAATAGTACAGCTTTGGAAAAATGTTTGGCAATTTCTTATAAAAGTAAACACAAATTTCTATGACCTAGCAATTCCACTGCTAGGTATTTATTCAAAGGAAATGAAAACATTTATTCACAAAGACTTGAGCAAGAAAGTCTGTCAGTCTTTATTTGTAACAGCTTCAAACTGGAAATAGCCCAGATGTAAATCAACAGGAAAATGGATCAACTTTGGAATACTGATACAATGAACTATTAATCAGCAATAAAAGAAAATGGACTATCAATATATGCAGCATGGATAAATATCAAAAACATTATGCTGAGTTTAAGAAGCTTTCTATAAATACTATATACTGTATTGATGGAATTTTAAAACGTACAAAACTAATCTATGATAGAAAAAAATCAGAACAGTGGCTGACTCTGGGAGAAAATAGTGAGGGGACCCAGGAAAGACATAAGAAAACACAGTGGGATGGTAATTTTTTGGGGGGGACACTGGAGCTTGAACCCACAGGTGATTTACCACTCAGCCACATCCCCAGAATTTTAGTTATTTTTTTTAATAGGGTCTTGCTAAATTGCTGAGATTGGTCTTGAATGTCCAATCCCCCTGCCTCAGCCTCTCGAGTCACTGGGATAACAGGTGTGTGTCACCATGCCCAGCTTAATGATAAAGTTTAATACCTTGAATGGGATTTAGGTAACACAGGTGCATGCATTGTTTTGATTATAATCAATGCATAATGTACATATTTATGAGGTATAACATGATATCCCATGTTGACACATGTATACATTATTTA
The DNA here is from genome assembly GCF_964194105.1 of Spermophilus citellus. Lineage (NCBI taxonomy): Eukaryota > Metazoa > Chordata > Mammalia > Rodentia > Sciuridae > Spermophilus > Spermophilus citellus. Next base: position 109,762,947 of record NC_138190.1, on the reverse strand, counting down.
ATGATCGAATCAGGGTATTAAGCATATTCATCATCACAAACGTTCAACATTTCTTTGTGGTGAAACATTAAAAATATTTTCTTCTAGTTATTTTGAAATATACATTATTGGGGCTGGGGATGTGGCTCAAGCGGTAGAGCGCTCGCCTGGCATGCGTGCGGCCCGGGTTCGATCCTCAGCACCACATACAAAGATGTTGTGTCCGCCGATAACTAAAAAATAAATATTAAAAATTCTCTCTCTAAAAAAAAAAAAAAAAGAAATATACATTATTAACTATAGAAACCCTACTATGCAAATGAATACCAGACTATCTAACTATAATTTTGTACCCACTGACCAATCTTTACCCTATCCTCCTCTCCCCTCTACCCTTCCCAGCCTCCAATAATCACTCTTCTACTCAGTACTTCCATAAGATCAGTTTAAGATTCCAAATGAGTGAGATCAGGTGATATTTGTGTGCCTAACTGATTTCACTGAACATAATGTCCTCCAGGTTCATCCATGTTGCTACAAATGACAGGGTTTTATCCTTTCTACAGGTGAATAGCATTCCATTTTGGAAATTTATAGCACATGTTCTTTACCTATTCTGGGAAGGTCTATTGATATCTATATATATTTTTTCAATTCATAAAGATAAGATGGAGGGTTGGGGTTGGAGCTTAGTGATAGAGTGTTTGCCAGGCATGTGTGAGGCACTGGGTTTGATTCTCAGCACTACATAAAAATAACTAAAATAAATGTTTGTCAACAACTAAAAAATTTTTTGAAAAGTAAGATGGATTAATCAATTGACAGGGAGATAAATGGAGGGCAAGATGAACAAACATGTGACAAAGCTAGATAAACATTAAAGATAGAATCTTGATGATGAATATATTACTACGCATTTGAAAACTCAACTACAAAAGCTGGGATGTGACTTAGTGGTAAGAGTGCTTGTCTGGCATGTCTGAGACCCTGGGTTTGATCCCCACCACTCTAAAAATTAAAAAAAAAAATTCTGATGTATGCTTGAATATTTTCATAATAAAATGCTGGAAAATGAAAGTCAGCATTATGTGGTGACATCTTGGACACAGAGGGGGAAGAAAGGAGAGAGAATATAGAAATCAGGGTTTAGATATTGGGTAAATTAGATGGAAATTTAAGAAAATAAGAAGAATCAATATTTTGTGTGGCCTGGAATAAGAAAGGGAGATAAGATGAGGAATTTTATCATGGACATATAAGTTTGAAATGGAAATCTAAAAAGCTACAGGAAATACCTTGAAAGCAGCTAGAAAACAAGCTAACTGAAACTTTTGAGACCAATGAACAATTTGGGAATCACTACATAGACACAATGAAGTTTTAAGGTAGGGGAAAAAAACAGAATGGAGTTGGAGACAATTTTGATGATTGCCTTAAGGGCTAGGGAAAAACTCACAACAGAGTAGATAAGCAGCTAGAAAAATCAAGAGAATGCTAAGCCAAAAATATAAGCAAGCTGCAAATGACCAACAACTATAATTCTCCGGCAACTATAATTCTCTTGAGTAAATACTGACAAATGGAGAGGTAACAAAAAACTTCCCATGGAAAACTACTCTTTAGAAACAGGAACACATAGCTGAAATCCAAGGCAGATCAGACCCTTAAGAGCCCTATTCAAAATTCAGTTGCACTCAAGATTGCAATAATTTCATAAGTTTATGCAAAGAATGTATAAGGAAAAATTCTGATACCAACTCCTGCTTTTCAAGAAAAATAACTGAGAAAAGCAAAGCTACTCATTTGAGAAACTTCAGGATAGACAGGTTGCTACTAAAACAAACAAACAAAAAACATCATGAGTTGTTGAAATGAACTACCCATTTATTATACAGAAGATATTCTCAGCTTTTAATTTACAATTGATCCTTTCCCTAGTCAATTACCCAGGATTATGCTCTCAAGTCAATTTCCATTTGGTTCCCCACTCCATAGGTCAACCAAAGATAGCTCTTAAAAATTGCTCAGACATAAATAAACTTATACAAGTCTCAAAATCTACTTACCTTGAGGCAGATCACTGCCACTTGGATCACAGGAATAGGGTGGAGGTGGAGGTGGAGGTGGTAAGTTTGAAGCCTCCCCCATTTCAAGAGCAGAAGCAGGAAGTGGTAGTGGTGGTGGTGGAAGAGAGGACCCAGCAGCAGGAACAGAATGGTATGGATAGGATGGTGCTGCAATCACTAACAAAACAAAGTGTCAGTGCACAAGAGTAACATCTTAAAAGCAATAGTTCATCTTCTGCTTTTCTTATTTCCTGAATATGATCAAAGAATTCTTAACTCATAGTTTGACTTAAAAACAAAAAGTTGGAAGGTTACTTAGCTTTATACCCAACAAAAATTTAAAGATGTTTTCAGCAATCTGTCAGTCAAAATTATAAGATGTAGAAGTTCAGAAGAGACAGATTAAACAGCACAGATTAGAGATTTCAGAGTTTTCAGTTATGTCTGAAGAATTCTACTGGTAAGCATCTGAGGAATATAGGTAACTTCAGCTTACCACAGTTTAATCTTTAAGGAGGAACAAAAATCTAAAACAAAGCAGGATATATGCAATATTTTATCCTTTCAACATTTCATGCTTGTTAAAACAGCTTAAAAACAATGCTCATTTATGACTTATAATTTTTGATATGTGAAATGAAAATATAATGCTTAAATATTCATCCTCTATTATGATAAATGAAAAATTATGGTTCCAACATAGCAAAAACATACATACACATGTATAATATGCCAAATTAAATTTGTTCATTTTTTGATAAATGATCAATTAAACTAATTATTTTTGCCAAGCCGGGAAATTCAAGTACCAAATTTCATTGCTGTATTACTGGCACTATCATTTTAGCCCTAAGAGTATAGAAAGTTTCATTGCATCATTCAATAAAGGATTGAATATTTGGGTTCAAGTAGCCTGAGGTTAATATAGGAACAATTTATGCAAGTTTATTATTTTGATAATTTAGCAATAACTAATCCACACTGTTTTCATTCAGTGACAAATACTAATAACATACTCATCTGTACTTTTTACAAAGCTACAGGCTAATAGTAATAAGATATTGTGTCTTAGGGTGATCTAAAACTTGATGAAACAATTTTGGGGGGTGATGAAACAATTCTGTCTTTATTGTGGTGGCCGTTATACAACTTTATGCATTTATCAAAAACTCATAGAGCTGAGCATCAAAACAAGAATTTTACTGTATCTCAATTAAACAGTAAATTTTTTAAATTTGCTCAACTATTTTAGAATTTTGACATATTATTAGAAATCTCCACTTTTGGGAAAAGAATTTAATTTTCAGAATATCCCCTAATGCTCTAAATCTATGAACCAACCAAAAAATGGCTTATCCAAAAAAAAAAAAAAAACCCACCTTTATTCCTTTAAAACTAGCACTCAAAACAAACCACACCATCTCTTTAAAAAAAAAAAAAAAAAAGTAAAAAGCAGCATGGAGTACTCAGTTGGAAAATAGCAGGCCAGTAGACAGAGGTAGTTTAATACATTCTCATAGGCCTAAATCAACAACAGTAAAAGAAATTTGAAGGTTACTGTCTGTACAGTAAGCCCTTTAAGAAAAGGCTTTTATTTTCAATTGCTCTAGAAATGCATAAGCATGACATCCTCAGACTTTGAGCTCCATAAGTTTAACAGGTACAATTCAAGGGATGGCTCCAGAAAAAGAGAAGTACTGTTTTCTCTGATATTAGTAGAAATCAGCATAGGGCATTTCGCCCATCCATGTAGCTGCAGCTGCTTCAGGACATTTCAGAAGGGAATATAAATATATACAGTAAGGCTCCACTTCTCTAGAGATCAAAGAACAGGGCCAAGATTAAGGTATGGTGAGGTGCTCTAGCACAAAATTTAAGGGGTCATCAAAACTAATGCAAAAAAAAAATGACTGAAACATATTTGGGGTAAAAATTCAAACCTCATTCTCTATACACTATTGTGTGACAATTTTCTATGAGGGTACAAATATTCTGTGTTGTCCTATACCATAACTGCTAGCCACGTGTGGCTTTGAGCACTTAGCATGAAGCTTAAGTGACTGAAGAACTAAATATTTTATTGAATTGCAACTAATTTAAATTACCACATGTGATTGCCTTGCTTGACAGCATAGCAATAAGTTGCTGAGGCTGGACTCCAACTTGAGATCTTCCTGCCTCGCCTCCCAAATAGAGGGGCTGGGATTATAGGCATTCCCCACTATGCCTGGCCTCGTTTTTCTACCTAGTATATATATATTAGATCGGGCTCTTTATAGTTTGTCATTACTAAAATAATCGTCTTCTTTTTCTAAATCTTTCCTGAGTATTGTAGCCTCATGTGTTTTTCTAATTCTGACTTCTGTTATTCTTTAACATTCTGTAGTATTCTGTTAATTTCTTTACCTCATTTTGAAATAGACTGTTATAATTTTAAGTTTGCTGAGCTTAATTTCTGGCATACTTTTGCCATCTGCAGGGATATTCATCTTTTTCTTTTCTATCAGGGGTTGATTAAGCCCAGGGGCACTTAACCACCAAGCCATATCCCCAGACCTTTTGTGTGTGAAGGTTACCCGGGAGTGAACTCGGGCACTTGACCACTGAGCCACATCCCCAGCTCTATTCTATATTTTATTTAGAGATACGGTCTCACTGAGTTGCTTAGTGCCTTGTCTTTGAACTCATTATCCTCCCACCTTAGCCTTCCAAGCCACTGGTGGTACTACAGGCATGTGTCACCACGCCTGGCAGGGATATTATTCTAATATTTCTTAACATATCTTTGTATACCATTTTACCTTAATGCTTTTCTTTTTTTTTTCGTCATATGCAAATTTAATTTTCATGAATTTTACAAGTGGGGAACAGTCTTCTGACTTCATGAAGCTCTGTTTTGTGGAGTATTCAAAATATAACTGGTTTCTAGGATTCCTTGGTTCTATCCCCCCCAATTTTAGTCTGGACCTGGTCTTTTCCCCATCATGATCAATTCTGAATCCACTCCCAGAAACTTCTCCTCAGTGAGAAACAATACCCTAAAAGGGAGCACTGCAAGGTCAGGTCTGAGGGAATAAACTGCTTTCTAAACCTTTCGGTTCTTCTATCAAGTGGCTCATACACTCCCTACTATTAGAAAGATCAAATCCCTTCCCTGTTTTAGCTACTTATTCCAAATTGGCCACTCTAATTTCTTTTGGGGTTTTTCTATTCTTCAGTCTATATAACATCCTCAGTGCTTCAATCTTCTTGCTCCCACACAAACCTGAGAGTATTCAAAAGTCCTGTGCTGGTAGTTTCTTCCTACCTACTTCATTTTGAGGGTTTGTGTGGATACCATATCATCTAGCTTTGTTGCAGATTTTGTTTGTAGGTTTTTACTTGAGGACTCAGAAAAGCTATGCTGTTGTTGCCATAACCTTCTCAGAATTCTGAGAATTTTAAATATATTAAATCATTCCCATTCCACAATTACTTCATGAATTAGTACTATCTATACTCCCAAGCACATAGATAAAAAAAGGTTTAGTAACATGACCAAAATTACACAGCTAATAAGCTGCAAAACGGATTTTAACCTAGATTCTTAAAATCTAGAGCCTAATATTCTTTATTATGATATTTATAGGAACATAATTCATTATACAGGAATGTATTTTACAGCAAACTTTTTAGAAATTTATCCAATAAAGTGAGAAATATAATAAAACAACTCAAAGTTTTAGAAACTAGTACAAGTCTTCTAAGTAGTCAGTAGCATATGATAGACACAGAATCTTACTGGAGCCAAATGAAACCCTGACTCTCAAATCTCATGGATTCCTGAATAGCACTGTTGAGGGCCATAGCAGAGTCAGGATGACACATGGCATTTTTGCCAGAAAGGAGTGGTTGAGAGGTGACAGCCAGCAAGCCATTGAGATGATGATGGTTATGTTAAGCTGTGTATTCAATTGTATATTAGACCCCTGCTGTCCGCCTCTGCCTGCTACTTTGGATTCCTGGGGTATTCGTGCTGGTTGGGGAAGTGCCAGAGGAGGGATTTTCCAGTTGGTGTGTGGTGTGTGGGGGGGAGGAGGCCGGCAGAGAATAAAGAACTTCCTGTTTTGAACCTACAAGGCTGTGTGGCAGCTCAGTTATTTTGTGCCCAGCCAGACTGCGGCATAGCACCACAAACTTTAAAGTTAAAATTCAAGATATTATAAAATTATCCTATCTAATAGCTAGAATATTCGTATGTACATGTTTATGAATAGGAAAAGAGCTTTCAAAGTAAGCAAACACTAAAAACCTACCTGATCTACCTCCTGTAGGTGGAGATACAAATAGAGGCTGAATAACATTCTGTGAGGAAACTGGCGAGGTATTACTAGCTTGATTAGCTGCTGTACAGTTAGATAAGACTGCAGCTGGAACATTATTGGCACAGGAAGCTGCAACTGCTGCAGAATTTCCCATCATCTGCAAGTATGGAAGAAAGTTCAGAATTCTTAAGTTTGGCTTCTTTAACAGCATTGGTTTCTTATCTGAACCTACATTATAGGAAATATTTTGTTTTGATAAATAAAACACTGAAAAGTCAAACTTTGTATAAACCCTATGTAGAAAGGTTACTTCTTTTAGAAGACACGACATTATTTTGAAAGCTTTTTAATTTTGTTTTCCTGAAAAGGTAAACAAAATGATTCAATGAAACGTCAATGAAAAATTTCCTTCAAACTCCTGTCCTCCATATACCTAGTTGCCTTCTTCCCAACCAGGTCATTTCTGTGTTTCCTGCCAATCATTCCAGAGATTTGTAATGCATATATGCATACACATTTCCCCACATAAACACTTTTTAAATATAAAAGGTGCTTTGCATTTTTTTAACTTCAAGACTTCATGAGATTGCGATTTTTGCTGCTTAGGAAAAAGCTCCTCAAGAGAACAGGTTACTTTCTCACAGCATCTATTACAGGGATGAGCATGAAGAGGTAATCAATGGTAACAGACTCCTCTTAAACACTGTCCTCATTGGCAGCCTCTATTTCAGAAACTTACCACTAACTGCAGAGTGCCTGCTACCCACTCTGTTCCTCTGAAATTGCATTCAAAGTCATCTGTGGTCTCTATGGCAAACTCTAGTAGACTCTTGTTAATCTTTATGTTGTTTGACCTCTTGGCAGCAAGGAACACTTGACTGTTCCTCAAAATTCTTCCCTCTTCATAACTTCTACAATATGGAAGCATAATATGCTTTTCTTCCATCCTTGACTATTCATTTTCTATTCATTTTCTAAATTTTGTGAACAGCAGGCTCTGTTCTAGATTCTCAATCTCTTCCTTTTCCCAGACAATCCTATTCACTCTTTGATTTCAACTTCCTTTCTTTATGCTGACTCTGAATTCCAGAGGACAGCCTTACATTTAAGTTTCAGTAAAATAAAGATAACTTTGTTAGGTAATTTAATATTAACTCATTCATTACGTAAGAGTTTCATGGTAAAGTACGAGTAGTTTAACATGAACACATAGAACAGTGTCTGGAATACCATAGATGTTTAATCAATTTGTTGAATGAATTTATGAATCACTGTGCCAGGTGCCACAAGATTAAAATACTATTTAAAGAAACACAAGCAGATGCTTAGAAGTATGATGAAGGTAAAGAAAGAGAAAACTCATTTCCTCTATTCAGACCATGTAAATGAATGCTTGCTAACACTAAGAGATTACCTTCTGGGGATAGCTGTATGAGGTAACTGTATCCTGAGGAGACAAAGAACATGGTCTTCTGTCCTGAAGAGACTTTAATGAATACAGAAATATAGTTGAACAAAGAGAAATCTAGAAGCCAACACATTAATAAAATATCTGCTTTGTTTCAATCTTTAAAGCTAAATGAAAGTGATATGTCCTGAAATCATTCAAGTTTTCAATTGACTACTAAGACAATGGTCCAAAAGGTATCATTCTAGTGCCTGATTTAGGTGACTGCTGTATTACCTATCCTCATCACAACCAACCAGTCCTCATGGATTGAAACATCTTCTTAGTAGGTCTTTCTTGCCCTAAAAGCTTCAAACACCAATAACAGTTTTCCTAAAAGAAAGCCTTTTATCTGACTATGTAGTTTGGGACAAGGATAGGTTCAGTGCTTGTTTAGCTACATTCTAATTAAGCAGGATGTTAATAGAGTAAGGATTCAAATACTATTTCCCTGTGGCTCAAGACCTTGTTTTTGTGAAAGAAAAGATCATTTTAAAAGGCTTAGACTTATGCATAACAGATTACTGTGGCAGCAAAAATACAGCAGCAAAAAATTACTTATAAATTTGCTTTGGATTTGGGGGCTGGGAGTGGAACCTCTTATGAGATTCAAAGCTCTAGGGGCATATGATAAATTCAGAACAAAAAGGAACATGGAAAAAGTGAAATTAAAGGAACAACAAAGTGTCCCTTCCTGTCACCCATAATAAGATTTTTATTTACCTTTTCATTTGGATGGCTATTTCAAGAGATGGTATTGAAAGTATACTCAATATGAGAATAATAATAATGGGGTAGGGAAAACACACTATTTTTCTAACAGGGGCAAAGTAGGGGAAGGAACAAAAAAGGAAAAATAATTATGCATCAGAATTTTCTTCTAATTTCTAAGATGTATAGAAAACTTAACAGTAAAACAAAAGTTTTAGTACCTGAAGATTCCAAGGTTAAAATTAATCATAATTAGATAATAGAAAATAATTATTCCAGTTCTCTTGGGTACATGGTAGGAATACCTTTCTAGGTTCCATCTAAAGTTAGGTATGGCCATGTGAGTTATCTGACCAATGAAATATGAGCAGAAATGTTAATAGTCAATGTTCAATTTCTGTATCTTTTGTCCTGCTGAACTGTGAAAGTATGAGCCCATCACTCCAGATCCCTGAGTGACAATGATAAACAGAAGGCCATAACCACCCTGCACTGGACATATAACATTAGCAAGGACAACTTTTCCTATGTGCAGTCAACTGAGTCTTTGGTGGGGGGGGGGGGAGGTGGAAGAGTGTTAATGCAGCAAAACCTGAAACAGAAACTGGTAAGTAGAAGTAGGGTGCTGCCATAACAAAAACCTAACTGGGAAGGAGATAATGATTGGTGAAATGAATTAGAAATGCAAATGTTAGTATTATGTTTTGACTATTATCAGCAGTTTAGCAAGGTCTTTTCAGAGATGTATGTAGGAAAAAGTTGGCAGTGTGTAGAAAGGAATGATAGTGAATAGACTAGACAGTCCTTGTATCTAGGGACTCATAAGATTGAAGAAAGCATGTTTCAACCCTAAACTATATAATATAAATGCTTTGGATGATGAAGACCAGTTAAAACTCAGTTTTGCAGCATTAAATAAAATCACTGTTAAAATCTTTGAGTGCATTAAGATGCCTCAAAGCAAGTGTTCAACTAGGGATATAATCTGTGTACTTAGACAAAACACTTCATGAAAAAGTATCCAAAGGTATGTCCCTTCCATCAATCCTTGATGAGCTCAATGTACTTGCAATCAAGTAGAAAGAACTCAGGGATAAGAAACCAAAGAATTATAGCAAATCTAAGTAGTATATCTATAAAAAAATGGAATTGTTAGTATAGCTTTTGGTACCAGAAACATAGGAATCAAACAGAATCCAAATAAATTCAACTCAGAGCCAAAGAAACCATGAGCCAGGACTAAAACCATTCAAGGGAAATAAAAATTCTTGAGCCCCTATCTTCTCCAAGAAGCAGGCTGAGAAAGTCACTCAGTTACTAAGGAAGGATTATCCTCCAGTGGCTACTTCAAATATGGCCAATAATAATAAATCAGAGAATAGTCCCTATGTGCAGCATGGTAGCCCTCACAATGTGTACCCATATAAATCTCAGAATTGCTACAGACCATTAAGTATGTTTCTTATACTTTCCCCCTTTCTGAGTAGTAAGAACTTTACTGTAATTTTTACACTATCCCACCACTGTAAATTTGGGAGAGGGGTGTTAAACTTGGTGGTTTTGGGTTCAGGCCTCAAGATCAAGAGGAACTGTACCTGGACCCAATATATAGAATCTTACACATTACCCAGAAATCCTGTGCTTTGAGTTTGATTACACTGAATAGGACTTTTTAGGTTGTCTTTTTTGGGGTAGAAGTCAGTATTTTGCCTGCAAGAGGAAAATACATTTTTAAGTTGAATGTTGTAGTTCTTAGTGTTGTCGAAATATTTCCAAATTTTTGCCTTCCAGGCACACAGAGATTAGACTCTTTAGTGAGACCTTCTGTGGTCAACAAAATAAAAAAAGAAAGTAATGCATCATCTCCAGTGAAAGCTTTAAGACCCAATGCACCATTTATCACCTTTTATTTCAAAAATGGATGGAGCATCCACAGCCTGAATACCTGAGCAAACCTTCCTATAGACCTTCACTGGATATGTAGCATAATCAGAAAGTATACTTGTTAATAATATTGGAATTTAAAGCCCATTTTTATACAAAAAAATCGTAATAAAATCTTCTAAATGATCATCACTACCAATGTTAGAATGTCCTCTCATACCACTTCATAAGGGATAGATCTAACCAGAATTAATTTCATAAAAGTGGTATGATGTTAGATGTATTACTTAATTTCTATGCTTCAATCATCTACAAAATGAGAATATAATTAATTGCCTCATAGGGCTATTCTGATTTAAATAATTTATATATAGTTCTTAGAACAGTGGCCTAATACATAGTGGATATGAGTTTATTAGTATTTGCTATTATTAAATACCTACCAAGTTTGCTGTAGACACAGTTGTGCTATATACACCTGAAGTTTCATAGTCTGGCTCTAGAGGATATAGCCAAAGGGGAAAAAAAAGTAGCATTAATTTATAGTTTGAAATTTCACCAACAATGATAAATGTCAGATTACATCTCACTGACCTGAAGGATAAAGATACTCTTCATGATATTCCCCTAGAAAAAAAGGCAAGACAAAAGTGTGTTTACATAGGTCTTTATAGCTCAGCAGATCCAAACAGACAACACTTGCTTTTTTTTCCTCTTAAGTTTTATGAATATATTTTCAAAACTAAAATGCATACATTCTTGAAAGTGATTGGAGTTTTTATAGTATTCAATAGACACTGAATCTAAGAATTAGCTACAAATAGTACAAATTTCTCTTCAAAATCCCCTTAGCTCTTAGCTAGGGTTTTTTCATCTACTTGAACGCTATGCCCACTTTTTCCATGTAAGAGTAGTATAGTGTAGCAATCAAGAACATAACTTTATCCAGTGACTTGGGAGGCTGAGGCAGGAGGATCACAAGTTCCAAGCCAGCCTCAGCAACTTAGTGAGACTCTGTCTCAAAATTTAAAAATAAAAATAAAAAATGGGCTAGGGATATGGCTCAGTGGTTGAATATCCCTAGGTTCAATCCCTAGTACATACACACACACACACACACACACACAGAAAAAAAAAAAAAAAAACAACTTTAGGCCACTTATTTAATCTTTGTACTTCTTTATGGTAAAAATAGGGATAAAATACCTAGTTCATATGGGTTTTGAAGAATGTTAAGTTAAATGAAAATACATTAGCATGGTGGTGACATATATAGTTAACACTCAAGTAGTGACTATAATGTAATCAGACTATACCCCATAGTTTTCTGAGGTAGACATTAAAGGACTATCTCAAGCCTTATTTGTTTTTCAGCCTATTTCATGCAATACTTGTAAAATAATTTTCTCCTCAAAAGATGACTCAATAAAATATGAAATATTTTACTTTAAGATCACTATAACAGGGCTGGGGGTATGGGTCAGTGGTACAGCATTTGCCTAGCATATATGAGGCACTGGGTTCGGACTTCAGTACCACATAAAAATATAAACAACAAAGTTATAAAAAAATATTATAGGGCTGGGATTGTAGCTCAGTGGTAGAGTGCTCGCCTAGCATGTGTGAGGCCCTGGGTTTGATCCTCAGCACTATATATAGATAAATAAATAAAGGTTAAAAAAAATCACTATAACATTGAAATGCAGAGAAAGATCAATCTTCAATTTGGCAGATTTCCACCAAATAAAACACCAGAAGTCTAAACTGGATTTGATTCTGAAACATCACTCATAAACCACACAGGCCTTCAACTCCTCTGGACAACAGGGTTTAAGGTGAGAACAAAGATTAAGTTACTACAAATGTGCCACTACGGGTGAGAAAACTATTTAAAGCTACCCATGACAGCTAAAAGGAAAAGACAAGAGCCATCTGTATAAAAAAGCAAAATATGAGCATTCTTAAGCATATGCATGTATAAATATTTTACAGATCACTCTTGTACTAAAGATTTTGCCCTCATTCAATTCCTAGAAATATCTACTCTTATTTTCCTAAATATAAGTAGCACAAAGAATATCACAAGTAAGAAAGAACCTAATTAATATAATCAAGTCATTCAAATACCACAAACCCCAATCATCCAGAATTCTTCCAGGAGACAGATATCACTTAATAGTAAATGGTAAAAAATAAACACAATCCACAGTGGAAGGTATGTTAAGGATACAAATATACAACTTTAGACATGGACCCATCTCTGTGAATCACAAAGGACCACATATTATATGATTCTGTTTATATGAAATGTTCAGAATAGGTGAAATCCATAGAGATAGGAAACATTACTGGTGGTAGTCAAGGGCTGAGGGTTTGGTAGTAAATGAGGAGTGGGCCCTAGTGAGTATATAGATTCTATTGGGGATAATAAAATGTCCTAAAATTAACTGTGAAGTTTGAATATAGTAAAAATCACAGAACCTTACACTTTAAAAGGGTAATTGAATGGTATATAAATTATAAAGCTGTTACAAAAAGTTATATATCTGCCATTTACCAAGGGTATGACCTTGGCCATATCATTTACCTCTGAACCTCAATTTTCTCATATATAAAACAGGAATACCACATTCCTCAGGAGGATACAGTAAGAGGTACATTAAATTATAAACATAATTACTTATTAAAATGAATGGCATCATTGTGTTTATACAGATAGATTTCTATGGGTGAAGAAGTTATTTTGCAGTAGTCTTGTAAAATATAAAGCTAGTCAAATGAAAAGGCTAACATACAAATGATGAGGACAACTATAAATAGCACTTTACTGGGCTGGGGCTATAGCTCAATGGGAGAGTGCTTGCCTAGCATTCGTGAGGCACTGGGTTCAATCCTCAGCACCACATAAAAATAAATTTTAAAAATAGCACCTTACTAATAAGGAATAGATATTTTCCATTCTGATAACTCACCAAATTATAACTCTAAATCAAAGACCTATGCAGAAAGCTGAAAATGATTTATAACACTACAGTGGCTTATTTAAACAGAAGTCTGTTCTTTTGAGAAATAACACCTTTTGAGGACATCTTTGAAAAACCAGCAAGCTGAGGTAAGAACTTTGAATTCTTTCAAAACAAGCTAACAGAGTAAGAACTCAAAGCCAAACCTATGGTCTACTTCATAGCCTCGATGTGCTAATGCCATAGAATCATCTTTTAAAAAGTATTTGACAATAATTGACTCACCACTGTCAGTCTGAACATTGCCCTCCTCTGAATTGAAAGTCTGTTTGCCTGAGCTATGTCCCCGTCTTGCAACACAGTATCCCGAAGCAGCAGGAACCATTGTAGCAGGACCTCCATGGTTCTATACCAAAGAGAGACATATACACATGCACTTTCATTAGTCAGAAAAAAACTAGAAGGATATTTTTAAAGAAACTAACACTGTGAATTGCTGTTATAAAAAAGTCTCTAAGTAAATGTTTTAAAATTGTATTTTTCAGAATAAAAATATGTGAAGTAATGATGAAGGAAACAAAATACTGGAGCTGGGGTTGCAGCTCAGTGGTAGAGTGCTTGTCTAGCACTGGGTTCAATTCTCAGCAATGCATATAAATAAATGAACAAAATAAAGGACCATCAATGTCTAAAAAATATTTTTAAAAAACAATATTAGCCAATATATAGGGGTAAGATTGTCTACCTCTACCCCTTATTTAATAACAACTTTTAAAAAAGTTTCATCACACATCTTTAAAAACTCTAAGATGAGCCAGGCATGGTGGTGCATGCCTGTAATCCAGCTCGGGAGGCTGAGGCAGGAGGATTGAAAGTTCAAAGCCAGCCTTAGCAACAGCGAGGTGCTAAGCAACTCAGTGAGTCTATGTTCCTAAATAAAATAAAATACAAAAACAGCTGGGGAAGCAGCTCAGTGGTTGAGTGCCCCTGAGTGCAATCCTGGTACCAAAAAAAAAAAAAAGGCTCTAAGATGAAAGCTCATGGTTTTGAAGAAGGGGTTTATTGTTCATAGAAAAATGTTAAAATTTATACATTTGATTTACTTTTTTTAAAAAAAGGAAAAACAAGTTTTTAAAAATACTTCTAGTTGTAGATGGACATAATCACTTTTTTTTTTTTTTTTTAATCGGCAGACACAACATCTTTGTTTGTGGTGCTGAGGATCGAACCCGGGCTGCACGCACGCCAGGCGAGCGCGCTATCGCTTGAGCCACATCCCCAGCCCATCATCACTTTATTTTTAATGTGGTATTGAGGATTGAACCCAGTGCCTAACACATGCTAGGCAAGCACTGTTCCACAAGCCACAACCCCAACTAGTAATTAGCTTTTTAAGTGAAGCTTTGGCTACTTACAGGTACAGTTGGATAAGCAGTCTCTCCTCCTTCTTCAACTTCATAAAATGTAATAGTTTCTTCCAAGCCACTGGGTATCTGCCCATTCACTGGGACAAAAGCATACTGGCACTCCTTATTCATACAACGCATCTGGCGGTGACTACGTCTAAATGAACTTGCGTAGTTCAGAAAATAAAAAAGGGAAATGTGATAAAATATGGTAGGTAATTTGTTCGTGATTTCTAAGTAACAACTGAAACATTTCAAAGTTGACACTTAAATATCAGTCCATATTATCATTGCTCAGCAATGAAACTACACTTACCCATTTTTTCTGACTCCTAACACTTATAATACTTACCGAGATCTATAGGAGAAGTTGTCATAGCTCTGGCAGCACCTTTTACCTGGGCCAGGGTAAAAACTAACTTTAGGGCCCGGCATGTTGTGCCTGTTTAGAAAGCGAGGTGAATCCCTAAAAATGAAGGGAAAGGAAAACAGAACTCTTTACTCTGACTCTTCAGTCTCTATTAAATAGAATCATCACACCTTTCTGAAAATATTCAAGACCTTTGCTATTCTTAATATTGGTATCAGGCCTACCCAATATTAATGGATACAATATCATATATCACATGGACACTCATTTTGATGGCATTCTATCTTTGAGCATCGATTCCTCTGCTTCACATTTCCTTAGACTATGAGAATGCAAATATGCAAATGAACTCATTTGACAAGAATTTAAGTATTCATCAGTTCTATGCTCTCTTTAGGCAAAGAGTATAAAAGATACTCAGACTACTAAGGAACTTTTCAATTCTATTGTAATTATGTCTAGTAATTATTTCCAAGATCTAAATAAAGACATTATCATGAAAGTCAAGTCTCACCTGGGCATCCCATATCCCCGACCTTGTCTCTGAGAGGAATTCGGAGAATGAAAATGTTCATCAGATAAACCATCGCCTCCTGTCGGTGAGTAGTGAAGTGGAGGTTCGTGCCCATAACGCATCTCATGCTGAAGCCTGGGTGCGATGAGGGAGCCTCCCTTGGTATACGCCATAGTCATATAAACCTCTTTCCCTCGAACTTTCTTGAACAATTTCTTCCGCTGCTTCATGTCCATCTCCGACATGGCTTTTAGGCAAAAAAAGTAACAAATTTCATAACCAAAGCAAAAGGTCCAGTGTTCCCACACTGCCTTAAATTCTCAAAAGTTTTTCTTAACAAAGCAAATGGATTGCTGGGTATCATGGCACATGCCTGTATTCCCAGCAGCTCAGGAGGCTGAAGCAGGAGGATCTTGAGTTCAAAATAGCCTCAGCAACTTAGTGAGAAACTCAGTGAGACCCTGTCTCTAAATAAAATACAAAAGGGCTGGAGATGTGCCTCAATGGTTAAGTGCCCCTGGGTTCAATCTCCAGTACCCCCCCCAAAAAAATAGATGGAGGGAATTTTTGTATTTTACATGGATGTACTAGATACTCCACTTGGAAGAGCAAAATCAACAGATAATTTCTGTATCAATAGGTATTTGAGCACCTTTAGTACAGGTAGATTCTGTCATCAAAACATTAAGTCATCCAGTCCCCTGCATCACTATTACTATTTTTAATTTTTTTTTTTAGCTGTAGATGGACACAATGCCTTTATTTATTATTTTTATGTGGTGCTGAGGATCAAACCCAGTGCCTCACACTCATAAGATGAGTGCTCTATCACTGAGCCACAATCCCAGCCCCTTATTACTGTTTTCAAAGAAAGTATGCTTAATATCTCTAACTGCTTTTTTTTTTGGGGGGGGGGTGGTACTGGGGATTGAACCAGGGCCTCATACATGCTGGGTAAGAACTCTAAACTGAGCTATACCTCCAATACTTTCTATTTTTTTATTGTGAGACAGTCTCACTAAGCTGCCAAGGGTGGCCACAAAATTGTGATCCTCCTGCTACAGCCTCTCAAGTCACCAGGATTACAGGGATGTGCCACTCTGCCCAACTACTGGCTATTTAGGAGGTATTCTGCTCATTCTTTGAAAAATATTTTCCCCTCAAGTTTTAGAGCCTAAAATCTATACCAGCTTATGGTTATACAAATTCCGTTAGAATAGTGGTTTCTCATTCTGGGACAATTTTGTCACTCCCTTCCTCAGGATACATTTGGTAATGTCTGGAGACATTTTAGTTGTCAGAACTAGGCAGAAGTGCTACTGGCATCTAG
The DNA here is from genome assembly GCF_964194105.1 of Spermophilus citellus. Taxonomy (NCBI): domain Eukaryota; kingdom Metazoa; phylum Chordata; class Mammalia; order Rodentia; family Sciuridae; genus Spermophilus; species Spermophilus citellus. The sequence goes on along the minus strand of NC_138190.1, from coordinate 109,745,973 downwards.
TGAACAGAAGCTAGGGATCATCTTGCCATGCACAGGACAGACCCCTTTACACCATCCCAAAATACCAATAGTGAGGAGGTTATGAAACCCTATGCTACAACAGGACATATGATATACCTTAAAAAAAGTACAACACAGGTAAGTAAAAAAAAAAGGGGGGAGGAGGCTAAAAAATGGGGGAAATAAAAGAAAACCTTAAGCGTACAAACCCATTTCTGGGACAAAGCCTCCAGATATTTTCTGGTAACCTCTTCCTTTCCGAATGGCATTCCAGGAAGAAACAGGTGTCACTTGTGTAACTGGTTTTAAGTCAGCCAGTGGAACAACATGCCTTAAAGTTAAAGATACCACCATGAAACCACTGCAACAGACTTAACTCTAATTCAGTATATAAACCCCACTCCTACTTCATTTTCAAGTATATTTTAAACCTGTTGATACTAGCTTGCCATAGGTTTGGTTGCTTTTTGTTTTTTCCTTTTCGGTTAAAAAAACGCAGAGTAGTTTGTAAAATTTCACAGCTGTTTGTATTATCATCACTGTCTACAAGACAAACTGGTAGACAGAATTAATTCACAAATATTTGCTACCCCTCCTTAAAGGAGGATCCAATTTCCCCACTCCATTGACTTACTTTGGTCATAAAATTGTAAGATGTTTTAAGGACCAGTAACTGATCTGTCATGTTCTCACTATTTTCCCTGCCTGCAATTATGGATGTATGTGTCACAACAGAGCCTTTGTGAGCCTGGGTCTTCCTTTATTGATTCATCATGGACATGCTAAATGAGAAAAATGAACTTTATTGTTTTCAGCTGCTGAGGGTTTTTTGTTAGGTCAGCATTGTTTAAAGGCTCTTAAAGTTGACTAACAGCATCACCTGGAAACTTGTTAAAAGTTCCAATTTGGGGGCTCCACCCCAGACTTACTGAATCAAAAACTACAGGGATTGGGCTCAAATCTGTGTTTTCAGAAGTCCTCCAGGTAAAATTTGAAAAGGATTGGACTAGTTTATCTTGAATACTGGCAAAAACTTAGAAAACATAATTGGAAAAATGCTTTGCTATTAAAACTGTTAAAAATTCTAGTAACAAGACAATGACATGATTTGGAAACTTTTACCCATAAGTGATACCTATATTGAGATTTCACACTTCATCAATGCTTTAAAGTTCAAGATAATAAGGGCAGTACTAGATATGAATCTGGTTCTCCTACTAACATCCTCATAACTTTCAATTTAATATTATAAAAAAGCTGAATCAGAAGCCAAAGATCTTAGTAATTTAACAATTATTTCTTACTTTTCTGCCAATTCTTCAATAAATACTGTTACAGAGTTGTTCTCATTTCCAACTTCTTGAATATGAGCATTATAATATTTCCCACTTGATTCCAATCGAACCTGAAAGACAAAAGTCATGATAATACACCTAGTTCAGTGTTTATTTATAGGTCTTGCTCCTGCAATACAAAATTATCACTTGTCCCCCAAACAGAATTCAATGTCTACATTTTTAAAAGAATTGACATTGACAATCTGGGACAATGAAGGAGGCACATAGAACATCATTTTATCTAATCACCACAAAAGCCTATAATTAGAATTTAACACAAACAATTTTTCCTAGCATTGTGTAATAAATCTTATTTTGCTCATATTAATGACTAAAAGCACAATCTTAGAAGAATAAATCATCGATTCTTTAAAGATGAAACTAACCTGACACTTGTCTCCCAGATAATACTGTCTCCCAGCATACTCCATGTACTCAGATTTTTGAAGTTCTATTATTAAAAGAAAAAAAAAGATTAAAACTCAACTGAACTGGACCCTTTCCTACTTTATTTAACATCATTTAATGTCCTAATTCACTTTTGCCATGGTGCTTTTGAGAATGTTACCACTAAAAGGTAAAATCTAGGGGGAAAACCCCAAAAGCCATTTTATCAATCTTAATGGGTTATTCCTGTGGTAAATTTATAGCAACTTGGCCAGAACAGTTTTGTGATTTAAAACATAAGTAGGTGAACACTGGGAGTTTGTAATCTCATTGGTCAAACACTAAAAAGGTACAATCTGAAAGTAATACTATGCAGCTTTTCCCAAAAAAAGTTTTTTTTTTTTAAAACAACTTACTACATTATGACCTAGGCTTAATCTCATTCTAATTAACTACACCTAGGATCACTGAGGTTCAATGAGTTCAATGTTAAAGGCTTATGCTGAAGTCAGTATTTTAAGTTTTAGTTTGATCAATTCAGTCACAAGGAGAGAGAACCAATTACCTATTTCAACGGTTGGAGAATTTCTGTAAAGAGCCTAAGATTAACTATTTTAGATTTCATGGGCTATATAGACTGTTAGAACTACTCAAATCTGTTGTAGACCTAATTTATGTACGATCAAATTTAAATTTTATATAAGTTTCATGTGTAGCAGAATATACTGGTTTTTTTTCCTGCCATTTAAAAATGTAGGGGCTGGGGTTGTGGCTGAGTGGTAGAGTGCTTGCCTAGCATGTGTGAGGCACTGGGTTCGATTCTCAGAACTGCATATAAATAAATGAAATAAAGGTCCATCAACATCTAAATTTTTTTAAATAAAATAAAAATGTAAAGACCCTCTGTATATATCCAAAGGACTTTAAAACAGCATACTACAGCAACCCTGCAACACCAATATTTATAGCAGCACAATTCACAATAGCTAACATATGGAACCAATCTAGATGCCCATCAAGATGACTGTATAAAGAAAATGTGGTTCATATTCACGATGGACTATTACTCAGCAATAGAAAAGAATCACTTTATGACATTTTGCCAGAAAATGGATGGATCTAGAGACTATTATGCTAAGTGAATAAGCCAATCCCCAAAACCCAAAGATTAAATGTTCTGATATGTGGATGCTAACCCACAATAAGGGTGAGGGGTGTCACAGAAGTTCAGTTGATTGGACAAAGGGGAATGAAGAGAAGGGAGGGAGGATAGGAATAGGAAAGACAGTGAAATGAATCTGACATAACTTTACTGTGTACATGTATGAATATACCACAGTGAATCTGAAAATCATGTACATCTACAAGACTGGGATCCTAATAAGATATATTCCATGTTTGTTTAAATATTTCAAAATAGATTCTACTGTCATGTATAACTAAAAAGAACAAATAACATTTTTTAAAAAAATTTAAAAATTTAAATGCCATTCTTATTAGCTCATGGATCAAAAATAGCTGGTGAATCAGATCTGATATACAGGCCTGATCTATTCATCTTTCATTGAGGGTGGTTCTCAACTCTTTAAATTTCAGATGAGCTTACTCCCAGTCACTAAATGTTTCTGGTTCTCCTACAAGTTATCAAATATCTCCAAATATTCTTTGCACAGTTTTAAGTTCCAGCTAAGCATTAGACCCTAAAAGATCCCTCCCCAAAGATCTAACCAACTTCTAAACCAATTTGTTTCCTCTTTGAAATTTAAATCATATCGGAATAAGATTAAAGGTACCACGCTGCGTTATTTTTTCAACAGTATGATGAAATGTCTCTTATAAGAAACAAATTGAAAATTATTCTCCTGAAGCAGTAATGAGTAAGTATTCTGTTGATGTTTCATTACCTTTTCTGCTGTCCAACCAAACATCAAATTCTACATTACGATAGATTTCTGGATCCAAGGCTTTGAGCACTTTATAGGGGAAGAGCATCTTCGATGGATTTTCTGGAGACTAAAACACAAATAATCAAGCTACAGACTCACCATCCTTAGCTTATATCCTCCTTCTGTGAAGGGGGAAGCTTCATTCTTCCCTCTTCATTTCTTCTTTTTTAAAACTATGCACATTGCCTCCCTTCCCTTCTTAATTAAAACAAGAAAAAAAGACAATGAATTTCACCATGCTTTTAATATCAGGAGTCTAACAGTTCAAATAATCTAAGTTTTAAGATGGCAAAAGGGAAATATTGTCTGGAACAGCCAACAACTCAGGACACTCATAAACCAATGCAATGTAGACCAGGATTAAAAAATTCAGTCTGGCTGGGCACAATGGCACATGCCTGTAAACCCAGTGGCTCAGCAGGCTGAGACAGGAGAATCGCCTGTTCAAAGCCAGCCTCAACAACAATAAAAAAAAAAAAAAAAAAAAAAAAAAAAAAAAAAAAAAAAAAAGTGAGGTGCTAAGCAACTCAGTGAGACCATGTCTCTAAATAAAATACAAAATAGGGCCAGGGGTGTGGCTCAGTGATTGAATGACACCGAGTTCAATCCCTGGTACCTCCCAAACCCCCAAAATCAGTCTGACAGATCGCAAGGCTGTTAGTTGAAAATTACTATTCATGTTGGAAAAATCTAAAACTGTTTGAGAATCCAGTATTATTTAAAAGAAATGCTACACTAAAAAGTCTCTTAAAAAAAAAAAAACTGTCCTGGGCTGGGATTATACCTCAGTGGTAGAGTGAGTGTGTGCCCTAGCATCTGTGAGGCACTGAGTTCAGTCCTCAGCATCACATAAAAATATAGGTATTTTGTCCATAAAAAATTCAATCTGTGCTATTCAACAAATGTTATCTTGATATACAGAAATGTTTCTGTATCCTAAAAATCACATGCTAATGCCAAGTTTATTTTGGTCAACTTCTGTTAAAATTTCCAAAAGAATACCATTTTCTCCTGTTTTCCTAAGATTTCATCCAAAATTACCAGCATTTGAGTCACACACAGATTACTATAACAGTATATGCCCTATTTAGCAAGTCTCAACTGAAAACTTACTTGAGGCCCATAGACCATAAAATTTGTTTCTCCAAATTAAGAGACTGATTAGCACCTAGTTTCAAGAATAGAAAAGGCATAATTTTCTTCAATGAAAACAAAAACTAAACCTTAGCATCAGAAGAATGATAATATATTGTTTGTAATTTTGTTTTAGCTTAAAAACAAAAGCTTCGTAAGTTTTTCAAATATCCAGAGTTTGTTTTCAAAACTTTTAAATTTCATAAGAATAAAAATTCAGAGAAAACACACATTTTACATTTTCAAATAGGTAGCATTTTCACACAAGAAAACATGACCAACTCCTCTTTCAGCCCCATAATAATTAGAACAGATCATCTGATCTTAATAATTTTAGGTTACATTGACTAGATTACGAAAATTCTTTGCCTTAGAAAATATCAAACCTTTGATTCTTCTGTTTCTTGATTATGGCTCTCTAGTGTATTTTCAGCCTTGCAGGAGGCACCCCACTCATCAGTCCTAATTGAAAAGATTTAGAGCAAAGAGCTTTATATAAATGCAGCAGTTACTGGTCTCATGTCTAATGACTATACTACCACCTAGTGGTAAATCAGCTCAGTTCTAAATAATGAAGCAAATACCCACTTTATTTTCTAAACCCCAAAGTTTTTGACTAAATTTATTTAATAACAGCTGCTTCCTCAGAAGTATATAATCTACACTCCTACTGTATACCAGAGGCAGACACTGAAAAACTCCTAAAACTTCCCTTAGCCCAAGAGATTTTTCTATGAGCTAGATGTATATGTGAAGTAAGCATTCAACCTCAGTTATCATTTCGAAATAATGATCCACAGCCTACCTATACCAAAATATTTGGGTGTAATTATTTTTTGAAAACTAGATTCCTAGACCCTCTGACCTCAAATTTTGTGAAGTGAAGTTAGGTCCAGGAAATTGCATAATAAACACTCTGAATAATTCTTATACAATTAAAGTTTGAGAATCATATGCTAACTCTAAAGTCTCTTCCAGTTAAAAAAAAAAAAGGATCATGGGCTAGGGTTGTGGCTCAGTGGTACAGCACTTGCCTAGCACGTGCAAGGCCCAGGTTTGATCCTTAGCACCATATAAAAATAAAGGTATTGTGTCCGACTACAACTAAAAAATATATATTTTTTAAAAAACGGATCATGACTTGAATAGAAACCCCAAAGTCTGAGCATCTAACAACGTTTATCTGTTTAGTAAAACTTCTCTCTCCTCATTAAAAGAAATGTATATCCTTAACATACATATACAGGTATGTTTGTGTACATATGTAATTTAAGTGATAAACTTGCCAGGTCCCTTCCACTTTCAAATCATGATGCAAAGAAACATGATTATTATGTAACAGTCCCTTTTCCATTATTACCTATCCTCAGTTGAATTCTTGTAATCAATACAGGCATTCTCACTTCCAGTCACAGCAATGTTTCTGTTCCTTTTGGAACCACTTCGAAATACCTCAACTGCAGTTTTCAATGCTTCTTCATCCACAACAAAGACATCTTTATAGAGAATTTCATATAATATAGCTGAAGAAAAAAGGACCAAAACTTCAATTGTCAAAATGTGACATTTTTATAAGTGTGAAAAGTCACAATCCAGCATACAAATTCTATAGATACCAACAAAGTTTTTTTTTTTTTTTTTTTTTTTTTTTTTAAGCTATATGTAGTGGATCCCTCAAATTAAAGACTAGCAACAGCCAGGCACAGTGGCGCATGCCTGTGGCTTGGGAGACTTAGGCAGGGAATTTTCAAGTTCAAGGTCAATCTCAGCAACTTAATTAGACCCTGTCTCAAAAAAAAAAAAAAAAAAAAAAAAAAAGGACTGAGGATATCGCTCAGTGGTAAAGTGTCCCATGGTTCAATCCCCAGTTAAACATAAACAACAAATCCAGCAACTTATATACTAGCATCAAATTGTGTGAAATCACACCCAAATATTTATGAAGATTTCACATACCCTGACAAATGGCTGCACTTGATTGAAATTGTTTTGAGTACACAGAATCATAATGACCATTACTTGAAGAGCAGAGAAGAATCTGAAGAAAAACACAACACATTACAATTATGAAATTTACTTGATAACCAACCAGAAATTGTTTTATCAGTAATTGATAAACTAAATGAATATATTAATTTTTAAAATGACTTTAAAAATGAAAAAGTAAATGCTAGTTATTCTTAAAAGATATTTTCTTGACCATGACTTTTAAATGTCAAAAATAAAATCACTAATGAAGTTCCTTCCACTGTGAGCCTTGGTCATGTTCCTTTAATACACCAAATAAGTCCTGATCTGCACATTTTTAATAAGATGGTAACAATTACAAACTGAGTCACTAAAAATAACAAAATGCCTAAAAAAATAAAAAATACCATCTTAACTTCTATGAATAACTAGAGAAATTACATCAAATCTCAAGTTCAGATTTAGGGAGGAAAGGGACTTGATGGGATTCATTCAAAAGCTATCTACAACAGCAATATATCAATACATTATATAGCAGGAATACTGCTAGAGAAACTTTTTCATGTCTCTCTTGGAAAGACACCGAGATGACTACAAAATTGAGGGGTTAACTTCTTAGCTAATTCCTTCAATCCTTGGTTTAAAAAAAAAAAACAAAACTCAAAAGTCATGCTTGTTTCCAGGTGGCGACACATGCCTATAATCCCCACAACTCGGAAGGAGGAGACAAAATTCCAAGTTTGAGACCAGCCTGGGTAATTCAGACAAACCCCATAGCAAAATAAAAATGGGCTGAGCATTACCTGGCAAAGATCTAAATATACAAATCTCACCTCAGGCAATGCTCTACACAATTGTTAAAATACAAAAACTAACACTCCTCTTCCTCAAACAACTCTGATTATATCATACCTTCCCCTAAAAATTTTCAATTAGGATTCACGGTTAAAAGTAGCGATGTCAATTAGCATCTGCATATTAGAGAAAATATTTGGCCTTTGGTTTTGTAGGATTGGCTTATTTCGCTTAGCATGATATTCTCCAACTTGAACCATTTACTGGCAAATTCCATAATTTTACTCTTCGTTAAAGCTGAGTAATATCCCATTGAGTGAGTGTGTGAGTGTGTGTGTGTGTGTGTGTGTGTGTGTGTGTGTGTGTATCTCATTTTCTTTATCCATTCATCTATTGAGGGACACCTAGGTTGGTTCCATAGTTTAGCTATTTGAATTGAGCTGCTATAAACATTGATGTGGCTATGTCACTGTATGTTTTCTCTAATATGTGGTGCTAATGAACAATAAGGCGGGGGGCACTAGAGAAGAATAGCATTACCTTAGATTAGGTAGAGGGAAGTGATGGGAAGGGAGGGGAGGAGAGGTGGGGATAGGAAAGATAGTAGAACGAAACTGTCATTATTACTGTATGTATATGTGTGACTGCATGACCAATGATTCTGCAACATGTACACTCAGAAAAATGAGAAATTATATACCATTTATGTATATCAAAGTGCATAAATGCATTCTACTGTCATGTATAACTAATTAAAACAAATTTAAAAAATAAAAAGAGTAGTGATGTCTGAAATTTACTTAAAAGTGATCAAAAATTATTACTCAGCCATAAAGAATGAAATTATGGCATTTGCCAGTAAATGAATGGAACGAGACTATCATGCTAAGTGAAATAAGCCAATCCCCCAAAAAACAAAGATACAATGTTCTCTCTGATATGAAGATACTGTCTCACAATCGCAGGGGATGGGGGCAATGGAGATTCACCGGACTGGACAAGGAGGCAACTGGGGGAGGGGAAGTGGAGATGGGAATGGGAAAAACAGTAGAATGAATGTGACATAACTTTCTTATGTTTATATGTAAATACACGACCAAGGAAACTCCATATCATGTACAACCACAGGAATGGGAAGTTATACTCCATGTATGTATGGTATGTCAAAATACATTCTACTGTCATGTATAACTAAAGAATTTTTTTAAATGATCAAAAAGTAAGCTGGATTGGTGAATGGACAGAGAGATGGATACATGATAAAAAAGGATATTAAAATGTCAAAAGGCTTTAGGGGATGGTAGGTATATGAATGTTCACTATAAAATTCTTTCAACTTATCTGAATGTTTGAAAATCTTCAAAACTTGAAAAGCTGTGTTGGAAAAAAAGCTTCAATCAACTATTTTTTAGAATGAAGAGACAAATTCTTTGGCATGGCTTTCTCCACCCCTCAATACATAACTATAACCTATTTTTTCAGCATTGCCCTCCCCACAACTACTAAAGTCCCAAAGGGTCTCCTACTTCCTCCATGCCTTTGCATATGAGGTTTCCTCTGAATAGCTTATCCTTCACATTTGATGGAATCATTGTCTGAGTTCAACATGAAGCCTTCTAAACCCCTCTAGCAGAGAGAAGGTCTTTTTTATTTTGTGCCACTTTACATTTATTATAAACTATCACTTCACTGTAATTAATTATTTCCATGTCTGTCTTCATAGTCCCTTAAGCCCTTGAAAGACAAAGCCTTCATTACAGTTATTTTAGTTTTAGTATCCTTAAAAGCCAAAAAAGTGGGCTGGGGTTGTGGCTCAGACGTAGAGCACTCTCCTAGCAAGCGCAAGACACTGGGTTTCCATACTCAGCACCACATAAAAATACAATAAAGGTATTGTGTCCACCTATAATTTAAAAAAATACATATTTTTTAAAAAGCCAAAAAAGTATTTGTTATATTCTAGGGCTTAATGTTTGCTAAACAAATTAGATAGTGGCTATTGGTAAAACAAGTTAATGTCCCATTTTATATTTACCTTCAAAGTTATCTCCCACTATTCTTCTCTATTCCTAATAGCACTTAGTCCAGGTCTTTTGCCTAGATTACTGTAAAAGCATCCTTAAAATTCTTCCAGTGTCTAGTCTTTTCTTACCATCATCATAGTTAATATGTTGCATGAATTTTGCTTCATGGTATAAAATGAACTGGTAGTCCTACACCCACTGATCAAATAATATAAAAGTTTTTTCCTAAAACTTTCTTGAAAGGAAACGTATAGGCTGAAAAAACAATTTATATATTGAGTGTTCTCAAACAAGGAAACTACCTCCTGCTATTTTCCATGTATTTTACTGGGCAGTAGAACCTTATCTCCACCCTCAAGAAACTTTTAGACTATGAGAGAAATGGTATGAATACAAATAATACAATAAATACTGGCAAAATGGCTAGGGGAACAAAAATGAAGAAAGTAACTCCAGGAGAGTTGGGGAAGTTATTAAAGGAACTGACACTTGAAGTACAAAGGAAAAGAAAGCATGAAAGCTAAATTATCTAGAAAAATTGTATAACTAAGCATGGAAAACAATGGAATTGGAAATGAGGTTTGGTACCTTAAGACATTAAATGCCTACTTTCAGAATTTGAGCCTTATTCTGTGGTCCATAAGGAATCAGTTAGGGATTTTAGAGTAACAAGAACAGATCAGCTTAGAATAGTAGCTAAAACCACTGGGGATGACTGACAAGGAAAAGGCTGAAGGCATAGAATTTTCTCATGTACATTGTATTTTTTTCATTAATTAGGTTTAAAAAGATTATTTCTTAATATGTCATAATCCAGCAGCATTATTCAATTTCTTTTGAGTTGACATTTACTCATCTTCTTACCTTGTCTTCATAGCCATTTTCCGTGATACAAGTTGGTGGCTTTCCAGGATGGCGATAAAGAATGAAGTCCCGACTACATGGATAGAAAACAAAGACAGGTAAGATAATTTGGCATATGAAAGATAGTTATAAGAAAAAGGATTTGTGCTTTTAAACTGCCTACCTTATTCATATAAAATAATCCACATGTTCAGTTTGATTTTTAGGTTTTAAAATAATCCAAAAAGACTAAATGATGTTAATCCAAGGTAACCAGCTAATCACACCTAAGGTCCTATGGGTTTTCCTAAATATATCTTAATTTTGGTGAGAAGAAGTAAAGAAGACAAATTATCAAGTGTATGTATGTGAATTTGGGGAGCTCACCTTTATTTAAAAAGTGGGGTTAAACCAGGCATGGTGGCTCACACCTGTAATCCCAGCTACTCAGGAAGCAGAGGGAGGGGGATCCCAAGTGGGAAGGTAACCTTGTCAATTTAGCAGACCCTGTGTGAACATAAAAATTAAATAAAAAGGGCTAAGGACAGGCTGGGAATGTGGCTCTGTGATAAGGTGCTTGCCTGGCAAGCTTGATGCCCTGGGTTTGATTCTCCAGCACAAAACAAAACAAAGAAGGGCTAAAGATGTCTCTCAGTGGTAGAGTGTCCCTGGGTTCATTCCTCAATACTGGAAAAAAAAGTGGGGGTTAAGAAATTTGGGGGATAAAAGGCCAAATAATAAAACATTTCAGCTTTTACATGCCATGTGCTTTATTCAACTTTGCTTTTGTAGCTGTAATTAGCCAGAGGCAATGCACACGTGAATACGCAAGACTGTTCCAATAGGCTTTATGCAACTTTGAATTTCATATAATTTCCATATGCCTTGAAACATTCTTTTGATTTTTAATCAATTAAAATATCTTAACAATCATTCTTAGCTCATAGGACATACAAAATAGAACAATTTAAAAGTGAACTTCTGATTTTAAAGTGACAACTACTTGCCCAATGCCTTCTCTATACTTTTCACTGGATTTAATTACAAATGAGCAGGCCACAAAACACTGACTTGAACAAGTCCTCATAAGAAGAGAATTCTGTTTCTACAAAAGAATATACCATATTACCATCCTAAGAACTCTAAGAAGTCTTACACAGATCAGACAAATGAACACGATTTCCACTAGCAACTAACATACATTATATAGCTAGTTTTCAAAACCCTACAGCATTCTTAAATGGCATTTTTTGTAGTTTTAAAGATCAAAACAGAACTCCCAAAGGAATAGAACGGTGATTCTCAAGTTTTCCAGTACCACCAATAAGGAAACTTTTTCAAGATTTTTCTCAACTTCCACTTGAAATTGTAATAGAACAAAAGTACTGTGCATCTATGTACTGTGATGCTTTGAAAGACCACAAACTATTGGAATAGCTAAGATTTCTTTGCTCCTACCAAAATCAATTTCGAGGCTATTGAGAACAATATTGCCCCACTGAGAATGCATGAAAAAGAGGCACAAAGCTAAACACCCAAGAAATCTCCTAAGATAAATATTCTGACTTTCTATAGGAAATACCAGCAGTTTTAAAGTCCTTTATTTTTCCATTGAAATAGACAAAAATGCAGAACTGGGGATATAGCTCAGTTGGTAGAGCGCTTGCCTTGCATGCACAAAGCCCTGGGTTCAATCCCCATAACTAAAAAAAAAGAAGAAGAAAAATGCTAGAGCTAAGGAGAGGATTTGTAACAAGATTCTCCACTCAAAATCTACACCAAAATGACTTTGCTTATATCTCTTCCTTATATATTATCATCAAATCTCAAATTTCCCCAATCCTAGAGAAACTTTAACAGAAAACTTGTACTCAAAAACACATAAAAAGGGATGTCACAAAAGGTGACTGGATTAAGAAAATGTGACACACCCCACACGCATGCACACACACACACACACACACACTGAAGTTCAACTCGGCTATAAAGAATGAAATTACAGCATTTGCTGGTAAATTTATGGAAATAGAGAATAATATGCTAAGTGAAATAAGCCAGACTCAAACAAACAAAAAAAATCAAGGGTTGAACATTTTCTCTCATATACAGAAACTAAAGCAAAATAAGGGAAAGGGTGGGGGGATCAGGTTTCATAAAAACATAATGAAGATCAATAGAGTAAAAGAAGGAGCTCAAGAAGGAGGGAAGAGAAAGGGGAAGAAATTCGGAATGAATTTAACCCTATGTATGCATATATGTGTGTGTGTGTGTATGTACGTGCGTATGTTATAGGAAATTCTACCTTTATGTAAACTTAGAAAGCACCAATCAAAAATAAATAAATGAGGAAAAGGAAGATGAGTACAGGAAGGAAAATGGGGGAGTGAGGAGAAAAGGGGACTGAACTGGAGTAATCAAATTCCATGCATGTATGATTTTATCAAAATGATCCCAACTACTATGTACAACTATAATGCTCTAATAAAAACGCAAAAAGAAAAAAAAATTCCATTCTTGAAATGACAAAATTAGAGAAGGGACTATGGAGGAGATAAGATCAAAAGGAAAGTAAAAGTAGTTATATAGAAAATTAACATACGAGTGATAGAAAATATTCTGTATCTTGACTGCATTAACATCAATATTATGGTTATGATGCTATACTATAGTTTTTTCCAAGATGTTACCACTTAGGGAAATTGGGAAAAGGGTATAAGATATTATTCTCTGATTTTTGTTTTTGTTTTTCATGAAAAACTTTGTGTTATGCTCTGTATGCAACTTTGTGTGAACCTGTATCTCAAAATAAAAGGCTTAATTAGAAAAAAATAGAAAAATGGATACAACTTACTTATAAATTAGAGAAAGAGCTCTTATTTCCAGCTGGCCAGCACTTTCCTAAACATAAATAGTACACAGTTTTAAAAACATTTTTGTAGCTAGGAAATAGAAGTTTTTGTAAGTGCATTTTTTTAACTGTTTAGCATTGTTTTAGATTATCTGTAGAACACAATATAACTTGTTTTGAGGATTAGATTGTTACTCATTAACACAGACTTATACTGAAATCAATGGACCTAAAGCCCTTCCTAGATATCAATAATGACAGTTAATGAAAGATTTAAAAGGCAGAATAAAAGTTAGACTAATGTAAGAATACAAAGGTATCAGTATTTAGTAAATGAAGTTTTGGGAACAGAATAATGGAATTAATTTTATCACAAAAATTAATTTTAAATAAAGTATGGGTTTATAGATGTTATTCCTACACAAAAGGAAGACAACTTTAAATCAAGGTGACATAATGACCTCTTAGTAACATTAATTACCAAACTCCTCCCCCATTAATGTGAAAAGGCTTTAATGTTTCCCAACACTATCCTGTTCCCCAGTCAGTTGTGTACTCACTAGACTATGGTTAATGAGATTGTTAACACACAGTACTCAATATTCAACACAAACCAATACATCTACCTGCCAGTTCTAAACCTTTGGACTACTTGATTCAACATAGCTATCTACTTAAGAAATATTTGGGGTCTGGCTATAGTGACAACTGAATGTTTAGGTTATGATTCCAAATAACTCTGAAAATATTAAATTCCCATATTTGATCTTACCTTGGGATCTCCCAACCGTTCCAGGTATTTCTCAAAAGATCCCTCCACATACTTCAAAAATAAAACAAACTTGACTTAACCAAATACATAGCATTACTGAAATCTGATCATATTCTGCAACATTATCCTCCAAAGGGTTTTTGTTTGTTCAGCTTAATAATTATAGTACTACATTACTAGTTTACACAGCACCTCAAGAAGATTTGTACATACACAAAAGTTATTTATAAGGGGAGAAAAGCTGGACTAGGAAAGTGTCTTAGGAATTGGTCCTGCCTTACCCACATACCAGTGAATTTCATCAAATGGTATGCCTTCAAGTAAGAATCTTTTGAAATGCCAACTTAAAGTAACTTGATAATATCATTTTCATAAACCAAGAAAAGCCAATAACTGTAAGGACCTCAAGTATGATAGGAGACATGTATTTACAAAGTTAAATGGAGGAACTTCAAACAAAGAGAATTTCATTAATTTCAAAAAAACAGTGACAAGGGAACTTCCGGGTGTGATGGAACCAACACAATATTATGATTGTGTTGGCAGTTACATAACTATATATGACTAAGAAAACTAAAATAGTAAACTTAATATACCTAAAAATGAAATTGAATTATAATCAAGAAATAGATTTCTAGTTCCATGTACACAAACATCACCAGATTTAAAAAAGTGATCTTATTTTCTTTCACTTTATTTTTAAAGTTCTGAGATATACTCGACATACAACAAACCACACAATTTAAACAGTACAATCAAATTTTGACTTTTGTTTGCACCCATGAAACCATCATCATAAACTGAAATAATGAATATCTATCATTCTCCACAAGTTTCCTATATAACATCTGCAACCACTGATCTGGTTTTCTGTCTTTTTCTTGGAAGAAGGGTATGGCTTTTCTCAGTGTAATAACTTTGAGATTCACCTTGTTAGTTTTAAAAATTTGGACACATCTTCATTACTCAAAATGTGGTCTAGGAACCAACAACAAGCATCACTTGAGTTTCTTAGAAATGCAGAAATCTCGGGCTTCAGCTCAGACCTAATGAATTGGATCTGCATTTTAACAAGATCCCCAGGTGATGAAAATGTATATAAATATTTCACACACTGCTTTACACCATGATCTTCCATTTGAATGTCGGGAACGGTCCTTTCCCAGGTGTGGAGAAGACTATAATCTACTTCAAGGTAATAAGCTTTAAAAGAAGCCTTTGCAGTATTTTAAACTTTATTGAAAACACTGTTGAGAAAATTAAGTGTAGGGCTGGGGTTGTGACTTAGTGGTAGAGCTCTCGCCTGACACGTGTGGCACGTGCCGCATGTGCAAGATGCTGGGTTCGATCCTCTGCACCACATAATAAATAAACTAAAGGTATTGTGTTCAACTACAACTGAAACATAAATATTAAAAAAAAATAAGTGTAAACCTCAAACAGAAGGCAGGCAAAAACCCATAACATAACAGTCAGAAGAAAACAAATAGTATAAAAGAGATAGACAATAAATAAAAAGCCACAAGGGCATACTTCAAATCAGATCTTAGCAAAACCTTTAGTTTCCTTAACAAAAATTCAAATACTACAATGTATACAAAGACAACTCCTAAACTTTCACTTAAAAATCAATTTTTAGGACTGGGGCTGTGGCTCAAGTGTTAGAATGCTTGCCTACCACATAAAAATAAGATTGTGTCCACCTAAAACTACGCGCTTGCCTAGCATGCATGAGGCACTGGGTTCGATTCTCAGCACCACGTACAAATAAGTGAAAAATAAAGTCCATTAACAACTAAAACTTATTGAAAAAAATATGGACTTAAAAATATTAAGAGACAAATATTTGAATTATTGTTCAGAAAACAGTAGTATGGATAACACAAGACAGCAGTCAAGTTTTAACTTTTTAAGGTTTGGGAGTTTTTTAGAATGGGAGGAGGGAAAAAATAGTTTTTCTTTATTTTTAGAATACAAAACAACCTTATTTCTGGGAGGAGGTAGCATGATAGACTGTGGAAAGCCAGCCAGGAATTACATATTTGCTATTGAAACAAAAGGAGATTGCATTGTTTAATTTTTGTATCTAAGTACTCAATTCTTTTATCCCACCCTACTAAATATATTACAAACAATTCTCCCTCAGGGTACATATTCTACTTACAGACTCAAAATTTTGTTGATTTTCCTTCATATATGAAACACAAGCCTTCCTCACTTGCAGATGATGGACCTGGCTGCAAAACAACTAAAAAAAAAAAAAAAAAAAGACCAGTTTACTGCCAAAAGTCATTCGAAACAGAAACTTCTAAATTAAGACTATTGACTGGACAATTAAGTTTCCCTTATTTAGGACATATGTAGAACATAGGGAAATTCAGTCCTCATCATACTAAACAATATTTTAATCTTCAGTAAAACTGAGAAAGATGATTCTTTCATGCCCCCTTCCCCTTCCTACCCCATAAATGTAATTTTTTTCCTATGTGTAAAACTTACAAGAAGTAGGGGATGCTTAGGAATGATCAAGATACATTTCAAAGTTTTCTTTAACCCATTATTTTATCCCTCCAACATTATCAATGGGCATTTAAAAAACAGAAAATGTAGCAAAGGTACAGCGATGTATTTGGACTAATGAGCAAAGATACACACCTTTGCATTGTCTTGCACTAATAAGGAGCAGATCGCCTGGATATTTTCAATAAAAAACAGAAAATGTTTGTTTCTTTGGTAGGCTACAGTTCTAGCTACAGGACCATGTCACATCTCAAAAACTGAAACTCAGTAAATGGCAACACATTTTTCCTTTTACCTGCTCCGAAATAGCCCGAAAGAGGCAAGAGGCATCCTTAGCGGTCAGCTTTCGAAACAGTCCTAAGGTGCCTAAATATTCATCCATTGATACCTCATTCAAAGACTTCTGACTGGCATGCTTTTTCCATCCTTTATGCATTGTGCCCAAGGTGGTGAGGGGATAAAAGGAACAGAAGCGTGGCGAGAAGGACAAAGCAGGGTATCGGTAGAAATTGGTAGCAATAACAAGGGCTTGCTTCTGCAAGTATTCGGAAAACAACTCAAAATCTAGACATAAGGCGGCAGTTGGAATCAGCACCACAGAATCTTGGGACTTCTCAAGAGCAGGAAAAGCAAAGCGTTGGGCTTCTTCAGGATAACTTGGGACCCTGTGAAGAGAGGAAATGCCAGTGTTCTAAGGAAGTGGGAACTTGAAAACGAAACACTCAAGGGAGAAGATACAGAGCAGAAGGATGGGATTAACCAAATTAGCTCAGAGTTAAGAAAAGTATGCAGATGGAAAGAGTTTGCAGCTTAATTCAGGGCAGATGCTGCACAAGGCTGCAAAAGAAACTACAATAAGATTCAGGTGTGTAGGATGCAACCCATCAGCATTAAGATCTCTGCCTGAATTTTCAACTAGTCTCTGCCCAAAATTCCCTGCTCCCTTCCTAGTTTCAGGGAAATGTGATTAAAATCTGTAAGTCTAGATAATAACAACAATCTGCTTAGGATACGGAAAATAAATCAACTAGCAATGCTAGAAAACCCTGATATAATTCTTGATGTGTACCTCCAAACTACTGTATAGCAGAAATAAAAAGGGAAAATGAAATGTATTTCTTAAAGATGGGAAAAAATTTAACTGAACAGTATAAAAATATTTCTCCCCAAAACTTTCTAATATAATGCATTTAGAATGCTGTGGCACAATATGTGAGGTGTTGGGACATTAGAGGTATGTTTCAATGTATTAGAGTACTTTCCAGAAAGACTACTCTGGACTATGAGGAAAGCAAAACATTAAGAATCAAAGGTGAGGACTATTCACTTGTGTTATTTGATTCCACTATCAGTTATCTCATTTTTCTTTAAGTGCTAAAAATAATACAGGGGCTGTGTTTATAGCTCAGGAGTATGGCACTTGATTAGCCTGCATAATGCCCTGGGTTCAATTTCCAGCATCTCAAAAAATAATAATTTATTAGGTCAGAAGCCAGAAATGCATGTCTAGCATGTGAGACGGCCCTGAGTCTAAGCCCTAGCAATGAAAAAAGGAAAAAAAAAAAAAAAAAAAAAAAGGTTAAATTCTAGCTTTGCAGAAGTTGCAACATTAAAATGGTTGCAAAATGGTTTTTCTTGTGGAAAATTAAAAATTATCAGGAATGCCCCTACAGGAAAAACATCAATAATCACTTGTAATTTAGGAATGAAATACAAATTAGCATGGTAGAAAAATCAAATAAAATCTTGACTTAACTCTTAGCATGCCAATTTGAAATGACCTTGTGTCTTTCTTAAAGAAACCATAACAAAGGAGAAGTAATGCCTTTTGTGAAAGTTCTGAAGCATACTGTTTGAAGAAAAATTGACTTCTAAATTAAAAGGCTAATTTTTTGCACATTTTACAAATAAATATACAAATTCTTATCTATTGCATTTTAAATTAAAAATAAGATATATAAAACTTCAACTAATACAATTCATATACTTTACTTTCAGGAAAAGACCAGAAAAATTAGGACTAACACTACAAAGAGAGCTACAGGGAACAAGGAATAAAATAGCACACACAGGAAGCACTCAAATATGGTCAACTGATTTTTTTACAAAGGTGCCAGGGAAATTCAATACATTAAGAGTATTTTCACTAAATGGTACCAGATCAATTGATCAGTCATATACAAAAATATGACCCTAGACCTATATGAGTTGGGAGGTTGAGGCAGGAGGATCTAAAGTTCAAAGCCTGCCTCAGCAATTAACAAGGCACTAAGCAACTTAGCAAGACCATGTCTCTAAATATTAAAAAATGCTGTGTATGTGACACAGTGATTAAGCACCCCTGGGTTCAATCCCCCGTACCCCCCACAAAAAAAGGAAAATGCAAATTAAAATCACAATGGGACATCACTACACACCTACTAGAATGGTTATAATAAGTAATATAATAACAAATATTAGCAAGGATTTAAAGAAACTGGCCATACATAAAAGCCAGATACAAAAAAAAAAATGCATGCATGATTCCAAGATATGGAAATATGCCCCAAAGCATCTATCTATAGAGATAAGAAGCAGATTGGCAGGCGAGTGAAGGCTGTTCTGGGAATAATCACTGACTGAAAGAGGCACAAAGACTTTTTTTTTGAGTGATAAAATTTTGGTTGTTTTTGTACCAGGGATTGAACCAGAGGGCTTAAACACTGTGCTGTAACTGCAGTGCCCCCTCCCTTTTTTTTTTTAATTTTGAGACAGGGTCTTAATACATTGGTGAGGCTAGCTTCGAATTTGTGCTCCTCCTGCCTCAACCTCCAGAACCACTGCACCCACCTTGATAAAAATCTTCCAAAACGGTTTGTGGTGATATTTGCACAATTACTATATTGATTAAAATTACTGAATTGTATAGGTGGATTTTTTAAAAACAGCTTTGGGATGTCAGATACCACACAAGTCACCTACTTAAAAGTACATAATTCAGTGGTTTTTCATATATTCACTTTTGCATTATCCATCACCATAATCAATTTTAGAACATTATCATCCCAAAATGAAACTCCACAACCTATTATCATCAACATCCAATCTTTCTATTCCCATTAATCCCAGGCAACCACTAGTCTACTTTCCAATGTGCAGATTTACCTATTCTGGGCATTTCAAATAAATATATAATTATACAAGTTTTGTTTGACTAAATTCTTTCACTTAGCATTAACATTTTCAGGGTTCAGCCATGTTGTATTGTATTAGTTTTTCTATCCATTATATCATTAAACAATAATTTATTCACTAGTTAATACAAACTGAAATTGTTTCTACTTTTTGGCATTTATGAATAATACTCCTGTAAACAGTCACATAAGGTTTTACTTGCACATACTTTCAATTTCTTGGGTATATGTATAGTAGTGGAGTTCCTATATCACACAGTAATGCTATGTTTAACCATTTGAGGAACTATCAAACTGCTTTCCATAGCAGCTACACCATTTTACATTTTCAATCAGTAGTGAGAATAAGCATTTCGATTTCTCTACATTCTTACCAACACTTCTTATAGCCATCCTACTAAATCTGAAGTAGATTTTCACTTTGATTTGCATTCCCCTCATGGATAATGATGTTGAACATTTTTTCATGTGCTTACCAGTCAATATATACACAAGCATTTTCTCCCCTGCTGTGCTGGAGCTCAAACCCAGGGTATGTTGTATGATAGGCAAACACTCTACCACTCAGCTACATTTCCATATATACTGGCTGACAAGCACATGAAAATATGTCCAATATCATTATCCATTAGGGAAATACACATCAAAACCACAGTGAAATTCTACCTCACACCTACTAGGATGCCTATATTCAAAAGATGGATAATGGCAAGTGTTGCTAAGAATGTAGAGAAATTAGAACCTTCATACCTTACTAGTAAGAATGTGAAATGGTGTAGCCGCTATAGAAAACTGTATATCTTTAATACCACTACATACATCTTAGAATGACAAAAAATTTAACTGGTAATGCCAAGTGTAGACACAGGTGTAAAACATCTGGAATTCTGTTGGTAGTAAGAATATAAAAATAATATGGTCACTATAGAAAATAGTTGAAATTAAAAAATTAAGCAGTTTCTTAAAAATTTAAGCAGTTGCCATTTCATCTTCTAGGTAGCTACTCAAAAAAAATGTTCACACAAGAACCTATACATGAAATGTTTATAGGGTACTTGTCCATAATGTGCTCATCTGATCCCTCAAAATTGGAAACAATCTAAACATATTTCAACTGCTGAATGCACAATGTGTCCACACAAGAGACTACTTCTCAGCATTTAAAAACTGAAACAATGATTACATGGACACATTCATTCTCATTCTCTCTCTCTCTCTCTCTCTCTCTCCCCCTCCCTCCCTCCCTCCCTCCCAAGGACTCTTGCATGACAGGCAACCACTTTATCACTGAACTGTATTCCCAGCCCATGTTGAAATTGGAAGAATCCATGAAGCAGCCAGAACAATAAAAAATGATCATTAGCACTGCACATAACAGTAAGTCCTGAAGTCATGGGATAAGATCCTGGTTGGGGATGTAGTTCAGTTGATAGAGTGCTTGCCCCACATGTACATCGCCCTGGGGTTCAATCCCCAGCACCAAAAAAAAAAAAAAGATCCTAAAACTTTCAGAAAGGAAAAATGGATCATGTACAAAAAGAAAAATCACTAACACGAATGCCAATAAACTTTTTAAATGGAAAACTCAGAATTAAGAAAATAATGGAATTCAAATTTGTTGGGAGCTGTGCATGGTGGCACATGCCTGTAATCCCAGCAGCTTGGGAGGTTGCAAGCTGGAGGTTCCTAAATTCAAAGCTAGCCTCAGCAACTTAGCAAGGGCCTAAGCAACTCAGCAAGCCCCTGTCTCAAATAAAATATAAAAAAGGGCTGGGAATGTGGCTCAGCAGTTAAGCACCCCTGGTTCATTTCATGGTACCAAAAAGGAAAAAAAAATTGTTGGGAAATTATTCCCAACCTTGAATTCTATACCAAGTTATCAACAAGAAGTAGAGCAAGGTGTTTTCAGACAAGAAAGATTCAAGGCACTGGAGATATAGTTCTGTTGGTACAGTGCTTGCCTTGCATGCACAAGGCCCTGGGTTCAATCCCCAGCACCACAAAAGAAAGATTCAAAAACCTTACCACCCTTTCTTAGGAAAATCAATAAACAAAATGGACTGTCTTAGGAAGCTTACTAGAAGAAACTTGAAACCAAAATTAAAAAGTGAAACAAAAAGCAGGGTAGATATACAGTCCTATAAACAGGAAGTTCAACACAAAACAGAAGCAAAAAGATCTTCCAGGATAAAAATGAAGAAGAAATTTCAGAAAGACAAGACACTCACCGGAACTAGAAAGCATGAATACTTCAATTAAAAGGAGGGCATAGAACTACATTATAGTCACCTCAAAATAAATAAATAGGGGCTAAGAGTATGGCTCAGTGGTAGAGCACTTGTCTCACAAAAAGCCCTGGTTTCAATCCCCAGCACTGAAAGAAAGTAATAAATATTTTAGATAACCTGATCTATTTGAATATACTACTAAGGGGAGATGTACACTTCAGTTAAAGGGTATGTAGATGTTTCTAATAGAAACCTGAACAAATTAAAAAATAAACAAAATAAGATAAAATAAAGTTTCACAGAAGTGGAATCAGTAAATACTGCATGGTTCAGATGTGAACAATATTGTTCTTAAGCAATATTAATGTCAACACTGAAAATGTATTTCACAAGAAGTGATAAAACTAGATTAGGAAAATGAAGAAAAGAGGGAAGAAGGAGATAAAGTCTCCTTTTTGAGACCTCAATACTCCACTTTCAACAACAATCACTCAGACAGGAAATAAAGAAATCAATGGACTTGAGCTTTCAGCAACAGCAAAATCTGGCTGTGCAGGAGGATGTCGGATTTAATTGTACATTTCAGCACTCCAGAACTCCTTAATATCTAATCCCATCAATAAAATGACTTGACCCCAGAAAAAAATGGACTTGAATTAGACTTTATACAAACAGACCTCTCAGATATATACAGAACATTCTACCCAAGAGCTAAAGAATATACCTTCTTCTCAAGCACACACAGAATAGTCACCAGAATAGAATATGTTAAATCTGCATATCACAATGGCATGAAATTAGAACAATAGGAGATATTTGGGGAAATACATAAATAGGCAGAAATTAAACAACATAATGCTGAGCAACCAATGATGTCAGAAGAAATCATAAAGGAAATCAAATACTTTGAGACAAATAAAAGTAGAAACACAACATACCAAAACTTACAGGATGTGGTTAAAAGGAGTCCTAGAAAGGGAATTTATATCAATAAATGCATACATTAAAAAAAGAAGACTGGAAAGACATCACAGACTTAAAGTAAAGAGATGGAGAAAGATATTCCATACAAATGGAGTTAAAAAAAAAAAAAACATACAACCAGGAGAAGCTATTTTCATATCCAACAAAGAAGATATCATGCAAAAATTGATCAGAAGAGATGAAGGTTACTACATAGTAGTAAAGTGAACATTCCAATAAGAAGATATAATGATAGTAAATATTTATGCCCCAAGCATTGGTGCACCTAATTAAACAAACACTTACTGATGCTTTCAGACAGACTCCAATATAATAATACTGGGTGAATGCAACAGACCTCTTTAGTCAATAGATAGGTCATTCAGACATAAGAATCAGCCTGGCAAGGTGGTGCATGTCTGTAATCCTAGCAACTCAGACAACTGAGGCAGGAGGATCACAACTTTGAGGCCAACTATAGCAAATTAGCAAGACCCTGTATCAAAATTTAAAAAAAAAAAATAAAGAGGGCTAGGGACATAGCTAAGTGGTTAAGTGTTCCTGAGCTCAATCTCCAGTACCAAAACAAACAATGATAGATATTTCTGACCTAAATAATACCATAAATCAAATGGACCTAACAGACATCTATAGAATATTTCATCTGACAACAGTTAAATTCACTTTCTTCTCAGAACCTCATGGAATCTTCTACAACATAGACCATGAGGTCATGAAGCTTGTCTTAGCAAATAAAAAAAAAGAATCAATAAAATCCCTTGAATGTTGTCATATTATAATGGAATGAAATTACAAAGCAACAGCAAATATAAAAACCACATAAACAGGGCTGGGGTTATAGCTCAGTGGTAGAGCACTTGCCTATCATGTGTGAGGCCCTGGGTTCCATACTCAGCATCACATAAAAATAAATAAAATAAATAAATAAAATGAATATTTTTTCAACTAAAAAAGTATTTTTAAAAAGCACATAAACAGAGATTGAACAATACTCTTCCAAACAAGGAATACATCACAGAAGAAATGAAAAGAGAAAAAAATTCCTAAAATCAAACAAGAATAGTGATACAACAAACCAAAATCTCTGTGATAATATGAAAGTCGTTCTAAGAGAAATAGTCACTTCATTAAGAGCTCACATTAAAAAACAAAAACAAACAAACAAACAAACAAAAAAAAAAAAAAATGGCCAGGCGTGGTGGTGCATGCCTGTAATCCCAGCAGCTCAGGGGGCTGAGGCATCAGGATCACAAGTTCAAAGCCAACCCTAGCAACTTAGTGAGACCCTGTCTCAAAAAAATAAAAAATAAAAAGGACCAAAGATCTATCTCAGTGGTTAATTCCCCTAGGTTCAACTCCCAGTATGAACACACGCACACAATTCCCAAATAAACAATCTAACGCTACATCCCAAGGCCTCAGCAAAGCAGGAACAAACTAATTCTGAAACCATTAGAAGATGGGAAATAATTAAAATCAGAGCTGAGATTAATGAAATAGAGAATAAAAATAGAAAAGATCAATGCAACAAAGAATTTATTCTCTGAAAACGTAAACAAGATTGATAAACCGTTTAGCCAAACTGAACAAAAATGAGAGACACAATCAACAAAATTAGAGATTAAAAACAAGATGCTTCCAGAGACATTTCTGAAATCCAGAGGATCATTGGGGACGACTCTGAAAACGTGAATGTAAATAAACTGAAAAATACGAAGATATTAATAAATTTCTAGGCACATATGACCTACCCAAATTAAACAAAGAAGATAAAGAAAAACCTAAACAGACCAATATCAGGTCAAGACTGAAGCAGTAATAAAAAGAAAAAAAAAAAGCTTTCCAACAAAGAAAAGCCCAGGACCAGATAGAGTCAGAGTTCTACAAAACCTCTAAAGGGGGCTGGGGATGTGGCTCAAGCAGTAGCGCGCTCGCCTGGTGTGCATTCGGCCCGGGTTCGATCCTCAGCACCACATACAAACAAAGATGTTGTGTCCGCCGATAACTGAAAAATAAATATTGAAATTCTCTCTCTCTCCTCTCTCTCTCACTCTCTTTAAAAAAAAAAAAAAAAAAAAAAACCTCTAAAGAACAAATGTCAATCCTCCTCAAATTATTCCATGATATAGGGAGGAAAACTCATAAATCCGTTCTATGAAGCCAGCATCACCCTGATATCAAAACCAGATAAAGAAATAGCAAGGAAAGAAAACTAGAGACCAATATCCCTGATGAGCATATACACAAAAATCCTTCATGTTAGTAAGCTACATTCAAAAACATGTTTAAATATTGGGGCTGGGGATGTGGCTCAAGCGGTAGCGAGCTCGCCTGGCATGCGTGTGGCCCGGGTTCGATCCTCAGCACCACATACCAACAAAGATGTTGTGTCCGCCGATAACTAAAAAATAAAATTAAAAAAAAACAAAACAAAACATGTTTAAATATTGTGTACGATGATCAAGGTGGTTTCATCACAGGGATTTATGCCTGGTTCAACATATGCAAATTAATATATGAAATTCATCCCAAATAAAATTAAGAAAATTCATGTGATCAACTTAATGAGGAAAAAACCTTCCAACAAAATCCAACACCAATTCACATTAAAAACACTGAAGAAACTAGTGATAAAAGAACCTTACTTGGGGCTGGGGTTGTGGCTCAGTGGCAGAGTGCTTGCCTGGCATGTTTGAGGCACTGGGTTCGATTCTCAGCACTGTATATAAATAAATGAACAAAATAAAGGTCTATCAACATCTTAAAAAAACATTTAAAAGGGCTGGGGATGTGGCTCAAGCGGTAGCGCGCTCGCCTGGCATGCGTGCGGCCCGGGTTCGATCCTCAGCACCACATACCAACAAAGATGTTGTGTCTGCCGAGAACTAAAAATAAATATTAAAAAAATTCTCTCTTTCCTCTCTCTCCTCTCTCACTCTCTCTTTAAAAAAAAAAAAAAAAAAAAAAAACATTTAAAAAAAGAACCTTACCTCACATCATCAAGATTATCTATATAGGACAAACACAAAGCCAAAATCATAATGAATGGAGGAAAAACTGAAAGCATTTCCTCTAAAGTCAGGAACCAGACAAGGATGAACATTCTCACCACTCCTATTCAATATAGTTCTTGAAACTCTAGCTAGAGCAATCAGACAAGAAGGAAATCAAATGGACACAAATAGGTAAAGAAGTTAAATTATCTGTTTGCTAATGGCATACTATCTCAAAAGATCCAAAAAACTTCCACCAGAAGTCTTCTAGAGCTGATAAATTCAGCAAAGTAGCAAGATACAATATCAACATTCATAAACCAATATTTTCTATACTCTAATAATAAATTCACTGACAAAGAAATCAGGAAAACAATTCTATTCACAATACCCTCAATAAAAATACTTGAGATTAAAGCTAAGGAGGTGAAACACCTCTACAGTAAAAATTATAAAACACTGAAAAACAAAATTGAAGAAGACCCTAAAGGATGGAAAGACCTCCCATGCCCTTGAATAGGCAGAATAATATCAAAATAGTCATATTACCAAAAGTGATCTACAGATTCAATGTGATCACCATCAAGTTACCAGAGAGTCTTCAAAGAACTAGACCAGAGTCCTAAAAAGTCCTAAAAGATGCAGAATAGGAAAAGCAACACCAAGCAATAAGAGGAATGATGAAGGCATCACATTACCCAATTTCAAATTATACTACAGAGCTACAGTAACAAAAATAGCATGGTTCTTGCATAAAAACAGACACAAAGAACTGGGGTTGTGGCTCACTAGTACAGTGCTGGCCTAGCATGTGTGAGGTACTGGGTTAAATTCTCAGCACCACATATAAATAAATAAAATAAAGGTCCATCAACAACTAAAAATTATATATAAAAAAAGACACAAAGGCCACTAGAATAGAAGACACCTAGACAAATCCACATAGATACATTTATTCAATCCTTGACAATAGTGCCAAAAACATGTTGGAGAAGATACCTTTCTACCAAATGGTGCTGGGCAAACTAAATATCCATATGGTGGCACATGCCTATAACTTTAGCCACTTGGGAAGCTGAGGCAGAAGGATCTCAAGTTGAAGGCCTGCCTCCACAATTTAGGAAGACCCTCAGCTACTTAGAGTCTAATTTTTTTTTTAAATAATGAAACTAGATCCTTGTCTCTCACCCTGCACAAAAACCAACTCAAAGTAGATCAAGGGCCTAAGATTTAGACCAGAAAAACTCCAACCAATAAAAGAAAACATATGGTCAATAATCCAACATATTGGTACAGGTACAAACTTCTAAAATAAGAATCCTAAAGTTCAAGAAATAAAACCAAGAATCAATAAGTGAGATAAAAAGCTTCTGCACAGAAAAGGAGACAATTAAGGATATGAAAAGAGTTCATCTAGTTCAAGCTATTCTTCCAACAGGGGATTAATATCCAGAATACATAAAAAACTCAAAAAAACACCAAAAAATTATAACTCCATCAACAAATGGGCAAATGAACTAAACAGACATTTCTCAAAAGAAATACAACTGGCCATCAAATATGTTAAAAATTTTAACATCCTTAGAAATCTGGGAAATGCAACTCAAAACTACATTGAGATTTCATCTCTGGCCTAGAATGGCAATCAACCAAAAATACAAAGAATAGGGGCTGGGGTTATAGCTAAATGGTAGAGCACTTGCTTAGCATGTGTGAGGTACTGGGTTCAATCCACAGCACCACATAAAAATAAACAAAATAAAGGTATTGTGTCCACCTACAAATATATATATATATATATATACACATACACACACACACACACACACACACACACACACAAAGCAAAATAAATGCTGGCAAGGACATGGGGGTAAAGGTACACTTAGACATTGTTGGTGGAACTACAGATTAGAATAATCACGGAATAAACTCTATTATGTTTGTAGAAGACAATCCTTAAATTTTTATAGAACTACAAAAGATCATAAACAGCTAAAACAATCTTGAACAAAAAGAACAAATCTGGCAATACCTTCCTGCTTTCAATACATATTATAAAGTGATTATACTTAAAATAAGATGCTAGTGGCATAAAACTGATAACTGACCAATGAAACTAAGGACAAAGCCTAAAAATGAATCCACACATTTACATTAAACTGATTTCTACAGAGGTTCAAAGAATACACAAAGGGAAAAGGATATTCTCTTCAATAAATTGTTATTAAGAAAATTGTCTATCTAGATGCATTAGAATAAAAAGAGATACTTATCTCATACCACCTACAAAAATCAACTCCAAGTGGATTAAAGATTTAAATATAAAACTTGAAACTATAAATCTACTAGAAGGAAATATGGGAAGAGCTCCATGACATTGGTCTGGGCAACATTTTTTAATGACCCAAAGCACAGACAAAGGCAGAAACAGACAGGTATGGCATCACACTAAAAAGGTATCTGCAAAGCAAAGGAAGCAATCAACAAAATGAAGAGACAACCCACAGAAAAGGAGAAAATATCTTGAACCATAAATCTGATTAGAGGTTAATATCTAAAGTACACAAGGAAATAAAATAATATCAAGAAAACAAATAAATGAGCAAGTGACCTTAACAGAAATTTCTCAAATGAAGGCATACAAATCGTAAACAGGTACATAAAAGATGCTCACCATCATTAATCATAAGAAAACTATAAATTTAAAGAGTGATGCCACAATTAAGTACCACTTCACATGGTTAGAATGACTTTTATTGAAAAGATGAATGAGGGGCCAGACTTGTGGCTCAGTGGTAGAGCTCTTGCCTAGCGTGAGGCACTGGATTCAATCCTCAGTACTGCATAAAAATCAACAAAAAAGTTATCATATCCACCAACAACTAAAAGAATTTTAAAAAAAGAGAGATGAATGATTGGGAGTCTGAGGCAGGAGAATATCAAGTGTGAGACAGGAGAATCTCAAGTTCAAAGCCAGCCTCAGCGACTTAGAGAGCCCTGCCTCAAAAAAAAAAAAGGGGGGGGGGGCTAGAGATGTGGCTTAGTGGCTAAGTGTCCCTGAGTTCAATCCCCAGTACAAAAAACAAACAAAACCAAAAAAAACTACCACTAGGGGCTGGGGTTGTTGCTCAGTGGTAGAGTGCTCGCCTAGCACGTACAAGGCCCTGGGTTCAATCCTCAGCACCACATAAAAATAAATAAAGTTATTGTGTCCAACTACAACTAAAAAATAAATATTAAAAAAAAAAACTACCACCATATAATCCAGAAATCCCATTTGTCTACATCTATCTATATTTAAATATATATATAAATATATGTATATACATACACATATATATCTATATATATAGATATATACACAAAATAGGTGTGAAAGGATTATCTGAATTTCCATATTTATTGAAGCACTATTCACAGTAATCAAGATATTAATTCAATCTTAATGCCACAATTAGATAAATGAATAAAGAAAATGCTATATAAACAATGGAATACTACTCAGTCTTAAAAAAAGAAATCCTGTCATTTGTGATAACATGGGTGAACCTGGAAGACATTATGCTATGATGTATAAACCAGATACAGAAAGACCAATACTGCATGATTTATATATGGAATCTAAAAAAGTCGGACTCAATAAGTAGAAAGTAAAACAATGGTTACCAGAGGCTGAGAGAGGTGGGGGTTTGTGGGAAAAGGGTAGCTGATAAAAGGGTACAAAGTTATAGGTAGATAGGAAAGTATAGCAGAGTATTAGTCATTAATAATATATTGTATATTTCAATATAACTGAGTAAATCTTAAATATCTCACCATAAAAATTATATAACTATTGAAATGTTAATTTAATCATTGATACATGTTTGCATGTATCAAACACCATAATGCAGAATTATATACATAAATGTATACAATTATGATTTGTCCATTAAGAATATCAATTTTTCAAGTCTCCTCTTCTATGTTGGAAGCCTATAAATGATATTCAAATTTTAAAAATAAAAACCAAAACCAATTTCAATATACTATTTATAAAAATATGATCACTTAAAAGAAGCAGGATTCAGAGATGGCAAAAATTGGGATATAAGACTGCTGTTTCTATTATAAGCCTTATAGAACTAGTTAAACTATTTACATGCATTACCTTAATTTAAAAATTAAATTTAAACATTTTATTGTTAGCAAAGAATAGAATAGCATAATCAACCATAATACTTATTTTACAGATAAGCAGGCTTTGAATAATTACAAGATTTGTTCAATATTTGCATCCAAACAATAATAGTACTCGAACTAAAACTATAATATTCTGACGTTTGCATCAATTATTACAAAGAAACACACACCAAAGCAGAAAAAAAAAATGTGAACAAGGGCTCAGAGTGGTTATGGACAGGTTACATTTTCCAACTTAGTACAATAGGATTTTATTTTTAAAAGACCTGTGGGAAAATGTTACATTTCTTCTTGTATATATAATAGAAAGCAATTTTCAGGGTATTTAATGTTATCCTTTGAAATATCCATTGCACTTGAAATCCCAAATGACTATTTTCCACAGCAAACTACTTCAATCCCATACACCTCTAGAACAGTAGTTCTCAAGTGAAGGACTAGTTAAACCATGCTGCCTCTTTTCCACAGGTTATGATTTCAGCAGATCTGGCATAGATCCCAAGAATTTGCATTCCTAACAAGTTTCTAGGGGATGTTGATGCTGCTGGTCTAGGGAATGCGCTTTGAGAACTACTGCTCTAGAACTGATATGTCCCACAATTCACTAATCATTGCTCCTAAAAATAAAATTTCGAAGACAAAATTTCAATAAATAGTGCATACCATAATCTTATCTTTGACATTCAAAATGCAAATTTCAAAGTTTGAGAAATGTTGCTTTAGACATTTTCTGTGATCTAAACCTAGGGTTATGGCATAATTACAAAAGATATTGCAAATTCATCAATTAGCAACTAAGTGTCTAATTAATTATTAATTGCTGTTAGCTGCTGACAAATAAAGCAATTCACTAAATTATTAGAGAAAATTAACATATCTGACCTATCATACTAATGGGGTTCTTTAATTGTATTACTACGATTTATACATGTTAGCTAGAAAACGTGACATATGCTTTAATTTCTCTAGAACTGTTTATTTCCTTTTTCAAGGATCAAATGAGAAACTCTTTGTAGTACAACATGAATACTTATGGTTTTAATTCTAACATTCCATGTCTCAACTGAGGTATGTACCTACAATCATTTTTTAAACCACATATTATCTGTGACGTACAAGTTATAGTTGTAACATATCCTAATGAAAAGGCAATTTAAAAATTTAGTCCTAAAAATTTTTTTCAATTATTTTAGTACCCAAAAACATGGGCCAATTGAGGAAAACAACCCTGTAGAACCTCTTACTGTTCATTACTGAAATGGCAACAGTAAACATTTTTTAAAACATTGTGAAAAAAAATTTTAAGCATTGATGGTGCTGAGAATTGAACCCAGTGCCTCACATATGCTAGCCAAGCACTCTACCACCTAGCCACAACCCCGGCACCTTAAAACATTTTTTAACGACACCCTTAAAGTCTGGCATGGTGGCACATGCCTGTGATCCCAGTGTGTGGGATGCTAGGGCAGTTCCAAGGCCAGCCTCAGCAACTTCGCTAGACCCTGTATTAAAAAAGGATTAGGGATGGGGCTGGGGCTGTAGCCCAGTGGCAGAGCACTTGCCTAGCATGTATGAGACACTAGGTTTCATCCTCAGCACCACATTAAAAAATAAATTAAGGGCACGTTGTCCATCTACAACTATTTAAAAAAAAGGACTAGGGATGTAACTCAGTGGTAGAATACCCTGGGTTCAATCCCTGATATAAAACAAACAAATAATCAGCCCCTTGAACTAGAGCCTGCCACTTTTCATGGTGGACTTTCAAACAGTAAAGCAGGATTTGAAGAAAGGGAATACCAAAACACAGCTTCACATCCCTGTTCAACAAACACCTTTCTCAAGTTTCAGGGAGAAAATAATGACAAAAATAAGAATGGATTTCCCAACACTGTGATCCCAGTTCAGAAATGCAAAACAGAACAAATATTACCCAGACCAGTTGCTTTCATTCCCTACTCTTCCCCATTTTGCCTGAAGCATCAAATATAGATTTGAAAAAAAAAAAACAGAAAATAATACGTTATATATTTATATTTAGTTATATATATCACTGACACTGAAACACTGAGGGTTGGTTTTTGTTTGATGTAAGATCAGTCTACAGACAGGGGTTTTAGGGCAAGGAGGAATACAGATCAGAACCTTTTCTTTGAAGCACTTAGACTCATTCCTAGATAAACTTAAATTTTCTAACTATAACCCCAATTAGAGACTGAATATAAATTTTAAAATGGATTACAATGAAGACCCTGCTTTCTGCATAATTTAGGATTATTTACTTTGCATTCTTAGGAAATATCACTAAGCCTAGTACTAATTCTTAAAAAAAAAAAAAACAAGAGAAAACTATTTTAACTTTCAAACATGCCACATGATTGATGTCTTAGAAATCACCTATTAGGGAAGTTACACTGTCATATAGAAAATTACTTAAGACACAGGACCTAAGAATGGTTTTTGCTTATAAATTTGGAGAATATATTAGCCACCTACTTCACACTGGCAGTAGAAAATAACCAGTATGTTATCCTGTATAAAAGTAGAAATGAGGGGCTGGGGATGTGGCTCAAGCGGTAGCGCGCTCGCCTGGGATGCGTGCGGCCCGGGTTCGATCCTCAGCACCACATACCAACAAAGATATTGTGTCCGCTGAGAACTAAAGAATAAATATTAAAAATTCTCTCTCTCTCTCTCTCTCTCTCCCCCCTCTCTTATAAAAAAAAAAAAGTAGAAATGAACAATGAGAAAGAAGGAATGTATACCTTCTCACAGACATTACTCCAACAGTGATAGAGTTTAAAAAACAAGTATTTATAGATGGACACTTGACAGTAAATAATACAATGCTTCACTGGTCACCTATTCTAAACAGCCTAATATTTACCCTAAAATAATTACTATGAATAAAATATATTCCATTCAATCCTTCTTACAATTAGAAACAGTGCTACACAAGACATTATGGGATATAGACAGTGAATTAATAGTCAAGACTATTAGTTTCAAAATGTGCCACTTGGGTACGTTTTAAACTTTAGAAATTTATGGCTTGTGTTACATTATAGAAACTGGAAATTACTAAACTTGGATGTATTTAATTGGAAGGGTTTAATTATAAAGGAGTACAATAGCTACCACCAAAACACTATCAACAATGCCTAAGGAATAATATCACAAATATCAAAGTTGGCTTCAGTCTGGAGATTTGTAACCTGGTGACTACAATTTTCCTGAAAGTCACGACAAAGTTGTATATGTGTGTAAGCACACAGAGAAGCACCAAATAAAGCTTAAAAACCATTGCCTCAAAGAATAAAACTGCAGCAGCCAAGAACAAAATCATGTCCAAAGCTATGGTGTATAAATCAAAACAATTTTAGCAAAATTTATGAAAATAAAATTCTAGACATGAAAGACCAAGAAAGACAGTCTACTATCTATACATAATGGCATATAAAGTCCTTCAAAACGTTTTTCAAATATTGACATCAGCTGAGCATGGTGGTGCACATCTGTAATCCCAGTGGCTCAGGAGGAGGATCATGAGTTCAAAGTCAGCTTCAGCAATGGCAAATGCTAAGCAACTCAGTGAAACCCTGTCTCTAAATACAATACAAAATAGGGCTAGGGATGTGGCTTAGTAGTTGAGTGCCCCCAAGTTCAATTCCCCAGTACCAAAAATTAATATATATACATATATATATAAAATACATATATATTAAATATATACATCAATGTTGAAAAGCATACATTTTGCATTCCTATTTATCTATTTTTTTCTTGCCCACCTACAAAATTCTAAGAATTAAAAGAACAATATAAATATTATTCTAGAATATTCATGTAGGGAATTACCAATCTAAAAATTAATAATTTGGTGGTATTCTAATTTTTCTCCACATAATCTTTTACTGGAAAATACTATAGCTACTGCTTTTCATATACCTGATTTTTAAATATCATGTTTTGCCACAAATCCTCAACAAGCACCATTATTTGACAAATTCCATCAGAATATTTCAAAGGATCATTAATGATATTTGGGATGCTGTTCCTATAAATATTTGGCCCTGTGAACTTCACCATACAGTGTGATGGACACATCTTTGGAACAAGAGAAAGACTAGATACTTAGAGTCAATAGGAAATAAATGTAAGATGACTGTTCCCTAGAACCAATATAAAATCTTACTTGAGATCAGAAAAAAAGTACTAAATACAGAAGTACATTCAACATAATGGAGCCTAGTCCATTTCAGGAAGAGGACTCAAGAATGTATAAGACATAGTTCTTCCCCAACTAGACTATTAAAAGCTCCTCCAGAGCAAGAATCATGTCTTGAATCCTGCTGATACAGAAGTAGATTCTCAACATGTATTTGTATTACAAGACTGAATATACAAATAAATGAGCTTGAGATATTTATGAAGTAAAAAAAAAAATCTGATCAATTACCTATAAAGGGTTGGAGGTATGCGTTAAAGACTGGAGGACTGACTAAATAGGGTACCAGTAATGAAGATAAGGACCTCAGGTAATATGAAAAGGGAAATATGACTTTAGTTTGGAGCACATCATGTTTGAAGTGCTTTCAGAATTAACAAACAGGAAACTGGAAATCATTCAGCAACTCTAATCAGAGTTAGGAGATATACATATAAGACTCAATAGAAGGAGAGGCTCTAGGAGTTATGAAAATAGCAAGAAAAAAACTACAAAACAAAGAGGATCAAAAAAAAAAAGAACCTTAAAACACAAACATTTAAGGAAAAAATATTTTAAATAACTTGCAATCACATAAACTAGGAAAAATATCTATAAATAGCCATCAGTGTGCTATAAAGTAGCAATGTAAAAACTCAAATAGGTTATAAATGTATCTGTAGCCAACACACAATCTGAATATCAGGGAAGAGTCAACTGAATTCAAATATTCTGTCACAAATATTGTCTTCATTTGTCCTCACAAATCAAGGAAATATACCAGAATTCAGTTCAGTGCTTCAATTACAATTTCCAGACCTCCTTTCACCTCTAAGACATATAGATGGCATAAAACTCCCGAGTTCAATTTCCTCATCTGCAAAATGGGGCAATATCAACTATTTCATAGTGTTACTAGAAAAATTAAATGAGTATGTTAAGTATTCTGAATAGTGCCTGATATGTACTAAGTATTCAGCAAGCGTTAACTGTTATCTTCATTCAAACATGGTACAACTTTTAGAGCAAAAACTGATCACCACACAGCTATCATAATCACCTATTCCAAATCTTTCCAAAAAATTCCATATAATCTGTCCACACACCTTATCTTTCAAACTATGCAGATTCAGTCACCTCTGCAAATTAACATTATGAAATCAATGGGATTTAGTGTTTACATCATAATAAAAGGCAAAAAATACCTACATTACTGTATCATTCCTGATTTTAGTCTCAATCTTTTTATATTATCCTTTGTATCTGTATGATTTACCTTTAAAGCACACATAGTAGAGCTCTAAAGGGTCTCAAGTCAAAACTCCTGATAGTACTTTCAGATAGTGATTACTTTAAATCTTACAGTACTCTACCATCAGGTTCATTGGGAACCTTTCAGCTCTCTTTCCTCCAAACTATTTTATTGTGTAAAATTCGTAATTCTCAAGGTTATCTCAAAACATTATATCACTTCACCTTCTCCAACACCATAAACTTTCACCTCTGAACCTATCCATGGTATGAATTTCCCAATCGACTGTTTTGCTTCCTTATCCCTGGAATGTAAACACCTGCTAAATTAACTGCATTCTACTTTTTGACTGACTCTTAAGAACCCAAACCTATCATGTAGTGATATCAAACTTTGAGAAAAATATCAATAGAATTTTTCCCCCAAAAAAAATCTTAAGCCTGTTTCCTCATTTGTAGTTAATGGTGTGCACTGTTACCTAAATTTTCTTCGTCTCCAACTGCCTTAAAGTTTTAATTCAATCTAGCATCAAACATACATAGATCTTTTGGTAGATTCCAAAAAAATCAGGAATCACAGGCTGCTAAGTTTCAGTTGGAAACCCCGGTTAAGTGTGAGATTCCTTATCAAATAAAGAACTTCTGGAAATAAACCTTCCTCAAAGGGGATGAAAGTTAACTAAATAATGAGCAAACAATTATAAACAAAACAACATATTACGGTATAGTAGAAAATGAATAGAACAGGGTCTTGGAACTGCTACTAGGCAAACTAATCTCTGACCTCTTGCCTCATCTGACAAGCCATGGGAAATGAACTGGATCATCTTGATGATCACTACCAAATTAGGATTCGAAAGTATACTTTGATTTAAAACCCCACAACATAAAATTCTACAACAGTGTAGTCAGAGACATTATATACACAATGGACACCACTGACATATGCCTCTATTGAATGAAATAATGAAATCTAGGTTGTTCATTATTGCAGGGAAGAAGAAGAGATTTAGGGACCCAATGTTTGGATGTCTGATGTATGAGTAAAGACTTTCATTCCTGATTCTCTAAGGTTAGTACTTCATGCCATAAAACAACTATAAAACTGAGTGACCAATATAGCCTTATGCCAACAACTTTTTCCTTGAACAAGAAAAACTTTAAGAGGGCCCAGAAAACACTAAGTCTCTTCCTGTATTTGAATAAGACCTTTTCTATAACATACATTAATAATATACAAGTATTATGGTGCTGTGAATTCTCAACTATGTACATGTGGATTACTCACTTTTTAGATTATTCTCAGCAAAATTTTAATCGAAGCTGGCTTCCTCCTGCTACCCAGAGTACTTCTCAGCAACCACCTTTTCTACCATTAGCAAGAATTTATTTTATTATTAGCCAAAGAAAAGTAATCAGAAAAATAAATCTACAAAAAACATTATTAATGCATTCCAAGTAAAATGCTTGGAACTTTGAACATTTGGCATAGTAATATAACAAGGTCTGTATATTAAATGTTCTGTTTTCATGGATAAACTTTCTATCAGAGAATTATTGGAACTTAGGGATGATCTAATGTATTTTAAAAGGTTGAGACCACTTTCTCTAATCAGAAAGAATTTCACAATGTACCTATCTCAAGTTCTAATATGAATTTTAAAACCATATATTTAAGCCATTAAACAATAAGATCATTCACTATTCACTTGCAAGACTAATTTTATAATGACATACACTGTTCATTTCTATACTACAGTAAATGTTGAGTTACCACTGTAGAGGGTAGCCTTAAAAATTAACATAAATCCTACTAACATAAGTTCTTTTTGATTTATTATTCTCAATCCTTTAAAATTTTGACATTGAGCAAGATATTTTATCACATTACATGTTAGAGGAAAATAAAGTGAATATATTCCTTTTACTCTATTCATCAGAATAAAAGTAATCTCTCCAAACATGCTAAGTAACTTAATCATATTTTTAAGGCAATTATCAAGCTTTTTATTCCACAGAGCACATCCCAGAATGTTTTTGTTTCCTTAGATTATGAAGCTAAAGATGCTGATTGTCATGCAAAAAAAGTGACTTATTACTGTTTCAGTTTTTACTCAAAGCAACACCAAACTATATTTATGGTTTTTGTCAGTTTCCAAATTTCATTCATTTTTTTTCCCACAATACCAAATGCATTTGAGATTTTAGGAAAAAAACCTGTGAATTCTCACTATATAATGACGAGTAGGGAAATCTCAATTGCAATTAGGATTTGAACCCAAATGCAATGTTCACACCACAAAATTTCCTATATATTCTATAAATGTAGGAAGTTTATTAGTTTATATTATTCTATAAATGTTTTATGTATTTAATTTGACTTAATCACATCAACAGGTTGGATTTATGGGTGTTTTATGTTTTTAAAGTGATGAAAGTTTAATGTTTATTTTTTAATCCAACAACTTTATCCAAAAATGCAGAAAATTTTTCTGGCTGGCCAGGAGGATAACATTTCAGTGTTGATAAGTCCATTGACTGTAACAGCCCCGGAAGCGTGCTAAAACAAAAGAAGAAAAATATTAGGTAATGGGAGAAAATTCCATAATTCATCTGCTGCCCACTTGATGACTAACTTCCAAGAATACAACAATCCTTAAACTGTAAATGTGAGTCTTAATGTACTTTAATATTATAGGTATACATACTAAGATTATTATCATAATAGAAAGAGTAGTATAAAATGTCAATATGAATTCAACAAATATTTTCTCTCAAGTCACCCAAAATAGTTCAGAACTGTTACATTATGAATAATGTGTTCACATAGGTTCATAATACTTCTTAGAACTGAGGTGTTATAAAATGAAACAATATATAAAAACAGAATAAATGATACCAAAAGTAATAACTGTCAGACAAAAAGGTAAGCTAGACCAGCATGAAGATTGTGATACAACATTTTTACAGGTAACTTACTATTGATAATATATAATTAAGCAATATACAATCACCATGCATGCTGGCAATAAGGATATGAACAATATAAAACTATTACCTCTGAAATGTATTTATATCATGTATTTATATCCTAAATTAGAACAAATATACCACCACCCAGCCTAGGTTTGGAGGAAGAAATTATTTACCTAAAATGAAAACACAACCAATTATTGATTCTTAATGCTTTCATGTGTGGGATTTTCCTGAAATTAAC
This sequence comes from Spermophilus citellus, assembly GCF_964194105.1. Classification (NCBI taxonomy): domain Eukaryota; kingdom Metazoa; phylum Chordata; class Mammalia; order Rodentia; family Sciuridae; genus Spermophilus; species Spermophilus citellus. The sequence continues at coordinate 109,707,161 of NC_138190.1, read as the reverse complement.
ATAAAAAGACTTCTATAATTTTATAATAGGAGACTTGTATAGTTTCCTTTTCAGCATGAGTAAAACATCAGGATGTATTCATAAAATCAGTGCTTTCCCTTTTATAATAAACTAACAAAAAAATCAAAGCTGATTTAACATTTTGAATAAAATACTCATCAAAAGCATCTGGGAACACTGTCTTGAATAAAGCAGTTAGGAAGATGAAAATTTCTCTTTCGGGTTGGGGATATAGCTCAGTTGGTAGAGTGCTTGCCTCACATGCAAAAGGCCCTGTGTTCCACAGCACCACAAAAACAAAGCAAAAATAATGTTAATTAATTTATGTATGATGTGTCAAAATGCATTCTACTATCATGTATAACTAATTAGAATTTTAAAAAGGGAATGCAAGGGCTGGGAAAAAAATGATGCTAATCCCTAATATCAACTACCCAAGGGAAAGTTGTGCCCATTATCTGAAGCATACATAATTTTAATTACCTTCTGACTGGCTTCTATATTACAAAGCCACTCTGACATCCTCCCTCCTCTCCATCATTAAAGGTATGATGACACCAACAATTTTACTCCTGAAACAATCAATGAATCTGTTTCCTCCCAATGAGAGCATTAATCTTTGTTTTGTTCACTGGTTGTATATATCAGCTGCCTAGAAAAATGCCTGGCATAGAATAGGTACTCAAAGAACATTTTATGAAGTATTCACTGAGTGTGTAAGATACAGAAGCAGGAAAATTGAAAGGTTTTTATGTTCTAGCTAATTTCTTCTAGTATTCTTTATTTTAAATCCAACATCAATTTAACTATAATATAGTATAAAATACTTTAATACTTCCAATAAGAATAGGTTTTAAGTCAAACAATTGGGAATTACTGACCTGGCCCTCTGACAAGCTTCTAGTGTCAAGGAAGAACTAACACAAAACAAATCAGCAACTTTCTTCATCCTTCTATTTGATGTTGATCAGTTCTTGTTGAACTCTAATATACTTCTAGAAAATAATACTTCTCACCATAAAGTAATTCCTCTGATTAAAAAGCTCCAATGGTTTCCCATTAAACTCAGAATAAAATCAGAGCTCTTACATAAACTTTCCCCTCCCAGCATCATACTACTCTCTCCCTTGCACACTATATTCATGCCACATTAACCTTCCTATTTCTCAAGCACATCAGCTTCCAAGTTCACTTCTCACTTAGGGCTTTTGCAATTGCTGTTCCTTGGTATCTATAGTTTCCCATGACTGGCTCATCCCTGTACTTAGGTCTCACCTCAAATGTCTTATACTTTGTCAAGCCTTATCTGAGGATTCTATCTAATTAGTCTTCAGCCCAACTCTATAGCATCATCCTGTCTTACTTCCCCTGTAGTGTATTTCATCATGTGAAATTCTACCACTAGAATTTAAGTACCATGAGAACATGGACTTTTATCTGTTTACCACTGTATCCCTACCATTTAAAACAGTGCCCACTGCATATTAGGTATAACTGAATAAATGAGTAAATACTTTTAATGTAGGGATTCCAGTGGACTCAGTAAAGTCAAAATCTTAACTGAAAAAAGCAAATGTCTTCCTGGAATACTGAAAATGTAAATAATGAACTAAAAATCAGATTCACGAAAACTTACATACCAACGAGCATATACTCAAACACTCTCAAATATTTACATGCAAAGAAATGGCCACAGATACAGAATAAAATACAACACAGATCAAAGTTAAAGGGAGATACAAATGAGCAGGTTTTATAGGTAAGAAAATTAAAGTATGTTTGGTAAGTGTGAGAAGGTAAGAGGCGAAACAGACAGATGGGTTAGATAAGAACAGCTAAGGAAAATATTAGAGATCAAATAATCAGTCTCTAGTATACCTGCAGGTACAATAGAAAAGATGCCCCTCTTTGTGTAGCTTCCTTGCCAATTCCAGCTGATGATTGTTCATTAACTTTTCATTTATAACTACCACAAGTGGCTTGCCTTTTTCCAGAGTCTCCAAACAGCTTCCTGCACCTACAAAAATAAAATTTGTTAATACGATTTTGAAAAAGTTAAGGTGGTTAGAACTCTTAAGCTGAATAACTTAAATTGACAGATCATTAAACCAGATCTTTCAATTATATATTGAAAATGACATATACTTAACAGTTACTGTTAATAAACCTGAATTTTAAAAATACATTTTATTACTGCTGATGATAGTACGGCCTATGACTTAGTGCTGTTACCTGCTCTCTAGTATTACATCTTGGAATGGCCTTGAATCCAAGTTAAGATTCAAGTTCAACACATTGTATGTGAAACTATACAAAAGACTCTCTATATCTTCAAGTTCTACATCCTTAGACTAGACCAATAGAACATGTAGACTTAACCACTGCTCCATTAAATATAGCATAACAACTACTCATAAGTAATTTAGACAGGACTTAAGGTATATAGGAGGATATGCATAGGTTATATGTAAGTAATAGGTCATTTTATGTAAGGGACATGAGAGCATCTCAGATTTTAGTATCCTCAGTGGTTCTGGAACCAATCCCTGGTGGACACCAAGGGATAACTGTACTTCACTTCTATTCAACCATAAGTAGTAAAAGCAAGACTAAAATAGTGACAGGCACAATAAAGAAAACCTCTTAAAACTCTTTGAGTTTACCTGTGAAGTGCCATCCTGAAGACAGTCAAGGCTAGACCTCTATGAATGTGTGTGTATGGAAGAATTCAACTTCAACTAATTTTTAATTGTTTTTTTTTAGTTATACATGACAATATACTATAATTATAAAAGCATGGCATATAATTTGCTCCAATTCAGTCCCCAGTATTTCTCATTCCCCTTCCTTCTTCCCACTTCCCATTTCCTTCCCTCTACTGTTCTTTCTACTGTTTTTTTAATTAATATTTTGTGGTGGTACATAATTGTGAGAGTCACTGTGGTATATTCATATATACACAAAGGAAAGTTAGATTCATCCCACAGATTTTCCTTATCCCAACCCTCCTCCCTCCCTTTCATTCCCCTTTGTCTATTCCTCTGATCATACTTCTATTCTTTTTGTAAACACCTCCCCCCTTATCACTCGGCATGATAGTCCCCAGTTCCATTTTTAAGCCAATGCCATAAATGTTTTTATTTATAACTAATACTCCATTGTATATACATATTTTCCTTATTCATTCAACTACTGAAGGGCATCTAGGTTGGTTCCATAGATTAGCTACTGTGACTTGTGCTGCTATAAACATTAACGTGGCCACATAACTGCAGAATGCTCATATTAACTCCCTTGGATATATACCAAGGAATGGGATACTTGAGTCATATGGTGGTTCTATACCTAGTTTTTTGAGGAACCTCTACATTGCTTTCCAGAGTGGTTGTACTAATTACAGTCCCACCAATAAGGTATGTGTGCCCCTTTCCCCCATGTCCTCGCCAACACTGTTACTTGTATTTTTTTTATATTTTTGGTTGTAGATAGATACCTTTTTTTATGTGATGCTGAGGATCCAACCCAGTGCCCCACACATGCCTGGCAAGTGCTCTACTACTAAGCACCCCAGACCTGTCACTTGTATTCTTGATAATTGCCATTCTGATTGGAATGAGATGGAATCTCAGTGTACTTTTAATTTGCATTTCTCTTTTGTTGACCATTTGTAGTTCTTCTTAAGGGTCTGTTTAGTTCCTTTACTCATTTATTGATGGGGTTGGTTTTTCTGGTATTAAGGTTTTTGAGGTCTTTGTATATCCTGGATATTAATGCCCTATTTGAGGAGATGGTGACAAAGAGAACAACTCAAAAAGAACTTTGAAATCTAAAATCATCTAGGAGATGTGAGTAGATATACATAGGATATGTATATATCCTATGCCAGGGTACAAATTAAGAACAGACACCAATCCAGGTGCAGTGGCACACACTTGTAATGTCAGAGACTCAAGAGGCTGAGATAGGAGGATCACAAGGTGGAGGCCAGCCTGAGCAATTTAGCAAACCCTAAGAAACTTAGGGACACAGTGTCTCAAAATAAAAAGAGCTATAGCCATGCCAAAAGTTCTATTGGCTATTATGCTATACATTTTTAATTACCAATATCACTAACATCTATTTCTAATAACTTTTCTCTCCTTAAACTAGACTTTTTAAAAACCAACCTTTCTCACAGCAGTCAAAACTGTAGTGCTACCCAAAAGCAATTCTCCTAAATGTACTGAAAGTCTCATCAACAAGATCATCAAGATGGTTCTTCTAAAGAAATGACTTACACAAAGAATAAGTAGTTGTTAAAGAATATTTTTTGTCACATTGTGTGCATGTACAGATATGTAACAATAAATCCCACCCATCATGTACAACTAGAATGTACTAATAAAAATAAGGGGAAAAGAATATTTTAACTGTTATGTATTTCACACTCACACTTAATAAAAATGTGCAAAAAAAAACACCTTTCAAAGCCAATTTCTCCAACACCAATCCAGCCAATGAGCAGGCTGAACAGTCCTTCAGATCTAAGCCCTAGTACTAATTTTAGGTTGATAATTCATAGCACGTCATTGAATAAATTATTTTGCTTCTTTGTGCTTAGGGTTTTTTATTGTAACGTTGTGCTACAGTAATTAATTTCCCATCCTTCTTGGACCCAGAAACACTAAATTCTGTGAGCCAAAGTTCTCAATTATTATATTCAAGTATTCAAGTAATTATCATATCCAGCCGGGCTACAGTGAATATATTCTGCGTAACAATTCATTAAGTGGTTTTACTTTTGCCAGGAAAATGTTTGCATAAGTTACTTAATTACTGTTTATCAAAGACTGAATGCTGAGACTCTAAGACAGTTTACCTGCGTGACTAATAACAAGATCTGCTTTCTGCAGGTCTTCTTTCAAGGACTCCTTGTACCTGTAAACATCCAGGGTAAATGACTCAGTACTGAACGTTTCTGGTACCACCGTTCCTCTACCAATTTGGAGGATAAGTCGGTTGTAACCAAGGCTCTTGATGATCTAAAACAGGAAATAAGAAAACGCGGGCGTTTTAAATTGGCTACTGTAAGAGCAGTGACAACAACAATCCCTGAGGTCGGCGTTCAGACCCGCGCACGCAATGCCAAACTGCCTGCCTGTGGCCAATTTTCCCCATCCTGAAACCAAAAGGGGAGCCCTAATCTAATTCCCAGTTCACCGACCTGATCCCGATAAAATACGAACAGGGAAAGACTTCGAAAAAGGCACTGCAAACTAGGGGGGAGGGGCAACCAAGGAACAGTCCAGTTCTGCCTCACTGCTTGGGCAGTCTAGAATGGCGAGCCCGAATAAGACGGGCAACCGACACGCCGCGCGGGCAGGGTCTCGATCCTGCAGGGCGCCTGCAGGAAAAGACTCGGGCTGAGCGGGGCGATGGCCGCACAACCGAAATTCCCGCACGGCGGGCTCAAAGGACCGCACCACTTGCCGTGGATCCCCGGACCCACAGGCGACCGGGAAACCAGAGGCAAGCAGACACCCTCCCGCGAACTCAGCTCGGCGGGGGCCCCAGTTCCAAGAAACAGAACCGCTGGAAAGAGGGGCGGAGGCGACTCGAAAGGGGAAAGCAGGGGAAAGCTGGGGAAAGGAGACGGGGGGGGGGAGGAGGAGGAGGAGGAGAAGAAGGAGAGGCCGGGGAAGGCTGCGGGAAAGGGGAAGGCTGCGGGAGAGGTGAAACCGCAAACGGAAGACGCCAAGGTGCTGGTGAGGCGAGGGAGGCCCCAGTCGGGCACTGGGGAGGAGCCAGCAAAGGGGCGGAGGCACCTGAGGTAAAGCTGCGAAGGTTTCTTTCCGAACGTTTCGGTCAGGCAAGGTTACGAAGGCTAGTAGTACAGCTAAAGGCGGCTAGCGACAAGCGAAGCTAGGCGAAGCGAAGGGAGGCGAGGCAAGCCGCCGCCCGCCTGCCTCCCCCACTCACTTGTAAGTTGTCGTGCGCCGACACACAAGCAATGAGGTCGTCAAAGCTGGTGGTCCCTACAGTAACAAACAGACACTTCATCTCGCGGATTCGAAGTCCCGAATCGCAAAGGCCGGATGTGACGTAGCAAAGCCACGCGGCTGTAGCATTCTAAGCAAATGGCGGAAGTTCGTAACAGCCTCCCTTAGGCGGTTAGACAGGAGCTATGTCACCAGTAGGGTGGAGCCAGCGACTTAACGGTCTACGTGCCAGCCTAGGTTCTAAATTCTTGACGTATAGGATCATGAGTCCTCCACCATGATTTGGGAAATTGCCGAATATAATTTTTTTTTGAAAAATGGAAGTTTAGAAAAATCCGAATACTGTCCTTAAGTGTTGAGTAGGCATCCTTGTTTGGGAATCACAAATCTTTTCATGGTGTTATTTGGCAATGAAACTTTGCTCAATATGGTTACCATGAATGTGCATTTTTGCTCTTGCCTACCCTTTCCATTTAGGGAAAAGGGGGAAAAGCACTTAAGGTTTTCCAGGCAAATATTACCATATCCTTAAAAATGTATTCCTAAAAAGACATAAACAAGAGGGCTAGGCACGTTAGCACACACCTGTGATCCCAGCTACTAGAGAGACTGAGGCAGAAGTTTGAGACCTATCTCTGCAATTTTATTTTACAAATTAAAAAGACTGGGGAAACGGCTCAGTAGTAAAGTCCCCTGGGCTCAATCCCCAGTACCACCTAAATGAAATAAAATAAAAAGACATAAACCCAGAGTGGTGGTGCACACTTGTAATCCCAACTACTGTGGAAACTGAAGCAGGAGGATGGCAAGTTCAAGACAACCTGGGAAAATTAATAATACCCTATCTCAAAATATAAAAAGGGGGCAGGGGTTGGGAGTGGCTGAGGAGATGTTGTACTTTAGTGGTAAAGCACTTGCTGCACAAGACCCTGAGTTCAATCCTTAGCATGCCTGCCCCCCTCCCTCAAAGAAGTCATAAATCCCTTTGGTTCCAATTTTAACGTATGTACTACTGGCAAGCACTAAAATACATAATACATCTATTACAAAATTGTCCTTTCACTCAGGAGGAAAATATTAGTTTAAATTGTTTAAATCATTTGTATGACTCTTTATTACAGGGTACCCATTCATAATCCCTTCTTCCCCCATAGAAGGCTTTTGATCTCCTGTTTAGTAAGGACTGTTTAACTTTTTTTCTCTAAGAAGACAAACTGGTTATAATGTGGCCAGGCACAATGACGCTCACCTGTAATCCCAGCGACCAGGGAGGCTGAGGCAGGAGGATCACAAGTTCAAAGCCAGCCTCAGCACCTTAGTGAGGCCCTAGCAACTCCTGTCTCAAAATAAAATTTTTAAAAAAGCAAGAAAAGGAGCTAAGATTGTGGCTCAGTGGTAGAGCAATTGCCTAGCAGGTGTGAAGTACTGGGTTCCATCCTCATCACCACATGAAAAAAATAAACAAAGTTATAAAAAATAAAATTGCTGTCCTTTAAAAAAGAAAAAAAAAAAGAAGAAAGAAAGGGCGAGGGATGTGACTCAGTGGTAAAAGGCCAAACCCATTTGTATGGACTAAACTTTCTTTTGTTAAGATAAAATTGGAAAAAAAAATAAAAATACATTTTAAAAAAGATAAAATTGGAAGTACCTTGGATTTGGATAGGGTGGTGTTTTTCTTTATCCCTTTGTATAGACTTTGGTTCTTATTTTAGTTGCTCTCCTGTGAATTTTTTATGTACTTCTAGTCATTTGCTTAGGTATGCCTTTGGTTTAAAGCTTTGGTTTATATTTAGTGATAGCAATTATTTGTTTTACTCTTTTTCCAGAGTGAAAATGGAACTACAAACTCAAATGAAACACTTTATTGAAACATTTCCAAGAGAAACCATTTTAAATCCAGAATAAAGAAATCTTTTTGATTTCCATCTTAGCTAAAAATCTGCTCCCTGATATTAAAGGACAATTAAAGATAATGCAGGTTTTATATGGACAAGCCAGACCCTTGATATCACTCAGGGTATATAACACAATTCTTAAAGGAATTAAATGTAACAGTCTTTTTCTAAAAAACTGGGGAAAAAAGACTCATTACAAATATGTATCTCTAAAAACCAAAGCCACCTATTTATCTTATATAAATAAAACCTACAGGTATTATACAAAATAAGAATGTTGGAAAGGATACTGTCCTGCCCTTGTAAAAGAAAAATCTAAATAATGACTTAATAGGCAAATAATATCTCCCAAAAATTTTTTATGAAAACTTACAGTATTTTTCTGCCTTTAAGATATAAATTCTCGTGAAATATGGTATATTAAGAACTATGTAATGTTTTGAACAACCAACAATAAAAAAAAAAAAAAACAGAAAAAAAAAAAGATATAAATTCTCTTCTACTTTGTTTTATTTTGTGATGCTGAGGAAGGAACCCAGAGCTTTCCTATGCTAGGCAAGTTAAGTGCTCTACCACTGAGCAGTATCCACAATCCTCACTTTCAGTCTTCCTTGAAAAATTACTTCTTTTAAAAGCAAACTTTAGGGAGAATGATTTAGAGAGAGAGAAAGGGAAATAAAAGAGCAAAAATGCCTAAAGTTTTTGGGGTCTGTCCCAGATTAAACCCGATGAGAGACAATTTTTCTTAATAGGTGTATTCAGTTTAACTAAAAGTTGGTATCTAGGATATATATGTGTGTGTATGTGTGTGTGTGTGTGCAATATATATATATATATATATATATATATAATGAACCCTATTTTCTTTTTGGATCAAATTGTCTTTAAAAATTATTGACTTTTTCATCTGTTTCATGACTTTTTAAAATGAAAACTATGAAATTTTTATTTCTGGGGGCTGGGGATGTGGCTCAAGCGGTAGCGCACTCGCCTGGCATGCGTGCGGCCCGGGTTCGATCCTCAGCACCACATACAAACAAAGATGTTGTGTCTGCCGAAAACTAAAAAATAAATATTAAAAAAAAAGAAATTTTTATTTCTGTATTTTTATGTACTCATGTGCACATGAGGGTGGTATATTGTGTCAACATGTATGTTTATATCTATACAAGTATTCGCATATTGTCTACATGTATCAAATCCACAGCTCTCAAATCATTGACCCAAGTATTTTTATGTTATTTTAGTAAACTTTAGTAAATAAAAATATTATTGGTTTAATTACACAATAACATGTCTATTAACATTAAATAGAAATTGTTTAAGATCTAAAAATTATGAGTTTGACTTAAAAATGAAAAAAGTATACATAAATAAGACAAGACTTAAATATATGTATATATATATTTTTTTAAAGAGAGAGAGAATTTTTTAGTTTTCGATGGACACAACATCATTTATTTTATTTTATTTTTTTATGTGGTGCTGAGGATCAAACCCAGCACCTCACGCATGCCAGGCGAGCGCGTTACCACTTGAGCCACATCCCCAGCCCAACTTAAAAATATTTTTAACAATAAATGCTTTGAAATATGTATAATAGGTTTCACAAAACTTTTTTTAATATTTATTTTTTCAGTGTAGATGGACACAACACAATGCCTTTATTTTTATGTGGTGCTGAGGATCGAACCCAGGCCCCGCCCGTGCTAGGCACGTGCTCTAGCACTGAGCCACAATCCCAGCCCCACAAATCTTTTTGATAAATACATCTTTAGATGTATTTTGACTTCTTTTTACAAAAGAACTAAATATATTTGTGTTTGTTAAAAATTTAAAAATTAGGGGCTAGGGTTGCGGCTTAGTGGTAGATCACTTGGCTAGCACACATAAGGCACTGGGTTCTATCCTTAGCACCACATAAAAATAAAATAAAGGTATTGTGTTCACTTACAACTAATGTGTGTGTATGTGTGTGTGTGTGTGTGTGTGTGTGTCTCTCTGTGTGTATGTGTGTGTGTATGTATATATATATATATATATATATTTAGTATTTAAAAATTTGAAAATTATATTTTTCAGAAAACTTTCTTAAAAAGTTATAAAATGATATTAATCTGAAGAATGCTGGCCCTCAATTTTAACAGTTGTTAAAATTAGTATGTGTGATAAAATTACTGAAAAATCAAGATAAAAACCCTGTATGAAAGGTATTCAAGATAAATGATGTATTTTTTAAGAAAATTTTAGAATATGAAGATGTGAGTTTTGTTAAAGGAAAAATAATTTTGTCTAACTTAGAGGGTTTTAAATTTTTTTTTTACTAGACCTTGGGTATTCTAGGTATGTACAATACCAGTGAGCGAGATCTCTAGGCCTACTTTGGAAGTTATTTAAATTTATAAGAGAATTATAAAGTGGTCTTAAAAGTTTATAAATGATAAACCTTCAAAGAGGAATTTTATGTGTTTAAGTTGACAAAAATGTGTACATTTTTCTAACAAGCTTTACACATTAATATGAAAAGTACACTGAGACAAAACTAAAATTTGGTTGTTTCCTTTATGCAAGAATTTTCTATAGTATTGATAAAAAATAACAAGTTTTTTTCAACTTTTCAGTAAATTGCAAAAAAAAAGTGGGAAGAGAGACAAATTCTGTGTGCTACTTGCTGTCTTTATCATTATGTCCTTTGATGCTTGAGAAAATAGTCTTCTCTTCTAAAAGAGATAAGGGTTTTTGTTTGTTTTCAGTTCCCTCACTTCCTGTACAGATTGTTAAAGCCTTTCATTGTCACTCTGATTAAAGAGGACTATTATCTTACTGTGACCTATGATCCTGTTTTTAAGAGGTAGGGTCTTACTATGTTGCTCAGGCTAGCTCCAATCTCTTGGCCAGCCTCCTGCTTTAGCCTCCAAGACTACAAACACAGGGCCACTACATCCAGCTTGTAATCTTATTTTTCATCAGGTGTTTTAAAACCATTTATATTTGATAAACTCACCAAAATCAAATTCTAAATTAGATATTTTTGATCTCAAACTAACTTGGGACATTCCAGATGACCCCAGAAGTCAAAGGAGACATATTTAACTAGGTTTATTTGATATGTTAAAATGCTTCCAGAGCATTTTCACAAGAAATGATGTTTTGCCTTCTTTGAGTTATTTATATATAAATGTGTTATTAATATGTATTCCAAAATTGTATGATTCCTAGAAACCTAATATGTCTTGGCATATTTATCAGTCACAATTCTGATATTATACTTTTTGTAAATATTTTTTAGTTGTCAATGGACCTTTATTTCTTTCTTTTATTTATTTATATGTGGTGCTGAGAATCGAACCCATGATAGGCAAACGCTCCACCACTGAGCCACAACCCCAGCCCCTGATGTTATATTTTTGAATACCAAAAGAATAAAAAAATTTCCTTGTCTGTCATTGTGAAGCCAGATTTAAAGTTAGGTAGTCAGTGTAGTTAGGTAAATCGGGTCTAATACCGAGTGAAATCTAAAATGGAGGCCATGCTGAGAATGACTCAGGGAAAACACAGGACAATTCATGGAATGTTAATGAAGTCCCGAAAAGGCCCTAGGCCAAAGTCCACCTCAAAGAAGTGTTAATGAACAGCCCCCAGCAAACTTAAAGATAGCCCTTCCAACCTACATTCCATCCCCAAAACTATAAGAAGGGGAGACAACCGCACTTCCACGGATTCCACCTCTTGGGTCCCCTTCTTCCTCCGGGAGAAGTCTTTTCTGCTGTCCTTTAATAAACTTCTAATTTCTACTCTGACCTTGCCTCGGCGTGCTTCTTTGGTGTTATTCTTCAACATCGGGGAAGCAAGGACTTGTCACCGGTCAACAGCGGTAACAATTGTGGACTCTCACCAGATTTTTAACTCTGGCCATTTTAAGTTTTTGTCATCTATGGGCAATTATTATATTGTTTTCATACTTCTCTAAAAATAGTTGCAACCAGTCTAAATTGTTACTAAGAAATTCATGGAAAATGACTTTGACAAGCACTTTTGAACAGAGATATCTGATGACTTTAGAATACCATTGAACTGGGTAAAAATTGCCAAAACTTTAATGAAAAACTAGACTCATAAAACCAATAGTTTCATTAATCAGAATGTGAACTGATTGATGAAAATGAACTGATGAAGAGTTATGATTTTTTAAAAGACATTTTGTTTAAAATATTGCTGGTTCTTTTACATTTTGTTTCCTAGTTTTAAAAAAGAAAAAAAATTCTTTTAAGCTACATATCTTACAATAATTTAGTGAAGTACACTTTTGTAAACAAATTAAATCATTTAATTTTCTCCTTACTTGATCTGCCCCAAAATTTTAAACCTATCAATGAATATTCTTGTTATGCTAGGCTCAGTGGCACATGCCTGTAATCCCAGAAACTGAGGAGGCTGAAATAGGAAGATTCCAAGTTCAAAATTTAGCAAGATCCTGTCTCAGAATAAAAAACAAAAAAAGATGAGGATGAAGCTCAGTGGTGAAGTGACCCTGGTTTCAATCCCTAGTGCCAAAGTAAATAAATAAAATAAAATAAAGGGGGGCTGGGGATGTGGCTCAAGCGGTAGCGCGCTCGCCTGGCATGCGTGCGGCCCGGGTTCGATCCTCAGCACCACATACCAACAAAGATGTTGTGTCCGCCGAGAACTAACAAATAAAAAAAATATATAAAAAAAAATAAATAAATAAAGGGCTGGGGATGTGGCTCAGTGAGAGAGTGTCCCTGGTTTCAATTCCCAGTACCACAAAAAGAAAGAGATTAATAGATTAATAATTAACTAAAGCCACCCACTCCCACCCCCCACCCCCCCAAAAGCAGCCTGGTACTTTGTCTACAGGATTCCTTTACAGGGTTCCTGGCTTTGAAGTAGGTAAAAAAAAAATGTCACTTCTTTTTATGGTACTAGGGATTGAACACAGGATGATGCACTGCAAAGCTTTGTCCACAGCTCTTTTTATTTTTGAGATAGGGCCTCGTTAAGTTGATGAGTCTGACCTCAAACATGCATTATTCCTGCCTTAGGCTCCCAAATCACTGGGATTACAGGTTTGTACCACAGAGCCCTGCTTGAACTGATTTATTCCTTGGAATAGCTGTTCAATGATTTCTCCTCACTCTTTACACTGAAAATCTTTTTTGCCTCTCTCAATTGGATCTTGCTTTCTGGCTCCTTTGTTTCCTTCACTTCTGGTTTAACCTCTCATTGTAGTAAACAAATATCGTCTGGTAAATTCATGGAAAAAAGATGGTAAATATTTTGAGATCTTAAATGTGTGAAAACAACTTGTTCTAATTTTTCATCTGATTATTAACTCAACTGATATAGAATTCTAGGTTGGTGTATTATTTCCCTATTACTTTGGTAACAAATTATCACAAACTCAGGGTTCAAAACAACACAAATTGTCTGGGGTGTAGCTCAGTGTTAGAATGCCTACCTAACATGCATGAGACCCTGGGTTGTACATTCAGCACTGCAAACAAAACAACACAGAGACACATACACAATTTATTATCTTTCTGTCATAAATCTAAACTCAATTTAAATGGTCTAAAATCAAGGTAGTTCCTTCTAGAAGCTCTAACGTAGAATTGTTTTCCTTGCCTGTTACAGTTTCTAGAAACTACCTACTTTCTTTCATACATGCCCCTTCTAACATCTTCAAAGAATATTAATCCAATCTGTGGCTCAGTCTTTGCATCTCCAATACGTTTTACTTTGGCCCTTCTGCCTCCCTATTTTTAGGAACCTTGTTATAAAGACCCAGATAGTCCATGTTAATCTCCCCTTCTCAGTATCCTTAATTTAATTCCACCTACAAAATTATTTTTGCCATTTAATAAAACATATTCATAGGTCCGTGGGACATTTTGTGGAGGGGGTCATTGTTTAGCCTATTACATTTAGAATTTATTTTTCCCTCAAAATTTGTCTCCAAGATTTTAGTATTCGGTTGAAAAGTATTGTTCCTAATATTATTTGTGATCCTTTGTATACAACGTATTTTTTTCTCTCTGGAAGCTTTTACAATCTTCCCTATTCTATCTTCTGAAATTTCATTGTGATATACATTACTGGATTTCATTTTCTCTTTCATCATTCTAGGTAACTGACGAAACTTTTCAATCTGTATATTCACATCCTACAGTGCTAGGAATTAGTCTTATAGTATTTATTTAATTTCTCATTTTTATTTTCTCATTCTCCAGAACTTTTGTTGCTGATCCCTAACTCTGCAAAGAAAAATATATAAATAGAACTATGTTAGCCTATTTTGGCCCTCCAGTACTGAGCCCTTTAATTTTCTTCTCATCTTTTTTCTATTTTTTACACATCATTTTCTTTTACTGTCTTGGAGATCCTCTGAATTTTAAATTTGTGTTCTATTGACTTAACTTTAACCTTACATCCAGCACAGTGGCCCATACCTTTAATCCCAGAGACTCATGAGACTGAGGCAGGAGGATTGCAAGTGTGAGGCCAGCCTCAGCAACTTAGCAAGACCTTGTCTCAAAATTTAAAAAAATAAAATAAAAAAGGGTTGGGCATGTGGCTCAGTGGTTCAGTGCCCCTAGATTCAATCCCTGGTATTAAATATATTTAATATTAAATAGATAAATAAAATTTACCCTACAATATTTTGAGCTTTTCCTCATTCCTTGGAAGTTTTGATTTAATCAATTGTCATGCCTTCTAAGGGACAAATATCATACTTTAATACATGGAGATTACCACTAGAGTTCCATTAGAGAAAATGAGACAAAGGAAAACCAAAAATAGTGGGTAGTGATGTTTGAATCAATGGTCAAGCTATATTAAAGCATATTAGAGACTGAGCCATTTATGTTCCTTGGCATGTATCTGACTCTGAATCCCCATGGCAAGGCTATCATACGAAGGCATTTATGACACCAAAAGTCACTTTAACATTTGAAACAGCGCAGGTGATGTCATAGATCTTACTTCTAAACACTTTTAGAATAAATATAACCAAATTTTATCTAGAAGAACTTTGTAGATTTTTTTAAATAGTCATTTATTATCTTTTAAATCTGAAGCTTCTGTATACTCATTTTTCTTATACTTCAGTTATAAAGAACAGGGACTCATTCTGTACAAATCATGAAATGGATACTCAATAAATGTTTAAAGAAACACTTTCTAAAATGTGTTTTCTAAAAGTGACAGCATTGGCTCACCTACCAGAAGATTCTATGCTTTTATCTATAAATTATTAGTTTTTATTTAAGAGAAAATCCACCAGATGGCAACCTCATCTTCATGTGAAACATGATGTGCAATCCTCTGCAACCCATTACAGGTTCCTTGAGGCAGATATTCCCTGATTAGTGGCTGATTTCTATAGTGATCCCAGTAAATGGATACTAGGTAGTCACTTGGGAGTGATTGTTGGAAGGTGAAGGTTGGGCAGTTGGCACTCACTTGGGAGTGATTGTTGGAGGTGGAGGATGGGCAGTTGGCACATATTTAGCATCAAGGATGAATTTTTTAAATTTTTTTAATATTTAATTTTTAGTTGGACATAATATATTTATTTATTTAATTTTATGTGGTGCTGAGGATCGAACCCAGGGCCTTGCAAGTGCTAGGCAAGAGCTCTACCTCTGAGCCACAACCCCAGCCCCAAGGATGAAATGTTTTAGTAGAATTTTTTATAAATATTGAGAGCAAAAATAAAGCATATTTCCATGTTGCCCTCTAAATATATTTCTGATTTTAAGCTAAAAAGGAATGATGGATCCCAGATTTTTCTAGTTGGTTCCCTTGTACTTAATGGCAATGTGGTAACTAGGTACTAATGCTTAAAATGCAAACTGTCTTCCCAATTTCTAAACCTGATAGTATGAAGAGTACTGCTGGGGATATTTAACATGTCCCTTATTGTTTTCTGTTTATGAACAACCTGCCCTGAGGTACTAATTAAGCAGAAGACATTATAAATGTTTAGCAAATACTGCTGTGTTTTTCCATACAAATAAATTTGTGGTCAAGGTGAAAAGTTGTTTCTGGGTTGTTTATATGAGTTCCGAATTACTAAATGTATGTGTGACAGTAAATACTCCAGAAAAATAAAATATAATAAACTTGAGATTTTTATTCCTTAATAGCTACACCTATAGTTCTAATGGCATCTGACATTTCATTAATAAATTCATTCCCAAAGTGGCATGTTTCATCTATATTAAAGGATGTCTGTGTAAGAAATTTGTTTGAATTAAATATCTATGATATTTTACAGATTACCTATTTTAAAATTTTTACTATAATTGACTTTGTTTTATATCTGTATACAGATGATCCTCAATGTATAATGGAGCCATATCCCAATAAACCCACTGTAAATTGAAAATATCATATGTTGAAAAAGCATTTAATCTACTGTACATTGTAGCTTAGCAACATAGTACTCTACAGTTTGGGTTGTTTCCCCTGATGATTGCATGGCTCATCTAGGAGTTGTGGCTCACTGTCATTGCCCAGCACCACAGGACAATGTAGGACTAAATAAATACTGTTAACCTGGGGATGCATCAAAATCAAAATTTAAACTTCAGTTTTTACTGAATGTGTATGGCTTTTTGCACCACTACAAAGTTGAAAAATCATAATTCAGACCATTATAAGTTGGAGACTATATTTTCTAAAATGCATATGACTTGAGGGGCTGGGATTTTGGCTCAGAGGAAAAGTGCTCGCTAGCATGCATGAGGCACTGAGTTTGATCCCCAGCACCACATAAAAATTAAATAAAGGTATTGTGTCCACCTACAATTAAAAAATAAATATTTTTTAAAAATAAAATGCATATGACTTGAAAAATATGGATATTATTCTGTCTTATGGATATTTTCAAATAACTTCATTTAGGCATATTTTGTATATAATGCAGTTCACCTGTTTCCCGTGTGCAATTCAATGGTTTTCAGTAGATTTAAATCTGGATTTTTTTTTAAATGGCATAGTTTTGCTTCTTACGCGCTGTTCCTCATTACATGACAAGTGCTCTGAATTTTGGTAGCCCATTTATCTTTGGTTCCTAATGTGCCTGCTTTTAGATGTTATTTACATAAATGAAAGTCAGAAAATCTGACTCTTTTGTGTCTAGGTTCTGTTAGTGTCAGTTTAACAGTGCCCCATCCTTTAGATTGCTGTGGGAGGAATGGGACAGACTCCAGACTCACATCACATTGCAGAGCTGGAATTTTGGCTTCATTTTCTTTCTTTTTTTGTTTTGTTTTGGTTTTATACTGGAGAATGAACCCAGGGGCGCTTAACCACTAAGCCACATCCCCAGCCCTTTTTATATTTTAGAAAAAGGATCTCGCTAAATTGCTTAAGGCCTCACTAAATTGCTGAGGCTGGCTTTGAACTCACAATTCTCCTGCCCCAGCCTCCTGAGCTGCTGGGATTACCGTCAAGTGCCATTGCCTCAGGCTTGGCTTCCTATTTTCAAATAATAAATCTAACCTTCAATATTGCTCACATTATTGGAGCTATCAATTATTATTTTAATAGTGCAGAACTGACATTACATTGAAACATTTCATACTACATAAAAGATTGTTCTTGCTGTTGAAGGAACTAAAAAGTAATTGAAAAAAATTGATCTAAAGTAGAAAGAGGGCTTCTGAAAAGTCACTAAATTCCCTTCACATTTTCTTCTATCCCTTTCATTCCTAACTAATTTTCCTGCCACCTAGATTTCACCTTGTGGCTCAAAGTTCATATCACATCAGCAGAGGATACCAAACATTTAAAGTACTAATACAAATGCTTCTCAAAATCTTGGCAGGGTGAGGGGCTGGATAGAAGTACTTGAAAATTGGGTGACTTTAACACATTTCTCTCACTACTGGATAGATCTTCCAAACAAACAAACAAAAAAAACCCCTAAACAAAGAATAATAAATAATATTAATTAAATAATATAATCAATAATTTAGACTTAATATTTCATCCATCAGTGAATATACTTTTTTCGTAGCAGCACATGGATCCTTCTCTAAAATAGACCATATTTTATGCCATAAAGCAACTCTTAGCAAATACAAAAAAAAATACAGATAATACCCTGCATCCTATCAGAACTTATAGATCATAATGGAATAAAATTAGAAATCAATGATAGAATAAAAAAATAGAAGCTACTGTAACAACTGGAGACTAAATAATACAGTATTGAATGACAAATGGATAACTGAAGAAATCAGGGATGAACTAAAAAGATACATAGAGGTGAATGAGAATAATGATACAACATATCAACATCTGAGACACCATGAAGGCAGTGCTAAGAGGAAAGTTCATTGCATTGAACTCATTCATTAAAAGAATACAAAGTCAACAAATAAATGACCTAATATTACATCTTAAAGCCCTATAAAAAGAATAAATCAACACTAAAAACAGTGGAAGACAGAAAATAATTCAAATCAGAGGTGAAATCAAGAGTTTTACTTTTATTATTATTATTTTAAATTTTTTATTTATTCTTTTTAGTTATACATGACAGTAGAATGTATTTTGACATATCACAAATACATACAATGGAATTTAACTTCCCATTTTTGTGGTTATACATGATGGGGAGTTACACTAGTCCATTTATTCATACATGAACATAAGAAAGTCATGTCTGGGGGCTGGGGATGTGGCTCAAGCGGTAGTGCGCTCGCCTGGCATGCGTGCGGCCCGGGTTCGATCCTCAGCACCACATGCCAACAAAGATGTTGTGTCCGCCGAGAACTAAAAAATAAATATTAAAAATTCTCTCTCTCTCTCTCACTCTCTCTTTAAAAAATAAAAAAATAAATAAATAAATTGAATTGGAAACCACCTCTTTAAAAAAAAAAAAAAAAGAAAGTCATGTCTGATTCATTCTATTGCCTTTCCTATTTCTGTCTCTTCTCCCTTCCCCTTTGTCTAATCCAAATATCCAAAGCCAGCCTCAGCAACTTAGCAAGGCCATAAGCAACTTAGTGAGACCCTGTCTCAAAATAAGTTGCTTCAGACCTGGCTATATTGCTGAAAACTGAGCTAAAGATGAAATTTTAAATAAACAAAGAACCAGAACCTAAAGATTTGGAAATTTCTCAGTATAGTCCTAAAGAATGACAAAAATGAAGGGTTTGGCTGAGCTAAACTTTGATAAGGAGTTATTATAGATTGGTGGAAGCCAGGTGCTATTCATTAAAAAAATGACAGACTGACCCCAAAGGCATTCAGATTAACAGGGCTTCCATCCCTAAAACCGGCCAAGAGTGTCAAGACCTGGGGAATAGAACCATGTCAAAAGAAGGGCCTCAGGTACCCCTAGGACCTTGGCACTCACTGCCCACACTACCTCAAGTCTCTTCTCCCTGAATTCTGACACAACACTTCTCAGTCACCCCAGGCACAACTTCACAGGGCCCAGGTGTGGTGAGGGTGTAAGTGGTAAACCTTAGTAATGCCCTTATGGTGTCATCTCCATCAGAGAGCAAGAGGTGTGGGGGCCTGGCTTCCTCCATCTAACTTCAAAGAATGAAGCCACCTGGAGTCTCAAACACATAGGTTCCAAGCAGAGGGACAATGGAAGGGTGAGACTGCCAGAGATTACCACTAGGGCAAGGTCCAGTGGAGCCATGGGTCTCTATAATTCTGGGGTCTCTGGGGTGTTCCAGCATCCTTCGTTATACAGTGTCTTGCCTAGTGGGGACTCTGTGGTTGCCCTGCCTGCCAAGGTTTACTGTCTATGCCTTGGTCATTAATTCTTGTTTCAATTATATCCATGGCACCTTTAATAAGCATTCTCCCTTCATGAACTATATCTATTTCCAGACCATAAGAAATCCTGGAGGGCTGTGGTTGTGGCACAGCAGTAGAGCGCTTGCCTAGCATGTGTGCAGTGTGGGTTCGATCCTCAGCACCACATATAATAAAAAAATAAAATAAAATAAAGGTATTGTGTCCAACTACAACTAAA
The DNA here is from genome assembly GCF_964194105.1 of Spermophilus citellus. NCBI lineage: Eukaryota > Metazoa > Chordata > Mammalia > Rodentia > Sciuridae > Spermophilus > Spermophilus citellus. Next base: position 109,687,260 of record NC_138190.1, on the reverse strand, counting down.
AAATATTTTAAAAAGGGGGGGGGGGTTGGGGATGTGGCTCAAGTGGTAGCGCGCTCGCCTGGCATGCATGGGGCCCAGGTTCGATTCTCAACACCACATACAAAGATGTTGTGTCCGCCGAAAACTAAAAAAAATAAATAAATGTTAAAAAATTCTCTTTCTCTCTAAAAAAAAAAGAAATCCTGGAAACTCCATTCATTCAAATTGAAACATATCAAAGCACTGCCAACTCAGAAGCCTGTAGCCCAGAGTTTATTCCTAAAACATAGAGCACCTGATATAATCGTATATACAAGCCTCTGGGACTATGCTCCTTTGTTTTGGACACAAATTCCAGGCAATAGAATATCGACACACCAAGAAGTAGAAACCTATTTGATAATGAGATAGAGAGGCTATCTCAATTTAGCATAATCACCAATATTAGAGTGGCAGAGTAAATTCTCCATTGGCATATAGTGCAGGAAAATTTCATAACAGTTTCATCACTGTTTTCCCCTGAGTATAAGAGCATATTTAACAGTGAAAGCATTGAGAAGTCTCCAGTGGTCTTTCATAAATTATGCAACTTATGAAATATTTACATTAATCCCATGTTATCTATACAAATTTTGCTTAGGAATAGCCATGCATCTTTTCTGAATTTACAGTTCTTCCCATTCAGCCTTACAATAATGTTGAGTTAATTATGAAACATGAAAAAAGTTTCCTGGGATTTTTTTTCTATATGTAGGATCCTACCTTGGGAAGACAAAAATCAAAACAATTTGTCAAAAGAGATTAAGATAGAATCGTGAGGGCTGGGGATGTGGCAAGCTCGCCTGGCATGCGTGTGGCCCGGGTTCGATCCTCAGCACCACATACCAACAAAGATGTTGTGTCCGCCGAGAACTAAAAAATAAATATTAAAAATTCTCTCTCTCTCTCACTCTCTCTCCTCTCTCACTCTCTCTTAAAAAAAAAAAAAAGAAAAAAATTAAGGGATTAGGATTGTGGCTCAGCGGTAGAGTGCTTGCCTTGCACATGTGAGGCACTGGTTCGATCCTCATTACCACATAAAAATGAATACACAAAATAAAGATATTGCATCCATCTATAACTAAAAAAATTACTAAAAAAATTAAGGACTCAACAAAGGTGTTAAAATTATTCTTGTTATATGTGAAATGTCTGCTATCAGGCATATTACACAGAAGGTAAATATAATCTCTTATAATCCTTTGCTGAGAGCTTAAAGATGAATTTCTAATTGTTTTGTTTTATTTTAAAGTAGTAACAGATTAACAGGAAATTGCAAAAATAATTGAAACAAATTATAGAGAAGTTCTGCATAGTCTTCTCCATCCTTCCCCAATATTGACATTAACAATTAACCAGGGGCTGGGGTTGCAGCTCAGTGGCAGAGCGATTGCCTAGCAAATGTGAGGTACTGGGTTTGATCCTTAACACTGCATAAAAACAAACAAACAAAATAAAAACATGCTGTCCATCCACAACTACAAAAAAAATTTAAAAAAAACAATTAACCAAATATACAACACTATCAAAACCAAAAAACTGAACCCATAGTGCTTATTCAGATTTCAACAATTATGCATGCATTTGGTGTGTTTCTATGCAACTCTTATCACATGTGTAGACCTGCACAACCACCAGAGAAAACAACATACTCAACTGTACAATCACCCAGACCCCTTCAAATTACTCATCCATAGTCACACCAATCTCCTCTCCCATAGGCAACCATGAATCTCTTCTCCATCTCTATAATTATTCTATTTCATGAATGTTACATAAATAAAATCACACATGACTTCTTCAGATTGGCTTTTTTTCCCTCCACTCAATTCAATGCCCTCGAGATCCATTTAAGTTGTTGCATGTATCAATAATTCATTCTTAATGTTTTCATTGTTTTTACCGCTGAGTGGTTTACTTATCCATCCACCCACTGAAGGGCATTTGGATAGTTTCCAATTTGTTATTATTATGAATAAAGCCGCTGGGAATATTCATATACAAGTTCCTGTGTGAAAATAAGTCTTTATTTCTCTGGGATAAATTCCAAAAGTGCAATTGTCAGATCATAGGATCATATGGCAAGTCTATTTTTAGATTTGAAAATAACTGGCAAAGTATTTATCCAGCGTGGCTGTATCATTGTATGTTCCTACCAGCAGTGTATGAATAATGCAGTTTCTCCACATTCTCATAAGTATTTAGAGTTAGCACCATTTTTCATTAGCCACCCCCTACACACACACCAAGGATGAAATCCTGGGGCAGGTAACAACTGAGCCCTGTCCCCAGTCGTCCCCCCCTTTTTTTGGTACCGAGGATTGAACTCAGGGGGGCTTAACCACTGACCACATACATCCCTATCCCTTTTTATTTTTATTTTGAGACAAGGTCTCACTAAACTCAGTGCTCAAGTGGCCCTGAGTTCAATCCCCAGTAACCCCCTCCCCCACCATCATGCAAAGAAACCAAAAACACTTTATCTTGGACTGAAATCCTGAAAACACCCAGTTCCATAAGGACCCCTCCACAAGGACACCCCCTTCGGCCCCCGCCCCCCCACCACCAGGAAAACCCACTCCCAACAGCCTAATCCTCCCCTCCCTCATTCCCTTATATCTACCCCAGGCTGTAAACTGAAGACTTGTCTCAATTTCCTCTGGACCAAGCTCTGCAGATTTGTCTGGAATAAACCTACATTACTATTGAGCAGTCTATCTGGCATTATGTCCTTCCTGCACTTCTTTCCTTACAAGTTGATGCAGAAACTTGAGGTTCCCACCAGGGACAGCCTCTCCAGGCATTCCCCTGACCTCAACTAGGTCTCTCTCTTTCCCTCTCATTCTCCCTCCTCTCTACCCGCCCGCCCCCCCCCCCCCCCGCAGTTCCTGTAAAGACCATTGCTAGATTTTGCACCACAAACCATTGCTGCTAGTGAGTAAACTCCCTCTGATTCCTGTGGATTCCTTTCATTTTCTGAGGATACTGTTCCCCTGACAAATCCCATCACTGGGTCAGAGAAAACCCTGCCACCACTGGGTGGCAACGACTTACTTTCTTTGGGGATGCCCAAATTGCCTGTCATTCCAAGAAACCAAAATTCTTTGTGGGCTGCCCCTTGATTTTGACTTTTCTCTGCCAGAGTCCCTCGTGGCCCTCTTCAACCCATCTTGTCCAGCAGGGGTTAGACCCCATCAAAGCCTCCACAAGACACCCCCCCCACACACACACTGGGGTGCCTTCTCAAACATATAGAGACCCTGGGTCTCTAAGACAGTCAAACCTGAAAGATTGGTGTTCCTTTTTAATACTGCCTGGCCCCAATATAAGCTGGACAGTAACAGTTACTGGCCAGATAATGGCACCTTTGAGTTTCAAATTCTCTGATCTTGAAAACTTTCTCCACCTCAATAACAAATAGTCCAAGGTTCCCTTCTGTTACCTCAGCTCCAGGCCTTCTGTCAGAATTGCTCAGCTTTCCACATTCTTCTCTATGAAACATGCCTTCCAGTTATCCATAACTCTCCTCCTTCTGTTCCCTCTTCCTCTGATTTTTTGACTCTGTGAATGAATCACTTCCATCTCAGCCTCATAATCAACCTCCTCCTCCTTACACACATCCTCATCCACCTTCACCCCTTCACTCCTGGCCCACACTCTCTCCCCACACTCACTCCTGCAGGCTTCCCCCAACGGAGCCCTGTGCTTCCTCCAAAGTCCTCCCCTTCTGTGAAGCAACAGGAACAGAAGGCATTCCCCCTGTCCATGCCCCATTTTCCCTAGGTGACCTCTCACAGGAAAATATTTAGGCTCTTTTTCCTCAGATCCCACCACCTTTAGGAAGGAATTCCTACACATCATCCACTCTTATGACCTTATCTGGCATGACATTTATGTCATCCTTTCCACAACCTTTTGCCCCCTTATGAACAAATCCATCAAAACCAAGTCAAACTTGGGCGAAATTTTAACACATTTCATTATTCCTGTTACAGAGCAAGACTCACCTGCAGAGTCAAAATGCCAGTTCTTTGCTATCCCCTAGGAAGGATTTAAGGTGAGTGCCTCCTAATAGTAGGCAGGAGTCTAACAGAGGGGAAAGAAAAAAGGAAAGGACATTTTCAAGAGTGAAACAGAGGGCTGGGGATGTGGCTCAAGTGGTAGCGCGCTCGCCTCGCAAGCGTGCGGCCCGGGTTCGATCCTCAGCACCACATACCAACAAAGATGTTGTGTCCGCCGAGAACTAAGAAATAAATATTAAAAATTCTCTCTCTCTCTCTCTCTCTCTCTCTCTCTCTCTCTCTCTCTCTCTCTCTCTCTCTCTCCTCTCTCACTTTAAAAAAAAAAAAAAAGAGTGAAACGGAGAGCGGAGAGTGTGGGTCCACTCAGAAAGAAGAAGGATGATGCACCCACCTTGCCCTCCAGTTTCATTTGGGGTTCCAGGGGAGTTTACAGAGTATCATGCAGTGGTCAACCTCTGGACTTTTGACTGACAATAGGATTGCATTCCACTTTCAAGCCTGGGGAGGGGGGGAATTGCATTCTAAAGATCAAAAGGCAGGGCTGGGGATGTGGCTCAAGCGCTCACCTGGCATGCCTGTGGCCGGGTTCCATCCTCAGCACCACATACAAACAAAGATGTTGTGTCCGCTGATAACTAAAAAAAAAAAAATAAATATTAAAAAAAAATATATAAAAAAATAAAGATCAAAAGGCAACTCTGAGTCACCTTGGCCCCCTGGGCATTGTTCTTATAGGTTTCGAGGTGGGTGGGCTGCAGTTCTAATTATGTGGGCTTTCCAGAGAGGAGTCTGTGGGTCTACATTCCACCCTCGTGCAGACAACGCATTGTTTTCTGAAGAATACAACATTCTGTTGACTTAAGCTAGGGCAGGGTCAGAGAGGCTCCAGGTAAATAGCTTTCTAAATAAAGCATGTGAGAGGTCAGACTACAGAATAATCCCCCAGCCTCATGCTCCTGCTGCTCATTTCTCTCTGCTACCTATCATGTCTATTCACATTCTCTTTTATAATCTGAAACAATCAGATGCTGTAAAAAATAATGCAATCTTTTTACCTTTATAAACAAAAACATAAGCATTACCTTATATAACCAGATTTATTTCTTTTACTATTATTGCTGATAAGTAGCAGGCAAGCAATGGGAACAGCAGGTTAAGGAGATAATTCTATACACCAGGCCTACTGTGCTGAACCCCCATCCCTACCCACACACAAGCTTTCCTTTAAAAGAAATCTACCTAAGGTTGATCTGACCCTGCCCTGGCTTAAGGCCAGAGGATATGTTACTACTCCTCCACAACAACCAATCATCTGTGGGAGAGATGGTACAAAGAACAAAAGTTACACTACTGGAATGAACTTTATGACTTTTAGGCAGACCAGATTCTAAGACCCAAGTAGCAAGGGTGATTAGAAGCAAAGCCCATCAGTCAGAAAGTCTATAAGAACAAGTTCCAGTTAGAACTGGTCAGAAAGGGCCAAGGTGACCCAGAGTTTTCTTTAGATTTTTAGCACATCATTATAATAGTAAATTTTCCCCTACATGGAATACAACTATTGTGGGCACTTGAAAATCTGATGCAATCCTGCTGTCAGTCAAAGGTCCAGATGTTGACTTGGACAGGACTCTGGAAAGTTCCCTAAGACCCCCCAGTAAAACTGGAGGGCAGGGGCTAGGGATACAGCCCAGTTGGTACAGTGCTTGCCTCATATGCACAAGGTCTTGGGTTCCATCCCTAGTACCACCAAAAAAAAAAAAAAAAAAAAAAAAAAAAAATGGAGGGTAGGATGGCACCCATCCCTCTACTCTCTTGAGAGTACCCACTTTCCTCCCTTGAGAGTTTTCCATTTTCCATTTTAATAATTTTTTGCCTGCTGCTATGTATGACTCACTTGAAATTCTTCAGTCAAGTTTGCAAGAATCAGTGGTTGCAGACCCCCATGCTTCAGCTTTGTAGACAGATCTTATAACTCTTATGGTTTCAACCACTTGCATTAATTTTACCTTTTAATCAATGTAGTTAACTTTATTTCACAGAAAAAAACTGGGAGGTAAATAACTGAGAAATGTCATGCACTAGCATTTTAGCAGACTAACAAAATTTATAAATACACCATTTTCTATGGCCACACATTTCTCTTTTACACTTTAAGATGTCCAAAAAATCCATTCACATGGCCAAGGACTTAGCCATCCTATAATGTATTCAAAAAAAGAAAAAGAAACAAATGTGTGTCAGTTTCAAATTATGCTTAGCAATCTTTTTTTCAGTATTGCATTTTACTTAGATAGCCAAGAAAAATATACTTGGCCTTATACAAACTATGAGGTGCAGTTTTCTGGTAAAGCACTTTTCTTGTCTCTATTACATGAGTTGATTTGGGCATTGCCATGGGCCCTCCAAAACTGTTCAAGTATAATTTTAAAATAAGTAAAATCCTCATACTCAGAAAATAGAAAATGAATACATGTCAAAGATTTCAGTAAGATGTCATAACTAGACTCTTGAGGTATATGTAGTTCAGTAGTATAGTGCCTGTCTAACATGAGCAAGGACCTGGATTAGATTTCCAGCTCCACAGACCAAACAAAAAGTTGTCATTACTTGGTCAAACACCATTTGAAAACATAGACTATTGATAGAAAGACAACAATGTTGGATTAGATACAAACCGAACAATGTCCAACAAGGACATAAAACTTTGGGGGTCATTTACTCATCAGACAGAAATTGTTTAAGACTTGACAAAAAGTATGTATGCAACTTCACTAAAGTGAAGACCTTAAATAAGAGTGAATTGAATGAATTATCAATCTGGGTCCCCAGCTTAAAGCTCAGCAAATTACAGCCTGTGGGCTAATCTGGCCACTCTTATTAGTATATGGCTTATGATTGTTCTCATGCTATAATTGCAAAGTTGAGTATTTGTGACAGAGACAATATGATCCACAAAGGCAAAAATATTTATTTTTGGCTCTTTACTGTCTGAATCCATACAGAAAAGTTTTCTAAAGATCATTGTAGACAATCCTTGGGTTTCTTATGAAGTTGAAAACTTGTGACCCCATTTTTTTGCATTATATCTATATTTGGGATATTTTCCAATACTGCTCTGATTCTGCTATGGTGGAAAGGCTATCTCCTTTTATGTTTATATATTTTGTTTTTAAATCTGTTATAACATCATAATGTAGTATTATAATCTTTCCCCTACTAGTGTAGCAGGAAATGAAGGTCAGAATGAAGTGGCACCCCCTTTCTCCACAGAAAAGTCTTAACTGGGCTTCTCCAGAAATCTTCACCATGGCTGATTTTAGGACTGTCAGCAAAAGAGTCTCTGCAAAAGAGTTCAATGTAGATAAACTTTGTATTTTCGTGCCGCCCTGTTTTACTTGGCCACTGGCCGGGAAGATACCAACACTCCAGGTGCTGGACACCCCCTTACTAGTTTCTCACAAACATGTATCCAGTATAGTAGTTTGTAGAAACGTGCAAACAAGGCCTCTGGCCTTGAGCTGGGCTTCACAGAGATGTCTACATTTTTAAGATATGTTACCAATTGGGCTCCGTGGTAAAAGCTGGCAGGGGGAGGAAAGAAAGGGGACAAGAAACTCTCCCCTTCTCAGGTGTTGTCCTTGAAGGGTTAACTTACCCAAAACAGTGAAAGAAAAAGCTGCTTTTATGTGAACTTCTGCAGACTGTGAACTTCTGAGGCTCTCCCCTTACATGCTGGGTATAAAACTTTGAAACTCCCTGAACTCGGGGTTCAGGGGATTAATTGATTACAGAAAAAGCTGTGCCCTCTGAACCTGGCTGCAGTCAAATAAAAGTGTTTCCTGCTATGTTCAGTGCCTTGCCTCATTTATCCCTACAACATGAACACCAAGATTGGGATGCACAACTTTATTAGTGGCACCACAGCCCAGAGGGATAATTCACGAAGTCTGAGCCCTGAGCACCGTGGGACTTTTACTTTTATACAAAAGCAAGTTTGGGGTACATCAAGGCAAGTGAGTTAGTTCAATTCTATTGGAGGGTACAAGCTTGTCAACAGCTGAGGGACTCTTAGCTCATACAGCTTAGGATCTTTTACTACACTAAGCCTAAAAGGGGATTGTTCTGTCCCCACTAATTTGTTTCCTGCTTCTGCTACTGTGGTTATTATAGGTATCTGTTAACTGCTACAAGCCTCTATGGTTAAACGTAAATAAGCAGAGCTGCTGTGTGTCAGGGGGAAAAACCACAGCCTGTCAGCTCTTAAACTGCTAAAGTTACATTATTTCCTACCACACTAGATTTAAACTTATTGAAAACATCTTATTCATCTTTATATCTGCTATAGCACTTAGAACAATGTCTTGCAAATAATAGCTATTGAATAAATCTATGTTAAAATGAATTATATTAAGACTAAAATGTTAATATAAAGTCTCAGGGAAGCCTGCAGTTTCATATTGCTTAGAAAGAACTGGGTGGCTGAAAGGTGGATGAAATCCTATGTAAAATTATATAAATGCCAAGTATTATAAATACTTTGGCTGAATTTTTATCTCAAAGCATATGATAATCTATCTATAATGTACCACAGTTTCTCTGTATGAGATGAATAGTACTTACCAGTTAATCTAACTATTCAGAATATTCATAGACTCAGGGTAGTTTGCATTTCATTAGCATTTTGTTTCTTTGTTTTGTGGCACTAGAGATTAAATCCAGGAGCACTCTACCACTGACTTATACCACCAGCCTGTTTTATTTTTTATTTTCAGACAGGGTCTCACACTTACCGTTTAAGTGTGAGACCTCAATCTTGCCATCCTCATGCCTCAGCTTCCCAAGTAGCTAGGACTACAGGTACCTACTTAGCACTTTCTAAAAATTAACATATTTAGTTCATAAATGTTTATTCAGTATTGACAGTGGGAAAATTACTGCAAACCAGTTGATGTAATAATATATTATAATTGTTGGGAAAAGTATAAACGGCAGCCGTACCCCAGAGAAAAAACCCCAACATGGCGCCTAAGGACTTCTCCTTCCTACCTTCTTCTTCTCTGCAGTGGCGCGAAAAGTTCCCGCCCTTGTGAACTCTCCCGCCGGCGCCAATTTCAAACCTCGCTGGCGGGGAACCTTAGCCCCAATGAGAACTAATGCCTGGGCGCGGGAACTGATATCTGGAAGAACTTGCCAATAAACGGGTGGCCTGCCATTTATCTAAGCCCTACCATCTCCCCTTTAGTTCTATATAAGCACACAGCTTTTTGCAATAAAATTGGAATTCTCCCGGCGAAGTGTCTTTGCGTGGGGAATTCTTTCAATAATAAATAAAAAAAAATTGTAAATAGCCAAGCACAATGGTACATGCCTATAATCCCAGCAATTTTGGAAGACTAAGATAGAAGAATTCCAAATTCCAGGTCAGCCTTAGCAACTCAGCAAAACATTGTGTCTAAATAAAAAACAAAGGGGCTGGGGTTGTGGCTCAGAAGTAGAGCACTTGCCTAGCACATGCAAGGCCCTGGGTTCAATTCTCAGCACCACATAAAAAATAAAAATAAAGATGTTGTGTCCACTGAAAACTGAAAAATAAATATTAAAAAATTCTCTCTCTGTCTCTGTCTCTCTCTCTCTCCTTTCCTCTCTCTCTCTCTCTTTAAAAAAAAGAATATAAGTAATGGGGCTGGGGATATGGCTCAGCGGTAGAGCACTTGCCTAGTACGTGCGAGGCCCTGGGTTCGATCTTCAGCACCACATAAAAATAAATTAAAAAATAAAGGCTTTGTGTCCAACTACAACTAAAAAAATAAATATATATATAGCTTAAAAAAGAATATAAATGTTACCGCTGTTGACCAGTGACGAGTCCTTGCTTCCCCGATGTTGAAGAATACCACCAAAGAAGCACGCCGAGGCAAGGTCAGAGTAGAAATTAGAAGTTTATTAAAGGACAGCGGAAAAGACTTCTCCCCTCCTGGAGGAAGAAGGGGACCCAAGAGGTGGAATCCCTGGAAATGCGGTTGTCTCCCCTTCTTATAGTTTTGGGGATGGAATGTAGGTTGGAAGGCCCGAGGGGTGGGACACTTCTTTGTGAAGGGCTATCTTTAAGTTTGCTGGGGGCTGTTCATTAACACTTCTTTGAGGTGGACTTTGGCCTAGGGCCTTTTCAGGACTTCATTAACATTCCATGAATTGTCCTGTGTTTTCCCTGAGTCATTCTCAGCATGGCCTCCATTTTAGATTTTACTCGGTATTAGACCCGATTTACCTAACTACACTGACTACCTAACTTTAAATCTGGCTTCATAAGTTACAATAAATGATGAAGAGGATGTGGAGAAAAAGGAACACTTTTACACTGATGGTAGGACTGTAAGTTAGCATAGCCACTATGGAAATTCATGTGTCGGTTCCACAAAAGACTAGGAATGGGCTGCTGCATGTGGTGGCCCACACCAATAATCTCAGCAACTCTGGGAGGCCAAGGCAAGAGGATCACAAGTTTAAGGCTAGCCTCAGCAACTTAGTGAGGCCCTTTCTCAAAATAAAACAAAAAAGGCATGGGATGTGGTTCAGTGGTAAAGCACTCCTGGGTTCAATCCTCAGTACCAAAAAAAAAAAGAGCAGGACTGAGTTTCCCAAACAAGAAGCAAAATAATAATAGTAATAATGAAAAGACCCCCAGACCCTCAAATCCCCCGTCCAAAAGAACTAGCGTCACACTGGCTGCAAAAGCAAGAGGCAAGTTTATTAATACACAGGCGCCTGCGGGTGCACAGCAAAACCTCAGCCCAAGCTTTGGTGAACTGGCACACCGGGCTTTGGGGTACAGATCTTTTATAGGGAAAAAGGAGTTGTTTTCCACCTAGCACAATAACAGGTGTTTTTGAATCCAGCATACACGTCACTTAAAGGGTAAACTTGTTTTTCACTATGATAAACTTGTTTTTCACTATGATAAACTTGTTTTTCACTATAGGTTCCCGAAAAACTCATAAATCTCACAGGTTTATATTTTGTTTCCTCCCTGTTCCCGCTTATGATCCCAGTTTGCTCAAGCATGTCCTGTGATGTGGGCAGGGTGCCCTTTCTAACAGGTCATGTGGTGAGCTCACCTGTTTACTGCATACTTTCTACTTTTCATAATCGGGCCTTAGGTTATGGGGCTGGGGTCTTTCAATAATAATAATAATAAATATGAAATATACTATTTCAGCATGAGATGTTTGCCAATACATATGCATTTTTTGGTTGTATATGGAAACAATACATTTATTTTATTTATTTATTTTGATGTGGTGATGAGAAACAAATCCAGTGCCTCACATGTGCCAGACAAGTGCTCTACCACTGAGCTACAACCCCAGCCCAAATATGCATTTTTAAAATAACTTTAAGCACACTTAAATTATTCTACTGCTTCTTCAAGTTTACCTGAGCCTAAATTTTTTCAAAGTATTTATTTATTTATTTTTGCATTACAATTCTTAACTGAGCCTAAATTTTTATACAAAGGGTTTTTTAAAATTTTTTTTTCCAGGGGCTGGGGATGTGGCTCAAGCGGTAGCGCGCTCGCCTGGCATGCGTGCGACCCGGGTTCGATCCTCAGCACCACATACCAACAAAGATGTTGTGTCCGCCGAGAACTAAAAAATATTAAAAAAAAAAAAAATTTTTTTCCAAAAGGATTATTCAGTTAATGTCCGATGAATTCTTTTTTAAAAACTACCTAAATGGGTAAATCATTTTAGATATGTAAGAATGTGATTTAGCTGACAGTTAACAATTCAACTTCAAAAAGCAGCTCCTAGTTTTCTCCATGGACTTTCTAACACAAATTAATACCAATTAAAGTACAATCTTTCCACTAGGGTTTGGGCCATCTTTTTTCTAATTATGGCATAAATCCCTCAATGGAAAAAAAAAAAAAAAAAACTTCATCTGTTAAGAAGTAATTCCCAAGAGAAACCTTAAATCTAGAAGAACACCACTTATTATTATACATTTTTCAATACCTTTGCCAATGGAGGCATGCATCAGTCATTACATGAAAATGATGGAGGATAAGGACAACATAAACTTCATTTGAACTAAGTAAAAGCACTGCGTAGGGATGGGGCTCCATGGTAACTGTTGAGAGCCACAGCCAAAGGGGCCCCAGCAAACTTCCAGCTGCCAGCAAACTTCCAGCTGCCGGCTGATGATTGGTTCACAGCGGCCCCAGCAACATCTAGCTGATTGGCTCCTCTGCGGTGATGCTCATTGGGCTGTTTCCCTGCCCTTCAGACTGCCAGCTTATGATTGGTTCACAGCGGCCCCAGCAACATCTAGCTGATTGGCTCCTCTGTGGTGATGTTCATTGGGCTGTTTCCCTGACCTTCAGACTGCCAGCTGATGATTGGCTCACAGCGGCCCCAGCAACATCTAGCTGATTGGCTCCTCCACGGAGCTGCTCATTGGGGGACTTCTTTGGCTCCGCCCATGCAACCCAGCCAATCGGCCTCAAGAGCAGGAGGATTGTGGGAGGTGGAGAGGCTGGTGTGGGGGTGAGAGGCTTGTGGGAAGCCGGTGGTGGCAGTTGGGCTCTGAGGGTTTTTTCCTGAGGAGCTGTTTTGTTTGGCGTGTGTAGTTCTAAAAATAAAGTTAGTTTCTTTTGACAAGTGGCTCCTGAATTGTGCCCAGCTAACAGCTGGCAGGGGGAGGAAAGAAAAGGGAGAGCTTGGAATGGCCATTTGACCCCTTCTCAGGTGTTGTCCTTGAAGGGTTTACTTGCCCAAAACAGTTAAAGAAAAAGTTGCTTTTATGTAAACTTCTGCAGACTGTGAACTTCTGAGCCCCTCCCCTTACATGCTGAGTATAAAACTCTGAAACTACCTGAACTCAGGGTTCAGGGGATTAATTGATTACAGCAAAAGTTGTGCCCTCTGAACCTGGCTGTAGCCAAATAAAACTGTTTCCTGCTATCTTGCCTCATCTGTCCCTACAACACTAGTGGTATCTAAATAAAGGTCTTAGTTTTTTTTAGATACATGTAACATACTTTAACTTATTATTATTTATGATTATGCACTGAGATTCTAATTGTAAATATAAATAAACAATTTTTCCAGGAGGTAAAGGGCTGATCTTGCTATAAAGTGAAGCTACCCAATTGAAATCTACCTTTAATTCTGAAATATTCTTAGTCTCACAGAGGTCTAAGATCCATTGTTTAAGACTTGCTTTCCAATAGTTGCTAACTCCAATAGTTGCACTCAGAGAGGGACCAAACAATTTTAAAGGACCTACTAATTACTAAATACTCTTACACATTTCAATTAATGCTAACAAAAGTGTGAGGAAGACTTATTACTGCTACATAAATGAAAATAGTTCAAAGCTACAAAGGCAACAGAAAAATTAAAGTAGACATAAACATGGTTTTTCTGAATTCAACATTTTTTTATACCAGGGATTGAAGAGGCACTTTACCACTGAGCTACATCCCCTTAACAGGGCCTTTGAGGTTTTTTTTTTCTTTTTAAAGAGAGAGAGAGAATTTTTTTAATATTTATTTTTCAGTACTTGGCGGACACAACATCTTTGTGTGTGGTGCTGAGGATCGAACCTGGGCCACATGCATGCCAGGCGAGTGCGCTACTGCTTGAGCCACACCCCCAGCCCTTTGAGTTTTGTCTGGAGTTGGGTCTTACTACAGCAGCTCTAATACTGAACTCCAAGACAAAATCCTGTGCTAGCTTTTGTGTCCAGCTTCCCAGTAATAGAGTCTTGCTCTCTGTTCAGCTGCCCATGTTTAGGTAAGGAATGGTAGAGGCATTTAGCTGCCTGGCTAAACAGTTCCAGCAGCTCAGTCCATATAGTCCATATTGGCCTGAGTATAGCAATCCTGGGGCTGCCTGACACCTGGTTTCACTGTGATGATTCTGGGATTGGGTTAAGGCCTGGACTTAATTCCCATTTTCTCCTTCAAGCAGGAAGTCTCGCTCCCCTGGTTGGTTAAAGTTGGGAGAGAGACACCAGCAGCTCTCTCCTTACTTCCTTCTTGAATGAATTTTTAAAAATTATACTAAACTCCCTATTGTGATCTCTTACCAGGCTTTCTAAGCTCTTAAGAATGTAGTTTGGCCTTTGATTAACTGCTCAAACTGGTTTGTTTCTAGGGAGACAGTCGCTATAGGATTTTACTCACTTTTTTTTTCTTTTGGCACCAGGGATTGAATCCAAAAGCACTTAACCCCTGAGCCAATCCCCAGCAAACCCTCCCCCCACCCCTTTTTGAGACAGGGTCTCACTAGGTTGCTTACAGCCTTGCTAAATTTCTGAGGCTGGCTTTGAACTTGTGATCCTCTGCCTCAGCTTTTGCTGGGTTTATAGGGGGTGGTGCCACCATGCCTGGCCTTTTTTTCAATCTTTTTTGAGAAAAATTGAGATTCTCAAAGAATAATCAACTCGGCCTCAAGACTGCAACTTTCTGAAAACAATGATAAACTAAAGGTATAAGCATACTAATAATTTCTGTTGATGACCGAATAAGTGTTTTTCAGCTTTTTGAAAAAATGGTAAATTCTAGGAGACAATGAGGTTTTCACTTTCAGGCTGTAAGGTACTAATGAAGGAAAACAAACAAAAGGCCCGTATAACAAACACCTAGAATAAAGGATGATTGGGCAAGTCTTTTGTTTTCTTTCTTTTTTTTTTTTTTAATATAGCCATTTTTTTTTAAGAGAGAGTGAGAGAGGGGAGAGAGAGAATTTTTCAATATTTATTTATTTATTTTTTTAGTTCTCGGCGGACACAACATCTTTGTTTGTATGTGGTGCTGAGGATCAGCCGCACGCATGCCAGGCGATCGCGCCACCGCTTGAGCCACATCCCCAGCCCCAAGTCTTTTGTTTTCTTGATCCTCATAAATTGGTGTTCAGCAATATGGTGTTGCTGTCAGCTTCATCAAGGCTGCTTTGTGTGCCTCTGCTGGCTAATGCCAGTGTTCATAAATCAGGCAGTGTTATTGTTGCTAGGGAACATTGTAGTTACCTTCTACTAACCCAATCAATTTTGAAAAAATAATCCAATAGCAAATTTCATTTGTGAGTACATGTTCTGAACATTCCAAGCTGAATAAAATCATAATAAATAATATGTAAGACATTATGATCATGACTAGTATATGTTAAGGATGTGTAAGTCTGTATTATGCAGATGCCACTCTAATTTATTAATATATTATGCTATGGTAGAGGTCAACCAGGGTCTTTTAAAATCCACGTGGTCAGCCAATTCTAATACTTTCAAGTGCTTTGCTCTTTTCAGTTGTGAGGACACATCAGCTTAGTTTAATAGGCCTGCTTTCCAAAGGGCTATTTGATTTATTTCTTTTGGCAATTCAGCTTTCAGTCTGAGTAAATAAAATAAATAAATGCTTGTATTTAAATAGCCAGATTCTCCACACCAAAATGATAAGTGGAATTCTGGAATGAGAATAGATTTATCTTAGGGGCTGATTACTGAAGTAAATTTGAAACAATGAAGAAGATTTAACACTTTCCCCCATTATCCACTATTAGGAGGTGAAGATACAGAATCTTCATTACAAAATCAATACTCTCCCCTCTATTATGACTTGATCCTTTAGATATGATGTCTAAATGAATTTTTGCTGATATAATTTAGGTTCTAATTAGTTGCTTTGCAGTTTAACAGAAAGAGATTATCCTGGGTAGACCTGAACTAATCAGCTGAGCCCTTTAAAAGAAGACACCAGCCAGGGGTAGTGGTGCAGGCCTGCAATCCCCAGGGGCTCAGGAGGCTGAGGAGCATGAAAAGGATAGAGAATTCAAAACCTGCCTCAGCAAAACCGAGATGCTAAGCAACTCAGAGAGACCCTGTCTCTAAATAAAATACAAAATAGTATTTTATGATGTGATGTTGCTCAGTGGTCAAGTGCCCCTGAGTTCAAACCCTGGTACAAAAAAAAAAAAAAAAAAGATATCAGGCGGCAGTAGACACACTCCTGCTTGGCTTTGAAGAGCCACAGTGAGTTCAGCAGTTGCAAGGAAATGAACCCTGCTTACAACCACAGGATCTAGGAAGAGAACCCAGGCCTCAAAAGAGATCTCAGCCCTGGGGCAGCACTTTGATTACAATGTAGTAAGATAAATATCAGAGATCCAGCTAATCCATGCCCAGGCTCCTAAGCAACTGGAATTAAATATATATGACTAAGAATAGTGAATGGTCAGCAATTAGCACCAATTGAGGTCTTGTTCAAATGCAGAAACTACACCTGGAGGCTAACCCATATAAATACTAAAGAGCACCAACAAGGCCTATTTCAAATGTAAAAAAACTAAGAGGCTCACCTGTTCGAACTTTCCAGCCAACTCCTTTTTCCCAGAGGCAGGAGTGAACCCAGAAGGAAGTTAAGGGAAGGATTAAAACTCAGGTTAGGGGGCTGAGGATGTGGCTCAAGCGGTAGCGCGCTCGCCTGGCATGCGTGCGGCCCGGGTTCGATCCTCAGCACCACATACCAACAAAGATGTTGTGTCCGCCGAGAACTAAAAAATAAATATTAAAAATTCTCTCTCTCTCCTCTCTCACTCTCTCTTTAAAAAAAAAACTCAGGCTAAAGGACACAGCGAATACTTTTTCAATGCTTTTTTGTTATTGTTTTTAAAATATTTTTTTAGTTGTAAATGGATCTTTTATTTTATTATTTATTCATTAATATGCGGTGCTGAGGATCAAACACCAGGGTCTACCACTGAGCCACAACTCCAGCCCCTTCAATGTCTTTTTAACATAAATTTTGCTCCCTGCTCTACCAAAACCAACAACAAGCATACCAAAAGGGGTTTTTCTGCAATCTCACATGGAGGGAGTGTAAGGAACCGGCAAAACGTCGGAGGAAGAGACCACAAGAGACTGGCTTCATGCAATTGGCAGAAGGGGATTTATTGATTCAGCATGCTGAGGCTCCAGGCTCACTCAGGAAGATAGAGCAGCCCAGAGCCCCGGGCAGGGGTTGAGCAGTGCTTAAGTACACTTTTTGAGGAGGGCGGGGGCTTTGCATACATCACAGTCTCTTCCATACAACCAGGGAAAATCAAACAATAATTCTTAGACTTGATTAGTACATTCATTGGCGGGAACAGGCTGGGTGGGGGTGATTGGTCACTTCTAAGTGGGGTACACATTCAAACTGATTGGTTCTGGGGCCTGGATGCCTACGTGCTGGGTTACACAGGGTCCTAAGTTATTGAACAACCAGAGGATCAGGGGAAATATTTACTGGGCAGTTCGGGTATTGTCCTAACAGCTACAGGAATTTAACCCAGGCTTTGCAGTTTAGAAGCAGGTTTACAATGCCTGGTCCTTTACATTTTAACTCAGGCTTTGCAGCTTAGAAACCTTACCCTTTCAGGGAGTTCTCTCTGTTCTTGCTCAAATGAATCCTGCTCTGTTTACTATTCCCTTCTGTTATCATCCATGGATTTTATTCTAATTTTGTCAGACATGAACCCATAAGGAAATTGGTGAAGCAGGGAATCTAATTTCATCTCAAAATCCTCATTTCATATATAAGTATATATATTTAAGCTGATAGATTTGTGGTGTTCTCTTACAGAGCAATAGAAAATTAATGTATCCTCCTCTCCTCCAAGAAGAATTGCCCTCCCACACAAATGGATAAACTGATATTTAATTAAATGAGTAAGGAAGGAAACAAACAAAAAACCCCACAGGAATAGTTTATGGTCTTGGTTAGGATAACTGGTTAGGCATATTTTGAATAGCTGATGGTCTGGGGATATAGCTCAGTCGGTAGAGTGCTCCCCTCTTATGCATAGGCCTTGGGTTCAATCTCCAGCTCCACAAAAAAAATGTGTGAGTAATAATTGATCCTCTTCTAATCAAAAATAATAATGACATCTTAAATAAATATGATATCCTTTGGGGTTTGTGTTTTTTTTTTTTTTTTGGTTTTGCATTTATCAAAGGAATACATATTCCTTTTAGAAAAGTTGGAAGCCACAGAAAGGCACACCATTAATATTCAAGGATTTCACATTAGTTTTGTCTGTAAGCATATTTTTCATATACCATCATCATCCTTGCCTACCACTGATCACCAGTTCCTAGAATGGTGCTTGTTACATGATAGATGCTAAGATAATATTTACTGAGCATAGAAGGATGAATAGATAAACAATTTTGGTTTTTGTTGTTCTTTATGCATATTATGTAGCCATAATTCTTGTAAATTTTTCCACATCAAGAATGGCTAATGTAATTCCTAAAGAAGGGGTAAGCAATGCACAATATCCTATGTATAATAGAATACCTGTGACAAGTCACACAATTGGAAAACAGAAGGTTACTAAAGAATGATCTAGCCATTGGTTCATTCCAGTTTACAACTTGTCAGGCGTGGCAGAGCACACCTGTAATACCAGTAGCTCAGGCGGCTGAGTCAAGGAGGATTGCCAGCCCCAGGAAAAACGAGGCACTAAGCAACTCAGTGAGACTCTGTCTCTAAATAAAATACAAAATAGGGCTGAGGATGTGACTCAGTGGTCGAGTACCCCAAGTTCAATCCCTGGTACCCCCAAAAGTTTACAACTATCCAGATCTTTAATGACTTTGAAGAAGGAAATAAGTCTTTCTAATTACTCTCAGACAGTAATTATGGTAACTAAAAGAAACTCTTTTTGTTACTAAAGTTAAAGATATTTGGCATAGAAAATTTCAGATTTTTACAGTGCATGCATGCATGCATGTATTTTTTAAAACAAAGGAGCATATGGTCTATAGTGTTTTGTAACTGGTTTTCTTTCACATAACAATGTATCATAAAATTGTCATATGTTAAATATTTGTATAGAACAGGGAGCACACATAGTATATATATTCATGAACCAGGACAACCCTCTAAGATCTGGTATAAAACAAGAGTGCTCACTTTTATTACTCTATTTGACATTATACTATAGGTTCTGTCCAGTGAAATCAGACAAGTAATGGAAATAAAAGGGCTCCATATTTGAAAGGAAAAAAACAAAGCTATCTTTATTCTCAGGGAATGTGAGTGTCCATATAGAAAATATGATGGAATCCACTAAGAAGCTACTAGAACTAATACATGAGTCTATCAATTTTTCAGCTTATAAAATCAATATACAAAAATCAATTGTATTTTTATATATTAGCAATGAACTGACAAGAATTGAAATTGCAAAAGCAAGGCCATTTATAATAGCACTTAGGAATCAAAAATTCCTAGACACTTAGGGATAAATACATAAGGATGAAGCTAATGAAAGATATGCAAGACCTATACATTAAAAACTATGAATCATTGCTGAAAAAAATGAAAGAAGACATAAATGGAACAAAATAACTTGTTTATGTATCAAATGACTCAATATTGCTAAAATGTTGATTTTAACAAATAGATCTGTAAATTCAATGCAATCTCAAATAAATCCTGTTTTTTTTTAATAAGAAATTGAGAAGTTGGTTCTAAAATGTATGTGAAAATTCAAAGGATCTAGAAAAGGCAAAACCAGTCTGAAAAGGAAGAACAAATTTGGAGGCCAATACCACCTGATTTGAAATCTTATTATAAAACTACAGTAATCAAGTCAATGTGATAGTGTTATCCAGACAGACAAATAGAGCAGTGGAACAGAATAAATTCCAAATATAGACTTGTTATGCTCAAATTCGGGACCCCCAAAGACCACCAGAGACCCAAGATCGATGTAAGCAGCAAAGAGGTGTTTATTGCCAGCTAGCTCGGTCCTCCACGCACACACACAGCAACTGGTGACGCTGAGAGGCCCGGAGCCCAAGGTTTGCAGCATTTTTATACATTCTTTGGAGAGGACAGGGACTTCACATACATCATAGCAAATCATCACACACCGCGGGAAAATCAAATAACAACTCTAAAACATGATTAGCACATTCACTGGTGGGAACAAGTTGGGTAGGGGTGATTGGTCAGTACAAAAGGGGTATTCATTTGAACTGATTGGTTTAAGCCAAGAGGGGTGTACGTGCTGAACTACATGGTTTCCCAACTTGTTATCAACCATCATAAAATACTGGGAGGGTCATCTGGCATCCCAGGTATTTCCCTGTCTCATGCTGATTGGTGGCTGCTAGGGGGCTGCTATGGATCCCCACCTAGCCTGACTGAGTCAGGGACACCTGGCGCAGCAGATCTCTCCTGTTATTTGTAGATAAACAACTTAGCAGGGTGGGAATGTGCCTAGGAGTGTTCTGTGGGTTTTTCCAAGGACAAAGACATGTCCCTTCCTTGGACAGGCTTTGCTCTGAGATAGAGGCTGGTTTTTCAGACTCACATATATAGACAATTGACTTTTTTTCTCTTTTCTTTTTTTCCTGTCTTTTTTTAAGTACTGGGTACTAAACCCAGGAGCACTCTACCACTGAGCCACATACCCATCCCTTTTTATTTTGAGACAGGCTCTTGCTAAATTGCTAAGGATGGCCTCAGACTTGTGATCCTCCTGCCTCAGCCTGTTGAAGAGCTGGGATTACAGGAATGTGCCACCATACCCCACTGGACAACTGATTTTTGACATGGGGACAAAAGCAGTTCAACAAAAAAGATTGTAGTTTTAACAAATGCTGCTAAGGGCTGGGGATGTGGCTCAAGCGGTAGCGCGCTCGCCTGGCATGCGTGCGGCCCGGGTTCGATCCTCAGCACCACATACCAACAAAGATGTTGTGTCCGCCGAGAACTAAAAAATAAATAAATATTAAAAATTCAAAAAAAAATTAATAAATGCTGCTAAAACAAGTGGCTAGCCATATACAAACATAACAAAATACCTCATCTAAACCTCACATCTAAATGCATGTATGAATATATCAAAATGAATTCCACTTTTATATATAATTATAATGCACCAATTAAAAATACATAAATGGAGGGGAGGGGGGGATAGGAAGGGCAGCACAATACAATAGACACTAGTATGGCCCTATGTATAAACGTGGCTGTATAACCAATGTGATCCTGCAATCTGTACACGTGGAAAAGTAAGATTAAGATTACGTACCCCTTGGGCTGGGGATGTGGCTCAAGCGGTAGCGCGCTCGCTTCGCATGCGTGCGGCCCGGGTTAGATCCTCAGCACCACATAGAAACAAAGATGTTGTATCCGCTGAGAACTAAAAATAAAAAAAAAAAAAGATTACGTACCCCATTTGAATCAAATGTATGATATGTCGAGATCATTGTAATGTTTTGAGCAACTAATAAAAAAAATTTTAAAAAAAGAATCAAAAATACATAAATGTAAGGAAGACCAATAGAGTAGAGAGGGGATGAGAGAAGGTGGAGGGCAGGGAAAGGAAAAGTACTGGGGATTTGAATGGAGCATGTCCACATGAAACTTTTTTAACAAGGCAGTTGTGAAAATAAATTTAAAAGAGGCAAAACTAGTTTTATAATTTTGGGGTGACTGATTGAAGATACAAACAGATGGATAATTTTTTTTTAAAGATATTTCACTACCTTTCTGCAAGAGTGTTTTATTTTTATTTATTTATTTATTTATTTTTTATTGTTGGTCGTTCAAAACATTACATACTTCTTAATATATCATATTTCACAGTTTGATTCAAGTGGGTTATGAACTCCCATTTTTACCCCGTATACAGATTGCCGTATCACATCAGTTACACTTCCATTGATTTACATATTGCCATTCTAGTGTCTGATGTATTCTGCTGTCTATCCTATTCTCTACTATCCCCCCTCTCCTCCCCTCCCCTCCCCTCCCCATTTCTCTCTCTACCCCCTCTACTGTAAATCATTTCTTCCACTTGTATTATTCTTCTCTTACCCCTCATTTCCTCTTATATGTAATTTTGTAAAACCCTGAGGATCACCTTCCATTTCCATGCGATTTCCCTTCTCACTCCCTTTCCCTCCCACCTCTCATCCCTGTTTAATGTTAATCTTCTTCTCAAGCTCTTCGTCCCTACCCTGTCCTTGGTTACTCCCCTTATATCAAAGCAGTCATTTGGCATTTGTTTTTTAAGGATTGGCTAGCTTCACTTAGCATAATCTGCTCTAATGCCATCCATTTCCCTCCAAATTCTATGATTTTGTCATTTTTTAATGCAGAGTAATACTCCATTGTGTATAAATGCCACATTTTTTTATCCATTCATCTATTGAAGGGCATCTAGGTTGGTTCCACAATCTTGCTATCGTGAATTGTGCTGCTATGAACATCGATGTAGCAGTGTCCCTGTAGCATGCTCTTATTAGGTCTTTAGGGAATAGACTGAGAAGGGGAATAGCTGGGTCAAATGGTGGTTCCATTCCCAGCTTTCCAAGAAATCTCCATAATGCTTTCCAAATTGGCTGCACCAATTTGCAGTCCCACCAACAATGAACAAGTGTACCCTTTTCCCTGCATCCTCTCCAGCACTTGTTGTTGTTGGACTTCATAATGGCTGCCAATCTTACTGGAATGAGATGGTATCTTAGGGTGGTTTTGATTTGCATTTCTCTGACTGCTAGCAATGGTGAGCATTTTTTCATGTACTTATTAATTGATTGTATGTCCTCCTCTGAGAAGTGTCTGTTCAGGTCCTTGGCCCATTTGTTGATTGGGTTATTTGTTATTTTATTGTCTAATTTTTTGAGTTCTTTGTATACTCTGGATATTAGGGCTCTATCTGAAGTGTGTGGAGTAAAGATTTGTTCCCAGGATGTAGGCTCCCTGTTTACCTCTCTTATTGTTTCTTTTGCTGAGAAAAAACTTTTTAGTTTGAGTAAGTCCCAGAGCTCCAAACCAAAGGAATAAACAATCTATTCAATGAAATAATATGAGAAAACTTCCCAGACTTGAAGAATGAGTCAGAATCCCAAATCCTAGAAGCCTATAGGACGCCGAATGTGCAAAATCATAAGAGATTCACACCTAGACACATTATAATGAAGATGCCCAACATACAGAATAAGGAGAGAATTTTAAAAGCTACAAGAGAAAGGAAGCAGATTACATTTAGGGGTAAACCAATCAGGATAACAGCTGATCTCTCAACACAGACTCTGAAAGCTAGAAGATCCTGGAATAACATATTTCAAACACTGAAAGAAAATGGGTTCCAACCAAGAATCGTGTATCCAGCGAAATTAAGCTTCAGGATGGAAGATGAAATTAAAACCTTCCACGATAAACAAAAGTTAAAAGAATTCGCAGCTAGAAAACCATCTCTTCAAAAAATCCTTGGCAAAACATTACAGGAAGAGGAAATGGAAAATAACAATGAAAACCAACAGTGGGAGGTAGGACAGCAAAGGGGGGAAAGTAATCAAAGAGGAAAACAAATCAGGTTTAGTAACATTAATAAACAAATATGGCTGGAAGAACAAACCATATCTCAATAATAACCCTAAATGTTAATGGCTTAAACTCACCAATTAAGAGACACAGGCTAGTTGAATGAATCACAAAACAAGACCCAACAATATGCTGCCTATAGGAGACGCATTTGATAGGAAAAGATATACATAGACTGAAGGTGAAAGGTTGGGAAAAATCATATCACTCATATGGACTGCGGAAACAAGCAGGAGTGTCCATACTCATATCTAATAAAATAGATTTCAAGCCAAAGTTAATCAAAAGGGATAAAGAGGGACACTGCATACTGCTCAAGGGAACCATACACCAACAAGACATAACAATCATAAATATATATGCCCCAAACAATGGTGCAGCTATGTTCGTCAAGCAAACTCTTCTCAAGTTCAGATGGATAATTTTTGAAAGCACTGCTAGGATTTATGATAAACTCCGTAATATTTAGCTCATTATAATGAAGTCATTCCAGAAATCAGAAATAAAAACTGTACATAGGTAATTAGCATTTTAAGTCATCTTTTATTTCCTTTGGCCTGTCTCAGTTCTGAGACAAAGAAAGCATTGGCTCACTTGCAATTTTCCATATTTATTAAACATTTAATATTTTAAGTAAACCATGAATGTCACATATAGATATAAGCATCACACATTTATTAAAAGAAAACAACATTTCTGGCATATGAAAAGCTTAAGACTTCTATCTCTGAATTTTGGTTTCCTTGTAAAAACAAATCTATAGAAAATCTACATTTCAGTCAGGTGCAATGGCACATGCCTATGATCCCAGCAGATGGGGGGGGGGCTGAGACAGGAGGATCCAGAATTCAAAGCTAGCCTCAGTAATGATGAGGCACTAAGCAACTCAGTGAAACCCTGTCTCTAAATAAAGCACAAAATAGGACTGGGGATGTAGCTCAGTGGTTGAGTAACCCTGAGTTCAATCCCTCATACTCCCCCCAAAAAATAAAAAATAAAAAAACTACAGGGCTGGGGATGTGGCTCAAGCGGTAGTGCGCTCGCCTGGCATGTGTGCGGCCCAGGTTCGATCCTCAGCACCATATACAAACAAAGATGTTGTGTCTGCCGAAAACTATATAATAAATATTAAAAAAAACTATATAATAAATATTAAAAAAACTAAATAAAAAATAAACTAAAAAAATAAACTAAAAATAAACTAAATAAAACTAAATAAAACTAAAATAAATATTAAAAAAACTACATTTCTAAGAATTCCAAATACCTATTCAATATATTTATTTAATTTATTCATTTCTATAGTCATCTTTTGATCACCTATTTAAGTTATTTTGGTTATTGTTTTTGCCAAAAATATCCCAAGAAGCCAGGTGCAGTTGCACATGCCTGTAATCCCAGGGGCTCTTAGGAGTTCAAAGCCAACCTCATCAACGTCTCAAGGTCCTCAGCAATTTAGTGACAGCTTGTCTCAAAATACAGACTGAAAAGAGCTGGGGATGTGGTTCAGTCTCTGGTAACAACAACAAAAGTCCAAATGTAACAGTGGTTCATTTTATGCTTTGAATACAGCCCTTGATGCTCTGCCACTGTGACTTATTTTTAAAAAGACATGTTTCCTCATTTTTCTCCCTCTACCTCCCTAAACTCTCCCCCTAACTAACCTCAGGGAAAACAGAATTACCTCATCTAGGTCCCAGAGCAGTAGAGTTGGCCATCAGTGGATTGTTACCTGAAACTGTGAGCCAAAAGAAACTTTTCCTTTGCTGGTTGATCCTGTCAGTTCTTTTGGTGATAGCAATGAAAAGACTGACTGAAACAGAAATTGATACTGAGAAGTGTGGTTGTTGCTGTGACTGGTCTGACTATATGGTTCAAAAGCCTTTGGAACTGGTTTATAGGTGGCAGGAATTTTGAGACATTTAAAAATACAAGCTGGAAAAGTTTTAGAATGTTGTAAGCAGAGCTTAATGGGTGATTCTGGTGGGAGCTCAGTAGACAAGAATGCTGATAAGGACTGGGGACAGTAAATACTGGATTCATAAGGATTCAGAGACGAACTCCACTGGAAATTTGACTGGAGGTCGTTCATGTCATATTTTGGCAACATTATTCCTATGTTTTGAGACTTTCTGAGACTCAATGTAAAGGTGATGGACTAATTAATCTGGTGGATGAATTTTTAAGGCAGCATAGCATTCAGGGGGTGGCATGGATACTTCTGGTGGCTTTTAGCCAAGTTTGCTATGATAATCAGGAGCAGAAAGCAAAGCAGAAAACTTTGCAAAACTTGCAGTTCGGCCAGAAATGTGAGAGTAAAATTGGGGGTAAGGAAGTTTTGGTTGTTAAAGACATTCTAGCCACTTACAGGATGTCAAATACTTTACTCAGACAACATAGAACCTCAGGAATTGACTGGACCACACCCATCTCAGACTCAAGGATATAAAAGTAAAATCAACTTTAAAAAAAATTAGTTGTAGATGGATACCTTTATTTTGTTTATTTATTTTTATGTGGTGCTGAAGATTGAACCTAATGTCTCACACATGCCATGCAAGCACTCTACCACTAAGCCACAAACCCAGACCTGTAAAATCTTCTTTGATAAGAGACTTGGGGGCACTTTGCTTGAATGAGGAACCTAGGAAGTTGTTTCGCCATGTTCAGCTGCCCAGGCACTCAGAGGCTGCTGTATCCAGGGTCCCAGGAACCTTGGCTACTGCTTGAGATGATGACAGACCTTGGAATCAACCAGGTGGTGCTGGTTCTGAAGCAAGTTAGGGTTAGGATTAGGGTAAAACAAAAATACCACAATCTAAACTTCCCATATGTGTGCATGTATGAATATATTACAATGAATTCCACTTTTATATATAATTAAAATGCACCAATTAAAAAATAAATAAATGGTAGAAAGACCAATAGAATAGAGGAAGGGGATTGGGGTAAGGAGGAGGCTTGGAGAGCTAAGCACCTGGCTCCAGGTGCACAAGGACCTGTGGGGTGGGAGATGGGGAGAACCTGATTCCTGGGACAGGGCTCTCACTCCTGCATCCAAGCCTGATCCAGAACTTGTCCAGGCTTCCTGGCCTTGCAGATCCTGATCATCCAGAGAGTCCCAGAAGAAATGCTGCAGGAATGCAGGATGCTGGAGTTAGGCAGTCAAGGAGGCTTCCACCAAGATTTCAAAGGAAGGCCTGGGAGATCAGACAAAGTGTAGCAGGGTTGAAGTCCCTAGTGGTTGCCCTCCAGAGTGTGATGCATGAAGATGTGTGAAGGAAGCTTAAGCTGCAGTGGAGACCTTTGAGATTCAGAGGTGCCAGTATCATGGGACATCTGTCTAGGAAAGCTGCATAAATTGAACAGAAACAAACCAAGAGGGAGGCCATGTGGGCTGCAACCAGCAAGGATATAGGAGCAGAGTTATGCAAGCCTTCTAGAGAGAACATCACAATTCCATGTACCCCAGATACTGGACATGTAGTTGTTTGCACAGCTGGATTTCATTCTTGCTTTAGTCCCATTCCTTCTTTCTATGCCCCCTTATATCTTCTTCTTGGAATGAAAGTGTTTATTATATACCATTATGTATTTTATATATGAAATTTGATTTTGACTTTTATAGGGGCTCATGCTCAGAGTGTCTTGAAACTCTGAGACAACTTTGGACTTGAACTTCTGGGTAATGCTAGAACTATCAAGACTATGAGAAATCTTGGAAATGGACTAGATAATATTTTGTAAATGTGAGATGGGCATGGGCCAGCAGCAGAATATTATGGTTTAGGTATGAGGTATCCCCCCAAAGTTCATGATTTAGACAATGCAAGAATTTTCAGAGGTGAAATGGTTGTATTATGAGAGCTTAAAACTAACCAGTGGATTGATCCACTGATATGGATTAACTTGGTGGTGACTGTATGCAGAATGGGTGTGGCTAGAGGAGAAAGGCCACTGGGGGTGTGTCTTTGGGGGTTATATTTTTCCCTTGTGAGAAGAGCTCTCTCTCTGCTTCTTGGTAGACATGCCCTGAGCTGCTTTCATCTATCACACCCTTTTGCCATGATTTTCTGCCTCACCTTGGGCCCAGAGAAGTAGAGCCTGCCATCTATGGATTGAGACCTCTGAAAACATGAGTCTCAAATAAACTTTTCCTTTCCTAATTGTTCCTGTCTGATCTTTTGGTCACAGTGATGAAAAAGTTGATTAAAACAGTCAGTTTTGAAGGAAGATGGAAGAAACTTCATTGTTTTAAAAGTTCCACCTCCCTCAATTTTTTAAAGACTATAAAACATGGACAAAGGCAGAAAAAAATTATTTTTGCATATTGTCCCAATGATACTATTGTATCCTTTAAGCTTAAAGTTTACAAGTGATTATATTTTTTTCTTGATAAATATAAATGTCAAGTCTATGCTGTTATGATAGTCCTGATATATCATGTAAATTCCTATTCCTGTCTGTGTTCTGACTAAGCATGAATCAAGGCTTTCTCTTCATTTAAATTTTCAAGAAATTTTGGCTGTACAATGCCGCAGTCTGGCTGGGCACAATTCAGGAGCCACTTGTCAAAAGAAACTAACTTTATTTTTAGAACTACACATGCCAAACAAAACAGCTCCTCAGGAAAAAACCCTCAGAGCCCAACTACCACCACCGGCTTCCCACAAGCCTCTCTCCACCTCCCACAATCCTCCTGCTCTTGAGGCTGATTGGCTGGGTCGCGTGGGCGGAGCCAAAGAAGTCCCCCAATAAGCAGCTCCGTGGTCTGAAAGGGCAGGGAAACAGCCCAATGAGCATCACCGCAGAGGAGCCAATCAGCTAGATGTTGCTGGGGCCACTGTGAGCCAATCATCAGCTGGCAGTCTGAAAGGGCGGGGAAACAGCTCAATGAGCATCTCCAAAGAGCATCACCACAGAGGAGCCAATCAGCTAGATGTTGCTGGGGCCGCTGTGAGCCAATCATCAGCCGGCAGCTGGAAGTTTGCTGGCAGCTGGAAGTTTGCTGGCAGCTGGAAGTTTGCTGGGGCCCCTTTGGCTGTGGCTCTCAACAGTACAACCCTGCCAACATTGTTATGGGCTGAATAGTTAACAGCGCCCCTGTGTTCAATCCCTAGTATTTAATTTTATCAGTTCTGAAGGCATCTATCTAAGAACAATGGCAAAAGCAACTTAATTCTGCAGCCCATGTCAATAGCAGCTTCCATAATAAGCCAGTTCTACAGTTAGGTTTAGGGGATTTTTCTTGGAAATTTAGTCTAGGTTTTTTTCCATATTTATGGGTGATTATAATTATACATGACCATAGGATTCATTGTTACATATTTGTACATGCAAACCAAATAACAATATAGTCTACAGTTTGTCTTTTCAAATCTCTCCTAATACCCCTTATTAAATTAAGTTTAATCTTGAAACTAGTTAGAATGAATTATTTTATTTATCTCTAAGAATCCTTACCTGAAGAGTGATTGGTGTAAGACTGGTATAGTAATGGACAGAATCTATAAGGTAGTATTGGCTGAAATGAAAAGATGGATAAGTAACTATTAAAGACACACACATGGTGGTGCATGCCTGTAATCCCAGTTACTCGGGAGACTAAGACAGGAGGATCATGAGTCCAAAGCCAGCCTCAGCAACTTAGTGATCAGTTTAGTGAGACCCTGTCTCAAAATAAAAAATAAAAAGGGCTGGGGATGTAGCTCAGTGGTTAAGGTTCAACCTCTAGTACCAAAAAAAAAAAAAAAAAAAGACACACCTATTTCAATCTGGAAAGCTTATGACCATGGTCATACTTTTGCCTAATGTTCTTGAAATGTAAACCAAGTATCGATTAAGGCTATAGAATTGCCAGGCACTGTGGCATACACCTGTAATTGTAATCTCAGTGGTAGCGGAGGCTAAGGCAGGAGGATCACTAGTTAAGCCAGCCTCAGCAAAAGTGAATGTGCTAAGCAACTCAGTGAGACCCTGTCAAAATACAAAATAAGGCTGGGGGTGTGGATCAGTAGTTGAGTGCCCCTGAGTTCTATCCCTGGTAACACCACCCCACCCCTTCCAAAAAAAAAAAAAAGGCTATAGCATTAAAAAAAAGTAGTAGGAATATATCCACCAATGAATGAATGGAAAAGGAAAATGTGGTATATATACATAATGAAATGTTATTCAGACATAAAAAAGAATGAAATCTTGTTGTTTGCAGCAAATGGATGGAACTGGAGGTCAATATGCTAAGTGAAATAAACCAAACACCAATAAATACCACATGTTTTCACTTGTTTGTGAAAACTAAAACAGATCATACAGAGTAATGGAGAGGAATAATGGTCACTAGAGACTGAGAGAGCAGTGGTGAGAGGGGATAGAAAGATTAGGGGCACCAAAACACAGAGAGGAGGAATTCATTCTGGGTTTTGTATAGTACAACAGGGTAACTATCAGTTACAGCAATATATATTTCAAAATAACTAGAAGAATACAAAATTCTTAACACATGAAATTGATTAATGTTTGAGGAGATAGAAGGGCTTATTACTCTGATTAGATCATTATGCATTGCATACATGTATCAAAATATCATAATGTACTCCATAAAGTTATACAAATAAGTCTCAAAGAAAAAAGAAAAATACTAGGGAATTTCAGAAGTTTACAAATTCTGGCTTTTTCTTATGGCTTTTACAAAAGTTCTGTAAAAAAGAGATGAAGTCACACTGCAGAAATGAAAGGAAATTTAAATGTACTAAAAGAGATGATTTCAGCCTTTGACCTGAAATTGAAGTTCACTGAAATTCTTGTAATTTGGACCGTTGAGGGACTGAAAAGACTAAAAGCTCTGTATTCCAACTGGAAGCCATGGATAATGATGAGAACAAAGCTACAGCCTTAGCAGGAAATAAGATTAATGTCTTACTGGACAAATTCACTGATCAAATTAATAAGTGTTTTCTTCTTGACAGAGCTTACTGTTTCAAATGTCCTGAAGGTGATCATTAAGTTAAAGGAGAAGAGGAGATAATAGATGGAATGTAAAGGTAAGTTGCTAAGAGCCCCAAATTGTCAAGCTTAGAAAGTGTGTGTAGATAATGGTACTCAAAGTGTGATCCACTGAGTGACTGTCAGTTCACAAATTTTTGGCACTGATATGAAAGGAGATAAGGAGCTTGAACCAGTATGTAAATCAACTTTGAATAAGTAGTTCTAAGACATAGGTACTTTAATTATTCCCATTCTGCAAATGAGGAAACTAAGATTCAGTGATAGTAAGTTATTTGCTTAAGATCACTCAGCTAATAAGTGACAGAGCTAGACATCAAAACCAAATAGGGGGTTAGGGTTGTAGCTCAGTGGCAGAGCATTGCCTCTCATGCATGGGGGCCTGGGTTAGATCCTCAGTGCCACAAAAAAAAAAAGAAATTAAAAAAATAATAAAGATATTGTGTCCATATACAACTAGAAAAAAAGATTTTAAAACAAAACAAAAACAAATGGGTCAGATTTCAGAGAGCATGTACTCCAAAGTCCTAAGTGCATATTACACTGTGTATAGTCAAGGTTCTCTAGAGGAACAGCACAAACAGGATTTTATATATAACATATAGATATATTATCATATAATATTTTATATATATATATATATATAATATATATATATATATATATATATATATATAATTATTATTATCCCCCATCATTCCTATCAGTTTGCTGTACAACATGGCAATCTTCTCTTATAACACTGAAAGGGTAAAGTTTCTAAGCTGGAAAGCCTGAATTAAAATGTAAAAGACCGGGCATTATAAAGTTTCTAAGCTGCAAAGCTTGAATTAAAATGTAAAAGACTAGGTATTGTTAAGTTCCTCTGCTACACCCAGAACCTGAAATTCCTGAGATAGTTAAAACAACGCCCTACTGGCCATTTAGCCTAGGGCCCTGTGCAGTTTGTCACAGGGCCCGAACCAATCAGTTTGAATCTGTACCCCGCTTAGGAGTGACCAATCACCCCCCCCCACCTGTTCCCGCCAATGAATGTGCTAATCACATCTCAGAGTTGTTGTTCAATTTTCCCACGCCTTATGATGATTTGTTCTGATGTATGCAAAGCCCCCCCCCCAAAAAAAAAGTGTACTTAAGCTCTGCTTGACCTCTGCTCTGGGCTCTGGGCTGCTCTCCCTTCTTGAGTGAGCACAGAGCCCCAGTGTGCTGGAACGGATCCCTAATAAATCCCCCTTGCCATTGCATGAAGCTAGTCTCGTGTGGTCTCTTTCTCCAACGCTTCGCCGGACCCTTACAACACCTTCATGGACACAACCAGAAGTCCTTTAATCTTAGGTATTTCTTCCTCCAATCAAGTTGATAATACAGATTAAACATCACAAATCTACTCCTTGTCAACTTGACACCCAGATTTATATCTATTTAAGTCATACTTTACTTTTAAATAAACACAATAATGAAGTCATCATTCTGCCCAACATGATATAACTATCCTTCCTACAACCAAAAATTCACTAATTCCTTCAACTGTTTGGAGAGGTCTATACATATGACTCTTCCCCAAGTATCTGCATCACCAATTTCCCAATCATGTTCTTTCCAGGTCCCTGATCATCCAGCCAAATTATTGGGTTCAGCCCAAGAATCAAACATATGGCTATTTTTTTTCTTCCAAGAAAAATGTACAAGGTTCATAGTATGAAGTTCTGCCCCTCATGGAGATTTCCCTTTACCTTTATAGATGTCCCAGAATGGGAAAACTGTCCACTTTCAGGTGGTACCCACATAGTATGCAGAACCATCTGTAAATCAGGCCTTACTCTTCTTTTCATCTGTCATGTGATCACAGGCATTTTAGCAGAGTAAGAACTGTAGGGGTTGGGGTTGTGGCTCAGTGGTAGAGTGTTCACATATCACATATGAGGCACTGAATTCAATCCTCAGCACCACATAAAGATAAATAAAATAAAGGTATTGTGTCCATCTACAACTAAAAAAAAAAAAAGAAAGAAAAAGAAATAAGAACCATGGGCAAGTTATACTCTATGTAGGTATATCTTTATTTTATTCATTTATTTTTATGTGTTACTGATTTGAACCCAGTGCCTCACATTTGCTAGACGAGCGCTCTACCACTGAGCCACAACCTCAGCCCTGGGCCCATTCTTAATGCAACTTACTCATGTTTTCAGGACCTGCCTGTGCCTGATCATCATGTGCCACTTCCGTTTGATGATGGATTGTTGCTGTGCACATCCAATATAAGGTTTGGTGGGTTATATAATACCCAGTTTATGATGGGCAGCTCAGGTTACATGGTAATGTGGTGGCCTGTGGTCAATCATTCAGTTCCAATTAAGGCCCAGTAGCAGGCCAAGAGCTATTTCTCAAAGGGAGAGTAGTTATCTGCAGATGATGTTAGGAACTTGCTCTAAAATTCCAATGGCATCCTCTTTGATTAACCTATGGTGACCTTCCAAAGGCTCCAGACATCATTCCTATCTGTTATTTACACCTTAAATATCATTGGGTCTGCCTATGTTATATGGGCCAAGGACAGAACAGGCTGCACAGCAGCCCAGATCCATTGCAGAGCTTTCTCCTATTCTGGTCCCCACTCAAAACTAGCAGCCTTTAAAGTCATTCAGTAGATGGGCTGGAGTAACACACCCAAATGAGAAATATGCTGCCTCTAAAATACAAATAGGGCCACTAAGCATTGTGCTTCTTTCTTGTTTATAGAAGTGGCCAGTGAAACAACTTATTATTTTTTAAATATTTTTAGTTGTCAATGAGCCCTTATTTTATTTATTTATATGTGGTACTTAGAATTGAACCCAGTGCCTCACACATGCTAGGCAAGCTCTCTACCACTGAGACTCAACCCCAGCCCAGAACAACTTATTCTTTCTCTTAGAAGGGCTATTTGGGCAGGCCCCACACCATCAGACTCCTAGAAGTTTTACTGAGAAGGCCCTGGAATTTCAGTGGGATTTATTTCCTGCTCCCTGATACACAAATGCTTCTTTATCAAGTTCAGAGTGGTTTCTGCCTCTTTCTCAGTTGGTCCAACCAACATGTCATGAATGTAATAGTTAAGTGGAAGTGAAATGTGATCAAGATCTTGGTGAACCAAGTTATGATACAGGGCTGGAGAATTCATGAGGAAAGACAGTGAAGGTGTATCGTTGGTCTTGCCAGCTGAAAGCAAATTGCTTCTAGTGGGCCTTATGAGTAGGTATGGAGAAAAAAAAAACAGGAAGGCCACCATGACAGTTCTGGCAAGGACCAATTAGGGTCAAAAGCTCTACTGCCCGGGCTGGGGATATGGCTCAAGCAGTAGTGTGCTTGCCTGGCATGCATGGGGCGCTGGGTTCGATCCTCAGCACCACATAAAAATAAAATAAAGATGTTGCGTCCACTGAAAACTAAAAAAAAAATAAATAAATATTGGGCTGGAGATGTGGCTCAAGCGTTAGCGTGCTTGCCTGGCATGCGTGCGGCCTGGGTTCGATCCTCAGCACCACATACAAACAAAGATGTTGTGTCCGCCGAGAACTAAAAATAAATATTACAAAAAAATGTTTCTCTCTCTTTCTCTCTCTCTAATAATAAATAAATAAATAAATAAATATTAAAAACTCTCTCTCTCTCTCTCTTAAAAAAAAAAAACTCTACTGCATGAAGTAAAGGAAGAGTTGAACAGAAAGTTGTCCCCAGTGCTCAAGACAAATATCAAACTTGGAGACAGTATTATTTCCTTTGTGATTCTTTGCTCAGAGATGACCAATTCTCTCCTTTGAGAGTGCTCTCTGCTTCAACCTTACTCAACCTTACCCTACTCTCACTTAGCTTCCACTTTTTCTTCACTTATAATAAAATTCTCTTGCATAACTTTTGGTGTCTGACTTTAAGTTTTCTTTCATCAGAACACAAGAACCAAAGATTGGAATTTCAGCTCCACACTCTCCTGTGATACTGCCAAGTACTAAATGAATCTATCCCAATTGCACATTTGGGGCCTGGAGAAATAACCATAGAATGAGTTCAGGGACCATGAGTTGGACTTTGGGAAAAACTTCAGTGATTACCTGACCTCCAAAATCCCCTGGTTTTTTGTTTTTGTTTTAATATTTTTAGTTTTAGATGGACACAATACCTTTGTTACCGCTGTTGGCCTGTGACGAGTCCTCGCTTCCCCGATGTTGAAGAATACCACCAAAGAAGCACGCCGAGGCAAGGTCAGAGTAGAAATTAGAAGTTTATTAAAGGACAGCAGAAAAGACTTCTCCCCTCCCGGAGGAAGAAGGGGACCCAAGAGGTGGAATCCGTGGAAGTGCGGTTGTTTCCCCTTTTTATAGTTCTTTCAGTGATGGAATGTAGGTGGGAAGGCCGAGGGGTGGGACACAGGTGGGCCAAAGAAGTAGTCTGAGCAGGAAGGACTTCATTAACACTTCTTTGGGATGGGCTATCTTCAAATCTGCTGGGGGCTGTTCATTAACACTTCTTTGAGGTGGACTTTGGCCTAGGGCCTTTTCAGGACTTCATTAACATTCCATGAGTTGTCCTGCCTTTCCCAGCATCATTCTCAGCATGGCCTCCATTTTAGATTTCACTCGGTATTAGACCCGATTTACCTAACTACACTGACTACCTAACTTTAAATCTGGCTTCACCTTTATTTTACTTATATGTGGTGCTGAGGATCGAATCCAGTGCCTCACCTGAGCCAGGCAAGTGCTCCGCTACTAAGCTACAACTCCAGCCCAAGCCTCTATTTTGACTAAAGGGACAAAATGACATTTTGGATCTCCAGGAATCAATGTCAATGAAGAGCCAGTGTCTAGTTCCTAAAAGATCTGATCATTGCCCTTTTCCCAGTGCACAATTACCCTGGTAAAAAGTCATAGGGCCCTTTCGAGGAAGGATAGGAGAAAGATTAAACAGTAAAACTTTTGGTACTATACCAGAGTCCTTCCTCAAGGAGACCTGCCCTCTCTTCATTTAAGGTGTTCTGGATCTATAAACTAGGAATTGGTTTAGGGTCCATGATTCTCTTCTACTATTATTTAAGGAAGGCTTTTGCACATTTGCCCTGGAATTTTTCTGCTTATATAAATCAAGTAGAAATTTGGTGGATTTCTTGTCCATTTGACTTCCAGGAAAACCGTGATTAACCAATACCATAGATCTACACAGGTCAGAACATAATGTTCATTGCTTCTCATTTGCTGTCCACTATGGTAAGTAAAACCACCTTGCCTTTGGCAGTTGAGTGCTGCTACTTGGCTCCTGATGCTCCAGGATCAAATTTGCCCCTCACATATAAGTTTCCCAATTGAGTGACTGCATTTTGCACAGCAAGGCCTAGCATACAGAGAAAAGCCATGACAGAGTTCTTCAAGGATGCTAGTGCTTCCCTCACAAATCTGTTTTTTCTAGTGTTGATGAAAGATACTTCTTCTGGACCCTTCCCAATGTGGAGAGATTTATACATGGAAAATTCACTCCAGCATTCCAGTCTTTCCTCTGAATCCCTTCATCAACAGAAAACCTAGGGATAACAGGCATTTCTTGCTCTTACACAGGTAGTCATCTTTTCACTCATATTTCAGCCAACCCACAAAACAAA
Organism: Spermophilus citellus; assembly: GCF_964194105.1. Classification (NCBI taxonomy): domain Eukaryota; kingdom Metazoa; phylum Chordata; class Mammalia; order Rodentia; family Sciuridae; genus Spermophilus; species Spermophilus citellus. The sequence goes on along the minus strand of NC_138190.1, from coordinate 109,651,196 downwards.
TTATTAGTACCTTTTTTAAGGCTGTGAGCTGCTACATTAAATCCAGAATCTTTGCTCAAAGAGTACACATCAATAAATTCAGCCTGGTCTAATTTTATGTTCCTTCCATTATCCCATACACTTAAAATTCATTTCCACACACATTCCCTAGACCTCTGCTAGTATGAATTAGAAAATTCAAAAATCAAACACAAACCTTCATCTTGCAATTGGTTGAATTACAGCACAAGTTTAATTCTAAGCTTCAAAGAATTTCTGCAGTTAAAGTGAGGGCAGTGCTTAGACATGCATCTAATTATAGGCCTTGAGGCAAAAGTGGGTTATGAGGGGCTAGGCTGTGGCTCAGTTGTAGAGCACTTGCCTAGCATATGTGAGACAGTGGGTTCGATCCTCAGTACCACATAAAAAAATAAAATAAAGGTACATCGACAACAATAACTAAAATAAATATATTTTTAAATTGGATTATGAGGGTGGGTCTGAGGAGAATCAATATTGTCATGCTCAGCAAATTCTATGGAAGGTCATTACTCTTTTCATAGGCAAGGTGGGATTAGTACTCTCAGGAGAGGTGGAAAGGTGGAGAGGTCAATGTCATAGAAGTTGGAGTAGGGATGCTTCTGCCTCCCCTGCTAAGGGTGGGGTTGACACTTCCTTTGGAAAATAAACTCATCAGAACATAGAAGTTCAAAGTCCCCAGCCTCCAAAATCCTCCCATCATCTCCACAGCAATTTACAGGGTTTATTCTTTTCCAAGGACTGTCCTCACCAGTGCAGAAATCCTTTGAAGCTGAGAGTTAACTTGTGTTGTAATTCAACCAATTCCAAATGAGGGTGTGTATTTGATTTGACTACCTTAGCCCTATGACTACAAGAGAGAAGTTTCTTCTTCCAGAGTATACTGAGAAGCTTTAAAATTGGTTATGCAAATCTAGAGCTAAGAAAGTTGAATCTCTGAGCTCATCTTTCTCTTTTATTACATTGACCAGTGAAACCAGAAGCAATCTGTCAACATCATTACATTCGTTAGTTTTCCAGAAATGTTAAAAATATAATGCATAGAGGAGCATGGTGGTGCATGCCTATAATCCCAGAGATTTAGGAGGCAGGAGAGTCCCAAGTTCAAAGCCAGACTCAGCAATTTAGCAAGGCCCTAAGCAACTCAGGGAGACCCTTGTCTCTAAATAAATAAAGGGTTGGGAAATGCAGTTCAGTGGTTAAGCACCCCTGGATTCAACCCTGCCCCTGGATTAAATCCCAGGTACAAAAAAATCATTAAATTCCTTTGCTTCTCACAAGTGATGAATTAGCATCATTAAAAGTTTTACTTTGTGTCTCTCTTTAAACAGTTCACAGCATGGATTGTCCATGCTCTCCATTCTACGAGAAGGAGAGACTTAAGCATCTTTAGGCCTAACCAATTACACAGACAACTCCAAAAATCACAAAACCAACTAAAGGAAATTCACTTACACAATCTGGTTTCTCTAGAATCACTCCTGGTACCAAAATCAGTATTAGGGTTCTAGAGGAACAGAATCAACAGGCTATACATACAAACATGTTTATATATGTATATACATAAAAGGAGATTTATTAGATAGTCTTACAGGATCAGAATCTGGAGAGTCCCACAATGGTCATCTGCAGGCTGAAGAGCCAGGAAACCAGTAGCTGCTCAGTCCAAGAAGCTAGAGCCTCAGAATAAGTGACAATAATATAGTCCCAGTCCAAGATGGAAGGCCTGGAATTCCCTGGAGAACCACTGGTCAATTTGCTTTGGAAGAGTGAAGGAACCAGAGTCCCATGTCCTCAGGCCATAACAGGGGCAATCCAAATCCCCGCTGAAAAAGAATGAAGCTTCATCTGCATTGACTTCCTCCTTTTTTATCTTTTGTTTCATTCAGGCCCATAACCTGTTGAATTGTGCCATGCACATTCAGGGCGGGCCTATCCCCTCAGTTTGCTGTCCCATGTGCCAATAATTTCTGGGTGCACCCACAATGAAACACCCAAAAGTCTCTTAATCTTAGGTATCCAATCCAATCTTATTGACAATCCAAATTATCCATTACACACTGCTTGCTGGATTATTCCTATGCTATATCAAAGACAAAAGCCATATGTTCTTGTTAATTAATAGTTTGTGTAGTATACAGATGAAAATGCCCACTCACCTGTTTAGCAGTGAAAGAGAAAAAACATTGAGAATAGAGAATGCAACACTTTCAAAAAAAGGCATTGGTGGTACAGGGGATTGAACCCAGGGACATTCGACCACTGAGCTACATCCCAGGTCCTTTTTTTGAAATTTTGAGATAATGCCTCACTTAGTTGCCCAGGCTGACCTCAAACTTGTAATCCTCCTAAATCAACTTCTTCAGTCTCTGAGAATATAGACATGAATCTCCAGACCTTAAAAGCTTATTTTATTAAATGTCCTTGCTTTTCTTCCCTAGAGATTTCTTCTTAGTGAATTATTCTCTTAGAAGTGTTGTTAAGGGCATGTACACTAGAACCAGATTGCCTGAGTTCAGAATCCTGGCTCCACTAGTTATTATCCATGTGGCTCAAGTTAGATTCCTTATACCCCGTTAATCAGTTTATTAGCCTTTGAATAGCTGTCAGCAAAATTTATCTATGAGGGTCTTGATATCCTGGTCACAATGGATTGATTGCTGTGGTTGTGACATAGTTTTGGTGATAAGGGGTCACAAGATAAAAACCTTGATATATCAGGACCATTCTTTTTTTAAAAAATTGTTTTTAGTTGTAGATGGACACAATATCTTTGTTTTATTTATTTATTTATTATGTGGTGCTGAGGACTGAACCCAGTTCCTCACGTATGCAAGGCAAGCGCTCAACCACTGAACTACAACCCCAGCCCCATCAGACCATTCTTGATAAATTTACCATTAAACTAAACAGGAATAACACAATATCAGATTAAAATGAGTAAACAATAAAGAAAATAATTTACTTAATTTTACTAAGAGAAAACCTAGCAGGTAAGGCAGTTTCAGGAGTGGTTGCTTGAAAAGCCCTACAATGTCATTAGGACCTAGGTTCATAGTGATTTTTCAATTTGCTTTCCTGATTTCCTTTCACATAGTTACCGAAAGAAAAGCAAGGAACTGGGAGATGGGTGAGCGAGAAATGAAAGACAGAGACCAGGCAGAGATACACATGAGAGTTTATTTGTCAGAGCTGACAAATAAAGGCCATCTCTCTATAGGAGAGAGAGTCAAAACAGACATGGGGTTCGGGACTTTTATGGGGCAGGCTCAGGGATTAGAGCCGATCAGTTCCTAATGTGGATGGACATTAAGGATGAGGTTGGTATGAGGGAGTGGTGAGCATTTCTCAGAAATGCCCTTGGGTGGGAAAGTGAAATTTTTTCCTAAAATGGCACCTGTCACTGAAGATGGCTGTCCAGATGCCAAGCAAGGACCTTACAGTCACAAGATGGGTGCACCAGCTTCATTATCATCTATGCATCAAAAATATCTAAAACCTTGGGGCTGTGGTTGTGGCTCAGTGGCAGAGCACTTGCCTAGCATGTATGAGGCACTGGGTTTGATCCTCAGCACCACGTATAAATAAATAAAAAATAAAGGTACATCAACAACTAACAATAAAAAAAATAAGAAATAAAAAATCTAAAGACTAGATCAGTGCAAAAGAATGCTGCTCTTATCCCAGCTCTAGAGGCTGAGACAGGTAGATTGCGAATTCAAAGCCAGCCTCAGCAAAACAAGGCACTAAGCAACTCAGTGAGACCCCATCTCTAAATAAAATACAAAATAGGGCTGAGGATGTGGCTCAGTGGTCGAGTGCTCCTGAGTTCAATCCCTGGTACCTCCCCCAAAAAGAATGCTGCTCTTCCTTATGACCATAAAGAGAGATCTTTTCCAGTTAACAATTTCTCTTCATTTTTCAGTGTCCAGAATTATATCACTTACCTATTCCTAAAACAAGGTATGGCAAGGAAAGTGATATTGCTAGGAATAGTTATAACTTCCACTTAAAGGTGTGGTTTTAATACAATAATTCACAGAAATAAAATTGTTTACACATTATTATGCAACACACACATATCCACACACATATGCACATATCTACATTTGTAAAACTTAAATAAAAGCATCATAAAATAACTATTCATGTGTCCAATGCACTTTGATATTATTTATAATAATCTATTTCTTTATTTTAAAAAATGTTGGTTGTGAGGACTGGGGATATGGCTCAATGGCAGTGTGCTTGCCCAGTATGTACAAGGCCCCAGGTTCAATCCCCAGCACTTCAAAAAACAAAACAAGGGCTGAGGCTGGGGCTCAGCAGTTGCGCACTTGCTTGGCATGTGTGAGGCACTGGATTCAGCACCACTTACAAATAAATAAATGTTTATGTTTATCAATAACTAAAAAAAATTAAAAACAAACAAAAAATATGAAAAATGTTGGTTGTACCTCTTCCAAAAAATTAAAAATTAGGGAACACTTCTATATTCATTTTGTGGAGCCAGCATTATCCTAATACCAAAGCCAGACAAAAATGTTAGCTGAAAACACAACTACAGATCAATGTCCTTGATGAATATTGATGTGAAAATCCTCAACAAAATATTAGCACACAAAATTCAATAGCACATTAAAAAGATTATGTATCATGACCAAGTGAGATTCATCTTTAGGATGCAAGATTGGTTTAATATGAAAAAATCAAATAATATACCACATCAATAGAACAAAGGACAAAATCACATAATCACCTCTATTGATGCAGAAAAAAGCATATGACGAAATTCAACAACCTTTCAATTTTTAACACTTTGCAAACTGAGAAGAAAATCACCTCTATATATCAAAAGTCATAACAGCTAATATCATACTCAATAGTGAAAAGTTGAAAGATTTTTTTTTTACTGTTTTAGTTATTCACTTATTCACTTCGTGCATTAAAAGCATACTTGTTCTAAATATCATAAGAATAAAGGTCACCCTCTCAGCATGGTATTTGTTTTTTTTAAAAAGTAGTATTACAGGAATCTTATTGATCACACAGTAGTTACAAGTATCTCAGATATAATGAAGTATGCAATCTAAACAAGACAAGCTGATAGAGAACTTACATAATGTAAAAAAATATATATACATATTAAATTTATCCATGTGCACAGCATGGAGAGTAGGTGGGGGGTCTCTGTAAAGAGGAACCCAAGGGGCAGATATGGTCACATTACATTTCCCCTCCATTATAGTACATGGCTATCACAGAGAATTACTCCACGGACACTAACACAAGGGCTACTGTGATCTAATATAGTCTGAATTGGTGTAACAGATCTTTCTGTAACACTCCCAAGGAAAGAGAGTCAATAGCTTCCACAGGTATCAAGAAGCACTGGTGATTTATTCTTGGTTGTATCTGAATGGTATGGGACTCTGGATGTTAATGTTTGTCAAAAGCATATGTCTACTTTGCTGTTTTCTTTACAGTTAACATGGATGTTAAGTGGGAGCATCCTGATGGTGTCTGAACTAATCTTAAAAATGTGAAAAAATTTGCCTAACACAGTGGTGCATTCCTGCAATCCCAGCCTTTAGGGAGGCTTTTAGGCAAAAGGATTGCAAGTTCAAAGCCAGCCTCAGCAATTTACCAAGGCCCTGAGCAACTTAGTGAGACCCTGTCTCAAAACAAAAAAATAAAAAATGGGCTAGGGCTGGGCATGATGGCACATACCTGTAATCCCAGTAGTTTGGGACGCTGAGGCAGGAGGATCCTGAGTTCAAAGCCAGCCTCAGCAAAAGTGAGGTACTAAGCAACTCAATGTGACCCTGTCTCTAAATAAAATGCAAAAAAGGGCTGGGGGTGTGGCTCAGTGGTTAAGTGCCCCTGAGCTCAATCCCCAGTACCCTCTGCAAAAAAAAAAAAAAAAAAAGAGCTGGGGGGCTGTGGTCGTGGCTCAGTGGTCGAGCACTTGCCTAGCATGTGTGAGGCAGTGGGTTCGATTCTCAGCACCGGATAAAAATAAATAATACAATAAAGGTCCATTGACAACTAAAAAATATTTTTTTTAAAAAGGGCTGGGGATGTGACTCAGTAGTTAAGCTCCCATGGGATCAATCCCTGGTACCAAAAAAAAAAAAAAGAGAGCTGAGCACAGTGGCACATGCCTGTAATCCCAGCAGCTTGGGAGGCTGAGGCAGGAGGACTGCAAGTTCAAAGCCAGCCTCAGCAAAAGCGAGGTGCTAAGCAACTCAGTGAGACCCTGTCTCTAAATAAAAGACAAATAGGGCTGGGTATGTGGCTCAGTAGTGGAGTGCCCCTGAGTTCAATCTCCAATGCCAAAAAGAAAGAAAGAAAACAACAACAACAACAACCAAAACCCCAACAACTTGACCATCTATTTTATTGGTAACTTATGATGCAAAGTATCATATTTTTAACTTCTATAATTTGAAGACAAGATGCCTAGATCAAATAACATTCTTTTCCACAAATAAAAATGCTCATTTGGAGTTGTTTTCCTGCTCAAAATATAAAAAACATCTCCTAGGTGCAACTCAACTGTTATGATGACCTGTAACTACATAAACTTTTTATTAGTTTCCATTGGTGACATCCCTTTTTTGCCATCATAAGGGTTGTAAAAATTTCAGATGCACCTGACACTGTGGCACACACCTGTAATCCCAAAGGCTTTGGAGGCCTAGGCAGGAGGAGTGAAAGTTCAAGGACAGACTCAGCAATTTAGCAAGGCCCTAAGCAATTTAGCAAAACCCTGTCTCCAAATAAAATATGAAAAAGGGCTGGGGATGTGGGTCAATGGTTAAATGACCCTGGGTTCAATCCCTGGTTCCAAAAATTTTTAATTAATTAATTAAAAAAATAAAAACCCTTCAGATGCATTCAGATGCATTGTTCTAGTCTTAAAGTGACAACTTCATTACATTACAAACATCTCCATATAAAGGAATCCATCTTAATTCTTCTTACTCTGGCACACCTCTGAGATGGGTGTAGATAACTTCACCATGCTATTTCCCTTCACCAAAATAAAGGTTTGGTTAGTGTTCAGCTGTAAGCACCATCTAATTATCTTGATGAGATTGCTCATATTGACATGGTTAGATATGAGGAACTTAATTTTATCCAGGGTGGGTGCTGCTTCTCACCTTTGTATCATTCTGTTATCACTGGGATCTTAAAGGGATGCCATATGAATCACATATCTTCTACTCTTTGTTGGAAGATGTGGAACTGCTTGAAGATCTTTAACTGGCATGGTGCTGGAGGTCCTGGGGGTGGGGAGGTGGCAAGTTTGACTGGTGATGGTGACTTCCCTTGTGTCTCCTGAAATTTTTTTTTTTCTCTGACATCATGAATAAGTCAAGGATGCTAATTTGACACTTTTTTCCAATATAGTCCTAGAAGTCCTGGCTAGAGCAACTGGGTAAGGAAGAGAAATGTTATGCAAATTGGAAAATAAAAAGTAAAATTATCTCTATTCACATATGACATGATCTTTTATGTAAACTACTGAGTATGGTGGTGCATGCCTGTAATCCTATCAACTCCTGAGGCTGAGGAAGGAGGACGACAAGTTTGAAGTCAGCCTGGGCAACTTAATAAGGCTCTGTCTCAAAATAGAAAATAAATGGGCTGGGTTTGCAGCTCAGTGGTAGAGAGCCTGTCTAGTATGTGTGAAGTACTGGGTTCCATCCTCAGCACCACATAAAAATAAATAAATAAAATAAAGGTATAAAAAATAAAAAGGGTTGGGGATGTAGCTCAGAACACCCATGAGTTCAATCCCCAGTACCACATGAAAACAAACAACCCTAAAAAGTCACAAAAATAAAAATGCATAAATCAGCTTTTTTTGTTGTTGTTGTTTGTTTGTTTTGGTAGGGGGATTGAACCCATGGGCACTCAAACACTGAACCACATCCCCAGCCCTATTTTGTATTTTATTTAGAGACAGGGTCTCACTGAGTTGCTTAGTGCCTCACTAAGTTGCTGAGGTTGGCTTTGAACTTGCCATACTCCTGCCTCAATCTCCTGAGCTGCTGGGATTACAGGCATGCACCACTGTGTCCAGCATAAATCAGTTTTTTATGTTACTAGTTAAATATCTGAAAAGGAAATTAGGAAACAAAATCACTTACAATAACACACACAAAAAATCTTAGGAATAGACTAAGAAACTGAAGGACTTGTACACTAAAAACTATAAAATATTAATGAGGGTTGGGGATATAGCTTAGTTGGTAGAGTGCTTCCCTCACATGCACAAGGCCCTGGGTTCAATCCCCAGCAACACACACACACACACATTAATGAAAAAAGTTAAAGACACAAAAATAAAAGAATAAAAAGAGGGGCTAGGGATGTGGCTCAAGCAGTAGCGCGCTCGCCTGGCATGCGTGCGGCCCGGGTTCGATCCTCAGCACCACATACAAACAAAGATGTTGTGCCCACCGAAAATTAAAAAATAAATATTAAAAAAAAAGAATAAAAATACATCCTGTGTTCATGAATTTGAATAGTTAATATTGTTAAAATGTTCATATTACAGTGCTGGGGTTGTAGCTCAGTGGTTGAGTGCTTGCCTTGCATGTGTGAGGCACTGAGTTTAATTTTCAGCACCACATAAAAATAAATAAATAAATAAATAAAATAAAGATGTTGTGTCCATCTACAAGTTAAAAAAAAAGTCCATATTACCCAAAGTGACCTTCAGATTCAGTGCAATCCCATTTGAATTTATTTATTTATTTATTGCAGAAATAGAAAAATTCCTAAACTTCATATGGAATCTCAGAGAACACTGGATAGTCAAAAATCTTAAAAAAAAAAAAAACTGGCAAACTAATACATCCTGATTTCAAAATATGTAGCAAAGTTACAGTAATAAAAACAATAAAAACAGACATATAGACTACTGAAATAGAGCAGAGAGTCCAGAAGTGAACTCTCACATATATGGTTTCTGTGGATTTGGATTTGGTTTGAGTGTGTCCTCCAAATGTTCATGTGCCAAATACTTAGCTCTCAGTGCGGCAATGTCAAGAGATGGTGAAACTCTTAAGAGGTGTGGTCTAGTGCCAGATGATTATGTGATTGGCAGCATTGCTGTTAGAAGGGGATAATGTAATTAACTCGGGATCCTGGTTATATCCTAAACAATGGATGGATCCTTAGGGCTGAGGTTGTAGCTCAGTGGTAGAGCGCTTGCCAAATATGTGTGAGGCACTGGGTAGGATCCTTAGCATCACATAAAAATGAATAAATGAAATAAAGTTATAAAAAAGAATGGATTGTTATAAAAAAGAGTGAGTCTTCCTGGCACGGTGGCACAGCCTGTAATCCCAGTGGCTCAGGAGGCTGAGACAGGAGAATCATGAGTTCAAAGCCAGCTTCAGCCCTAAACAACTCAGTGAGACCCTGTCTCTAAATAAAATACAAAATAGGGTGAGGACTTGGCTCAGTGGCCAAGTGCCCCTGAGTTCAGTCCCCAGTACTCAGAAAAAACAAACAACAACAACAATAAAGAGTGAGCCTGCCCCCTAAATCTGTCTGTCTTAGTCTCACCTTTTGATTTCTTCCACACAGGCTCCTTTTAAAAATGAGTAGGAGGGCTGAGGTTGTGGCTCAGTGGAGAGTGCTTGCCTAGCAAGTGTGAGAAACTGGGTTGCATCCTCAGCATCACATTAAAAAACAAATAAAATAAAGTTAAAAAATGAGTAGCCATAGTAAAGTGGCAAGAGCTATATTCAAAGTATAAAGTGGGGCTGGGGATGTGGCTCAAGTGGTAGTGCGCTCGCCTGGCATGTGTGGGCCCGGGTTTGATCCTCAGCACCACATACAAACAAAGATGTTGTGTCCGCTGAAAACTAAAAAAAATATATATAAATATTAAAACTCTCTCTCTCTCTCTCTCTCTCTCTCTTTAAAAAAAAAAAAACAAAGTATAAAGTGGATCACTGTTACAGTATACAACTTAATCTGTGAAGAAGATATTCAAAAGCTTTCTTGAACCCTGCTATAGCTTCTTGGTTCTTTGCTTACATAAAAGATTGATGACTGGGTTAGTAATTAATGAGAAAGGTACTCTACATTCTAACAATTAAGTTCAAAGCCTTAACTACTGTTTTCTCAATTTTAGCAGTAGCTTCTGATTAATAGCTCTTTCCCAATGCATATGTAATATACAAAATCCATTTTTTCCTAGTAATCCAAAAGCCATTTGTGAATGTTTTATGTAAATGCCATTGTTTGTATAAAGTTGTCATGATACCTATTGAGACTTGGAGGAAACTACACAATCAGTACAGAACTTTAAATACACAGAGAAGGGATAAATGTGAACAATAAAATGAAAGAAATTGTAAGGAACATATGACAAGCAAAAACTAGAAATCTAGTAAAATACATGTAAACTGTCTCTAAATAAAATACAAAATAGGGTGGGGATGTGGCTCAGTGGCTTAGTGGTATTTGGGGACTGACAGAATGGGGAGAATTAGGGCAAGTAGACGATTTCATCTGAACTGGGACAGAAGAATAAAGGAACAAAGAAAACTAAATATCCACGTGTAAAAGAATATGATTGGACTCCTATTTTGTATCATATACAAAAATTAACTCAAAGTGAATTAAAAACCTAACCATAAAACTGCAAAACCCCTAGAAGAAAACATAGGGAGAAACAACATACCGTCTTATATTTGGCAATGACTTCCTGCATATGACGCCAAAAACACAGTCAGCAAAAATAGATAAAAGAGGACTGCATCAAACTTAAATAACAACAACAACAACAACAACAACAACAACAACAACAAACTTCTGTGCAGTAAAAGAATCAACAGAGTAAAAGGTAACCTATGAATGGGAGAAATACTTACAAAATTCATGTGTTTGAAACTTAATCCCAAATGCAATGTGTTGAGAAGTATAGCCTTATGTGAGGTGTTTAGGTCATGATGGCTCTTGTGTAACAATAGTATAGAAAGGGGTGGTGGTAAATGGATGGCAATGGAGAACATCATGCTAAGTGAAATAAGCCAAACTCAGAAACTCAAAGGTCAAATGTTTTCTCTCATATGTGGAAAGTAGAGTAAAATAAAGGAAAAGGGGAGGGAAGGATAGGATAACATAAAGAGAAAGGGAAAATCAGTAATGTAGAAAAAGGAGATTGAGAGGCAGAGTGGAGGGATGGGTAAGGGGAGGCAATGCAGAATTAATTCCTAAAAATTATGTTATGTGCACATATAAGTATATGACAAGGAACTTCACTTTTAGGCATAGATAGACAGAACCAATAAAATATAAATTAATGGACCTAAAGGAAGTCTAGTAGAGGAAGGAGAATGGGAAAGGGGAGGGAAGACAGAAGGGGAAAAGGAGAGGGAACCGGAAGGATCATGAACTGAAATCAAATTCCATGCATTTGAACATTTCGGGTCCATCATTTCTGATTGCTGACCATTGACTATTCTTATTTAATACCACAGAGAATTTCATCTTTATGTGTATTTATAGAGCACATATTTAAAAACAATAAGTAAATAGAAGTGAAACCAGTATAATTGAAGGAGAACACATCGGAGGGAGGAGGAAAGAGAAAGAGGAAGCACTAGGGATTTAAATGGATCAAATTATATTCCATGCATGTATGATTATGTCAAAAGGAACCCCACTATTATATGTAAGTAAAATGAACTACTAATAAAAACACTTTAAAAATAACAACAACAACAAAAACCCAGAAGGCTGGGAATGTAGCTAGGTGCTGAAAGTGTCCCTGGGTTCAATCCCCAGTAACAAACAACAACAACAAACAAGTCTGGAGTCTCATCTTATGAATACTATAATTCTACTAATAAGCAGTAGTTGAATTCAGTCTTTGCAGTCATCCCATTGCTAATTTTGTTGTATTTATTTATTGCCCCCCATTATATTATGAATTTCTTCAGTCTAAGGCATCTAATTACCAGGTGTGACATTCTGTTAGGAAATTAATTTGGAGGGGGAAGGAAGAGGCAACTCTAGGCTTTGACTGTCGTCACTCAATCAGTGATACATGACTTTATTTTCTCTGAAGCTCAATTTTCTTTATCTGTAAAATGGAGATCATAATTTATTTGAAGATATTGTTGTCATGATGGAGTTATATGAAGTACCTAATATGAAGCCTTATACATGGTAGATTCTCAATAAACAGTTTCTGCTCTACCATGTTGCTTTCTTTGCAGGAGATGATGATGATGATGATGATGATGATGATGATGATGATGATGATTGTATTGGGGATTGAATCCAGAGGTGCTTTAGCATTTAGTTACATACTCATCCCTTTTTATTTTTTATTTCTCACTAAGTTCTCACTAAGTTCCTTAGGGTCTTGCTAAATTGCTGAGACTGGCCTTGCACTTGTGATCTTCCTGCCTTAGCCTCCTGAGTTGCTGGGACTTCAGGCATGCACCACCATGCCCAGCTCTTGCAGAAGATTTACAAATATAGCCTATGCTTTATGCCTGTGTTGTTCACTTAAGAAAATAGATTCAGAATTAAAACATGAAAAAGCAATTAGTCCTTGAATTTACAGTGTTAGTAAACATTTTTAGATTACATTATAGTATGTCAAATGACAGAACCTAAAGAAAGCACCTGATAGTACAGTCCTTTTTCACTGGACATGTAAATAACTGAGGAGGAAAAAGCAGGAGAGAACTAAAGTTTTAGGGGCTGTGTGTGTGGATTCCCAGCCCAAGGAGAAATTTAAGAACTGCACATTTAGAAAGAAGTAGCTCCTAGAAGTGAGGTGCTGGGTATAATGATCAGTTCCACCTTAATTATTATAGCTCCTGCCACTTGTCCCAGACAGGCAGGCTCAGCCCATATTCTCAGAGCCATCTGGCTGCCAGGGAAGGGGAAAAAATTCCTGGACTTGAAAGCTCAATCACTCAGTATGAAGTCATCCTTCCTATCTGTCCCTTTTGGACCTAATATTCTACACCAACAAATGGGCTCTTATTCCTTATGAATAAATTATTACTTAATAACCCAGTTGCAGTAAGTAAATCCTCTCTAGAAAGAGTCCTCACATTAATTCTCTTTTCCATGACACTGGGCAAGGAAAGGTTCAACAGGCATATTTTTCTTTTCACATTGAGTTAATTTGCTTTGAGGATTTACATCTGAGTGACTGACCACCTCCTCTGTGAACTCCTTTAAATGTTTGAACCCAGGCGTCAGAGTCAAATAGCTTTAGGTTGAAATTCTCATTTTTTCTACTATATTGTCTTGGACAAAACACTTAACCTCACTGATACTCAGATTCTTCATCTTGAAAATACAAATAATAATTGTCCATTTCTAAGGGTTGCTAGGAGGGTGGGATGCTATACACTAAAGTCAAACAAAGTACCTGAAACAGATATAGAAGATGGCGGCGGGAAGTGAGTAAGCCTCTCCATGCTCCGCGCCGCCGCGCCCGCAGCGTATGTTGCCGCGTCTTAAAAGATGAAGTAAAGATCATTAAAGGAGATCTGTCGACAAAGACTCAGCACCGTGTCAAGAAAGGGGCCTAGGTGGAGTGAATCCGCCACAACTCCAGCCAAGGTAGAGTGAGTCCATCATGACTTCAGCACGACCAGTAAGGCTGCAGCCCGAGCTGCCCGGCTCCCTCGGCCCCTTCTCCTTCTCCTCTCCGCCTTTCCGCTTTGCTTCTCCCCCGCCGTCTCTCCTCCCACGCTCAGTCCCTAAATCTAGATCTCAATTTCTTTCCATCACCCCACCCGCTCTCCCGTGTGTCCAGTACCCGGCCCGCGCGGCCCCGAGGCGCTGCCTCCCCTCCCCCAGCCCGCACCCCCTCCCCGGGGGTCCCGCCGCCGCCGCTTCCCGCGGAGCACCATAGAGCAGACTCTTCACCGCGCGAGTGAGCTGCCGAGTTAAATGGAACAGCTGATAAGATGAGTGACAATTTAAAATCTAAGTGATCCAACATGGCGGTGGACGTGGAGAGATCAAGTCTCTAACCCCTTCAGCTGCGTGAGCATAGGGAGAAGTAAACTGTCAAAATACTGTTCGCTCAGGACCACTAGGCACTGTTGAGCTGAAGGGGATCCCGGGTGAACAGTCTGCCCCTCTCAGAACACACCGAGCCCGGATTGGGCTGCATTCTAGTTCTGGTTCGCCTGCTTCTAGTGACTCAGCACTAATGATCCCGCTGAAATAACTAGTCGGCCCACCTGAACTCACAGAGGTAAAAGCCAACTGAGCATGATAGTCAGACCCAGGGTATCCCTCTGCTGACAACAGAGGTCCCTTGCACCAGCTACCAGGGGAGTTGCTACCTGAGGGCAAACAAATTCGCTGGGGGTCCTCAGCCCCAAGCCCTACAAACTTAGGGTCTGAGGGAGGCAAACAGAAAGGGTGTGCCCAGGCATCCATGGAAACAGGGCTCCCAGGAGCAGCAGACCCGGCGTGTAGCCAGTATTGTGGTGAGCGTCACAGGTGAGTGGGGCCTGGCTTGAGGAACCACAAGACAAGGCCCTAGGCACTCAGGATTGGAGACCCGCACAGTCTGGGAAGAAGAGCTGAGGAACAGTGATTGGTTCCCACCCATCAGGAAGAGAAGCCTGGCCCAGTTCCCACCTACTGGAAGAGAAGTTAATTGAGCTCTATGACTGCATTTATTATTATTATTATTTTTTTAATGATTATTATTGGTATTTTTTTAAATTTTATTTTCACTTTTTGTTGTTGATGTTGTTGTTGCTCTTCAACTTTCTTATTAATGGTTTCAATTTTTTTAATTCTTTTTATTCTATTATTATTACTATTATTTTTTAAACTTTAATTTCCATTTGTTTATTATCATTATATTTTTTTTTTGGTTTTAAATTTTTATTTTTTCATTTTTTCTTTCTTTCTTTCACTTTTTTTCTTTTGTCTTTTCATTTCTTTTCAATTTTCTTATTCCCCCTTTCTTGAATTCTACCTGCCTACACTCACTCTCTTTAGTGACTTCTTCCCTTCCCTTCTAATACCTCTCCTCCCAAGCATCAAATAAATTTATAAGAGTAAACAGTAACTCAGCAGTCAAACAGAACAAGAAGTATCATGAGCATAAAAAAGCAAGGAAGAAAAGGAGTACACACAATGAAGGACAGCCTAAATATTCAGGAGGACCTGGAGTCATAAGAAAAATGGCCATATAAAGAACTCAAGGAACACCTTAGACAGATGGAAAGGAACCTTAAAGATCACATTGAAAATGAATTACATAAACAGATAAAATAAGAAGTTAAGCATCTTTATCAGGAGATAGAGATTATAAAAAAAATCAAACAATAATTCTAGAAATGAAGGAAACGATAAACCGAATTAAAAACTCAATCGAGAGTATCACTAACAGAGTGGAGCAAGTAGAAGCCAGAATGTCAGATAATGAAGACAAAATATATCATCTTGAAAAGAGTCTAGCCAACTCAGATAGGCTGGTAAAAAATCATGAGAAAAACATCCAAGAGATTTGGGATAACTTAAAAAAACCAAACTTATGAGTCATCGGGATAGAGGAAGGCACAGAGATTCATGCCAAGGGAATGAGTAACCTGCTGAATGAAATAATTACAGAAAACTTTCCAGAAATAAAAAAGGAAACAGATATACAAATTGAAGATGCATACAGGACACCGAGCACACAAAATCACAGTAGACCAACGCCAAGACACATTGTTATGAAGATACCCAATATACAGAACAAAGAGAAAATATTAAAAGCTACAAGAGAAAAGAGGCAGATTACATTTAGGGGTAAACCAATAAGGTTAACAACGGATTTTTCATCACAGACGCTGAAAGCGAGAAGATCCTGGAACAATGTATTTCAAACACTGAAAGACAATGGATGCCAACCAAGAATTCTGTATCCAGCAAAATTAAGCTTCAGATACGACAACGAAATAAAAGTCTTTCATGATAAACAAAAGCTAAAAGAATTTGTAGCCAGAAAACCAGCATTGCAAAGCATCTTGAGCAAAACTCTACACGAGGAAGAAATGAAAAACAATAACCAAAACCATCAGCGGGAAGTGCCTCGGTAAAGACAGAGGACGGGGGGAAAGCTAATCATGGAAAAACAAACTAAATTAGAAAAAAAAGAGATAAATAATCAAACATGGCAGGAAGTACAAACCATATATCAATAGTAACTCTAAACATTAATGGCTTAAACTCTCCAATAAAGCGACATAGGCTGGTAACATGGATTAAAAAAACAAATCCAACAATATGCTGCCTCCAGGAGACACATCTGATTGGAAAAGACACACACAGGCTCAAGGTAAAAGGTTGGGAAAAAATATACCACGCACACGGTCCTCGTAAGCAAGCAGGGGTGGCCATTCTCATATCGAATAAAATCGACTTCAAGACTAAGTTAATCAAAAGGGATAAGGAAGGACATTATATACTGTTAAAAGGAACCATTGACCAACAAGACATAACAATTATCAATATTTATGCACCAAATAATGGCGCTGCGACGTTCATAAAACAAACTCTCCTCAAGTTCAAGAATCAAATAGACCACAACACAATAATCATGGGTGACTTCAACACACCTCTCTCACCATTGGACAGATCCTCCAAACAAAAGTTGAATAAAGAAACTATTGACCTCAATATCACAATCAATAACCTAGACTTAACTGACATATATAGAATATATCAACCATCATCAAGTGGATATACTTTTTTCTCAGCAGCACATGGATCCTTCTCAAAAATAGATCATATATTATGCCATAGGGCAACCCTCAGTAAATATAAAGGGGTAGAGATAATACCATGCACTTTATCAGATCATAATGGAATGAAACTGGAAATCAATGATAAAAGAAGGAAGGAAAAATCCTACATCACATGGACAATGAACATTACGTTACTGAATGATCAATGGGTTACAGAAGACATAAAGAAGGAAATCAAAAAATTCTTAGAGGGCTGGGGATGTGGCTCAAGCGGTAGCGCGCTCGCCTGGCATGCGTGCGGCCCGGGTTCGATCCTCAGCACCACATACCAACAAAGATGTTGTGTCCGCCGAGAACTAAAAAATAAATATTAAAAATTCTCTCTCACTCTCTCTCCTCTCTCACTCTCTCTTAAAAAAAAAAATTCTTAGAGATAAATGAAAATACAGACACAAATACTGGAATCTATGGGACACAATGAAAGCAGTTTTAAGAGGGAAATTCATCGCCTGGAGGTCATTTCTCAAAAAAAGGAAAAACCAACAAATAAATGAGCTCACACTTCATCACAAAGCCCTAGAAAAGGAAGAGCAAAACAACAGCAAATGTAGCAGAAGGCAAGAATTAATTAAAATCAGAGCAGAAATCAATGAAATTGAAACAAAAGAAACTATTGAAAAAATTAACAAAACTAAAAGTTGGTTCTTTGAAAAAATAAATAAGATCGACAGACCCCTAGCCATACTAATGAACAGAAGAAGAGAGAGAACTCAAATTACTAACATAGGGGATGAAAAAGGCAATATTACAACAGACGCTTCAGAATGCAGAAGACAATTAGAAATTATTTTGAAAACCTATATTCCAATAAAATAGAAGATAGTGAAGACATTGATAAATTCCTTAAGTCATACGATTTGCCCAGACTGAGTCAGGAGGATACTCACAACTTAAACAGACCAATATCAATAGATGAAATAGAAGAAGCAATCAAAAGACTTCCAACCAAGAAAAGCCCAGGACCGGATGGGTATACAGTGGAGTTTTACAAAACCTTTAAAGAAGAATTAATACCAATACTTTTCAAGTTATTTCAGGAAATAGAAAAAGAGGGAGCTCTGCCAAATTCATTCTATAAAGCCAACATCACCCTGATTCTGAAACCAGACAAAGACACCTCAAAGAAAGAAAACTACAGACCAATATCTCTGATGAACCTAGATGCAAAAATCCTCAATAAAATTCTGGCGAATCGGACACAAAGGCACATCAAAAAAATTGTGCACCATGATCAAGTAGGATTCATCCCTGGGATGCAAGGATGGTTCAATATACGGAAATCAATAAATGTTATTCACCACATCAATAGACTTAAAGATAAGAACCATATGATCATCTTGATAGATGCAGAAAAAGCATTTGACAAAGTAGAGCATCCCTTTATATTCAAAACATTAGAAAAACTAGGGATAACAGGAACTTACCTTGACATTGTAAAAGCTATCTATGCTAAGCCTCAGGCTAGCATCATTCTGAATGGAGAAAAATTGAAGGCATTCCCTCTAAAATCTGGAACAAGACAGGGATGCCCCCATCACCACTTCTATTCAATATAGTTCTCGAAACACTGGCCAGAGCAATTAGACAGACGAAAGAAATTAAAGGCATAAAAATAGGAAAATAAGAACTTAAATTATCACTATTTGCGGATGACATGATTCTATACCTAGAAGACCCAAAAGGGTCTACAAAAAAACTCCTAGAACTAATAAATGAATTCAGCAAAGTGGCAGGATATAAAATCAACACGCATAAATCAAAGGCATTTCTGTATATCAGCGACAAAACTTCTGAAACGGAAATGAGGAAAAACACTCCATTCACAATATCCTCAAAAAAAAAATAAAATACTTGGGAATCAACCTAACAAAAGAGGTGAAAGACCTATACAATGAAAACTACAGAACCCTAAAGAGAGAAGTAGAAGAGGATCTTAGAAGATGGAAAAATATACCTTGTTCATGGATAGGCAGAACTAACATCATCAAAATGGCGATATTACCAAAAGTTCTCTATAGATTTAATGCAATGCCAATCAAAATCCCAATGGCATTTCTTGTAGAAATAGATAAAGCAATCGTGAAATTCATATGGAAAAATAAAAGACCCAGAATAGCAAAAACAATTCTAAGCAGGAAGTGTGAATCAGGTGGTATAGCGATACCAGATTTCAAACTATATTACAGAGCAATAGTAATAAAAACAGCATGGTACTGGTACCAGAACAGGCGGGTGGACCAATGGTACAGAATAGAGGATACAGAGACTAATCCACAAAGCTACAACTATCTTATATTTGATAAAGGAGCTAAAAACATGCAATGGAGAAAGGATAGTATCTTCAACAAATGGTGCTGGGAAAACTGGAAATCCATATGCAACAAAATGAAACTGAATCCCCTCCTCTTGCCATGCACAAAAGTCAACTCAAAGTGGATCAAGGAGCTAGATATCAAATCAGAGACTCTCCGTCTGATAGAAGAAAAAGTTGGCTCCGATCTACATATTGTGGGGTCGGGCTCCAAATTCCTTAATAGGACACCCATAGCACAAGAGTTAATAACAAGAATCAACAAATGGGACTTTCTTAAACTGAAAACTTTTTTCTCAGCAAGAGAAACAATTAGAGAGGTAAATAGGGAGCCTACATCCTGGGAACAAATTTTTATTCCTCACACTTCAGATAGAGTCCTAATATCCAGAGTATACAAAGAACTCAAAAAATTTGACAATAAGAAAACAAATAACCCAATCAACAAGTGAGCCAAGGACATGAACAAACACTTCACAGAGGAGGACATACAATCAATCAACAAGTACATGAAAAAATGCTCACCATCTCTAGCAGTCAAGGAAATGCAAATCAAAACCACCCTAAGATACCACCTCACCCCAGTAAGATTGGCAGCCATGACGAAGTCAAACAACAATGAGTGCTGGCGAGGATGTGGGGAAAAGGGTACTCTTGTACACTGCTGGTGGGACTGCAAACAGGTGCGGCCAATTTGTAAAGCAGTATGGAGATTCCTGGGAAATCTGGGAATGGAATCACCATTTGACCCAGCTATTGCCCTTCTCGGACTATTTCCTGAAGACCTTAAAAGAGCACACTACAGGGATACTGCCACATCGATGTTCATAGCAGCACAATTCACAATTGCTAGACTGTGGAATCAACCCAGATGCCCTTCAATAGATGAATGGATAAAAAAATGTGGCATTTATACACCATGGAATATTACGCAGCACTAAAAAATGACAAAATCACAGAATTTGCAGGGAAATGGATGGCACTAGAGCAGATTATGCTTAGTGAAGCTAGCCAATCCCTAAAAAACAAATACCAAATGTCTTCTTTGATATAATGAGAGCAACTAAGAACAGAACAGGGAGGAAGAGCAGGGAGAAAAGATTAACATTAAACAGAGACATGAGGTGGGAGGGAAAGGGAGAAAAAAAGGGAAATCACATGGAAATTGAGGGAGACCCTCATTGTTATACAAAATTATATATAAGAGGTTATGAGGGGAATGGGATAACAAACATGGAGGGAAATGAATTACAGTAGATGGGGTAGAGAGATAAGATGGGAGGGGAGGGGAGGGGGGATAGTAGAGGACAGGAAAGGTAGCAGAATACAACAGTCACTAATATGGCAGTATGTAAAAATGTGATGTGTAACCGATGTAATTCTGCAATCTGTATTTGGGGTAAAAATGGGAGTTCATAACCCACTTGATTCTAATGTAGGAAATATGATATGTCAAGAGCTTTGTAATGTTGTGAACAACCAATAAAAAAAAAAAGTACCTGAAACATAGATGTTCAAGAAATGGTAGCTTTTTAAGATAATTCAGGTGAGCTGAATGTGGTAATATATGCCTATAAATCCCAGTGACATGGGAGGTTGAGTCAAGAGAATGGCAAATTCGATGCCAGTCTCAGGAACTTAGTGAGACCCTGTCTCAAAATACAAACAAATAAATACATAAATAAAAAGGCTGGAGACATAGCTCAGTGGCAAAGAGCCCCTAGGTCCAGTCCCTAGTACAAAAAAAAAAAAAAAAAAATCAGGTGAAATTCACATAACAAGATTAACCATTTTATGGTACACAATTCAGTGAAATTTAGTACTTCCACATTGTTATGCTACTATCATTTCTATTTTATTCCAATACACTTTCATCAACCCCGAAGAAGACTGACTCAGGGTGGTAGCTCCTTTATAGTTCAAAAATACTTTGAAGCATGTGAGCAGTAAAGCAAATGTATCACAATTAGAATAAGAAGATTACATTCTAAGGGTGATTAACTACAGCACTCCATTCATTGTTCTCTGATTTCTGGTATGATGTTATTAGTGAAAATTCAACAGAATAATACCAGTCCTGCTTGCTTTACAGGTCACCTTTAGAATTTTTCATTTCAATAAGGTCAGCCCGTAGATTTTTATAGTTTGCTTGCCCTTTCCAACCACCATCATTGCATAAAATTTCACTTAAGCACATTACTCAGCTAGGTTCTATGCCAACTTCTTGTAATACAATTTATCACTGACCTAGTCTAGGTGTTTGCTAATTCACTCAGAATTAATTGTGCACTTTAATCATTTTCATTGAACCGGTGCTCATGTGTATAGTTTTTATAACCATAAGTACTAGCTGCAGACTAATTAAAATTTTTCCCATCAGTTGTATAGGATGTATGACTATAAATTTTCTTTTTAATTTTTCTTCTATGACTCATAAATTGGCATGGAAATCAGTTTCAAAAAGGAGAAAAAGGTTTGCAAGTGATAATGGCATCCATGAAATAAATGCCTTTTTCTCTTAGGAAAATATACAGATTATACATTATGATTTGTTAAAATAGCCTGGTTATATTACACTCACAATTATTATTCTTCAATTCAACATTGTTGTTAGAATCTTCATTTTGTATGACAATTTTTAGCTGTTTTTAGTTTTTAAAGTATAATAGAATATAAGCTTTTTGCACTCAGCTTAAAAAAAAAAAAAACTAGTGTTTAATGATGTGTTCCAATGGGTGAAATATTCTTTACAAATAGAGAGAAAAGCAGTTAGTACTTTTCATAATCTATATCAAATTGTTTGTTTTGCTGGGCGTGGTGGTGCAGGCCTGTAATCCCAGCAGCTCATGAGGTGGAGGCAGGAGTTCGAAGCTAGCTTCTTCAAAAGCAAGGCACTAAGCAACTCAATGAGACCCTGTCTCTAAATAAAATACGAACATTGGGCTGGTGAAGGGGGCTGGGGATATAGCTCAGTTGGTATAGTGCTTGCCTTGCATGCACTGTGTTCGACCCCTAGCACCACACACACACACAAAAAATCTGTTTTCCTTTGTATACACAATAATCATAGCAACTATAATTTTCTTCTGTTGTCTTCCAAGTTGAGATCTCCTTGGAGTTTAGTTCCAAATCAATAAAAAACAATTTTGACAATATTCATCTATAATTATTTGGACTTATCTGCAAACTTCACTGTTTTTTTTTTTTTTGCTCAGTGAATTTTCTTTTGTCTTCTGTATCTCCTCTGTAGAAGCCTTTGGAATTTTTTTTATCCTTTTTTCCCTAATCCTTGATATGTTCAGAAATTTTGCTACAATACATTTTATATGTAAATCTTTTGCTTACCTTATTTAACACTTAATGATCTCACCATCTGAGGAATAATATCTTTTATCATTTCTGGGAAATTATTTTCTATTATTGGTTTATTAATTTCCTCTTTTGCCTTCTTTCTTCTCTTTCTGTTTGAAAATTCCTGCTGCATGAATGTTGAAATTCTGAATCTAAAATTCATTTCTATTATTGTTTTCTCAAAATTCCTATTTCTTCTTTCTTCTGTCCCATCCTGTGAGAAATTTTTGATATGATATTATAGCACAGTTTTTTTCTCTTCTACTACTCTGTGATAATATAATCCACTATAATATTTATATGTTTTATATATAAATTGTGTTCTTTATTTTGGTCATTATTTATGTAGCATCCAAGATCAATATAATTCATTGTTTCACATTAGCATTTTTCTTGTTTATGGGTTTGATAACCTCTCATCCTTTTGAGAATATTAATTAAACACTTTGTCCATTTTCATTTGCTACATTCACTATTTCTTCAGGTGTTAGTTTTTGTTTTTATTGATTTTGGTAAGTTTCTTACATGGTGTCTGTTGCTCAAATATTAATTGGTGCTAGGCACAGTGGCATATGCATGTAATCCCAGCGGCTCTGGAGGTTGAGGCAGGGGGATCATGAGTTCTAAGTCAGCCTCAGCAACTAAGCGAGGCCCTAAGCAACTCAGGGAGACCCTGTCTCTAAATAAAATATAAAAAAGGGGCTGCAGATTTGGCTCAGTGGTTGACTATCTCTGGGTTCAATCCTTGGTATCAAAATAACAACAATAATAACTAGTTGTTGTCTCTTGGTTGTGTGCTTATCTTTGTTTTTGTTTTATTAGTTTATAGATGGATGCAAAACCTTTATTTTATCTTTTTTTATGTGGCACCAAGGAAGGAACTTAGTGCTTCACATGTGCTAGTCAAGTGAGACTCCTTATCAGTCTGTCTATAGATATTGTTTTGTACACTAAAAAACCTTCCTCTGATTAATTGTGGGGACAGAAAGAGAGAAAGAGAAGGGAGATTGGGAACTATGATTTCTTCTTTAAGGACACTAATCCCTTCATGAGAACTCCATTCTTACAAGTTTATTTAAACCTAATTGTTTTCCAAATGCCTCATCTCCAAATAGCATCACATTTGGGGTCAGGGCTTTGACATATGAATAGGGGGCCACAATTAAATCCACAGCACTGCTATAACTGGGTTTAAAATCTAATACATTGAGAATTTGTTCATTTAGTCAATAAAGGCTACGTTGGTTGAACAACATTCTGCACTAGGTTCTGTCCTAGGCCTTAGGGGTATAGTAATAAATAGAAACTGCCAAAAATCTCTGCTCTCACAGATTTTTTTTTTTTTGCTCGACCACTGAGTCTCATCCCCAGCCCTATTTTGTATTTGATTTAGATACAAGCTCGCACTGAGTTGCTTAGCTCCTCGCTAAATTGCTGAGGCTGGCTTTGAACTCATGATTCTCCTGCCTCAGCCTCCCCAGCCACTGGGATTACAGACATGTGCCACTGAGCCCAGCTCACAGAACTTCTATACCTGGCTGCATCTGTTGGTTTGGTTTCTGTACCTAGCCCCTTGTTCTCAGATCTATTTCTACATCTCTTACCAGTCTGCTTCTAGGTACAGACTTGGTTATCAACTCTTTTAATGATCAGGAACTGGTACTGTTACCGCTGTTGACCGGTGACGAGTCAAATTTTTCTCTTGATTCTTTTTCCTCAGTGAGTTCAAGATTTTCTCTCTTCATGGCAGATATCATAGCTAAGTCTACTTTACACTGTTGGCATAATTTAGGATTTTCCCTCAGAGCAAAGAAAATCTGAACATACAGCATCTCACACCATTTCCTTTTTTGTAAATTTTATCAAACTGTAAAATTGTATTAAAATTGATATTTCCCTCTGGTGGCCAGGTTTCTCGTATTTGAGGCCAGGCCAAGAAAATGAGGCGCTTTTTCTTGAGCATCTGAGGTTCAAATTTATCCCAATTTTTCAATACGCAGGCTAGTGGTGCACCTGGCGTATTGGAGAGAGAGAAGCTCCCGTCCGAGTGAGAAGAAAACAGGATTCAGGCGCCCAAGCCACGCCAGAGAAAACTGTTCTCATTAGGGACGTCTCCCTAAGTTTGAGCTTCCTAAAAGGTCCAGAAAATCCGTCTCTCACCTTGCTTTGCCAAGGGGTTTCTGGTCCCCTTTAGCAAATTGCTAGGGTCTCAGTTTGCCCTGTGCCAGAGACCCTGGGAGGATTCAGACTTAAGGGCCTTACTGCTTTCCTCCCGACCACTAAAAACCCATTGCAAAAGAGAATCCTGTGCTCTTTTGTTGTTGTCTTTGCTCTGTAGACTAAAGGAGCCGCCTAAGTGTTAAGGGATATCTACTGGTTGTAAGGTAGCAGATTACCGGAGGAGTTGATTCTAAAAATGCCTCTCTAGTAGTTTAAAGAACGCAGCTCATTTTAAACATTGGGGCGGTAAAACAGACTAGTAAAAGTTACCTACGTATCTTAGGGAACCTGGGCAGATTTTACTAATTATCTCATGCCTTTCTCAGTCCTGCAACCTGAATTGCTAACATTTCTGACCTGCGAAGGAAGGGGAGCATCCAGGAGGAATGGATGCGAGGTTGGGAGTGTTGCACGGCCCATAGGGAGGCAAATGTGATTGGGGCTTTCCCTCAGTGCCATTCATCTACCGATCACCCTAGATACCCATGAGGGCTGTCGGAAGGGGGCTCAAGAGAAAGGAACCTTAAGAATCCTCTGAGAGTAGCCCAGACCGGAATTCCGCAGTTGTTCCAAACTCCTTCCTCCACCTCCACGCATCCGAGGCAGATCGGGATTAGGGACACTGTGTACTCATGCCAATTGCTCTCCGGGCCCAGACAGAAAAGTTGGAAGCGGCTTTGGCAGAACCCAACATGCCTGCTCTGTATTGAACAGGTGATTGAGAGCTGTCTAGGCCGGGAAACCTTTCACCCGAGTCTTGAAGAGTGGCGGCTGCACTAATTGCGTTTAAGTAGCCATCGGGTGCCCACCTTACCTCCAGAAAGAAAGAGAGAAAGATGCACCTCAAACAGACATGGGGTACGTAGAGAGGCGCTTACCTCGGTGTAGAATCTCGGTATGGGACCTCCAATATGTTACCGCTGTTGACCGGTGACGAGTCCTTGCTTCCCCGATGTTGAAGAATACCACCAAAGAAGCACGCCGAGGCAAGGTCAGAGTAGAAATTAGAAGTTTATTAAAGGACAGCAGAAAAGACTTCTCCCGGAGGAAGAAGGGGACCCAAGAGGTGGAATCCGTGGAAGTGCGGTTGTTTCCCCTTCTTATACTTTTGGGGATGGAATGTAGGTTGAAAGGCCCGAGGGGTGGAACACTTCTCTGTGATGGGCTATCTTTAAGTTTGCTGGGGGCTGTTCATTAACACTTCTTTGAGGTGGACTTTGGCCTAGGGCCTTTTTGGGACTTCATTAACGTTCCATGAGTTGTCCTGTGTTTTCCCTGAGTCATTCCCAGCATGGCCTCCATTTTAGATTTTACTCGGTATTAGACCCGATTTACCTAACTACACTGACTACCTAACTTTAAATCTGGCTTCAGTACTGAAACCAGAGTTTTGAGATGAGACTAGATTCTGTAAGACTGGAAAACGCCGCACCACACAACACAGATCACCAAAGAGGTTTCTGCTTTATTACAAAAGGCTGTGTGTTTATATAGGTCTAAGAGAGGTAACAGGGGCTGAGGTAGATAACAGGTAATCCATTTATTGGCAAGCTCTTCCATATGTCAGTTCCGGAGCCCAAGAAGTTAATTCTAATTGGGGCTAAGGCTTCCCACCAGCAGGGTGTGAACATTGGCGCCGGTGGGAACGTTTCATGCCAGTGAAAGAAACAAAGAGGGGAAAGAGGGTCGTTAGATGCCATGTTGGGGTTTTTTTCTGGGGTGCTGCGCCGTTATATCTTTTCCCAACAGATTCCCTGATTTGTCAATTTTCTCTGGGTTCTTGTCTTGCAAATGTTGAAGAATAAAATCCATGGACAATTGTAACTGAAAGCTTGGTCCTTCTCCCTGATGCCAATCCAATAAAGAGGCCAAGGTTTTGAGAGAAAGGAAAAAGAAGTTTCATTGCTTTGCTAGCAAAGGAAAAACCTGTCCTAAAACTCCTGTCCTAAAGGCTATGACACTCTCCATCAGGAGGGACAGGGAGGTTTTAAAGAAAAAACTCTTAGTGTGTTACATTCCAGGTGTGCTCTAGTAGAGGGTCCCAGCATGCCCTGACTGTGTGTTAAAAATCACTAGTTAATTTGAATGATATTCACTTCCCAGATCCTCAGCAGGCATCTCCTTCCCATGGTGATTGTGTTCAAGGGCAATTAACTAGGGGAAGAAAAGATAACACTGTCTCCCCAATCTTGTTAGGGAGGGGGAGAGGGGAGAAGAGAGGAAGAGGAAAAAAAAACATGTTCTTCTTAAAAAAAAAAAGTCTCAGACCTATGAGGGCTGAAAGGGTAAAGTTTCTAAGCTGGAAAGCTTGAATTAAAATGTAAAAGATTAGGTATTATTAAATTCCTCTGTTACACCCAGATTCCTGAGATAGTTAAGACAATGCCCTACTGGCCATTCAGCCTAGGGCCCAGTGCAGTTTGTCACAGGGCCCGAACCAATCAGTTTGAATGTGTACCCAGTTTAGAAGTGACCAATCATCCCTGCCCAGCCTGTTCCCGCCAATGGATGGACTAATCATGTATCAGAGTTGTTGTTCAATTTTCCCGCGCCTCATGATGATTTGTTCTGAGCCCCCCACCCTCCCCAAAAAGTGTACTTAAGCTCTGCTTGACCTCTGCTCTGGGCTCCGGGCTGCTCTCCCTTCTTGAGTGAGCACGGAGTCCCAGAGCGCTGGAATGGATCCAATAAATCCCCCTTGCCATTGCATGAAGCTAGTCTCATGGTCTCTTTCTCCGACGTTTCGCCGGACCCTTACAAGGGCTACAATCAGAAGATGAAGGGACCACTGTTACAGGAAAGAGTAAACAGAGCAGGATTTATTTAAGCAAGAAGAGATAGAACTCTGGCCAAGCGGGAGAGGGCCCAAGAGCAGAAAAACCTATTTTGGTGTGCCAGTTGAGT
Organism: Spermophilus citellus; assembly: GCF_964194105.1. Taxonomy (NCBI): domain Eukaryota; kingdom Metazoa; phylum Chordata; class Mammalia; order Rodentia; family Sciuridae; genus Spermophilus; species Spermophilus citellus. The sequence goes on along the minus strand of NC_138190.1, from coordinate 109,623,575 downwards.
AATTTATATATGGTTCTGGGCAGAGCATGAAGCAAAATCTATGTAAAATAGCTATTGAAATGGCATCCTGGCTACCATCTGGGTTCACTTCCATTCTCCTTCCAGTAACTTCCATCTGGGTTCACCCCCACCCTCTGTTTTCCACCTCTGGGACAAAGGAGTTGGCTAGAGATGTTCCCACAGGTGAGCTTCAATGTCTTTTACATGAGAAATAGGCCTCATTGGTGCTCCTTAACAAGTCTATTGGTTAGCCTCAGGGTGTGGTTGAATGGGGTCCATTATCCCTAATGCCTGGACATTCTATTTTATCCTCATTCAGTACTATTCCCATAAGAAAAGACAGTTAATTACCCCTTTGAGACAAGATTATTTCTTTTCTTTTTTTTTTTTTTGAGAATTTTAAAATATTTATTTATTTATTTATTTTGGTTTTTGGCGGACACAACATCTTTGTTGGTATGTGGTGCTGAGGATCGAACCCGGACCACACGCATGCCAGGCGAGCATACTGCTTGAGCCACATCCCCAGCCCCGATTATTTCTTTTCTTGAAGGCATGATGCATAATCAGATAAGTTGACAACTAAATACTAAAGAAAAGGTGTTTATTTTTTATTTTAAAAATCTTTTCCAGGGCTGGGATTGTGGCTTACTGGTACAGCACTTGCCTAGCATTTGTGAGGCACTAGGTTTGATTCTCAGCACCACATATAAATAAATAAATAAATAAAGGTCCATTGACAACTTTATATATATATATATATATATATATATATATATATATATATATATATGAGTGTAAGCTGCATGGAAACAGGGTCTCTTGTTTTTATTACTTTCAATCCTGTATTCCCCTTAACATGGAGATTTTGCATATCATGAGGCTAAAAATGTATGTGTAGTGGGGCAATGTATTGAAGTAAAGTGCAGAAGTCAGGAAAGAGGCCTTTAACTGAACTCTAGGAAATGAGTAGAAAACACTTAAGTGGAGAAAAAAGATGTAGAAATTCCAGAAAGGAGAGTCTGCCTTTGTAGCCATATAGAGGTAAAAATAAACAGAAGGGTTTAATAGGATCATTAGTAGGCTGCTTCAAAAAGTTGTAATAAGGATTAGAAATTATTTTAAAAAATAATAGCTACAATTTGTTGAGTGTTTTCTTTTTTAATTAATTAATTTATTTTTTAATTATTTCTTACATACATCACAATAGAGGAGTGCATTACATTCATAATTCCTTTGCATTGCAATTCTTAATACACCTTTATACCACAATTAAAAAATCTTTTCCATATTGTGTTTGATTTATAAAACAAGTAAAAACTGATTATCTAGATGAAACTAAAAAACAAAGTACTTTTAAAACAAAATGTTTCAAATATAAGAACTTTGGCTGTATTTTCTAATTAACTAGGATTATCATATTTCTTCCCATATTTGTTACTGAACACTCCATCCTTGTCCCTGATGACTGTTGGGTGCATAGCAGGCTGAACTGTGTTGTCTGCAGGGCAGGCTGAACAGATGTTGGCTGCAAGATAGCCCACACACTCAAACCCCCCTCCATCTGGTCCTTTATCACCTGTTTGTGTCAAGTACCACTCAAGGCTGAGCACTCAACCCCCCCTTGGGCCAACAAGGCAGCTTTCAGACCCAGAGGCCCCATTAGATTTGGGCTATAAAAACTCCCTCCTGCCAGGCCCCCCTCTCTCTTGCTATCTCTCTTGCTTTCTCTGTCTCTCTCCTGCGTGCGCTTTCTCTCTCTCTCTCTCTCTCTCTCTCTCTCTCTCTCTCTCTCTCTCTCTCCTTCTTTCTTTTCTCTTTGTTGCACTGCTGCAATAAAGATCTTTTGGTTGCTCGAGTGTTGTGGTCACTTTCCTTTCAATGACAATTCAATAATGAGGACATGGTTTAGAGAAAAGGGAAAAAGAAGTTTTATTGCTTTGCTATCAAAGGAGAAACACAGAGTATACCTCAGGCTGTGATTCCACCCATCCCATCCAGGGAGAACTGGGTTTTTAAAGAGGTGAGCCAAAGGCTGCATTGCAGGAGTGCACAGCCATATGTATTGGATCATCTTCCTATAAATTTATGGGGACAAGATGTTCTAGATCAATTAGGTCTAACATTAACAAATAACATCAATTCAAATGCACCCACTATTATGGGTAGACAAGGTTTTAAGAAAGAAAAAGGATTAGGAGAACAAGGACAAGGTATAGTGGCACCAATACAAATAGATCAAAAAACAGATAGACATGGATTGGGTTTTCAGGAGGGGTCACTGAGACAATAAAAATTACTTAGAAATCAGAAAGGCCAGTATGGGTTCCTCAGTGGCCCCTGACTAAAGAAAAGATACAAGCAGCCCATGACCTGGTCAAACAACAATTAGTGGAGGGACATATACAACCTTCTGTATCTCCCCATAATACTCCCATGTTTGTCATCAAAAAGAAATCTGGTAAATGGAGATTATTGCAAGATTTAAGAGCCATTAATAATGAGATGGTTATCATGGGACCTGCTCAATCGGGGATTCCCCAATTGTCTGCTTTGCCAAAAACCTGGTATGTTTTAGTTATAGATATTAAAAATTGTTTTTTTTTCAATTCTAATTCATCCTAAGGATAGTCTATGTTTTGCATTTACTATCCCTGTGCTGAATCATGAAGGTCCCGATCAAAGATGTGAATGGAAAGTACTCCCTTAAGGGATGGCTAACAGCCCAACTATATTTCAAATTTATGTTAACAAAGCAATCCAGCCACTTAGAAATCAAAATCCTGAACTACAAATATTTCACTATATGGACGATGTATTATTGGCACACAAAGATAAAAACACATTGCTAGAATGTTATGCCAAACTTACAAATTTATTAAAAAATTATAATCTAGAGATAGCAATAGATAAAGTACAATTAAATTTTCCAATTAATTATTTAGGAGTTCTATTATCCTCAACCATGGTCCTCAAGGACCCTTCACTGTAAGTATGGTCAAATCCATTACCAACTTGAACATGACGCCAGCAGATTGGGCTGGGGATATACGGAAGAAAAACCTCTCACATCTGAGGAAAAACTATTTGCATCTGAGGAACAGATAGGGAGAAAGGACGGATGGATATTTCAGGAGGATAGAAAGGCTGATATAATGAATTTTTGTTCCATTTTTGTTTCATTTTGTCTCAGTTTTCTTTTGCATTATCTTAGTGAGGGGTATCTTCGTCACGGAAATATGGAATTAAAAATTAATAAGAACCAAACTGAAAGGGCATTAAGTAAAGTGCTAGAGGAAGGAGGCAGTCAGAAAAAGGAAAAAAAAATTAGAGAAGGAAGGGCTATCAGGGGAGAAATTACAACAGGAGGTTGCTACTAACCCCTTTCTATGGGGGGGGCATGGGTGTCCAACCGACAGCTCCACCTATGAAGACAACATATGCTTAGTGGCCCTCAACCCCCATAGTTGATAGATGGGATCCTGAGACAGGACCTCAAAGATTAGCATGCTCTGTATTTGAGGCAGCAGGAGGGCAGCGAATTCACCATGCTTTAGATTTCAAAACAGTGAAGCAGCTGAAAGAGGCTGTAACAACCTATGGTGGCCCGTATGGGGAACGCCTGAGGGTAAGTGTTAAGGTAAACTGCTCGCCCCTGAGGGCAGTGCGAGAGGATGGGTAACCATTTAAAGATTATTCTTTTGTTTTGTTTCTCTTTTGTTTTAAGTTGCCTGTCCCTGGAGATGGGCGGGTTGAGTTCCAGTTGAGTGCTCAAAAAGCACTAAAACCATGTTATCATTTTCATTAATGTTGGTGTTGTGGTTTGAAAGAGTTCTCCAATTTTTATGTTGGAAATTTAATTTCCAAAGTCATATGTTAACAGTATTTGCTAGGTGGGACCATTGAGAAGTGATTGGGTCATGAGGGTTCTGTCCTCAGGCTTGTATTAATCCATTCATGGACTAATGAAATGATGGGTCATTTTTAAAAAATTTTTAGTTATAGATGAACACAATATATTTATTTTGTTTATTCATTTTTATGTGTTGCTGACGATCAAACCCAGTGTCTCACTTGTCAAGGCAAGCGCTCAGCCACTGAGCCACAACCCCAGCCCGAAATAATGGGTTATTGAGGGAGTGCTTTTGTTATAAAAGCAAACTCTCTATGTCATGTCATATGATGCTCTGCATCTACTTGGGAATCTGCAGAGTGTCCCCACTAGTAAGAAGGTCCTTACCAGATGAAACCCCTCAACCTTGGACTTCCCAGTCATCAGGACTATAAGAAATAAATTTATTTTCTTTATAAACTTCTCAATCTCAGGTATTCTGCTATAGTAACAGGAATCAGAAAGAGACAGTTGGTAACAAGGAGCTTGTAGTACACTGTTCTGATTGGTCTTGCAACTGCTTTTCTAACTTCAGGGGAATAAGCATAAACAGTGATGATGAAAGAGTACTATCTCCACTGTCCTCTCAAGTCCAACTTGCTAAATCAGAGACAAACTCTTGGAACAAGTAGAAAGTATAGTACAAGTACTTCAAGTTGGTCACCATGTAAAACACACATATGATTCTCTTTTATTATCAAAGTGATGTATCTTGCTGTTTTTACTGGTTATGCAAAAATCAAAGATTCTTCTTTTTGAAATATTTATTATGAAAATGTTCCAACATACAGAAAAGGTTAAAGAATTTTACAGTGAACACCCATATTCTTACTACCTGTATTCTGTAATTAACACCCATTATGCTTTATCACATATTCTTCTATCCATCCCTCTATTCATCCATCAATCTGCAAGTGAGAATTTATAGTACTTTCCACAAGCTTACTCAATGAATTAGGTGTACAAATAGACCTTCTGAATGCTATGCCCTTGCCCTATGTTCCCCTTTGAATTTAATCTCTTTCATTTGTCAAATTGAATTTAGTTTTCAAATATTGATAGCTCTGTAAAGACTAATCTTTTCTATTAAGCTCTTATCTAATTGAGGAGGATTAACATGGTTGGAAGGCTTCTGGTGGTTCATTTATTTAAATATTCTTGCAATTGCTCAGCATGTGTCCAGAAGCTCAGGTAAAATATGATTTTCATTCATCTTAATAATAAGATATGCTTATAATAATAATTCTATTAAATGTCACTTCTCATCCCCAGACAGAGTTGATTTAATCCAGGATGGTTCTATTGCTGCCAGAACCTTTCTGTGGACAGTACATGTTAAATTAATTATAAGATTTGAAACATGATTATCTCTATTCATATTTGACTTGATCTTTGTCCTTTTTACCCTTTCAATTTTCTTTTGTACACTCTGTTCTTATTCACGTCAGTGATAGTATTGAGTGTGGAAGACTTGTCAAGAGATTATCAGCATCACATTCCTAAAATATACTTATGTTATTTAACACAATGAACTTATGTTTTAAAACATGCCACATTAAAATGTACATATAAAAGTATAACACAGAGCGTGGGTGTCGGGTGGGTTCTTTGTCTTGAGAATTTGAAGAATGAAATCCACGGACACAATGGTGAGAGTAAAGTAACAGGATTTGTTAGAGTAATAGAAAAAAAGAAAGCAAAGCTCTTAAAGAGGACAGTCACAAGAGAGAGATGCCTGAGAGTGGCTGTTCTCTAGCAGTTAATATGGATCTACAGGGTCAAGGAATCCAGTCCCCTATTCAATCCTGGATAAGGCACTTAGTGTCAAGGAGCACTTCATGTAGCCTTAAGTCCAATCAATTTTTTTAATTTATTTTTTATTTTTAGTTGGACACAATAACTTAATTTTATTTATTTATTTTTATGTGGGGCTGAGGATCGAACCCAGGGCCTCGCATGTCCTAGCCTCTGATAATTTACTTTTATTCAACAAATTCTGACACTGTGGAAAGACACAAACATATTTAGTTTATGTTAGTAACATAACTGGCTCAATAGGTCACAGGAAAGCAGGGAGCTGAAACTTCAAACCTTGGTTTTTGTGCTCTGATGAAAGAAAATTTAAAGTCATACACCAAAAGTCATGCAAGAGAACTTTATTATAAGTGAAAGTGAATGAAAGTAAAGTAAAAGCAAAGTAAGGCTCAAGCAGAGAGCACTCTCAATAGAGAACATAGGGGGCTGGGGTTGTGGCTCAGTGGTAGAGCACTCGCCTAGTATGTGTGAGGCCCTGGGATCGATCCTCAGCACCACATAAAAATAAATAAATAAAGATATTGAGTCCAACTACAACTAAAAAAATAAATATTAAAAAAAGAGGCATGACTAAAGTGATTCTGCAACCTGTATACTCAGAAAAATGAGATATCCCATCTGATTCAAATGTATGATATGTCAAGGTCATTGTACTGTCATGTGTAAATAATTAAAACAAATTTTAAAAAAATTAAAAAAAAAGAGAACATAGGCCATCTCTGAGCAAGAGGAAAAAAAGGAGACAATGTTGTCTCCAAATTTGTTACTGTTTAATGTTTACCAGGAAAACTGGAGACCATCCTCTATACTCTTTGCCAATCAGCTGTTTAACTCATCCTATGTAGTGAAGTGGAGTTTTGACCTTAGTCGTTCCTGTCATGGTGGCCATCCTATTTAGGAGGGTTTCATCTAGAAGTCAATTCCATGTTAATGTGGGCACTAGGGTCAATAGTTGGTCAGAAATTACCTTAGTGCACCTGTGCTACTAAAGCAATCTTCCTTCCTAGGCAAATGGAGACAGCTATAATTCTTAACTTCATATTAACCTCAGTGGACCCCGTCAAGACTTAGTCCGATTAATCATTTTCTCTTGACATGTTTTCCCATTAGCTCCTTTGCTGCTGTTTATTTTGTTCTACAAATTAACTACCACTCTTTGTTTTCTCATCTACTTGGAAGTAGTTTAAGAAGACCCTAAAGTAATTTAAACAGGTGTGACCTTCCCATGCATCTTACTGCTCATTGATAGTTACTACCTAACAATTACAGTGTACATGAGCAGGGGGGATAAGGAAAGGAAAAATAGGGCTCACCCAATTTGAGTGATGAAAAAAATCACTCCACTTCAGGTGACAGAAATCTCATGCATAAACCCACCTCCTTTGTGATCAGGTAACACCTTCTTAAAATAGAAGAACCAGGAATAACCACCTTAAGAGACTAATCTAACTTTAAGACATATGCAGGGCACTGAGGCACTGTCATTTGGGGAACCTGATTCATTGTAATTTACATTAGAGCTTTAAAACCTCTGTATGTTTCATTTAGATACTATGTAAATTTCCCAACATGGTAAAAACAGTACAGATCTGAGTTAGAAATAATGAGGTGCCACAAGAAATCAAATGCATTCTTGAAAGTGGGTGGGCAACAGGGCTGGGGTTGTGGCTCAGCGGCAGAGTGCTTGCCTCACATGTGCGAGGCCCTGGGTTTGATCCTCAGCACCACATAAAAATAAATAAATAAAATAAAGGTATTGTGTCCAACTACAAATACACACACACACACACACACACACACACACACATATATATATATATATATATATATATATATATATAGAGAGAGAGAGAGAGAGAGAGAGAGAGAGAGAAAGTGTGGGTGGGCAAGGCAAAACTTTACTTCTGCCAGAAGAGTGTGCCACCAGAACCTGGCTAGCAAGTGTGCCTGGGTAAGCAGGCCACCATTTTATATGCCTAACCTAGTTTTTTATATGTCTAATCTAATGAGGCCTTTTGCCCTGATTGGAGGACTCAGGGATACAATCTATACATGATTGGCTAATTTTAAAATTGGGATGGGCAAAAGGGAAGAACTACAATTGTATTAAATTAAGGCTGAATGCTATATTCTGAAAATGTACCACTGGACTTTTTATTTCTCACAAGTGTAATATTGGTCCCCCACATCTTGCTGCTCTGCCTCTGAGGCTTCTTTTTCTCACTAACTAGTGAGAAACAGTGACTTCATTTTTAAAAATAAATAAATAACAGCAGCTTCTATCTCAAGGCCTGTCCTAAGGAAGGGGGCGTGACCCTTGTCCATGGAAAAACCCATAGAGCACTCCTAAGCACATACCCATCCTACTGAGTTGTTTCTCTGTAAATAACAGGAGAGGTATGGGGTGCCAGGTGTCCCTGACTCAGTTAGGCTAGGTGAGGACCCATAGCAACCCCCTTAGCAACCTCCAATCAGCATGAGACAGGGAAAATACCTGGGATGCCAGATGACTCTTCAGTAGTTTATGGTGGTTGATAACATGTTGGGAAACCATGTAGTTTAGCAGGTACACCCCTTGTGGCCTAAACCAATCAGTTCAAATGAACCCCCCTCTTGTACTAACCAATCACCCCTACCCAACTTGTTCCCACCATTGAATGTGCTCATCAATGTTAAGAGTTGTTGTTTGATTTTCCCGGGGTATGGAATGATTTGCTGTGTGATGTTGTGACGCATAAAGTATCCCCTCAAAACCTATAAAATCTCACTGAACAAAGGACCAGGACTCACTCCCTGGAACCTCTGTGTTGGGAACAGTTGTGAGTCCAGGCTCAAGCTTGCAATAAAGACTCTTGTGTGATTGCATCGGATTTGGCTCCTGGATGTCTTTTGGGATCCCATGAATCTGGCATAACACTAGCAAGTTAATTTGGACCCCCCACACCAGGGAACACCTGGAATGTAGCCTGTTTTAAAAAAAACTTTTTTAGTTGTACATGGACAAAATACCTTAATTTTATTTATTTATTTTTGTGTAGTGCTGAGAATAGAATCCAGTGCCTCACACGTGCTATGCAAGCTCTCTACCACTGAGCTACAACATCAGCCTCAGAATGTAGCCTTGGACCACCTCTTTAAAAACCTACTGTTCTCCCGGGTGGGGAGAATCACAGCCTCTGAGACAGGAGTCCCTTCTGTTTCTCATTTGCTAGCAAAGCAATACAACTTATTTTTCCTTTTTTCTCAAAACATTTTTTCTCATTATTGGATTGGCATCAGGGACAAGAACCAAGCTTTTGGTAACAGGTGCACTAAGCAATGGACATAAAAACCATAGCAACCACTACAAATACATAATACACTATGAGGGAGGCTCCCAGAACAAATATAAGATCTTGTCATGTGGAAAGCCCCAGGCCTTTTCCTCTTTAGGAGTTGGCCCACTCCATTACACTAAAAAACTCTCATTGTGTTTATTCTTTCTCTTAAGTCTCCTTTTTAAAAAAATTAAATAATATTTTAAGACTTTTTTTTTTTTTTTTGTACCGGGGATTGAACCTAGTGGTACTTAACCACTGAGCCACATCCCCAACCGTTTTTTATATTTGATATAGAGACAGGGTTTCACTGAGTCACTTTAGGACATCGCTAAATTGTGGAGGCTGGCTTTGAACTTGTAATCCTCCTCCAGAGCAGCTTCACAAGCTGCTGAGATTACAGGAGTGCACCACTGCACCTGGCTCTCTTAAGACTCTTGAATGAAATCTTTCTTCTTGAAGAACTAGAGCCACATGTGGTGGCACAACCTGTCATCTCAGCAACAGGGGAGGGTGAGGCAGGATGATTGGAAGCTGGAAGCCAGCTTTAGCAACAACATAATGATGGTACCTCGGGTTATTGGCAATGAGTCCTGTTTCCTCACATGTTGAAGTTTGAATATTAGAGAAACACGTGGAGGCAAGCATATAGATAAAGCAGGGTTTATTTAAAAAGGGGTAACATAGACTTCTCCTTGGGGGGAGAGAAGGGGACCATAGCTGGTATCCTGGTATCCCATGAAGAGAGGCATTCTTCCCTTTTTCTATGTCCTAGGCTTCCTTTGTTCTCCTGCCCTCTCCCCCTTATCTTTCTCCTTCCTGCTTTTGTGACTAGGCCTAGGATATGCTTGGTGGGATGTCCAGAAGGTGGGAAACTGGTGGGCTGAAGGGGGAAGGGCAGGAAGGAGTAGCCAAAGACACAATAACAACCTTATAGCTCCCTGTAGGGAGGGGCAATTCCTGGGACAGGTTACCTTGGCAACCTGGTTGGAACAGGGGTAGATTCTTGATAAGGATGGAGGAAGGGCTCCAAAGGAATTAACATTTCAATCCCTCTGGGGGAAGACTCCAACTTCCCAGACTCACTTAAAATTGGCCTCCTTGATCTGACTTGATTTACCTATCTATGCTGACTGCCTGTCCAATTCTGGCTTCAATGAGACTACTGTCTCAAAATAAAAAAATAAAGGGTTGGCAATGTAGCTCAGTGATAGAGCACCTCTGTGTTTAATTCCCATCATTAAAAAACAAAACAAAACTGAGAAGAACTAATGCCCAGTAACAAACAGTGTAACTGTTAAAATCGGAATAAACTGTATGGATTTTACCAATATCAGTTTCTTGATTTTGGTAATATTATAGTGGTGTAAGATGCTTGGTTTTGTATAACACTCCATGTAAGGGTCCGGCGAAACGTCGGAGAAGGAAAGACCACACGAGACTAGCTTCATGCAATGGCAAGGGGGATTTTTATTAGGGATCCGTTCCAGCGCGCTGGGACTCTGTGCTCACTCAAGAAGGGAGAGCAGCCCAGAGCCCAGAGCAGAGGTCAAGCAGAGCTTAAGTACACTTTTTGGAGAGGGCGGTGGGCTTTGCATACATCAGAACAAATCATCATGAGGCGCGGGGAAATTGAACAACAATTCTGATACATGATTAGTCCATTCATTGGAGGGAACAGTTTGGGCAGGGGTGATTGGTCACTTCCAAGTGGGGCACACATTCAAACTGATTGGTCCTGGGGCCTATATGTGTACGTGCCATGTTACCTGGAGCCCTTAGCTATTAAACAACCAGGGAATCAATGGAGATATTTACTGAGCAGCTCCCGCATTGTCCTAACAACTTACAGGTTCCGGGGATAGCAGAGGAATTGTAACAATAGGCTTTTACCTTTTAGCCCAGGCCTTGTAATCTAGACGCTTTACAATGCCCTAGTCTTTTACACTTTAACTCAGACTTTTGCAGCTTAGAATCAGCTTAGAAATTTTACCTTTACATCCAAACTGTTTTCCAAAGTGGCTGTGCCCTTTTACATTCCCACTGGCAATGTATGCATATGATATTAAATATACTTTAAATGTATTATAGGTATGCATACATTTAAAAAAATATTTTAGTTGTAGATGGGCACAACATCTTTATACTTATTTGTTTATTTTTATGTGGTGCTGAGAATCGAACCCACTGCCTCACACATGCTAGGCAAGTGCTCTACCAATGAGCCACAACCCCAAACTCTGTATATATACTTAATATATATATATATATATATATATATATATATATATATATATATATATAAATTATAGATGGACACAATACTTTTTGTTTGTTTATTTTTATGTGGCGCTGGGATGGAAACCAGTGTCTCATGCATGCTTGGCAAGCAGTCTACCACTGAGCCACAACCCCAGCCCTCTGTATTTATACTTTTAATTTACTTAAATGTATAAACAAAAAGAGGCATGTATAACAAGATATATATATATATATGCATATATATGTGTGTGTGTGTATATATATATATGCATATATATATGTGTGTGTGTGTGTGTATATATATATATATATATATATAGAGAGAGAGAGAGAGAGAGAGAAGTGAACATTATCTCAATTTAACAATAATTTATTGAGTACATTCTATGACCAAGATTTTGATTAATGAAGAGTTGAATAAATACATTTTCAATGACCATTTATTCCATTAAAGAGAGCCTTCTTCAGAGGTTCAAATCAATATGCCATTAATCTCTCACAGTGAAATTTGCCAGCCAGTAACAGAAAGTAATTGAAATCTATCAGCTTCTTTTGAAATAGATTAATTATGATAATTATATAATGTATTCTTCCCTCCACCACTCTACTAAACCACCCTTGCTAAAACCACAAAAGATGTCCTAATTTGCCAAATACAAGGCTAGTCGTACTCCTTGGTAACCAATTTCTCCTTTTTAATTTACTTAAATATACTCCTTGTTAACCAGTTTCTCCTTTTTAAAAAGTTTGTGGTACCATTGAGCTACATCCCTGGTTCTTTTTATTTTTTATTTAGAGACAGGGTCTCTCTAAGTTACTGAGACTGGCCTTGAACTTGAGATCTTCTTGCCTTAGCTCACCACCTTGACAGAGAGTGGCATCTATAAGTGGGGAGGATGAAGTTAGCAGTAGCAAAATGAACCAAGGTTGGGAGGCAGGGAAGGAGGGGGGAAATGCTGGGGAGTGATATTGGCCAGATTATATTATTATATTGTGTGCATGTACAAATATGTAACAACAATCCCAACAATATGTACGACTATAATGCACCAATAAAAATGTGGTTAAAAGAAAGATTTTGAGGTTTGGTTTAAGGTGGATCTTTCAGTTGGAGAAGGGGTTTGATTATAATTGGGTAAGGATCATGATACAATAGTTTAAGCTTTATAGATCCAGAAGTCCACCATTGGACTTTTAGGACCTTCCTGATGGTTCTTTGAGGAAGTTCCTGAAGTGTAAGTGTTTTCGTCAGCTTTTTCACTGCTCTGACCAAAAACCTGACAAGAACAACTTTTTTTTTTTTTTTTTTTTTGTACTGGGGATTGGACCAAGGGAGCTTAACCATTGAGCAATACCTCCAGCCCTTTAAAAAATTTTAGAAACAGGATCTCACTCAGTTGCTTAGTTGCTTAGATGCTTTGAACTCAAGATCCTTCTACCAGAGCCTCCTGAGCCACTGCAAATACAGGCATGCAGCTCCATGCGAGGCTCTGACAAGAACAAGTTTAGAGGCATAAAAGTTTATTTGGGGGCTCATGGTTTCACAGGTCTCAGTCCACATCCAGCCAGCTTCATTCCTCAGGGTTCAAAGTGAGAGCTCAAAGTGAGGCAGAAGATCATGGTGGGAGTGTAGCAGAAGGAAGTGTCTCAGGACATCACTCTAGGAAGGGAAGAGAGAGAGAGAGAGAGAGAGAGAGAGAGAGAGAGAGAGAGAGAGAGAGAGAGAGAGACAGGAGTGAGCTCTGCTCAGGACAAAATATAAACCCCAAAGTCAGGTCCCCAGGATCCACCTCCTCCAGCCACACCCTACAGCTAGGGCCCAGTTAATCCCTATCAGAAGATTGATGTACTGATTATATTAAGACCCTCGTAACCCACTCATTTATTTTTTTCTTTTTAAATATTTATTTTTTAGTTGTAGGTGAATGTAATATTGCCGCGTCCGGCAGAAATGGACCGAGTCCGGCGGGAGACGTCGGGGTTAAAAGAATTCACAGGACACCAAGGTTCTTCATCCAGGGAGAGTCTGTCTTTATTATCTCAGCTCATACTTATATATTTCTTTCAGACAGAATGGAAAGTTACTGGTAGGCGGAAGCAAGGACGGAGGGGGGCAGGTGGTCCTTGTCGACTCATACTAAGCCTTCAACCAGGAACCTTATCAGACCCAAGCAGGTCAGGACGTTCCCACATAACCGTTATAGGCTGAATAATATGGAAACAGACACCACAAATCTTTCAAGGCCTTGGGAGCTGGCCTCTTTGGCGTGCACACAAGAAACCAGGGCTGGGCCCAAGCCCCGGGGGCCAGGGGGAATCTGAGCCAGCATAATATCTTTATTTCATTTTTATGTGGTGCTGAGGTTTGAATCCAGTGCCTCACGTGTGCTAGGCGAACAATCTACCACTGAGCCACAACCCCAACCACACTCCTACCACTCATTTCATCTCTATACTTTCTTGCATTGTCTCACACATAAGTTTTTGGGGACACTTCATATCTAAACCATAACAGCAAGATAAATTTATCTGCAACTTTTATCTCTATGGGAATGAATTTCATAGAATACCAAAATTGTGTTGGGGCTAGGAGTATAGCTCAATGGTAGAAGGTGTGCATCATATGCATGAGGCCCTGAGTTCAATCTCTAGCACTGAAAACAAAATTTTATGCTGATGAAGGCAGTGGAAGACTAAAGCCTTTTAAATGTAGACTGTAAGCTGTGTAGGTAGTCTCAGTTTTCATCATAAAGAAGATGAGAGAATAGAAAAGGAAATTATAATATTTATGCATTAAATTAGTAATAGTGGATATTGAACAATTGATTTCCATTTATTATCATTATTGTTTTTGGGGGGAGGTACTGGAGATTAAACTCAGGAATACTCGACCACTGAGCCACATGCCCAGTCATATTTTGAATTTTATTTAAAGACAGGGTTTTACTAAGTTGATTAGCACTTCTCTTTTTGCTGAGGCTGGCTTTGAACTCGCAATCCTCCTGCCTCAGCTTCCCAAGCCACTGGGATTACAGGCATGAACCACCACACCCAGCTATTATCATATTCTTGTAATCTTAAGCCAAATTGGGCTTTAAAATTTTTTTATACTTGTAGATGGACAGAATGCCTTTATTTTATTATTTATTTCTATGTGGTGCTGAGGATCAAACCCAGTGTCTCACACATGCTAGGCAAGCACTGAGCTACAGCCCCAGCCCACCAAATTGGGCTTTTTAAGTGTTAGCTTTGAATATCTAGATGTTGAGGACTCTAAGTTTTCACATGTGCAAATTTGCTTCTGCATGGTAGGTTAAAATGGACAGAGGTCCTAGACTGAATTGCACCACACATTCAAACATTTATTAACAAGCAGGCACAAAGAAGTCTAATAAACTGTTGTTGTTACCAGGCAGCACAGATCCTGCTCAGGGACAAAAGAGGTGAGCCTATAACCATCACTGTTCCAGAACATTTGGAGGTAAATTGGTAGAAAAAGAGGATTTGTTCAAAACCAGCTTTGAAAGAAGACAAGAAGACGAAAGATACCTCATTGTTTCAAAAATTTCATCTCTGAAATCCCTAAAAAGTAGCAAAACTTTCAAATGAGAAGAGGCAGGGCATTGAAAAAGGCAAGTGATATACAAATGTAGGTTTAGTTAGCCTGTAGTTAGACAGGCAGGAGTGGACAATTTCTTCTCCTATTTTCTTTGGCATCTGTCAGAGTGGGAAGTCACAGCTCCTCGAAACTCCACTCTCAGCATGAGAAAGCCATTCCCAAATTCAGATTGTGGAAGCAAATTCAGACTTTCATTATAATAAATTCAGGCATGTCCCTGTTCCATCTTTTTTGAAAATATTTCTTTAGATGTTGATGGACCTTTATTTTATTCATTTATTTATATGTGGTGCTGAGAATCAAATCCAATGCCTCACACCTGCTAGGCAAATGCTCTACCACTGAGCCACAATGCCAGCCCCCAGTTCCATCTTTTTGAACAATTTAACAAGCATAAAGGATTCATTCCAAAGTAAATACTCTGATAGTGCATTTACCTAAACTATTTGGATCATGGAACAAATTCCTTTCTTATTTGTGTGGAGTTGGTGAGGGAGAGGGAGTTTCAGAAAGAAAAAGAATTTTCAATGTGACAGACAAAATGTATTGAAAGTTAGAGATTATTATTTTTTTAAAGAGAGAATTTTAATATTTATTTTTTAGTTTTTGGCAGACACAACATCTTTTTTTGTATGTGGTGCTGAGGATCGAACCCGGGCCACACACATGCCAGGCGAGCACGCTACTGCTTAAGCTACATCCCCAGCCCCAGTTAGAGGTTATTTTAATATTTTATTCAAGCTACTACATTTGGAAGAAGATTCATTAAAGGACCATCTTTAAGAAAAATGGATGGGATCCTGTAGGGCATGATGTAACATGTTGGGCATATTGCATCAGAAAAAAAGGAAACCTAACTTGGGGGCTGCTACCCGCTTCCCGGTCCTGGGGCCACATGTGGCTAAGATAACATCTGGCAATCAGCCAGAAGGTATTGCTGTGGGTGTGACGAAAAATTGGACCATCCCTAGGATAGGCTCAGAACCCTTCCACCTTCGTGGACAGCTTGGGTCTCCCATTACTGCCTGTAGGATGGGTGTACATGTGAACTCTCCCCACCCTGCTGACCTTTATCCTGATTGGCTCCTGTACATTATATTAGCTATGTGCGTTTTCTCATTAAACCGAGATCCTGCTTTGACTGGTCTCCCTGAGGTGTGTGATTGTCCTTCTGCTTCAGGGCATGCTCTCCCCAATCTCTCCCGCAGTCCAGTAGAGAATGGGGGTGTGGGGGCAGGGCTAAAAACCCCGACAGGATCCTGGGGTTTTATGGGGACAGGTAAACAAGAAAGTCATTCACAAGACATATGGGCATTATGAGAAAGTTATACCTGGGTCTTATTGAAAGGGTAAAGTTTCTAAGCTGCAAAGCCTGAGTTAAAATGTAAAGGACTAGGTATTGTAAAGTTTCTGAACTGCACACAGAACCTGAAATTCCTGAGGCAGTTAAGACAATGCCCGGTACTGACCATTTAGTTGTTAAATAACCTAGGACCCTGTGCAGTTTGGCACGTAGGCATTCAGAGCCCAAACCAATCAGTTTGAATGTATCCCCCTCCTTAGGACTGACCTATCACCCCTGCCTGACCTGTTCCCGCCAATGAATGGACTAATCGTGTTTGAGAGTTGTTGTTCAATTTTCCCGCGCCTCATGATGATTTGCTCTGATGTATGCAAAGCCCCCCCCCCGCCCTCCCCCAAAAATGTACTTAAGCACTGATCAACCCCTGCTAGGGGCTCTGGGCTGCTCTCCCTTCTTGAGTGAGCACGGGGCCCCAGCATGCTGGATCTGCAATAAACCCCTTTTGCTGTTGCATGAGTCGGTCTCTCGGTGGTCTCTTCCTCCGACGTTCGCTGGACCCTTACATTATCTGGGAATATATGAAAGCAGAGTAGTCCCTTGAGGTTAGCCAGAATATAAAGGGGTGGTGGGATTTCTTTTTTAAAAATTATTTTTTATTTTTTACTTATTTTTATGTGGTGCTAAGTGTAGAACCCAGTGCCTCACACATGCTAGGCAAGTGTTCTAGCACTGAGCAGTAGCCCCAGCCCAGGGTGGTAGGATTTCTTGTGTTTCTATTTTCCAGGAGCAGAGGGCTCAGATACTCAGATAAAGTTCATGGGAATTCCTTAGAAGGTGTTAGGCCACTGGATTCACCAGGTGTTCTTATACCCTTTTTTTGTGCAAGAGTGGAGCTGCCTTGTAGAATATCCCATAGGCTCTTTACACTGAGCCACATCCCTAGCTGTATTACTTTAAATTTTATTTTTACATTTTTTGTAGTTGTAGATGGACACAATACCTTTATTTTATTTGCTTATTTTTATGCAATGCTAAGAATCAAACCCAGTGCCTCACACATGCTAGGAAAATGCTCTGACACTGAGCTACAACTCTAGCCCTCAAGCTGTTTTTTTTTTTTAATATATGCTTTTTAAAAACTTTGTTTTATTTGTTTATGTGGTGCTGAGGATCGAATCCAGTACTTCACACATGCTAGGCAGGTGCTCTACCACTGAGCTACAACCCTAGCCCCCTATTTTTGTTTTTATTTTAAGACAAAGTCTTACAAAATTGATCTTGAGAACCTTCTGCCTCAGCCTCCCTAGTCACCTGGATTACAGTTGATCACCACCACACTTATGTCCCCATGCATATTTTTTTGAACATCACTGATGAGAACTAGTTTTTTGAAGAAGATTATTTTAAGTAAGATGGTCAGGGTGGACACTCTGTGGTGGTCATTTTAAAGCAGAGAGTTAGAGAGAGGCTGTCTTTGCTAAAAGCAGGGGAGCTCTCTTTATGTAGGCCTGCAAATGCCCTATCTGTGCCTTCATTTTGTATTTGCATCCTTTTATTATCTTAAACTTTATGTTGGGTCCCTGCTCAGCTCTGCGTGTAGGCATGTTAATTATTTAAGGAGTATCCATTTAATAATTGTAATACAAGATTTATTTAGCCCTAAATTTACCTAACTTTTCTCATTCCTGTTCAAGATTGAGGCTGGATTTGCAGGGATATTTGCAGCACCTCTTTCACATGCCTGGAGTGGCACCTAGAAGTCTTCAGTTATTGTTCTACACATTTCAGATCACCCCGTAATGAGACTACCTCTCTAACAGGAGTAATCATCTCATGGAAACTTCACTGGCTCCTTCAAAGATAACAATCCTGACAGATACACTGCATCCTGAGAAGCCCCCTCAAGCAATAAGAACATCTCTGGAGCCACCTCCTCACAGAACCAGAACTTAGAATAATTAACCAGATCACAGTTTGACCAAGACTGCTTCATTATGCATACCTCTCACCCTTTCTCCAATTCTTTCTCTAATCAAACCTACAACTCATGTCAGCAATCTGAAGACAATTTTGACATATTGGATCTCACTTTGACCTCCTAACATGAATAAAATTTCTTTTCCTGCATTTTAGTATTATATTTTCTGTTTGGTGTTTTGGGTGAATAATTGGACCTGGCCTTTTGGGACCCCCAGAGTCAGGCCTCTGGCTTAGGATTCTGGTAAAAATTTTGGAACAAAGGCTTGAATTCACTAAGTAAGCCATGCAAACTATGACAATGGTCCACTTTACCTTTTGAATATAGCCCTTATTACTTTGAGGCTTCTTTTTATTTCTGTACTTATTTGTCTACTTATATTTTTGGTACTGGAGATTGAACCCAGAGGTACTTAACCACTGAGAAACATTCCCAGCCCCTCTTTTTTGTATTTTATTTAGAGACAGGGTCTCACTGAGTTGGCTTGCCAAGTTGCTGAGGCTGACTTTGAACTCATAATCCCCCTGCTTCAGCCTCCCTAGCCTTTGGGATTATAGGTGTTTGCCACCAGGCTCGGCCTGAGGCTTATTTTTAAAAAGGACATTTTTTTTCTCTCTTCTCCCTTTCTCCATCCCTAACAGTATTAGGGATACAGGGTTATCTTTTCTTCCCCTAGTTATCTGTTCTGGCACACACCAAACACAGGAAGGAGATGTCATCAGAAGATCTAGGAAGTGACTATCTTCCAAATTAACAACACACTATCAGGCATCAGGGCACACCCAGGAGCCCCCCCCCCCCACCCAAATCAAGGCATACCTGGAATGTAGTCTTTGAAGAGCTTCTTTAAAAGCCCTCTGTTATCCTTTATTGGCAGAACCATAACCTCTGGTACTGGAGTCCCCTGTGCTTTGCTAACAAAGCAGTGAACCTTTTTCCTTTTCCTCAAAATCATGTCCTCCTTATTAAATTGGCATGGAGACAAAAGGACTGAGATTTCAGTTGAACCAGAGGAGTAAAGGGAGGGACCAAGGAACTGCCCCAGCAGCTACTGAAGCCCCTTTTGCTTTGGCTTCCTTCCCTGAACTGTATGGATTGCTCCATCTTGGTCCATTTTGACAAAAAGGAAACTGAACTCAGTAAAGTCATGGCACATTGGCCATTTGGTAAGCTCATCTAGTGAACACATCAAGACCCTTGATTTCTACACATCTGGTTCCCCTTTGTAGGAACATCTAGTCCCTCTTGGGGAAATCTGTGGCACTGTTAGTGTAGAAGTCACTGTTAAGAGGGAGTTGGGAAGTTGTGGGGGGAGGAATATTCCTCCTATCTGGTTTATTTTAAAGGGTCCCATCTGTCAGCCATGGTTTGGGGGATCCTCTCTGTCTCTGTTTTTTTTTTTTTTTTGTATCTGTTACTAGTCCTTTAAGACATGGACAAAACTGATTTGATCCTGTAAGTAGTTTCTTGGAAAAGATCTTGGCTGAATAGGTCACCTATAGACATAAACCTGTCTAAGAAAAAATAATGTTTTACTGTAACAATCCGGCCTTTGAATGATTTCCTGAATTATTGTATAATTTGCAGTAGGAGTTGTTGTATCAAGGATAAAATAAGTGAAAGAAATTCTGAATGTATTGGCATGTATGCAATTCCATAATAAGGAGTCTGAACAGTCAAAAACTGAATTGAGGGTGCAAAAAGGTTCTCCCTCTAATGTGTGAGGGTAGCAGGACACCAGAAAAAATGATTACAATTTTTTTAATCCACTCAACCCAGTCTGAGTACTGCTTGTCATCTTGGCCCCAGGAACCTGCAAATCATCCTGCTGTGGGTCAGGGACACTAGTCCTGGGCTAAAAGAAAATGGAAAAAAAATCCCAGGAAAGCTGCCTAGTCTATAGAGAAATGGGCAAAGAGGACCTGGCCTCTACCCTGCCTTCCAACCACTCTACCTGTCAGAATAAAATTGGAGGAACCTGGGGATATAGCTCAGTTGATAGAGTGCTTGCCTCATATTCACAAGGCCCTGGGTTCAATCCCTAGTGCCACACACACAAAAAAACTGGAGTTTGAGAACAGAGCTCAGTTCACCACTTCTGCCGGCAAATGAAATCTATGTGGGCTACAGGTCTCACTGATTCATTTCTGGGTTCTTGTCTCATGGTTTCAAAGAATTAAATCCAGAGATGGAGACAAAACACAGAAATGAAAGAATTTTTTTTTTGTGTGTGTGTGTGGTGCTGGGGATTGAATCCAATACTTTGTGCATGCAAGGCAAGCACTTTACCGACTGAGCTATATCCCCAGCCCTAAAATTTGTTTTAAACAAGGGGAGAAAAGATGGAATTCCCGGTGTTGCGAGGGGGAAACTAATGGAAAGGTTTTCCATTTGAATGTACTAATCTGAGGATTTACGGCTTCTGCTTAAAGGCATTGACCAGAGTCTATTTCTGAACATATGTTAAAAAGCTTTGTGGCTAATTCTTGGAATCTATGCTGTACAGGTTTTGGAAGGATACCAAGGCTATTGACTTGGGCCATGACTTTCTAATTGGCTGTGCACTTTTAGTTCTGAAGTCTGAATTTTTCTGTAACCCCCATTTGGTTCCACCTTCATTTGCATTTTCCCAAGCTCTGGGACAAAGGAGTGGACTAGAAAGCTTAATCTCACAGGGTTATCTTTACAGTTGAAAAACACCTTAAGTGGGGCCCATTGTTACCCCTGTTTACCAGTGACAAGTCCTTGCTTCCCCAATGCTGAAGTATGCACGCTGAGGAAAGTTTAGAGTGGAAAGTAGAAGCTTTATTAAAGGACAGCAGAAAGACTTCTCCCCGGAGGAAGAAGGGGACCGAAAGGCAGAATCCGGGGAATGGGGAGGGCTTCCCTTTTGTATAGCTAAGGTCTTCTTTCAGCTTTCTCACACTCCTGTCTTTTGTTTCCCTTTATCCTGCAGTGATAGAATGCAGGTGGGAAGGCCCAAAAGGAGGGAGTTAGGTGGACTGAAGAGTAATCTGGGCAGGAAGGGCCTGGGGCAGCTTTTTTTTTTTTTTTTTAAAGAGAGAGTGAAAGAGGAGAGAGAGAGAGAGAGAGAGAGAGAGAGAGAGAGAGAGAGAGAGAGAGAGAGAGAGAGAGAATTTTTAAATATTTATTATTTTTTTTTAGTTCTCAGCGGACACAACATCTTTGTTGGTATGTGGTGCTGAGGATCGAACCTGGGCCACACGCATGCCAGGCGAGCGCGCTACCGCTTGAGCCACATCCCCAGCCCCTGGGGCAGCTTTTGATCAGCATTTCTCTGTTTGTTGGGAGCTGTTTCATTAAGAGTTCCTTAGAATGAGTTACTGGCTTTGGGAACATCAACATTTCAATTTCCCCAAGTACTGCTCTGGTTTCCTGGACCCCATTCTCTATAATGGCCTCCATTTTATTTATCTTATTCAATATTAGACCCGATTTACCTAACTACACTAACTACCTATCTATAAATCTGGCTTCACCATTATCCTCTTTGGTGAATAATTAGCCTATCTTATGGGGGTGAGGAGATGAAAGCTACCAGTCACAAGGAATGTGGCAATGGGTTCCAGTACTACTAAATTATAACCTGGAGAAAAATAGTCTCCCCTACTTTAAAAAAATATTTTTCAGTTGTAGATGGACACAGTACCTTTATTTTATTTATTTTTCATATGGTGCTAAGGATCTAACCCAGTTCCTCACACATGCTAGGCAAGCACTCTACCACTGAGCTATAACCTTATCCCTAATCTTCCCTTTTTAAGATCTGATAGGATGCCCCATTTGGCCAGGGGCACTCTGAGTGCAGCCCTCCCTGTTGCCCACAGAGCTAAAATACAAGGGCTTCCCATGTAAAGGTAAAATTTCTAAGCTGATTCTAAGCCGTAGAACCTGAGTTAAAATGTAAAAGACTGGGCATTGTAAAGTTTCTAAATTGCAAGGCCTGGGTTAAAAAGTAAAAGACTAGGTATTGTTAAAATTCCTCTGCTACCCCCAAAACCTGTAATCCCTGTAGCTGTTAGGACAATACCCGAACTGCCCAGTAAATATTCACAATGTTTCCACTGGTTGTCTAATAACCTGGGATTCTGTGTAGTATGTCACGTAGTCCTTGAGGCCCTAAAACAATCAGTTTGAATGTGTACCCCGCTTAGGAGTGACCAATCACCCCTGTCCAGCCTGTTCCCACCAATGAATGTACTAATCATGTCTCAGAGTTGTTCAATTTTCCCGTGCCTCATGATGATTTGTTCTGATGTATGCAAAGCCCCCCGCCCTCTCCAAAAAGTATACTTAAGCTCTGCTTGACCTCTGCTCAGGGCTCTGGGCTGCTCTAACTTCCCGAGTGAGCCTGGAACCTCAGCATGCTGAATTAATAAATCCCCTATGCCAATTGCATGAAATCAGTCTCTTGTGTGGTCTCTTCCTCCGATGCTCCGCCAGACCCTTACACCCAGAGTCCCCATGTATGCAGGTGCCTGTGTCTTGGCCTTGATAATTTCTGCAGAAAAATGTCCAAAAATTATCTGTATGGTCAATATGACCTTCATTGGACACAGTAAAGAGTTTCTGGGTACAACTGACAGTGGGGAACTCACTTAAAGCTTAAAGCTTAAAGTTATTTATGGCATTGTGATGATGATAAGGGAGACTGGTCAAACAACAATATTTTGTGTTCCAACCCCTTGAATACAAACTGGGAAGAAAACAAGATTAAGGCACAGTTTTTTTGTATATGTCAGTCTGATTCTTCTCCTGTAATAACATTTGTTTTTTAAATTAAATGTACAGATAAGAACTTTATTTGCAAGTGCCTTTCAGGAAAAGAAAACAGCCTACTCTACTGGTCGGCTACTAAAAATGAGTATGTTCTTTTAGGCCAAAGTGACCTTGAAAAAGGTGATTGTTAGACCATGACGCAAGAAAAGACCACTGACTCCAATTAAAATCAAATTAAAGCAAGCTTATTATTTCGACCAGCCGGGCTGCCTTGCCCATCAAAATCATGGGAGCCGAGGACAGTGGCGAAGCTTCCTTGCAGCCCAGTTTTATAGCTCAAAAAGTTACACAAAGGGGGGTTACAGATAACAACACTCTGAGGAGCATAACACAAGTTTACATTTTTGCTGGCCCCGGCATCAGAATTTATGGAGATTTTAGAGACTCAGAGAGGGTCGTTATCCAGCCAGGGAAGGCCAGAATTTGTGAGGTGTCACTAAGGTTTAGGAAAGGGTTGTTATCTGGTCAGGGAAAATCAGACATGGGTGAGTTCAGGGCACGGGCAGGCATTCCAATCAGCTTTACAACATCAACTGTAAGGGTCCGGCGAAGCGTCGGAGGAAGAGACCACAAGAGACTGGCTTCATGCAATAAGCAGGAGGGGTTTATTGAGGATCCAGTTCAGCGCGCTGAGACCCCAGGCAGGCTCGCTCAAAAAGCAAGAGCAGCCCAGAGCCCTGAACAGAGGTCAAGCAGTGCTTAAGTACACTTTTTGGGGAGGGGGGGGGCTTTGCATACATCAGAACAAATCATCATGAGGTGCAGGAAAATTGAACAACAACTCTGAGACATGATTAGTACATTCATTGGCGGGAACAGACTGGGCAGGGGTGATTGGTCATTTCTAAGCGGGGTACACATTTAAACTGATTGGTTTTAGGGCCTAAAGGACTACGTGACAAACTACACAGAGTCCCAGGTTATTAGACAACCAGGGAGTCATGAGAATATTTACTGGGCAGTTCGGGTATTGTCCTAACAGAGGATTTTAACAATGCCTGGTCCTTCACTTTTTAACTCAGGCCCTGCAGCTTAGAATCAGCTTAGAAAGGTATTGTGTGAACCTATAACTAAAAAATAAATAAATATTAAAAAACAATTAAAAACCCTCACACTAATGAGTACAAATCTGTACAAGACTTGGGATCTATAAAATATTTACTATAATGTGATGTCCATTGCTTTTAAGATTTTTCTTTTTATTATTATTTTTAGTTGTAGTTGGACACAATATCTTTATTTTATTTATTATTATGTAGTGCTGAGGATCAAACCCAGCTCCTTGCATGTGCAAAGTGAGTGCTCTACCACTGAGCCCCAGCCCCAGCCCCAGATTTTCCTTTTAAAAAAATTTGTAGTTGTTGCTGAATCTTTATTTTTATTTATTTATTTATTTATTTATTTTAAAATTTATATGTGGTGCTGAAAATTGAACCCACATGTGAGGCAAGCACTCTTCACTGAGCTACAAACCCAGCCCCAAGATTTTTCTTTGTCAGAGAAAAAGATGACTTAAAATTTAAACCAAGCTTGATTTTAATGAATAACCTAAACATATGTGACTGGAGATCTCTATACATCTGACACTAAATGTATTTGTCTGAGCCTCATCTAAATGTTCTGTAAAATTTTACAAAATGAAAGTTTATGTAGGTTTAACCAATAAGTGTTTTCTTTTATAAATTGACTCTGGCATAAAAAGGGCCACACTGTCATTTAAAAAATTGGCTTATATCTGTCTGCTTTGACTAAATATATTTCTGATCAATAACACTGTTTCCTACATGTATAAGAGATTAAAAGTTGTCCTTGATTTTTGCTATTACTGCTAAACTCTGCAAACCTATAATTATCTGTGGATTCTGAGTTTTACTGTGAAAGTTAAACCTAGTTAATATAAGGACATCTGTGTAATTGTGATGCTATTAATGGCTTCTTGGTATACTAAATGTATTCATGTTCTTCTAGTATACAAGTTTTAAAATATAAAGCTTAGGAGGGCACTTTACCAAGCTGGTGTTCTTCAAACAAAAGTTGTCTGTAATGATAATCTCTTTTAAACTTATATAGAAAGAGCAAATTTAATTAGGGATTTATTTGTGTCATTTAATGTTCTGTAACTGAATAAAGATAACATGTTATCATATATATATAAAATGAACCCAGGGGCGCTCAATCACTGAGCCACATCCCCAGCCTTTTTTTTTTTTAATTTTATTTAGAAACAGGCTCTTACTGAGTTGCTTATGGCCTCCCTAAATTGCTAAGGCTGGCTTTGAACCTCAGATCCTGCTGCCTCAGCCTCCCAAACTTCTGGGATTACAGGTGTGTGCCAACGTGCTCTGCTAAATATGTTTTTAAAAGTTAATGAGAGCCTGATCTTTTAATTTTTTTTTATTTTTTTAATTTTTTTATTGGATGTTCACAACATTACAAAGCTCTTGACAAATCATATTTCATACAGTAGAATCAAGTGGGGGATAGGAAAGGTAGCAGAATACAACAGTCACTAATATGGCAGTATGTAAAAATGTGATGTGTAACCGATGTGATTCTGCAATCTGTATTTGGGGTAAAAATGGGAGCCTGATCTTTTTAAAAGTTAACATTGTGAAACATAAAAACATTTTGCCACTTTCCTACAAAAAGGGTTTGGGGGGGGGGAGGCAGAGTGGGGGGGAGAGGCTAGGGTTGTGGCTCATTGGTAGAACCTTGCCTAGCATATGTGAGACACTGGGTTTGATTCTTAGCACCGCATATAAATACATAAAATAAAGGTCTATTGACAACTAAAAGACAAATAAATAAATAAGGGATTAGGAGCTCTCTTAGTTTGATTCCTATTTTAGATGTTACATTGTATTGTGTTAACTGACATTCATAGAGACTCAGGAAACAATACATAAGAATGTTGTAAAATAACACTCAAGAAAGAGGTAAAGATCAGGTTCAGAAATAAAACACTTTACCTAAGATTTGTCAAGAGCCCCACCTCACCTAAATTAAGACTCTGCCTCTCACTAGGCATGGTAGAGAAGGCCTATAATCACAGCCGCTCCGGAGGCTGAGGCAAGAGAATTGCAAGTTCAAAGCCAGCCTTAGCAACTTGGTAAAACCCTGCCTCAAAATATAAAAAAGGGCTGGGGATGTGGCTCAATGCTTAAATGCCCCTGGGTTCAATCCCTGGTAAAAAATAAAAGACTCTGCCTCTCACCTTACTCTATGTTAGGATGATTCCAAATTAGGCTAGAATTAAGGTCATTTAAAGTTATTTTCAAAGGATAAGTTTTTTATTGTAAAGATTATTGTGATTTCAAAATTAACAGGGAATATAATATATAACTAAGTAAAGTTTTAGATTATGGAAATCATGTTTCCTGAATCATAGCTATTATATAAACTGAATGTTTTTGCTATTGTTAATTTCATTTAGTATTTTCCTTGCAAACTTTATAACTGTTGCCTGTTAGTGTTTTAGAGAGGTACTCCTTCTAATAAAACAATCTGAATTAATTTGAGATAATAAGCCATCACCTATAGGACATATAGTATATAAGGTTAACATTTGATATCAATACTGACCCAAATTAAATGGAAGAGATAAGTATAAATTATAGACTTGAAAGCTAAAACCCAATACTCCCACTTTAAGACTGATGAAACTGGCTAATTTTTTTTTTTTACCAACTTTGTCTTAAATACCTGTCAGGACAGTATGACCAAAGCACAATAATACGGACATTTAAATGAAAAATAAAAATTTTAAAAATATTTTTTAATTGTCAATGGGCCTTTATTTTATTTATTTATATGCAGTGCTGAGAATTGAACCCCATGCATCACACATGCTAGGCAAGCACACTACCACTGAGCCATAATCTCAGCCCTAAAATAAATGTGTTTTTTTTAAAAGAGAGAGTGAGAGAGGAGAGAGAGTGAGAGAGAGAGAGAGAATTTTTTTTAATATTTATTTTTTAGTTCTCAGCGGACACAACATCTTTGTTGGTATGTGGTGCTGAGGATCGAACCCGGGCCGCACGCATGCCAGGCGAGCGTGCTACCGCTTGAGCCACATCCCCAGCCCCAAATGTTTTTTTTTTTTTTTAATGTAATTATTATGTACACTTGTGTCAGCACTATCAAAAGTAAGTAAAGCTAGAGGCTGTAAAGGAAGGGTTATTATGTGAGAGTGCCTATCACAAAGGACTCTAGAGTCACAAGTTTGTACTGAATTTCAGAGACTGATTCAAATTGCTTTTTTTTTTTTTTTTTTTTTGGTACTGGGGATTGAATCCAGGGGTGCTTAACCACTGAGCCATATTCAGAGCCCTTTTAACAATATTTTATTTAGAGGGGCTGGGGTTGTGGCTCAGTGGTAGAGCACTCGCCTAGCATGTGCTAAGGCCCTGGGTTCAATTCTCAGCACCACATAAAAATAAAATAAAAATATTGTGCCCAACTACAACTAAAAAATAGATTTAAAAAATATTTTATTTAGAGACAGGGCCTTACTAAGTTGCTGAGGCTGGCTTTGAACTCATGATCTTCCTATCTCAGCCTCCTGAGCTGCTGGGATTACAGGTGTGTGCCACCATACTAGGCTACTAATTACTTTTTTATTAATTGTTTACAAAAAAGTTAATGCTTTGCTCTCTTTTTTATTGTTGTTCTAGCATGATTCCTGCCCTATGTCCAGTCACCCACCAACTGCCACTCTGGACCCCTAGACTGCCATGATGCTGAATACCTTTCACTGTCTATGTCTCACCTGACAGAGAATAAGGACTTTGGGTTACTCTCTGCCCCCCCCCCCCCCCAATGGGGCTGTCTCTCAGCAAGAAGCAGCTTGGAAATGTTATGGCCCATTTTTAAAAAAAAAATATTTTTTAGTTGTAGATGGATGCAATACCTTTATTTACTTATCTTTATGTGGTGCTGAGGATTGAACCCTGTGCCTCACATGCTAGGCAAGGGCTCTACCACTGAGTCACAACCCCAGCCCCTCATGACTCATTTGTTCCATAGAAATGGAATGTAGAAATTGACAGTGGGAGCTGAGCTGGGTGTGGTGGCACATGCCTGTAATCCCAGCAGCTTGGGAGGCTGATGCAGGAGGATTTTGAGTTCAAAGCCAGCGTCAGCAATGGAGAGGTTCTAAGCAACTCAGTGAGACCCTGTCTCTAAATAAAATACAAAATAGGGCTGGGGGATGTGGCTCAGTGGTCAAGTGCCCCTGAGTTCAATCCCTGGATTAGCAAGGATGGTAGAATGAGATTGTCATCATTATACAAAGTACATTTATGAAGACTTGAATTGGGTGTCAACATACCTTATATACAAACAGAGATATGAAAAATTGTGGGGTATATGTGTATTAAGAATTGTAATATAAGAAAAGTACATGTATAATGGCATAAATTTGCATGAACATACTTTATATACAGAGTCAAGAAAAATTGTGCTCTATATGTGTAATAAGGATTGTAATGCATTCCACTGTTGTCATGTATTTTAAAAATAATAAAATCAATAAAAAAATCAACAGCAGAGAAATTTAACAGTGGTCCTGAAAGTTGAGTGACTCACCCGAGAAGGAGATTCAATCAAGAGATTTTATTGGGGGGCTGCCCGAAGGAGAGGCAGAGAGAGAAGAGAGGGGGGGGGAGGGAGAGAGAGAGAGAGAGAGAGAGAGAGAGAGAGAGAGAGAGAGAGCGCACAGAGAGAAAGAAGAGGACAGAGAGGAAAAGGGCAGAGAGCATGAGCTCATAAGCTTTGGCTTAAGAAGGGTTGCTTAGGAGACATGGCAGGTGCTGATTGGCAGGGTGACAGGAACTGCAAGAGGATACTGTGTCCTGTGGGGATTGGACACTGTGTCCTGTGGGGATTGGTTGAGGAAACCTTTGAATTTGGTGCTCTTGGCTTGGTGTCCTTTGGAGAGGAGGGGGAGGGGTAAGGGATTCCATGATGTTCTCTGAGAAGGGGAGTCTCCCACACACCCAACAGGTCCACTTTACCTTTTAAATATAGGCCTTGTTATTCTGAGGCTTAATTTTAAAAGGGACATTTTTTTTCCTTGTCTTTTTTCCATCTTTCTCTAACACAATTAGGGAGACAGGGTTATCTTTTCTTCACCTAGTTATCTGTCCTTGAACACACAACCACCATAGGAAGGAGATATCACTAGGAAGATCTAGGAAGTGACTAACTAGCAAATTAGCAAGTGAATTTCAATACACCATCAGGGCCTACCAGGGATCCCCCTCCACCTTTTCTTCTTCCTTTTTCTCAAAAACATGTCATTCTTATTAAATTGGCATGGGGGGGGGGTGCCACAGTCTGGCTGGGCACAATCAGGAGCCACTTGTCAATAGAAACAAACTTTATTTTTAGAACCACACACACCGCACCACACAGCTCCTCAGGAAAAACCTTCAGAGCCCAACTGCCACCACCGGCTTCCTACAAGCCTCTCAACCTCCCCCACTCCTCCTGCTCTTGAGGCCCATTGGCTGGGTGGCATGGGCGGAGCTAAAAAGTCCCCCAATGAGCAGCTCCGTAGTCTGAAAGGGCGGGGAAACAGCCCAGTGAGCATCACCGCAGAGGAGCCAATCAGCTAGAAGTTGCTGGGGCCACTGTGAGCCAATCATCAGCTGGCAGTCTGAAAGTTTGCTGGGACCCCTTCAGCTGTGGCTCTCAACAGGGTGGGGGGGGGGGACGACTGAGCTTTCAGTAACAAAAGGGTAGTGTATACCAGTCAGAGGAACAGAAGTTATTAAGACAACAAGGCACAAATTATCATTTGGAAATAAATGAGATCACCCAAGTGAGAACAAGCAGAGGCTATCTAGTCAGAGTTTATTAGAGCACAGAAATTAGCAACCACTATTATATACAATTTTGGGGGGTGGGTGGGTACTGGGATTGAACCCAGGGACTTTACCACCAAGCTACATCCCCAGCCCTTTTAGATTTTATTTAGAGACAGGGTGTTACTAAGTTGCATAGGGCTTTGCTAAATTGCTGAAGCTAGCCTTGAACTTGGATTCTCCTGCCTCAGCCTCTTGAGATGGTAGGATTATAGGCATACTCACCATGCCTGGCTATTATTTGCATAGAATGGGGAAGGCTTATTGTGGGAAAAAGGGATGATTTCAGATAATCCATAATTGGAGGCTCTGAACATGGGGAAGCTGTAGGCAGACTAACTCAAACGTGAATGGTTAGGGGTACATATATGGCCCTTTCTCGTTTGTCATGAAGAATACAGAAAATTTGCCCCAGGACATTTCTCCTATCTACAGCTGTTTCTCCATGTGCTTTGTCCATAATAAATTGGAGCTTTTGGTATTTAAGGACCCAGGCCTCATCCAGAGAGAAGGCAGGACCGGGTCTCAGACAGAGGGAAGGCAGGAAGGGAAAATGGGAGAACACAAAAGAACTCGCACCTGACTGGCACTTAATCTCTACCCTAATGGATGAGCTGATCCCAAAGAAGTAAACCCTAGGAACTTCCCCCTACCTCTTCTGTTCCACCCTAATAGATCAGCTGATCCTAATAAACCCCAGGAATTACCTTTCTGCCCCACACTAAATGAGGTCTATAAAACCTAGACTCTTGGCCTGGCTCAGTTTGGTTTTTCTGCCTCAAAGTTGAGCCTCTTGTGTGTTTGATTTACTCCTCCACTGAATAATGTTGAGCCCAGGTCAGCTTCCTGCCTCTGTTCTTTGTGCTTGTATTTTTGGTACCCTGGCCCAGAATCCACCTGAATTATTAGTTGCTCTTGGCTATTTGGGGTTGATTGTTGCAGAGATTATTGGTTGGTTTCCTGGAATGGTTACTAGTGATTGTAGTCTGACTTCCTGCAAGTCTGACTTATAGTTAATAAGTTTTTGCCATTTTGGGTCTAAGTTCTGGTTTTGCATATGATCTAGCCATTGTCTGTATGTTTTGGGTCTAAGTTTCTGGTTTTGCATATGATCTAGCCATTGTCTGTATGTTTTGTCTCTCAAGTGTTTGGAGAACAGCAGGAAGAATAGTGTGGCTGGAGGGAAGGAGAAATAATTAAGAACTGAGGTCATAGAGACTGGCAAAGAGTAGATCTGGTAGGATCTTGAAATTCATGGTTTTTGCCTCGACCCTCGCAGCATCAACAAAGGCTCTCGAGTAGGGGAGATGGGAAATGGAGAAAAACAGTGACTTTTTAAATTAATTAATTTTAATTAGGTATATATGACAGCAGAATGCATTTTGATTCATTGTACGCAACTGCAGCACAACTTTTCATTTCTCTGGTTGTACACGATGTAGTTTCAGTCATACATGTACCTAGGGTCATTATGTCCAAAAAAGACCTTTTTAAGCAAAGCTATGGCCAGGTGGGACACTGCCCTCTGATGGAGAAATAGTGACCCAGAACTAGCTCTGCAAGTTTATTATATAGGGTCTCATAATCAAGAGTTAAACTATACAGGCATTATATGTTGGTTGCTCAAGGCTTGTGAGTTATCAAGAGGCTTCTTTGTGCACTGAAAAATTATAGAGCTAGAAACATTTTTGCATCTATCCTACAGTTACAGTGCTAGGAATCTCCTATTATTGTCCTGCTTCACCAAGGAAGGCCACTGTACTGAAACATCTGATAACTGTTAGCATCAGAGCCGAATGTCAAGGCTGTTAACATCCTTGCCTTTTGGCAAAGAATGTTTCCCAGGCTTGGCTTTTGCTGACACTTGCAGAATAGCTGATGACCAATGACAGGAGCTCATCCACTCTCCACAGGTTTTATTCTTTTGTGATAGGAACCCTTTGGAGTATTCTTAGGAGGAATGTGATGTGAGCTGATTTAGTTTACCTTGGCCATTATATGAATTATAAACTATAGAGAGGTAAAAGTAGAAGCATAGAGGCCACTAAGGAGGACATTGCTGTAGTTAATGTTTCAGTTAATAGGATGGTAACTGTGGAGGTGGTAGGAAGTAATGGATTGTTTGAATCTATTAGAAGATAAAGCCCATAGAATATGTTAATGGGTTAGATGTGGGTGAAAGGGAATAGTCAAGGATATCTTCAATGTTTTCAACCTGATAAATGGTGGCACTATTGAGATGAAGATAATTTATGTGATTGTCTTTATGTCTCCTTGTCCAGCTTATATATGCTACTTGAGTATAGGGATGGAGTCTAGTCAAGTTTTGCTTCCACTGTGCTTATTAGAGGATCATATACCAGGACAATTTTTTTAAAATTCTAATTTGTCATATATGGCAGAATGTATTACAATTCATATTACACATATAGAGCACAATTTTTCATATCTCTGGTTGTATAAAACTATTACTTGTACCATTTGTGTCTTCATACATGTACTTGGTGGAATGAAATGGATATCATTACCCTATCTTTTTTGCCCCCATACCCTCCTCCCTTCACCCCCCCCTTTGCCCTATCTGGGGTTTGTCTAAAACTCCCATGCTCCCTCTCCCAATCCCATTATGAATTAGCCTCCTTATATCAGAGAAGACATTCAGCATGTGATTTTTGGGATTGGCTAACTTCACTTAGCATGACATTCTCCAACTTCATCCATTTACCTGCAAATGCCATGATTTTATTCTCTTTTATTGCTGAGTAATATTCCATTGTGTGTGTGTGTGTGTGTGTGTGTGTGTGTGTGTGTGTATATATATATATATATGACATTTTCTTTATCCATTCATCTATTGAAGGGCATCTAGGTTGGTTCCAGTTTAGCTATTGTGAATTGTGCTGCTTTAAACATTGATGTGGCTGTGTCTCTGTACTATGCTGTTTTTAAGTTCTTTGGGTATAGACTGAGGAGAGGGATAGCTGGGTCAAATGGTGGCTCCATTCCCAGCTTTCCAAAAAATCTCCATACTGCTTTCTATATTAGCTGCACCAATTTGCAGTCCCACCAGCAATGTATGACTGTGCCCTTTTCCTCACATTCTCACCAACACTTTTGTTGTTTGTGTTCTTAATAGCTGCCATTCTGACTGGAGTGAGATGAAATCTTACAGTAGTTTTGTTTTGCATTTCTCTAATTGCTAGAGATGTTGAATATTTTTTCATATATTTGTTGATTGATTGTATATCATCTTCTGAGAGGTGTCTGTTTAGTTCCTTGGCTCATTTATTGATTGGGTTATTTGTTTTCTTGGTTTAGCTTTTTGAGTTCTTTATATACTGCAGAGATTAGTGCTATATCTGATGGGCAAGTGGTAAAAATTTGCTCCCAAGATGTAGGCTCTCTATTTACCTCACTGATTGTTTATATTTATTTATTTATTTATTTAAAAGGAGAAAGGGAGAGAGAGAGAGAATATTTTTTAATATTTATTTTTTTAGGTGTAGATGGACACAACACAATGCTTTTATTCTTTTTTTTTTTAAAGAGAGAGTGAGAGAGGGGAGAGAGAGAATTTTTAATATTTAGAGAGGAGAGAGAGAGAATTTTTAATATTTATTTTTTAGTTCTTGGCGGACACAACATCTTTGTTGGTATGTGGTGCTGAGGATCGAACCTGGGCCGCACGCATGCCAGGCGAGCGCGCCACCGCTTGAGCCACATCCCCAGCCCCAATGCTTTTATTCTTTATGTGGTGCTGAGAATCGAACCCAGATCCTGACCGTGCAAGGTGAGCGCTCTACCACTGAGCCACAATCCCAGCCCCTGATTGTTTATTTTGCTGAGAAGTTTTTAGTTTGAATCCATCCCATTTATTGATTCTTGATTTTAATTCTTGCACTATAGAAGTCTTATTAAGGAAGTTGGGGCCTAATCTGAC
Source organism: Spermophilus citellus (assembly GCF_964194105.1). Taxonomy (NCBI): domain Eukaryota; kingdom Metazoa; phylum Chordata; class Mammalia; order Rodentia; family Sciuridae; genus Spermophilus; species Spermophilus citellus. Next base: position 109,589,783 of record NC_138190.1, on the reverse strand, counting down.
ATGATAGAGATTTGGGCCTACTTTTTCTTCTAGTAGGTACAGTGTCTCTGGTTTAATTCCTAAGTCCTTGGTCCACTTTGAGTTGAGTTTTGGGCATGGTGAGAGATAGGGGTTTAATTTCATTTTGTTGCATATGGATTTCCAGTTTTCCCAGCAGCATTTGTTGAAGAGGCTCTTTTCTCCAATGTATGTTTTTGGTGCCCATATCTAGTATAAGATCACTGTAATTATGTGGGTTAGTCTCTGTGTCCGCTATTCTGTACCATTGGTCTCCCAGTCTGTTTTGGTGCCAATACCATTCTGGTTTTGTTAGTATTACCCTATAGTATAAATTCTGGTGTAGTGATGCCACCTCCTTCACTCTTCTTGCTAAGGATTGCTTTAGCTATTCTGGGTCTTTTATTTTTCCATATGAATTTCATGACTGCTTTTTCTATTTCTATGAGGAATGTCATTGGGATTTTGATTGGAATTGAATTAAATCTGTATAGTGCTTTTGGTAGCATGGTCATTTTGACAGTATTAATTCTGCCTATCCAAGAACAAGGTAGATCTCTCCATCTCCTAAGGTCTTCTTTAATTTCTGTCTTTAGCATTCTGTAGTTTTTGTTGTAGAGATCTTTCACCTCTTTTGTTAGGTTGATTCCCAAGTATTTTATTTTTTATTTTTTGAGGCTACTGTAAATGGGGTAGTTTTCCTCATTTCCCCTTCACAGGATTCGTCACTGATATACAGAAATGCCTTTGATTTATGGGTGTTGATTTTGTATTCTGCTACTTTGCTGAATTCATTTACTAGTTCTAGAAATGAATTTTTTTAGTGGAATTTTTTTGGGTCTTCTAGGTATAGAATCATATGGTCAGCAAATAGTGCTAATTTGAGTTCTTCTTTTCCTATCCATATCCCTTTAATTTCTTTAATCTGTCTAATTACTCTGGACAGTGTTCCAAGAACTATGTTAAATAGAAGTGGTGAAAGAGGGCATCCCTGTCTTATTCCAGTTTTTAGAGGGAATGTTTCCAATTTTTCTCCATTTAGAATGATGTTGGCCTGAGCCTTAGCATAGATAACTTTTATGATGTTGAGATATGTTCCTGTTATCCCTAGTTTTTCTAGTGTTTTGAACATTAGTGGGTGCTGTATTTTGTTGAATGCATTTTCCTGCATCTATTGAGATGATCATATGAGTCTATTGATGTGATGAATTACATTTATTGATTTCCATATGTTGAACCAAACTTGCATACCTGGGATGAACCCCACTTGTTAGTGGTGCATGATCTTTTTGATATGTTTTTGTATTCAATTTGCCAGAATTTTATTGAGAATTTTTGCATCTATGTTCATTAGAGATATTGGTTGGAAGTTTTATTTATTTATTTATTTTTGATGTGTCTTTGCCTGGTTTTGGAATCAGGGTGACACTGGCCTCATAGAATGAGTTTGAAAATGCTCCCTCTTTTTTTATTTCATGAAATAAATTGAAGAGTATAGGTATTAGTTCTTCTTTAAAGGTCTTGTAGGACTCAGTTATGTATCCATCTTGTCCTGGGCTTTTCTTGGTTGGTAGGCTTCTGATGGCATCTTCCATTTCATTGAAATTGATGTGTTTTAATTGTGTATATAATCCTGGTTCAATTTGGGCAAATCTAGAAATTTGTCAATGCCTTCGAGATTCTCTATTTTAACGGAGTACAAGTTTTCAAAATAATTTCTAATTATTTTCTGTATTATCTATTGTGATATTTTCTTTTTCATCATGTATGTTAGTAATTTGAGTTTTCTGTCTCCTTTTCTTTGTTAGCATAGCTAAAGGTTTGTCAATTTTATTTATTTGTTTGAAGAACCAACTTTTTGTCTTGTCAATTTTTTCAATTTTTTCTTTTGTTTCAATTTCATTGATTTCCGCTCTGATTTTAATTACTTCATGTCTTCTACTGCTTTTGGTATTGATTTGTTCTTCTTTTTCTAGGGCTTTGAGATGTAATATTAGGTCATTTATTTGTTGAGTTTTTCTTCTTTTAAGAAATGAACTCCATACAATGAACTTTCCTCTTAGTACTGCCTTCAAAGTGTCCAGAGATTTTGATATGTTGTACCTTTTTCTCATTTACCTAAGAATTTTTTAATTTCCTCCTTGATGTCAAGGTGTTGGAGTAGTTTTTATTTTTTATTTTATCATTGATTTCTAATTTCATTCCATTGTGATCTGATAGAATGCAGGGTAGCATCTCTACTTTTTTGTATTTGTTTTTTGTATTTGCTTTGAGGCATAATATATGGTCTATTTTAGAGAAGGATCCATGTGCTGCTGAGAAAAAAGTGTATTCACTCATTGAAGGATGAAATATTCTATTTATGTCAGTTAAATCTAAGTTTTTGATTGTATTATTGAATTCTATAGTTTTTTTGTTCAGCTTTTGTTTGGAAGATCTATCCAGTCGTGAGAGAGGTGTGTTAACATCACCCATGATTATTGTGTTGTAGTCAATTTAACTCTTGAACTACAGAAGAATTTGTTTGATGAACATAAATGCTCCATTGTTTGGGGCATATATATTTATAATTGTTATGTCTTGTTGGTGTATGTTTCCCTTGAGCAGTATGAAATGTTCTTCTTTATCCCTTTTTATTAACTTTACCTTAAAGTCTACTTTATTTGATACAAGGAGAGAACCCTCTTCTTGCTTTGGCAGTCCATGTGAGTGGTATGATTTTCCCCAATGTTTCACCTTCAGACAGTGAATGTCTTTTCCTATGAGCTGAGTTTCTTGGAGGCAGCATATTTTTGTGTCTTTTAAAATTATTATTATTCAATAAGCTAGCCTATATATTTTTGGGGGGAGGTGCTGGAGATTGAACCCAAGGCTTTGTGTATGTGGGGCAAGCACTCTACCAACTGAGCTATATTCCCAACCCTAGCCTATGTCTATTGATTGGTGAGTTTAGGCCATTAACATTCAGTGTTATTATTGAGACATGATTTGTATTCTCAGCCATTTTTGTTATTTAACTTACCATTTTACCTTTGGTTAGTTTCTGCTTTAGTTTAATACCTTCCTTTGCTGATTTTCATTATTGTTTTTCATTTCCTCTTCATAGAATATTTTGCCAAGGATGTTCTGTAGTGCAGGCTTTTGAGCTATAAATTCTTTTAACTTTTGTTTATCATGGAAGACTTTAATTTCACCATTAAATCTAAAGCTTAATTTTGCTGGATACAAGATTCTTGGTTGGCATCCATCTTTCAAAGCTTGATATATGTTGTTCCAGTATCTTCTAGCTTTCGGGGTCTGAATTGAAAAATCTGCACATAATCTAATTGATCTCTCCCTATATGTAATCTGATTCCTTTCTCTTATGGCTTTTAATATTCTCTGCTTATTTTCTATGTTAGGCATTTTCATTATAATGTGGCTTGGTGTGAATCTGTTGTGATTTTGTACATTTGGCATCCTGTAAGCCTCTTGAACTTGGTTTTCCAATTCCTTGTTCATGTTTGGAAAATTTTCTGATATTATTTAATTGAATAGATTGTTCATTCCTTTGGTTTGGATCTCTATGCCTTCCTCTATCCCAATAACTCTTTTTTTAAAATATAGCTTTTAGTTATACATGGACTCAAATTCTTTATTTTGTTTATTTATTTTTATGTGGTGCCAACAATCGAACCCAGTGCCCCACATGTGCAAGGCAAGCGCTCTGCCATTGAGCCACCACCCCAGCCCCCCAATAACTCTTAATCTACCACGCGGCCTGCGCAGTGGTTTCATTAATGAGGTTCTAGTCATAAAGTTAGTTAGAAGAGATCGAAATAAAACACACAGACAGTTACCTTATTTATATTGCTAGGTCTGAGACGGCTCACCTCTCTGGTTCCCACCTCTAGCCGCCCAGCAGGGCAGCGAGGATTACTCAGGGCTAGCAGGAGAGAGAGAGAGAGCGAACATGCCTGGGAGTAGCCCTTTATTGGGGAACAAGAGATTCAGGGGAGAATTCCATCCAATGAAGGTTGAGGGGGGGCTGCACTCCAAGGTCAGGGTCAGTGATTGGGTCCCCAGGGTCAGTGGTCAGGCACACCCCCACACAGATGGGCTCTCTCATCAGGAAAGGGTCGGGAAAGCTTCAACAGAGCCAAAGCGCCTCAGGCCCTTAACGGGAGTCACCCAATCACGTGTTAGAATGGCTTCCCACATTTTAAATTTGGTCTTTTTATGCTATTTCATATTTCTTGAATGTTCTGATCCTGGTTTCTTACCATTTTCACTGTGTGGTCTACATTCTTTTCAAAATTATATATTTTGTCTTCATTGTCTGAGGTCCTGTCTTCCAAGTGGTCTACTCTGTTGGTGATGCTTTCAATTGAGCTTTTAATTTGTTTTATTGTTTCTTTTATTTCAAGAATTTCTGTTTGTTTTTTCTTTAGAACCTCTATCTCCCTATTGAAGTAATATTTTACTTCCTTTATTTGCTTATGTAGCTCTTTGTCAAAATGGTCTTTTGGTGCCTGTATTTGCTCTCATCCTTTAATTCACAGAACATTTTAATTATGTACACCCTGAAATCCTTCTCTGTAATTTCATCTGCTGTGCTGGCCATAGATTCTAATAATGTGGTATCTTGATTTGTTTGGGGCACTTTCTTCCCTTGTCTTTTCATGTTGTTCATGTATCCTCCCTTCTAGCACTGTGGATCTGTGGTGTTACCATTTTTTTCCCTATAGGCTTATAGTTCCCTGTGGGGTTCCAATACCTCTCCTTTGAGGGGTAGGGCAATGTTAACAGATCCCAATATAAAAATATAACACCTAAAAACAAATAGTTGCTAATAGATGTTTATAGTTTGGTCACAATATACAGAATTGGTGAATTCAATTATTATCTACAATATAATCAGTAGGTTTATAAAAGTGTTTACAGTTTCTGATGGTGGATAAAGAACCAGTTGTGAGGTGTAGGTGATATGCTGAGGAGATAGGAGGTGAGGATATAGAGTTATTATATTTAGGAAGTGTGAAAGATAAATCTAAAGAAGAAGGTTAGTAGCAGGAGAATAGAGAATAGAGAGGTAGTAATTTTGGGTAGAAAAGTAAGCGGGAAGACAGTAGAGTACACAGATATATATTAAGAAAAATAAAAAATTGTTAAAATAGTAAAAATCAGAGGAAAAAATAAAAAGAATATACGACACAAGTGTAATATACTAGTCAGTTGTTTCAGACCTCAATATCCTAATTCATGCAAAGTACTTGGTTTTACATATGTTGGGGATGTGAGGGCAGTAGAATAGAAAGGGAGAAGAAATTTAAAAAATAAAAAATCTCAAAGGAAGAAATGAGGATTGTTTTGGTTGGAGATTAGTATCTTTCCTGCTTCCCTTCTCATCCAGTAGATAGCGTCCTCTGTTGTTAGCTAGTGTCTCTGCCCTCAGAATGGTGAAAGTAACCAGGGAGGGAGGGTTGGTCCTGGGTGGAGGGCATCTGGAAGTGGGGTGTGGCACCCACCAGTCCCTGAAGGGAGATTGCACCTCAGGGATCACTTTTTGGGCCTACTTCTGTGATGAAAGTGCCTGGTCTTATCTCCTTATCTTGTCTGAAGATCTCCCAGTTCCTGGTCTCTGTTAGTCTCTAAACTGTGTCACACTCACCCTCTCTCTTATTGCTTCCTAATAAGGAACCATTCTCTCCAGGGCTCCTGTGTGTGGCACTTTGGGCATGTTGCACACCTGCCCCACTGAGAGCTGTTTTGTGTTGGGCAGTCACTGTGCCAGATTAGCAGCTGCTGAGGAGAGGAGGTAGTTAGAAACTGGGTACCTGGCCAGCTGGAATTCCAAACTGTGAATTTGGAATTGCATCCACTAAAGATGGTGATGAAGGTGACCAAGATGGTGGTGGCTGCTTTTAGCAGTGGGGTATCAGGTTGGGTGGGGAGAGCTGGGCAATGGCGTAGGAAGATGAATTCAGAGAATGGGTCTGTGGTGTGCAATGTGTGGCTGTGGCTGTCGTCAGAGCCTGTGTGAAGTTCCTGGGTACAGGCGGGCTATGGCGCATAGGGGAATATCTCCATTGTTGTAGAGTCCCAAAATGGAGGCGACCTGGGGAGCCCAATGTTGATTGATGGGGGTCCACACTGGAGCTGTGGCTAGAGATCCTGTTCATGAGTAGCTGCCAGGTGTCCTGTGTGGGAGCTGTGTAAGGAACGGTGGAAAAGCTCCATAAACTCAACCAAAACAATGGTTTACCTGTCCGAGATTTTATTAGCAGGACCGTAGTGGCCAGTCACAGAGAGAAGGGGGGGGAGAGAGAGAGAGACAGAGAGAGAGAGAGAGAGAGAGAGAGAGAGAGAGAAGAGAAGAGAAGAGAAGAGAAGAGAAGAGAAGAAAAGAGAAGAGAAGAAAAGAGAAGAGAGGGAGAGGGGCGGGAGAGGAAGAGAGGTAAAGTAAGAGAGAGAGTAAGAGAGCATGAACAGGGTATTGATATTTATGGGCTTAATGCAGGATGAAGAGGAGCAGGGTGAGTGGGCTGTTACTTCTTCATTGGCCGAGAGTTCACGCCACTTCAGGGATTGGAGGTGCGACATTCAAAGGGATTGGAGGTGATGGTTCACATGCCATTCAGTGCATCATGGACCTGAGCTCCAGGAAGAGAAGCACTCCGGGCGCCATGTTTACCAACAAGCTGCATCTAGGATTTCTGCTTGGGTGGGTATCTAAAAGTTTTTCACAGGTGCTGATGCCTATGGTCCCTCAGGCACCTGGTAGTCCTGCGTGTAGTTGGGAGACCATCTCTGATGCTGAGGCCCGGAGCCTTGCATGGGCACAGTGGCTGTGATTCCTGTGCGGAAGCAGGAATATCGCTTGTAGAGAAGCAGTGTTCTCACTTCTTGAGATCCAGGTCACAGAGCGAAGGAGTGCTTCCTCCCTCTGACCTGCCATCTTGGATCCACCCCTATCAGGACAGTTTTAAGTGATTCTTACTAACTCTGCTAAATAAAATGAAGAAGAGGAGGAAGAGAACAATGACAGCTGGTATTAGCTGCTGGGCATGATGGTGCACTCCTTGTACTCTCAGAAGCTGCTGAGGCAGGAGGATCTCAAGTTCAAGGCCAGTGTTAGCAATTTAGTGATGACCTAATCAAATTAAACCCTGTCTCAAGATAAAATATAAAGTGGCTTGGGGATGTAGCTCAAGGTTAAGAGCCCCTGGGTTCAATTGCTGGTACCAAAACAAAACAAAACAAACCCCAAACAAGTAGCGGTAGTTTTTGTTTTGATGCTAGGCTACCAATCAGAATTACTAATTGGGGTATCTATATTCCCTTCCTTCTCCCACTCTCTTGATATCACAGTAAAAGAAATGCAGAACACCTAGCAAATCTATATTTTCCCCTAAGGGGTAAATTGGCCTGCTCATTGATATAGTGTTTGTAGGCAAAATGGCCTACATGTTATAACTAGATATAAAAGAATAAATATTTACATGTATTTGAATCCAGAGGTTAAAAAAATACTTTTCACATTTTACTTCTGGAGAAAGGAAACAGATTAATACCCATCAGAAAATTATACTCACATCATAGATTAGATAGAAATTTGTTAGTTACATTATTCTGTCATTGTCAAGTGCTCAGGTATGGAAGGTTTTCTGCTTTGATATAAATATGAATTTTATTGCTTTTAGTAAATTTGCAAATGCAATGTAAAAACACTTTCTCTTCTTATTCTACATGATATGCCTATTAATCATAGTGTTACATAGAAATACAAGGAAGCAGTAATGCTTGGTTTGTAATGGAATTTACATATGAAAAGCAAGTGATGCATATTCAATTGCCCCTGTTTCAGAGACTCATTATTATCACATTAGTCATTACTGTGTAACTACTTTGTTTTGACTGATTATGTACAGGAATCCAATATAAATGTGCATAGCTGTTATGAAAAAAAGTTTCCTTCCATTAAATTCTGATGAAATAGTCATTAGTATGTTTAAATTTTGCTTTTAAAAAATTTCATATAGTTCTTTCCCTAATTACTATGTATATTTGAATGTAAGCAAGCTTCTTTTTTATCTACATTTTCATTTTTTCTACTTTTAATATTGTGCTACACTATTGAGTTTGTGACATCACCACTAAGTTCCATACAATAGTGATAATTTAATAAGTGATCAAACATAACACATATACAAAAATAATGCATGTACAGTTTAATAAATGGTGAAGCAAAATGATAAACTCTGGTTAAAAGCAAATGAAGGGGACTAAGGTTGTATCTCAGTGGTAGAGCACTCACCTGGCATGCATGAGGCACTGGGTTCAATCCTCAGCACCACATAAAAACAAATAAATAAAAGTATTGTGTCCATCTACAACTAAAATTTTTTACCTTTATTTTACCTGAGGATCGATCCCAGTGCCTCTCACATGTTAGTTAAGTGCTCTGCCACTGAGCTACAACCTCAGCCCCCTAAAAAAATTTAAAAAAAGCAAATGGAGCCATTCAAACCTAAATTCCTACTAGAAAATGAAAAAAGATTTATTTTTAAATAGATTTTATTCTTTTTAGATATACATGACAGTAGAGTATATTTTGACATATTATACATACATGGAGTATAACTTATTCTTTTTTTTTTTTTTTTGGTACTGGGGATTAAACTTGGGGACACTCAATCACGGAATCACATCCCCATTCCTATTTTTGTATTTTATTTAGAGACAGGGTCTCACTGAGTTGCTTATTAGCACCTCACTTTTGCTGAGGCTGGCTTTGAACTTGTAATCCCTCTGCCTCAGCCTCCCAAACTGCTGGGATTACAGGTGTGCGCCCCCATGCCCAACTGGAGTATAACTTACTCTAATCAGGATCCCATTCTTGTGGTTGTACATGATGTAGAGTTTCACTGGTTGTGTATTCATATATGAACATAGGAAAGTTATGTCCAATTCATTCTACTTCTTTCCCATTCCCATTTCTCCTCCTTTCCCTTCATTCCCTTCTGTCTAGTCTAATGAACTTCTATTCTTTCCTGCCCCATGCCCCCCCCCCCCGATGTTCTGTGTTAGCATCCACATATTAGAGAACATTCTGCCTTTGAGTTTTGGAGATTGGCTTATTTTCATTTAGTATGATCGTCTCCAGTTCCATCCATTTACCTGCAAATGCCATAACTGAAAATAAAAAAAAAGATTTTAAAGTGGTACTAAGAGTATATTCTAGGAGGGAGCATTTGTCATATTCCATATCTATTATGATTATCTTTATTTTTCATATGTAAAGCAAAATCCCACAAATTTAGGCTTTACTAAGTATGAAATTTTCAGAATTCAACATTTGAATAGTGAATGAAAGAAAGTACATGCACTGAACAGTGTTAGTATCACATGTAGGCCATATAAGTGAAGAACCTGTTATTAAACTAGCCTGTACTCTTTTAGAAATAACAAAATGTTTACTATATCTGTGTTTCATATATTTTTGTAACTAGTTAAGGATAATCAGGATCAACTGCATCTGGTTGCAATACAGTAGGTGGTCCTGTTCATGGAATTACAACTTTCCCCTGAGCAAATTTAGCTGTAAGCTGTAGAGGCAGTACAGTATGAGAGTTAAGAGTATGATTTTTAGTCATGCATCACTCATCGTTTATTATTGAACATCTACTATGTGCCAGGTTTTATGCTAGTCACTGGGGATATAGAGATGAATTTCTTCCCTCAATGAGATCACATGTACACAAATGAATGAATTACAATGTAGGGATTAATGCAAGAATATGAGAAATTACAACTAGAGATCATGCAGAGAAAACAGTAATTCCTAAGGGAAAGGATCAAGGAAATTGATAGACTTGGACAAGGATAAGCCAAGCTATTTGGTAGAGTGAATGTCAATATACTGAAAGTTCAGTTGTGGAAGGAGCTTTCTAGGCAGTGGGATCAGAATGTTATTTAGTTGGAGTGTATAGCAAAAGAGAAAGGAGTGGATCAAAATAGTAGGCAGGGCTGGGGTTGTGGCTCAGTGGTAGTGTAGTCATCTGGCATGTGTGAGGCACTGGGTTTGATCCTCAGCACAGCATACAAATATATAAAATAAAGGTATTTTGTCCATCTACAACTAAAAAACATAAAAAAAACAGTAGGCAAAGTTGGGCACTGTGATGCATGCTTGTAATCTAAGCAATTTGGGAGGCTGAGGAAAGAAGATCGTAAATTGGAGGCCAGCCTCAGCAACTTGGTGAGACCTTCAGCAACTTTGACCTGTCTCAAAATAAAATATAAAAGGACTGAATATGTAGCTCAGTGGTAAAGCACCCCTGGGTTCAATCCCCAGTACCAATTTTTTTTTAAAAATTAAAAATTAATAGTAATCAAAGTGATAAAAAGTTTTATACATCAAACTATATTTAAAAAAAATATTTTTTTTAGTTGTAGATGGACACAATATCTTTATTTCTATGTGGTGCTGAGGATTGAACCAAGTGCCTCACATATGTGAGGCAGGTGTTCTATCACTGAGCCCCAGCCCCAGCCCAATGCTATAAATTTTAATCCATGTCTGATCATCCCATACTGACACCTATGAGCAAAGAAGCTATATCCAGGGGCTGGGACTATAGCTCAGTGTCAGAGTGCTTGCCTAGCATGTGTAAGGCACTGGGTTTGATTTTTCAGCACCAAATGCAAATAAAGGCATTCTGTCTATCCATCTATAACTACAAAAAATTTTTGGAAAAATAAGTCACATCCATACACACAGAGCTTTCCCTTAACTTTTCAGCATCTTATTCTTAAATAGAAACAGTCAAGGATCACCAGACAAACAAGGAAAACTTCCAACATGAAAGCTGTGTGTATTTAAATTGCACAATTGCCAAGTTATTTATATGTTCATATGTGAATATGCATATATATGAATATATTTTCATGAAACCATTCTCATAATCAGGATAGTGAACATATCTATCATCTAAAAAATAGTTTTCTTGGGCTTTCCATTCCATCCATTTCCAAGTAAATGATCCATTTTCTGTCACTATAGATTTGCAGTTATCTACAGTTATATGTAAATAGAGTCATGAATACATACTCTTTGGTCCTGTTTCTTATGCTCAGCATAATTATTTTGGGATGGATCAATGTTATTGTACCAATAAATCATTTTTTGACTGAGCAGTGTTTCATTGTACAGATATACTACCGTTTATTTATTCATTCTCCTATTGATGGACTTTGGGGTTGTTTCCAGTTTTGGCTATTATAAATGCAGCTTTTATGAATATTCTTGTACAAGTCATTGTATAGACACATTTTTCTTTTGTCTTGGGAAAATAGGAGTGGACTTGATGGATTATGTATTAATTTAAATATAATACTAAATATGTGCATATTTAACTTTATATTAAATAGTCAAATTCTTTTGGTAAAGTGGCTCTCCTAGTTTATGTACTAGTATGTGAGTGTTCTCGTCTCTCCCAATCATTGCTAACAGTGTGGTCAGTCTTTTTTTTTTTTTTTTTTAATAAACTTTATTTTTCAAGCAGTTTTAGGTTCACAGCAAAACTGAGAATAAGGCACAAAGATATCCCATCTATCTTCTGTTCCCTTCACATGTATATCTTCCCCTGTTATCAGTATCCCCACCAGAATGATACATTTTATTTTTAAAAAGATATCCAGCCATGTTTTTATATGTTTATTTATTTGTTTTTTTTTTTTTTTGATGCTGAGGATCAAAACCAGTTCCTCATGTAAAGGTAAAATTTCTAAGCTGATTCTAAGCTGTAAAAGTCTGAGTTAAAGTGTAAAAGACTAGGGCATTGTAAAGCGTCTAGATTACAAGGCCTGGGCTAAAAGGTAAAAGCCTATTGTTACAATTCCTCTGCTATCCCCGGAACCTGTAAGTTGTTAGGACAATGCAGGAGCTGCTCAGTAAATATCTCCATTGATTCCCTGGTTGTTTAATAGCTAAGGGCTCCAGGTAACATGGCACATATGCATATAGGCCCCAGGACCAATCAGTTTGAATGTGTGCCCCACTTGGAAGTGACCAATCACCCCTGCCCAAACTGTTCCCACCAATGAATGGACTAATCATGTATTAGAATTGTTGTTCAATTTTCCCGCGCCTCATGATGATTTGTTCTGATGTATGCAAAGCCCCCCCACCCTCTCCAAAAAGTGTACTTAAGCTCTGCTTGACCTCTGCTCTGGGCTCTGGGCTGCTCTCCCTTCTTGAGTGAGCACAGAGTCCCAGCGCGTTGGAACGGATCCCTAATAAAAATCCCCCTTGCCATTGCATGAAGCTAGTCTCGTGTGGTCTTTCCTTCTCCGACGTTTCGCCGGACCCTTACACTCACACTTACTAGTCATGTGCTCCACCACTGATCTACAACGCCAGCCCTGACATATAATTTTCTTATATATATATATATATGTTTTTAGTTGTAGATAGATACAATACCTTTTATTTATTTTTTATGTGGTGCTGAGGATGAAACCCAGTGTCTCACATATGCTAGACAAGTGCTCTATCACTGAGCCCACACCCAGCTCCTCATTTTCTTCTTTGTAAAAATATTTTTAGTTGTGGATGGAAATAATAGCTTTATTTTATTTATTTATTTTTTGGGTACTGAGGGTGGAACCAAGTGCCTCACATATGTTAGGCAAGCGTACTACCACTGAGCTACAATCCCAGCCCCTGATATTTCATTTTCACCCAAAGTTTATTTTAGGGTTTACTCTTTGTATTGTACCTTTTATGGGTTTGGATGAATGTGTAATGACATGTATCAGCCATTACAGTATCATCCAGAAGCATTTCACTACGTTAAATATCCTCGATGTTCTACTGGTTCCACTCACCTTCTACAACCCCTAGCCAACCATTAATCTTTTTATTGTATATGAAGTTTTGCCTGTTCTAGAATGCCATATAATTGTAATCAAACAGCACATATCTGCTTTAATCTAAACGTATCCCCCAAATTCATGTGTTGGAAACTCTATCCACAATGCAAATGTTGAGAGGTGGAGACTTTTGAGATGTGTTTCAGAAATGAGGGCTCTGCTCTCATGAAGAGACTAATACCATTATAAAAAGTCTAGGAAGAGAGAGTTATGCCCCCTTTTTGTCCTTTAGTTTTTCTGCCTTTTGCCTCTTTGCTGCTAGGACACAGAATTCCTCCACTCCAAAGGATACGTTTAAGGTACCATCTTGGAAACAGACCAGACCTGTTATTGTTTGGATGTGAGGTGTCCCCTAAAAGCTCACATGTGAGATAATGCAAGAAGGTTCATAGGAGAAATGATTGGATGGTGAGAGTCTTAACCCAATCAGTAAATTAATCCCCTAATAGGTATTAACTGAGTGGTTCCTGAAATGGTAGGCTGTGGCTGGAGGAGGTAGGAATTGGGGGCATAGCTTTGGGGGTATATATATTTGTATCTGGCAAGTGGAGACCTCTCTCTCTGCTTCCTGTTCATCATGTGAGCTACTTCCCTCTGCCACGCTCTTTCTCCATGATGTTCACTTACCTTAAGCCCCAAGGAATGGAGCCTGCTGTCTATGGTTTGAGACCTCTGAAACCATGAGCCCCCAAATAAACTTTTCCACCTCTAAAATTGTTCTGGTAAGGTCTTTTAGTCCCAGCAGCAAAAAAGATGACTAATATAAGACCCTCATCAGACACCGAATCTGATGGTGCCTTGATCTTTTCTTCTCTGCCTATAGAACTCTAAGAAGTAGATTTCCGTTTTTAAATTACCCAGTCCCAAGTAGTTTGATGCTGCTGCTCCTCCTCCTCCTCCTCCTCCTCCTTCTTCTCCTTTTGTGATACTGGGGATTGAACTCAGGGCTTCCTACATATTCATCAAGCACTCTACCACTGATACATACTTAACCCTCTAGTTATTCTGTTATAGCAGCATAAAACAAAGACAGAAAATGGTAACATAGAAGAACATAGAAGTGGGATGTTGCTATAACAAACATCTGAACTGTAGATGTAACTTTGGAATTGGATAATGGTAGAGGCTAAAGTAGTTTTAAAGGGCATGCTAGAAAAAAAATCATGATTCTGTGAATGAATTAGTAAGGGTGGTTCTGCTCAGGACTCAGAGAAAGAGGAGCGCTTTAGAGAAAATCTCTGTTTAAGTGGTCATGAACAGAATGTTGGTAGAAATACAGAAAATAAAGGCCATTCTGATGAGGTCACAGATAGAAATGAAGAACAAGACATTGAAAGTCGATGGCAAGGCCAGCATTGTTATAAAAGTGGCAAAGAGTAGGGGTGGGAAGGATGGTGGAATGATATGGACATTATTACCCTATGTACATGTATGATTGCACAGTGTGACTCTGCATCATGTACAGCCAGAGAAATAAGAAGTTGTGCTCCATTTGGGTACAATCAGTTGAATGCATTATGCTGTCATGTAAAAGTAATTAGAACAATTTTTTTTTTAAAAAAGTGGCAAAGGTCGGGCTGGGGATGTGGCTCAAGCAGTAGCGCGCTTGCCTGGCATGCATGTGGCCAGGGTTCGATCCTCAGCACCACATACAAAGATGTTGTGCCCACCGATAGCTAAAAAATAAACATTAAAAAATTCTCTCTCTTTAAAAAAAAGTGGCAAAGATCTTGATTGAATTATGTCCAAATTCTAGAACTTTATAAAAGGCAAAATTTAAGAGCAATGAATTAGAATATTTGGCAGAAGAGTCTCTAAGAAGCATAGTATTCAGGGTGCTGCATGGCTTGTTTTAACTGTTTATAGTAAAATGTGAGAAGAGAGAAATGACTTAAAGATGAAAAATTAAACTAGAAGCAGAATATAAAGATTTGTAAAATTATCAGCATGGTCATCTAAAGAACAACAAAAAAAATTGTGTTTAGGAGAGACAAGCCAAGTGACCAGTTGATAAAGAGATTAGTATGGATAGCAGGAAGGCAGATACTTTCAATTAAGATAAAAAGATGATGGTCCTGGGGCTGTAGCTCAGTGGCAGAGATACTGGGTTTGATCCTTAACACCACACAAAAATAAACAAAATAAAGACATGTTGTCCATCTACAACAACAAAAAAGATAAAAAGATGAAGACACTGAAGGTATTTCAGAGATTTCAAGGATGCCCCTCCTAACCCCTAGAACATTAGGCTTGCTGCCTGGGGCTGCCTTGGGTCTCTGCTCCCTATATTCCAGTGTAGTGCTCCTCAGCTGCCCCAGATGTATCTGTCAAGCAAGCCAATAAGAAGCTTGGGCCATTATGCCAGAGGGTACAAACCATAAACCTTAGTATCCACATAAGTGCACAAAACATAAGAGCTGTGGAGGCATGACTTTCTCCACCTAGAATTCAAAGAATGCCTTAGAGAACTTCAGGGTCTTGGCAGAGACCACCTAAAGAGGTGAGGCATGGCCAGGTGCTGTGGCCATGCCTGTAATCCCAGAGGCACAGGAAGCTGAGATAGGAGAATCGTGAGTTCAAAGTCAGCCTCAGCAACAGCGAGGTGCTAAGCAACTCAGCGAGAACCTGTCTCTAAATAAAATACAAAATAGGGCTGGGGATGTGGCTCAGTGGTTGAGTGCCCTTGGGTTTAATCCCTAGTACCAAAAAAAAAAAAAAAAAAAAAAGGTGGGGCCACCACCAAAAGCTTCCTCTAGGGCAATGCCAGTGGAACTGTGGGGTCAGAGCCTTTGCTGGGAATCTATAGTAGAGCAATACTTAGTGGAGCCATAGGAGCAGGACTATCCCAGAGACCTTGGAACTGTAGAGCCACCAGTGTATAGCCCCACCTTTGGAATGAGGCAGAAATGTAACCTCAGTGCATGAGAACTGAAGTGTGGCCTGTACCAGAAAAATCCTGGGACAGGGCTGCCCAAGGCCAAGGCTTTGGTGATCTAACCCACACCTCAGTATACTCAGTAGGCAGGACATGAAATGGAAGATTATTTTCAAGTCTTAATCCTTTGGCAGAAGGTTTGTACTCTTTTGGATTTTGGACTTACTTGAGACTTGTTACTCTTATTTCCTATTCTCCCTTTTGGAATAAAAATGTCTTTCCTATTCCTATGCCACCACTGTATTTTGGGAGCACAAAACTTGTTTGATTTTACAAGCTCACAGCTGGAGGAAAATTTGCCTCAGGAAGATTTTACCTTTGAGTCTCAGCCATGTCAGATCTATAAGAGACTTTGAACTTTAGACTTTAAAAGTTGATTCTGCAATGAGTGAAGAATTTCTGTGGCTATTGGGGATAGAATGAATGTATTTTTCATGTGAGAAAGTCATGAATTTGGGGCTCTACAGGTGGAATGTTAGAGTCTGAATGTGATGGAAACTTAATCTCTAATTCGAAAGTGTTGGAAGGTGGGGTATTTTGAGAGGTGTTTAAGTCATGAGGGCTCTATCATCATGAATAGATTAATACCATTATAAAAGGAATTCATGGGGAAAATATATGTATAATAAGAATTGTAATGCATTCCGCTGTCATTTATTTTAAAAAAATCAATTTAAAAAAGGAATTGATGGGACTGGGGTTGTGGCTTAGTTGTAGAGCACTTGCCTAGCATGTGTGAGGCATGGGTTCAATCCACATAAAAATAAATAAATAAATAAAGGTATAAGAAAAAAGGGATCAATGGGGGAATTTTGGCCCCTTTTTTGCCCTTCCATCTTCTGCTAGATGAGAATACAATGTTTCTCTCCTTTGAAGGATACAGTGGTCAACATGTCATTTTGGAAGTTTTCACCAGATGCCAGACCTGCCAGTGCCTTGGTCTTGGACTTTCCTGCTTCTAGAACTGTGAGAAATATATTTATGTTCTTTGTACATTACCCAAGTTCAGGTATTCTGTTATAGCAGCACAAAACATTTTCAAAATTGCTTTCACTTGGGCTAGGATTGTGGTTCAGCGGTAGAGTGCTCCCTTAGCACGGGTGGGACTCGGGTTCGATTCTCAGCACCACATTAAAAAAAAATAAAAAGGCATTGTGTTGTGTCCATCTACAAAAAAGATTCATTCTCTCTCTCTCTCTCTCCTTTAAAAAAATTGCTCTCACTAAGTATTATGAATTTAAATTTCTCCCATATCTTTTTATGGCTTGTTAGCTCATTTATTTTGAGCTCTAAATCCTACTCTATTATACCACAGTTCATTTATCCATTCACCTACTGAAAGATATCATGATTGCTTCTAATTTTGGCAATTTTAAATAGAACTATATAAAAACCTATTTGCAGATTTTTGTCTTCAATTCCTTTGGAGCCAAGGAGTGCAACTGCTGGATTAAATGGTTAGAGTAGTTTAGTTTTGTAATAAATGGCAAAATTTTCTTCCAAAGTGAATATACTATTTTGCATCCCCACCATCAATGAATGAGAATTTCTATTGCTTTACATCTATGCCAGCATTTGGTATTGTCTATGTTCTGGATTTGGGCCATTCTAATAGGTACATGTTTTAGTCAGCTTTTTACTGCTGTGACTAAAAGATCTGGCCAGAACAATTATAGAGGAGGAAGAGTTTATTTGGGGGCTCACTGTTTCAGAGGTATCAATCCATAGACAGCAGACTATTTCTCAGGGCTCAAGGTGAGGCAGGATATCATGGTGGAGTAGTGTGGAAGAGGGAAGTAGCTCATGTCAGATCAGAAAGGAGAGTGAGACTCAACTCTCCAGATACAAAGTACATACCCCATAGGCATGCCCCCAGTAACCCCTCTCTTCCAGCCACACCCTACCACTTTAGTTACTACTCATTTAATCCAATCAGGGGGCTAATGTGCTGATTGGGTTAAGGCTTTCATAACCAAATCATATCTCCTGTGAGCCTTCTTGCATTGTCTCACCCATGAGCTTTTGGGGGACAACTAATATCTAAACCATAATAGTATGTAGTACTATTTAATTTTAGTTTGCATTTCTGTAATGATATATGTTTTAGAGTGTCTTTTCATATGCTTATTTGATATTTATATATCTTTTTGGTGAGGTGTCTGTCAAGATCTTTGGGCTATTTTTAATTCATTTCATTTTTTAAAAAATTTTTAGTTGTTGATGGACCTTTATTTTTTATTTATTTATATGCAGTGCTGAGAATGAAACCCAGGGCCTCACACATGCCAGGCAAGTGCACTATCACTAAGCCACAGCCACAGCCCTTTGGGCCATTTTTTAAATCTTTTTTTTTCTTTTTAAGAGATTTTTTTTTGAGAGAGAATTTTTTTTTTAAAGAGAGAGAGAGAGAGAGAGAGAGAGAGAGAGAGAGAGAGAGAATTTTTTTTAATATTTATTTTTTAGTTATTGGCGGACACAACATCGTTGTTTGTATGTGGTGCTGAGGATCGAACCCGGGCCGCACGCATGCCAGGCGAGCGCGCTACCGCTTGAGCCACATCCCCAGCCCGAGAGAGAATTTTTTAATATTTATTTTTTAGTTTTCGGTGGACACAACATCATTATTTTATTTTTATGTGGTGCTGAGGATCAAACCCAGCACCCTGCGCATGCCAGGTGAGCGTGCTACCGCTTGAGCCACATCCCCAGCCCAAGAGATTTTAATCAACAGATTAAAATTGTACATATTTATGGATACCATGTGGTGTTCCATACATGTATACATTATGTAATGTTCAAATAATGGTAACCATATTTATTTCTTCAAGCATTTATCATTTCTTTGTGGTTGAAAACATTCAAAATCTTTTATCCTCACTGTTTTGAAATATAGACATTATTATTGTGTATAGTCATTCTACTATGAAATAGAACATTAGAACTTATCCCTTTTTGTTGTTTTAATGTTTTTTTTAAAATATATCTTGGATAACAGTCCTTTATTGGATATATTTTTTGCAAACATTTTGTCCTAGTCTGTGGCTTGTCTTTTCATTCTTTTGACAAGGCCTTTGGCAGAACAGTAATTTTTCATTGTAATCAAGTCTAGCTTATCAGTTCTTTCTTTCATGTATCATTGCTTTTGTGTTGTATCTAGGAGTTTATTGTGATTAATTTTTGTGAATGGTGTAAGTTCTGGGTCTTGAATCACTTTTTAAAAAAATGGTCAGTAGTTTTAGCACCATTTCTACTCACTTTTTAAATCAATTATTGAGACAGGGATATAGAGATTTCTATGTTTTTTCTTGTAGTTCTACCAGTTTTCTCATGTTGAAGCTCTGTTAATAAGAACATACATATTTAGGATTACTATATTCTGTTGATAAATTGATCCCATTATCATTACAGAATGACTTACATCTCATAATATTCCATACTCTGAAATCTACTTTGCCTTATATTAGTAAAGCCATTTATGCTTTCTTTTGACTGCTGTTAATAGGCTGTATCTTTTTTTATTCTTTTACCTTTAACCTATTTGGAACTCTTTTGTTATTGAGGACTGAACCCAGGGGTACTTAACCACTGAGCCACTTCCTCAGCCATTTTTTCCCCCAACCTTTATTTTTTCTTAAATTAATTAATTAATTAATGTGGTGCTGGGGATTAAACCCATGGCCTTGTGCATGCAAGGCAAGCACTCTACCAACTGAGCTATCTCCCCAGCCCTTATGTTTTATTTTGAGACAGGGTCACACTAAATTGCTTTAGGGCCTTTCTAAATTGCTGAGGCTGGCTTTGAACTTGTGATTGTACTGTTTCAGCCTCCCGAGTTTCTGGGATGACAGGCATATACCACTGTGCCTGGTTTGGGTCTTTATATGTAAAGTGTGTTTCTTTCAGGCTCCATATAGTTGTGTCTTAACATCTAATATGGCAATCTCTGACTTTTAGTTTGGGTGTTTAGATCACTTACATTCATATTGTTGATATGGCTAGGGTGACTCTTTTATTTGTATTTTTCCCATCTAGTTTTTGTTCACTTTTTCTTCTTTGTTTGCTTTCTTTTGGATTAATAAAGTATATTTTTGATCCCATTTTTATCTCCTTTGTTGACTGATTAGGTATAATGCTGTGCTTTGTTGTTTTAGTGATTGCTTTAACATCTATATACACATTTAACTTGTCACAGTATACTTTCAAGTGCAATTATACCACTTTACATATATTTCCATTTCTCCCCTTTTGGCCTTAATGCTATTATTGTCATATTATCACCTTTAATATATGTTCCAAATTCCTCAGTTCATTATTGTTTTTGTTCAAACAACATTTTAAAGAGACTGAAGGAAGAAAATATTCACATATTTACCAATTCTTGTGATCTTCGGTTTGCTTTATAAAATTATATTTAATATTTATTAGTTGTAGAGATTAACAGGATTCACTGATATTTCCATACATGCTTGTTTTTTGTAAAAATCATTATTTTCATCTAATATCATTTTTCTTCTGTGTGAAGAATGTCCTTTAACAACTCCTATAGCACAAGTCTGCTGGTGATATTTTCTTTCAGACTTTGTATATGTGACTATATTTTGTATTTGAAATCTGTATTAATTGGTGTAGAATCCTAGGTTGATAGTTTTATTTCAGTATGTTAAAGAAGTCCACTCTCTTTTCTATAACATTATTTCTGGGAAGAAATCTGACATCATTTTTATTTGTTCCTCTAGTTGTAATGGGGGCTGTCTACTTTTAAGAATTTATTTTTGTCATTGGTTTTGAGGAATTTAATTATATCTTAGTTTAGTTTTCTTATACTTGTGCTTCAAATCCATTCAACTTTTTGTATTTATAAGCTTATATTAAGCAATGCTGGAAATGCTCAGCATTTCTTCAAATATTTTCCTGTGCCCCTACACTCTCAGAGATTCTAGCTGTTCATATATGAATCAATTTATGGTTGTCCCATAGCTCATTAATGTTCTTTTTTCTTTTCAGTATTTTTTTATACTATGTGTTCTTCTTTTTGCATAATTCATGTTGCTATGCATTTATGTCCACTTAGCTTTTTGCTTCTGATAGTGTGTTTTCATTGTTATAATTCAATTTTGGTCTTATTTTTATATTTTTTATGTTTACTTATTTAACATATGAAATACCATTATAATAATCATTTTTATGTTCTTCTATGTGAATTTTCATATCTTTGTCGGGGTCAATTTTGATTGATTTTTTTTTTCCTCTTCATTAGGGGTCATACATCTCTGATTGTATATCCAGTAATCTTTGACTGGATGCCAAACAGTCTGGATTTTAACTTTTTGGGTGCTAGATATATAGAGATTCTATAATTAATAATTTATTATATTTATTTTACGATACAACTATTTCTTCATCCATTTATCAGACCATCTTATTTTTGATGCATTTGAAAATAAATTGAAAATATCAACACATACTATTTTAAATACTTCATCATCCATATAATTAATTAGAGGCTAATATTTGCTTATGGCTCTTTTTGAGGTAAAATATACATATATACAAATCCATCAATCTTAGGTATACCATTTGAAGAATTTTGACAAATTAGTAGCCTGTGTAATGCTAGCCTCCACCAAGCCATAACATCTACTTATCACTATGGGAAGTTCCTTCCTGACCATCCCTGTCCATCCCTATCCTATCCTTGTTTCCCCAAAGGAAATCACTGTTTAGGTTGTTTTCACCATAGATAAGTTTTTCTAGAATATTACTACCAAAGATAAATGCAATGTGACCATAACAGGGTCACGTATATAATTTTAAATTTTTTGTTAGCCATATTATAAAAAGTGAAAAGAAACAGGATATGTTAATTTAATAATGTACTTTTATGTAATCCAATATTTACTTGATTAGTATGATTTTCAACTTGATTAGTATACAAATGATGAAGTAGATAGTTCACATTCTTTTTTTTTCATATTTCATCTTTGAAATCTAGTGTGCAACTTATAGTACATCTTAACTCAGACTAGATAAATATGAAGTCCTCAAGAATCACCACATGTAGCTGATAACTACTCTACTGGACTGTACATTTTTATAACTTTATATAAGTGTAATTAAGATGTTTTCTTTGTCTAAGGCTTTTTTTACTCAGCATGAATATGCTTTTTTATGAGTATGCTCTTGAGATTAATTTATGTATTTCTTCAGTAAAAGTAGATATTAAATAAAAAATAAAATGGAAATAAAATGTTTAATAAGAGTAATACAGAAGATGGGAAGAAAGAAACTGAACTCAAAGAAATCTACTATGCAGTTACCAAAAAAAACAAGATCAGATATACTGATGAACTTTACCCTTAATATTGAGTACTATAAATATCTTACTTTAAAATAAATCACTAAAATAATAGAAGTAGAAAACCTAATTTCCAAATCAGTACAGGAAATAGAACATTGAACAACATGTAGGAAAGGAAAAAAGCAAAAGAAAAACAAGGGTAATAATGAAATGATAGTAGTAATATAACAAAACCAATTGGGGGCTGGGGATGTGGCTCAAGCGGTAGCGCGCTCGCCTGGCATGCATGTGGCCCGGGTTTGATCCTCAGCACCATATACAAAGATGTTGTGTCCGCTGAAAACTAAAAAAAAATAAATATTAAAAAATTCTCTCTCTCTCTTAAAAAAAAAAAAAACAATTGGTAGTCTCAGTAAATGTAAATGGACTAAACACAACAGTCCATTTATTTTGAAATAAAACAAGAGAGGTAAATTAATATTTAACTTACAAGATAAATACCTAGTTGAAAGATCATGAAAACTCTAGGAAAAAAGAAAAATTCAGACCACGCAAATATTAACCAAAAGAAAGCTGATATAGCTCTATTAATATCAAATAAAATATTAATCCAAGAAAATGGATAAAACAACTGTGGTATATTTATACAACAGAATTCAACAGTGAAAATTAATGATAAAGATAACAAATAATATTTAGGTAAAACATACATATATGCATATATATTTGTATGTATTTTCTATGTATAGAGATATACATATATTCATATGTTTTGTGTATAAATATATAGACATATACTGCATACACATGTGAACATATATTTAAACACACACACACACACACACACACACACACACAGAATCTTAGAAGTTCCACAAGTCATCTGATTTAACTTCCTAGCCAATATCACTTCTATAGCATTTGGTAGAAGGTATAGCATAATGGTAGCTTATATGTTCTGGAATCAGTTGTCTATGGATGAGAATGCCACTTCTGTGTCCCTTATTAGCTATGTGGCTTAGGGTAAGTTATTTAACCTCTCTAAACTTCAGTATCTCATAGATAAAATGGGGATGATAGTAACACCTACTTTACAGGCTTTTGTTAAGTTTCAATAAAAGTGCACATAGAGCCCAGTGTGGTGGTCCACATCTGTAATTTCAGCAGCTTGGGAGGCTGAGGCAGAAATATTGCAAGTTTAAAGTCAGCCTCAGCAATTTAGTGAGACCATGCCTCAAAATAAATGAATAAATAACCAATCAATCAATCAATCAATCAATCAATAAAAGGGGCTGGGGATGTGGCTCAGTGGTTAAGCGCCCCTGGGTTTAATCCCTGGTACCAAAAATTAAAATGTAGAATATTATGCATAGAATTTAAGACATACACTTCAAAACACTTAGCAATTATTATTATCATTATCTCTTATATATATATATATGGACATCAGTCTCTAACTATTTCAATAATATTCTACTTTGCAAAGAAGCCTGCCTTATTGCAGGAAATCTGTTTAGAAACACAATTAGCCAAAATTCTTTCCCTCTAAATTCTATAGTTTCATCCTAACTCTGTATTTTGTAACTAGACAGAAATTTCCACTTTAATGTGGAAATTCTTCTCAAATGTTTGAATTCCATGTCACTTATTCTGTAGAATATTCTTTATTCACAAGTCTGAACTCTAGAATATAAATAATGTTAGAATTAACTAGAAGATTTCAGCATTACCTACAAATAAATTAGATTAGTGAAAAATATTGGATATTCTGGTTGTTTGAAATGTTAAATTTTGAAGGATTTGAATGAGATATGTAATTAGCTTGTCTTCAGGTATCCAATATTCAGGTATCCAAGATTTAATGAGTTTCAGAGTCTGAGGTGAGAAAAAAAAGAAAGTCTTATAATTTTTAAAAAAATTTACTGGGGCTGGGGATGTGGCTCAAGCAGTAGCGCGCTCGCCTAGCATGCGTGCGGCCGGGGTTCGATCCTCAGCACCACATACCAACAAAGATGTTGTGTCCGCCGAAAACTAAAAAGTAAATATTAAAATTCTCTCTCTTTAAAAAAATTTACATTTGAATCTAAGTTCCTACTTTTACTAGTTTCACCATTTTTTAATCTATATTTTGCCTTTGGTATGTGTATGGTCCAAAATTCCTACTGATTCTGCTTCTTTGCCTAAGTTCACATATTGTTAGTTTCTTTCTCGTGGCAACAGGACATGCCAGATTCTAATCACAGCATCTAACCCTTCTTTCTTCAAGCCTAGGAATGGTAATAGCTTTCTACTGTTGCTAGTCTCTGGGTTTTTTCATTTCCTGTTGGCCCCTTAAATTTGTCTACCCCTTTGTAAATAGTCCTACCATTAGTGTTACTTTACTACCCTTTTTGAGAATGCCAACTGTTTTCTTCCAGGACCATGATAACATAGCCTCATACCTGTGTTTGACAACTCTACCTTGCTCACTGCAATCTCTCAGGACTGTCTTCCTGAACTTCCCTACATTGCTCCATTGGTTTCTGAATTCTATTGGCTCAAATTCTCTCTTATTTATACTCCTGCTCCTAACTTTTATACATAAATCTTTGAGTCTTCTTCCCCCAAAGGACTTTGGCTCTGACTTTGGCTTTATTTTCCCTGTTCCTAGATACCTCTGGTCAATCTACCATAGTTTGAGAACCCTTAAACCTAGTCTTTTCCTTCAACCTACTTGATAAGTGGATTACTCTGAAAAAACAAGGGAAGAACATATTTAGGCATATTCTATGTTATATTAATTATTGTCATTCTTTTCCTTAGTGTACTGTACAATTCCTTCTAAATTTATGTTTCCAGTCCAAACTTTTCTCCTGAGTTCCCGAGCTATTATTCAACTGTCTCCTTCACTTCTTCATTTAGAAGTCTCTAAGAAACTAAACACATCTCAAACTGAATTTATCTCCCTCCCCCTTGACCTGATTTTCCTCCTTTGTTTTCTATCTCAGTGAAGAGAGTCACCAGACCTTTGTTCAAACCAGAAATTTATAATTAATTCTAGACTCTTCCTTCTTATTTACTCCACTTATCCAATTTATCACCAAGTAATTCTGATTTTATCTCCTAAATCTTATCTCAAAGCTATCCATTTCTTTATCTCTGCCATTACCACTTGATGGCTGATAAGTTTAAGGCATTGTCTATTTCTTCTAAATCATTGATGTAGCCTCTCAATTAGTCTCCCTGCTTCCTTCTTCCTCCCTCTTCAGTCCATCCTCTACATTGTTGCTAGAGTTCTCTTCTGTATGTATATAATAAAGTAAAAAATCCATAGCATTGCTCAAAATTCCCTAAATGTTCCAGTTCCTAACAATTTTTCCAGTCTTCTGGAGAATTCTTCCCCACACTCACTGTCTTTCTTCAAGTATGCTAAGTTTATTTGACTTCAGAACTTTACACATGCTGTTCTTGTTAGCCTTACTCCTTTTACTTATCTACTAGATTATAGCTTAGATATCATTTCCTAATGAAGTCTTCCTTGCCAGTCTAGGGCAAGTCAGGCAGCATCCACTCCTCTTTATAAATACCCAAACACCACATACATCTATATAGCACAGTTTTCTTGCTATTATCTGGGTGGTGGTTTTCATCCTACTAGGCTATAACCAACACATAGACTGTGTGCTGAATAAATGCTTACTAAATGAATGAATGAATGAATGAATGAATGACTTTCAGTATTTATTCAGTGTAAACTTTTAGATTGCAAACTGTAGATCCTACAGAGCCTAGCCCAGTATATTGTGTAATCTGTCTCTATTTTTCTCCTCCATGTTTGTCTGATTTAATCAACAAATACTTGGTATCAAAGTCAGTTGAAGTACCTGAAATCGCTCAGGTTAGTCTTCAAAATCTCCTCATCTACATTTTGTTATGTGCATTTCTTTTTCTTAACTGTATGTAGATTCATATATTTGTCTCTTTTCAAAAAGTACAATTCATTCTTTGTGGCTAGAGGAAGATTCTCTGGTCAGTAAGTCTTTCCCTTTTTATGTCATGGCATTTATTATATAGAAAAACAGAATTACTGCATACACTTAAAACATTGTATAATTTTAAATAAGAATATTATTGTCTCTTAAGAGGAGATGTTTTCATTTCTGGGCTGGGAGAAAAGAGATAAAAATCATGCATTGAAGAATTGGCATTGACTGTAAACAGTAACTCATACATCAGAGGACTGGGATTTGCATTGTGGGTGATAATCCATCCATATTTCCGCCCATTTCTTTTATCCATGTAAATTAATGCTGTAGTATCTGCCTTGTGTAAACTTTCCCACAGTCTGGTAATGTGTCTTGCTGTAGCTATAAGGTTATTTAAGAGATGGCAGATTTGTATCTTATTTGTTTTGAACAGTTAGACATGGGGAGTTAATCACCTATAGAGCTCAACTGTTTGCAGAGCTCAGAGTGTTATAGAATCGATAACTTTGAAATAGCTATTCAGTGCTCACAAAGCAAAACCTGGTGAGAAGAGTTCTAAACTGTGAGTGCAAAGACTTGCATTGTAATCTCGAATCTGCCTCTGTGTATCTTTTGTGAAACAGACTTCATACCTCTGTTTATTAATCACAGGGTTGCTGTGAAGATCAAATGACAAAATACAAAATGGAAGATCCATTAAAAAACATCCTACTGGGGAAAAATGGTCAAGGCTATTAGCACTTCAGATACTTGATCTCACTGTTCTCTCTGGTCACCCTCAACTGACAGATGTCAGTCATTCATTTTTTTCATATCTTACTACTAAACACACAAACAAATTCACCCCTGAGGTGTCAAGTTGGTAGAGAATAAAAGCTGGGAGATTAGAGAGTAAGAAAAAATAATGAGACCTCAAAATGATAACTCCCACAAATTTGCAGTTATTACAATTTATATTGGGATGAAGACTCCAATGTAATGCTCTTTACATTCTTCAGACAATAGATATTTGTTCTTAGCAAACCAGTCAGAATTTATTGTTCAAGGATCAAAAATGACATGCTAAACATTGATGCAAATAGCATGTTTGTTTTTACACAATTATGAATCAATTTCAAACAAGTGATTTCAAACAAAAGAAACTCAATTTTTCTTTCATACAATACTTCATCTTGTTAAAAAGTTCTTATGTACAAATGCAGGTGAATAAAGCTTGTTACTAAAGATAATCATTTAAATGTACTAAATGGACCCCTTATACCTACTTAGTAAGTATTGTGGGATCTGTAGTGGTCAAACTCAGTTATGAGTACAAAGCTTCAGATTTGGCATTAATGGAAAGGTTAGGCTGAATGAATCCATCTTTACTTGATTATCTTAATATTTGCTAATACATAATACATAAGCCTTTTACAATATACCTTGTTTTATATATCCCATCATTCTGAAACACATGCAATATAAATTTTTAGAAATTGGTTTATGTTAAAACATATTGAGAGAGTTTATTCTTTAAAGAATTCATGTGGTTAGTCTTTGTATTAGATATCTAGACATTTTGTATCTACAAAAATGTCAATTTCATATGGTTCAATATAATAAAAAGTGAAGAATGTTTCTTTTTATTTTAAAACAGTACACCTACTTGTAAATAACCTACCTTTTTTTTTTTTTTACACCAGCTAACATGCAGTTTTGGGACAATGGGGTGGGCAAGGAATTGCCAAGTCAACATTTTGGATAAAAGGATAAATTCAAATTGTGTCTACTGATTATTCTAGCTGATTCTTTGAGCAGTAATATATGTTAATTAATACCTTTGGGGATGTACTATAATTTAATATAAATGGGAATTTTTTCTTTATAGTAAATTTACTATTATGAAAATATTCAGTTTATTTTCCTAAAGATTAAATACCACATGAGACATGATAAGACACATCTGCTTAAGTGCATTTCCATTTATGTTATCACATTAAATTGTGGGGGTTATGTTGCTATTTTAGGGTAAGCTGTGCTGTGTGTTTGGTTAATGCTTAGTAAAGATCTGGATCCCATGGGGTAGTTGTGATGAAAGAGAGTGGTTGTTTTCCAGGTGAGAAACCTGATCATAAATTAGGAATCATCATCAAGTCAGTGATTAAGAAGCAGTTTAAATCTCCTGAAATTTGGATCAGACAGGGAATAGACTTGCAGTCTGTGTGTTTTTATCACATTCAGCAACAATGCATTGAGTATCTTGCTATTCACTGTTGCTGAAAGTGAAATTGGTTCCTTCATGTATCCAGCCACTGACTTCTCAACTGTAAAGTGCATTCAAATACTGGAGTGAAGGAAGACTCGTGTCCTTAAGAAGCTCTGGAGTGTATTGCCAGCCTTTGACGTCCACATAAGGCTGCTGAGAGTTAAAATGTTAAATCTTAATTTGAGTTTGGTATTTAATAAAGGCACAACTTAAACCACCAAGATGTAATAAGAGTCACTTTGCATTTTGGAAAATATAAAGTGAAAAGGGAACTGTATGCCCAAACTAAGTCTTAGCCTACCTGTTAATTTTTTCTGAATGGTACAGAATGCAGCTGCCATTTCTTGACAGTACACAGTTGTAACAGGTGTGGTAGTTAGCCTTGCTGCTAAGTTTAGCTCTGCATGTGGGGATTTCACACTTTGCAGCCCCTTGGAGAGGGGAGCATTGGCAAATGACTGTGTATAAAAGTGGAAAGCACTTGGGAATAACACCACCAAGCTAGATTTAGATCAGAGTAAAAGGGGCCAATCTAAATTGGTTACAGACTATAGAGAGCTACATGTCTAGTGGGGGTAGCATTAACTTCACACCCATTCCCTTTCTCTCTTACCACCAGTTCCCAAGGGAACACCTTGTGAAATTTGATAATTGCCTTTTAGGTGCAAGGGAGGACTGATTTTTTTTTTTTTTTAAGCAGGTAGAATCTAATACAGGTGTACTAGTCCTTAGGTGGCAGGAATATGACTTTCTAATTTCTATTTTGTAAACAGTACTCATCTCCTTTGGTTTTCCTTTGGAAAGTTAATTTTAAAAAATCAAATTCTCTCCTACTGGCATATTAGGGCTGCTTATGAGAATGGGATTTTTGAAACCATATTTCTCCTGTAGATAATAAGTGAAACACTTCATCTTTTGGCAGGAATCAAGGAGAGCATTTTCTGGGAAAGACGAATGTGACATTTGAGGACATTGATTTCAATAAGGATTTGTTGGAGAGAATTGTTTAGTCCTTCTCTCTCTGTTTTTCTAAAAAGTCTAGTGATGACTAAATAACTCTCTGAAAATTTTTCAGCAAGAAAAACCTGGAACTTAGAAAGCTGGAATAATTTGTACAAAGCCCCAGTTACTTAATGACAGAAAACCAAGATCATTTCACTTATGCTTTAAAGTACAGTTGAGTTTTCTTTGCCAAGGCCGTCTTTAAACAAAGTTCACATTTGTGTGTAACTCAATCCTAGAGTGTGACAGGGAGGGAGCAAAAGACAAAGAAACTGCACGTTTAATATAGGGTTCCTTATTATGAGAACATTTTGCCTTATTTTTCCCTTGATTTTGGGGCAGCTCATCATTCCAGATTTTAGTAATACATCTGCCATTATCTGAATTTTTTAAAGTCCAGTAATAATAATAACACAGATATAGTATGCACATTTTTTTCTCTCACTAGGAGAGTTCATTCACAGGAACTTCTTCCTGCAAACTTACTCTTTAAATTCAAACAGTTTAACTCTCTTCTTCATTTGGGACAAATCTGATGGTCTAAGATGATCAAATCATTGCTCTTTTGGAAAAAGGTTAGTGGTCTCTTTTAAACTCTGACATGGTTTAGCTTTATGTCAGCACAGGTAATTCTTTATGGCTGAAGTGATCAATTAAAACTTGTCCTTTTCTTGGGGCACCCTTTGGGACAATCATACCTTTCAGAGGCAAATTCTCCTTATTTGCTCTTGGGGCTTCCAGCGGTCTTGTGTTTTAATGGCAGTTACATACAAATTTCTGTGGTCTGAGGTTTCTTCGAGGCCCAGGCTCTCTTTAGTAACCATGGAAACCTGCCCTCCTATCCAGCTGCCATTTCCTATATTCCTTTCAAAGAATGAGTCTTAAACCTCTTAGATATTCTACAAGCAGAGTCAAAATGAAGAATAACATGAAGAAAACATGAACAGCTTGTTGTTACATAGGAAATTTCATGTAGAAAAGCAAGCTTTCCTGGACATCAACATACCAGGGTTTACTGAGATCTCATCTTCATCCTGGCTTTAAGGAGTGGGGATTCGACTCTGCATCTCTACATCAGTGAATTGAGGAACACTTTCTGTGCTCTCAGAGGTGATGGGTGAGATGACATGTTTGAGCCGAAGGAGCATGGTAAAGAGCAGGATGAGGAGAATGGCCAGGAGGCTCAAGAACAAGCCCACATACATGTACAGGTTGGAATACTTGTCTGACGTGCTGTCAACCTCTGTTGCCAGAGTGGGAAAATGGGCCCGTCCAGTGAGATTTCCATGGTACTTAAAGTGCACCTCCGTCATCACTCAGGTCTTGAGCCAATACCTGTTTCTATTTTATTTCTATTGCCCTTGAGGCATTCCACAGTCTCTTAGCCTGTCTCTGAATATATTGGTGATGTTCCACCAATTATGTGAACCAATCTTTCTTAGAGAGGAATCAGTACTGCACAAGCCAAAAAACAGTGATGTTCTAATTTGGCAATTGTCACACCCTAACTTCCTCCCTCCCAAGTAGATTTTTTTTAATATTTATTTTTTAGTTGTAGTTAAACACCATATCTTTATTTTATTTATTTATTTTTGTGTGGTGCTGAGGATCGAACCCAGGGCCTTGCACTTGCTAGGCAAGTGCTCTATCACTGAGCCACAATCCCAGCCCCTCCCAAGTACATTTGATCAGAATTTCTTAATTTGAAAAAAATGTAAATAAACTTTATTTATCACACTCCTATTCTTATACTGATTAAAATAAATATGGTAAAGCTGCTTTATAATACTGGTATGGGGGCAAGAATCTCTTAGAGTATTATATCAGACTTTTACTCAGTTTTGGTAGAGGGAGAAAGGGCTCCCTTTTATCTATAGCTCATCTAAATGTGTGGACTAATTATGTGGATTTAATTGGGTTCTTCTTGAAAATTCTTAAAAGATTTTGTAAATTTCTGACTCAGCATTTCTGAGTCTTGTCTTTCTTTCTGAATCTTTCCTGAGGTTGGAGATGGTCAAGTTCCTGCCCAGGTGCACAGATTGAGGATTGTAAGTCTAGAAGGACAAGAATTTACTATAGCTTTGTTGACATTCCTCACTGTAGGCTGTAGTGAAAGTGTTGTCAGACCTGGCAATTCTTAGATGGAGGAGGTCTCAGAGATGCTGACAGCAGTAGGTTTAGGCTCAAAAAATTTGGTTCTTAAGATTCTTCCACAGATTTATTTTCCTGAAAAAAAAAAAAGATTTAGGTATCTAAGACAAACAGATGGCAATTTGTTTTGAACGAGAAATGAACTGATACATTGCAAAATGGTGTGCTATAGCAAATTAGTTTAAAAATAATGTTTCCATAATTTTGAATGTTTTTTTCCCTATGCAGAAAATAGCTATTAAAAGGTTAAAGAGCCAGGCACAGTGGTACCAGTGGCTTGGGAAGCTGAGACAGGAGGATCGCAAGTTCAAAGCCAGCCTCAGTAACAGAGAGGTGCTAAGCAACTCAGTGAGACCCTGTCTCTAAATAAAATACAAAATAGGGCTAGGGATGTGGCTCAGTTGTTGAATGTCACTGAGTTCAATCCCCATACCCCCCCCCCCCCAAAAAAAAAAATAAGGTTAATGAAAAAATGAGATCACTAAAAGGCAGCTAATAACTAGGGAAGATTAGGAGTTTTTCTCATACTAATTGACCATAAAATTCTCCTGAAGTCCTTATTAACATATAGGCCTTGAATCCAACTTAGATTTCTACATAATAATCATCACAGTATATGAAGTGGCACCCCCTTTCTCCACAGAAAAGTCTTAACTGGGCTTCTCCAGAAATCTTCACCATGGCTGATTTTAGGACTGTCAGCAAAAGAGTCTCTGCAAAAGAGTCCAATGTAGATAAACTTCCTATTTTCGTGTTGCCCTGTTTACTTGGCCACTGGCCGAGAAGATACCAGCACTCCAGGTGCTGGACACCCCCTTACTAGTTTTTCACAAACGTATCCAGTATAGTACTTTGAAGAAATGTGCAAACAAGGCCTCTGGCCTTGAGCTGGGCTTCACATATTTTTAAGATATGTTACAAATGGGCTCCATGGTAACAGCTGGCAGGGGGAGGAAAGAAAAGAGAGAAGAAGCTTTCCGCTTCTCAGGTGTTGTCCTTGAAGGGTAAACAAGCCCAGAACAGTGAAAGAAAAAGCTGCTTTTATGTGAACTTCTGCAGACTGTGAACTTCTGAGCCCCTCCCCTTACACGCTGGGTATAAAATACTGAAACTACCTGAACTTGGGGTTCAGGAGATTAATTGATTATAGCAAAAGCTGTGTCCTCTGAACCTGGATGCAGCCAAATAAAACTGTTTCCTGCTATATTCGGTGCCTTGCCTCGTTTGTCCCTACAACATAGGGACCTGGGCACCACTTAGAGATCTTGACTGTATTGATCTGGGATGAGGCCCAAGCATTAATTTTTGTTTTAGTTTTTATTTATTTTTTCAGTATATGGGTGCTATACCACTGTGCTACATCCCCAGCTCTTTTTATTTTTGGACAGGTTTTCACTGAGTTGCAGTGGCTGGCCTCCAATTTGTAATACTCCTGCTTTGGCCTCCTATGTAGCTGGGATTACAGGCACACATCACCATTCCAGGCAGATTGTTAATTTAAAAAATCTCCCCAAGTAACTTTAACTTATAACCAGGACTGGGAATGACAGATCTATCTTAATCAGAAAAGCCTACCATTGAAACATAGAAAACCTAAATTTAAGGATTCATTTTTCAATGTCCAGGTTCTAGTGCCAATTGTCACCTTAATGAATCATGGAATATTCAGGAATGCAGGCTTCTCCTTTTTTGTTCTCATTTATGTCTATGGGGTGAGATTACACATTTTTTTCCCAGCATTCGTAGACCACAAAGAGTTGACAGAACATGTCTATTCTTAGCAAATAAATGCATCCTTCATTATTAGCCAAAACAGTATCTTGTCATTTTTGGCAAAAACCTTCCAGTGTGTAAATAAGGTCAACTATTGACTGTTGAAGTTTCTCAAAATTATTTAGTTTGCCATTCCAAACATTAATATTAAATATGGGTGACTAAAATAAACAATATAAACAACCATCACCTGTCACACTTATATGTGCAATAGTAGCAGATTGCTGACAATGTAGCCTAGTTCTGTCTCTTGTTAACATAGCCAAGGAGAGTTAGTAGAAATAGCTCCAACAATCACATTATTCTTCCTATCATCTTGAATTTTGCCCTTTCACCTAGGAGTGCTCAGCTTTAAATTTATATTTCCTAGCCAACATTACCTATATCTTCGGCAATCTGTATCTTAGTCTACTAACTTATTGTCCCTACTTCCCACTCAGAGCCATGTGGTTCACAAGAAACAAAAGCAAAGACAGAGGGTCTCTTTCTACAATCTTGGGAGCAATGATCTAAGAAACATTTTTGCCATACTTAAAGGTACATCTATTTTGATTTCTGGTTATTTGGGATCAAGGCCCAGGAACATGCATTTTAAACTCAACTTTTTCTGGTGATTCTTTGAGCGCTGCCCTGTGAGGGCTAACTATTGTTTTATTTATTTTTTTCTCTAAACAGTCCATATAAAGAATATAGTTAATTTCTTTTATTGATTGTAAGTCCTCCTTTTAAATAGTAATTAAAATAGTGTCATATGTTGAATTGTATCATGCAAGATATGCTGATGTCCTTTACCCTCAGTATCTGTGAATGTGACCTTATTTGGAAATAAGGTCTTTGCAGATGTAATCGAGTTAAAATGAGGACATTAAATTGGCCCTAATCCAACGACTATTGTCTTTATAAGAAGAGAAGATAGTCACACAGGAAGAAAGAAACAGAGATGGACTGCTGTATCTGTG
Organism: Spermophilus citellus; assembly: GCF_964194105.1. Lineage (NCBI taxonomy): Eukaryota > Metazoa > Chordata > Mammalia > Rodentia > Sciuridae > Spermophilus > Spermophilus citellus. Next base: position 109,555,543 of record NC_138190.1, on the reverse strand, counting down.
GGTCGAGAAATGCCAAGGACTGCCAACAAACACCAGAGGCTAGAAGGGGCAAGGAAGGATTCTACCCTGCAGATCCAGAGTATGTGTGGTCCAGTTGATACCTTGATTTCAGACTTCTAGCCTCCAGACCTGAGAGAATAAATTTGTTGTTTCAAGCCACCTAATTTATGCAACTTTGTTATGGCAGCTCTAGGAAACGAATACACAGAATAATCACTTGAGGCCCTAGGGTTTTGAAACTTTGGAGGCAAGGTTTCTCAGTGTGATCCCAAGGAAGTCCTTTCATCAGAATAATGCACCTGAAGGGTGTCTATTTAATGTAGATTCCCAGGCTCTGTCCTTTGCTTCCTAGGTCTGAATCTCTGGGGATAGGACCCTGAAATCTTTGCTTGTAACAAGTCATCCACTTAAGGTTTCTAAGTACACTCTTCAGGGAATGTTTTTTAGTCCTTGTTGTACTTCAGTATTGCTTACTAAGCTTTTGGAAAATATATATACCAGAAATTCTGATTCATTAGGTCTGTGTGAGGTATGATCATCTGTATTACTTAAAAGCTCTACAGTTGATTTTGATAGGCAGCTAAGGCTGAGAAGTATCACTTTAGAACAAAGCACTTCAGATTCAGGACTCTGACAGTCCCAAGCAGTTCACACAGAGGCATCCTTTGATCTCAGCTGCCCCCTAGGTATTAAAAATGTTGCATATATAGATGGTCTATCTGAATTGTTTTATTTCTCACCAGCTCTTCTCCCTGCAGCTCCTTTCCTAAAGAATGGTACTAGCCTAAGCCAGACGTGGTGGCACATCTGTGTAATCACAGAGGTGTAATCCCAGGGGCTCAGAGGCTGAGGCAGGAGGATCACAAGTTCAAAGCCAGCCTCAGCAATTTAGAGAGGCCCTGTCTCTAAATAAAAAATAAAGGGCCAGGGTTGTGGCTCAGTTACAGAGCACTTGCCTCCCACATATGAGGCACTGGGTTCTATCCTCAGCACCACATAAAAATAAACAAAGATATTGTATCCATGTATAACTAAAAATAAATTAAAAGGGCTGGGGATGTTGCTCAGTGGTTAAGCAACCCTGGGGTTCAATCCTCAGTACCAAAACAAAACAAAAAAAGAATGGTACTAGCCCAGAAAACTCCATGGATTTTTTTTTTTTTGTGTGTGTGTGTGTGTGTGTGTGTGTGGTGTGCTGGGGATTGAACCCAGGGCCTTGTACATGCAAGGCAAGCATTCTACCTACTGAGCTATATCTCCAGCCCACTCAATGGATTTTTTTTTTCACCTCTATATCTCATAAGTTACTCATTTACCTGCCTCCCAGAAGAGAAGTGGAAGGAGAAAGAAACACTGGCAATGTAAGCCAGCTGGGAAAGTCCCCTGTAGTATTATAGTATCCTTTTATTCCCCCTTGGATCTCAAATACACAGAATTGGATAAGCCATACTCCTTGACTTGCCACACATCGTCATCATTGGTAAATTCAGGTCCTCTTTTATTTGTTTACTTAATATAATGAACACCCATAGACAAACACCTGTGAACAAACACCTACCAAATTTAAGAGTGAGAATGTCACAACTGACATACCTGCATATGCTCCCCCCATCTTGACCTCTTACCTTTCTCTCCAGAAGTGCCAAATACAGTGAATTTAATTAATCATTACTTTCCTTTTATTTATATATTCACACACACCCCATGCCTAAATGATAGTTTTATTTGTTTTAAAAGTTATGTTTATTTTTCAAAAAAGTATATCTGTGAGTATTATTCAACTTGTTCATTTTACTCTACATGCTATTACTATACTATTTATGACTATTCTAGTAGGATGAAAAAGGAATAAAGTTTTGGAAGCCCTTTGAGTCTCCTTATTGCCTTTGGACTTTATTCCACTTTATTCTCCTTAGCTTTTCGTTCAAGGCTGTCAATGCCTAGGCTGACCTTAAACTTAATTCCTTCCATTATCCTCCTTTCTAGTCAAACTATAGTAGTTGTTCTTTTTTTTAATTGGTTCTTTTTATATACATGAAAGTAGAACCCATTTTGATATAATTATACAAGCATGGAATATATCTATTGTAATTAGGACCCCATTCTTGTACATGATGGTGAGATTCAGTCTTGTGTAATCCTATATGTACATAGGAAAGTTAGGTCAGATTCATTCCACTGTCTTTCTTTTTCCCATACCCCCTCCCTTCCCTTCATTCTCATTTGTCTAATCTACTGAAGTTCTGTTCTCCCCCTACCCCCATTGTAGGTTAGCTTTTATTTGTTTTTTTTTTTTGGAGGGGGGATTGGTTTATTTCACTTAGCGTGACAGTCTCAAGATCCAGTCTCTTATTGTGTAAAGGAGAATAAATCCCAGATTGTAGTACAGAATTAAGGAATATTAAAAACTTTGCTTTTGATTTGCTATTTCAGTTACACATTTTTAGAAGAAAATTACAGGAGTTGGGTTAAATTTTATATTTAAGTTTTAGAAAGTCTAATTGTGTCTATATAGATGATTTTATAATGATTGCTAGTACATTTCTTGTCTCTTACACAATCAACCCTGAATTTTTCTTAGGTCTGAATATTTATTAAATATTTATTAGAATTAAATGAATCTTGGAGAGGTTTAGACAACAGTAATCTCACCTACAGTTGTCAATTTCTTTAAATGTTTCCTCTGAGGGTTGAGAAAATTAGTCACATAATTTCTCAAAACCTTTGTAGTTTGCAGGACACCAAACACCCTGTTTAATTCAGACAAGTTTAATCTCATTAAGGACTAAGTCCTTAATATATTTAAGGACTTTGAAATGAATGGATGAAAAGTCAGGTATTGGAGAATTCTCTTTTTTAAAATTCTGGTTCTGGATCTATTAGAACTTCTTACAAAAGCTTTCTAAACAGGATTGTCATGGCTTTCTTTGCTAATTAATTAATGAATTTCACAGATACTATGATTGCTCCATTAAAACCTCTGCACCATTTAGAAAAAAACCTCTATAATTTCAAATGGAACAATAATTTGCTAGGCACATTGGCGCATGACTGTAATCCTAGCAGTTCAGGAGGTTGAGGCAGGAGGGCCACAAGTTCAAAGCCAGCCACAGCAATTTAGCAAGACTCTGTCTCAAAATAAGAAATAAGGGGCTTTGGATGTGGCTTAGTGTTTAAGTATCCCTGGGTTCAATCCCTGGCACAAAAAAAGGAAGAAAAATTATATTCATTCTGAGGAATGGAATTATTGTAGGAAGAACTTTATAGAATCAGTTTAGTATCCTGCAGTCTTTTCTGAAAAGCTCATAAATAAAAACTCAATTTCCAGTCTTTGTAAAAGTGATTGAAAGCTGTTGAGGGATAAGGAGAGTGGGGAATGGAGAATTAGGAAAAGAAAGGATAGGAGAAAAGGAAGGAAGAAAAGGGAGAGGAGGGAAGGAAAGATATGTGAAAGGTGAGAAAAGAGAATGAAGGATGTGGGAGGAAATGAGTGATTATGGGGGAGAAAAGTAAGGGAACCAAAAAAGAATTGGGGAAGAAGGGAGGAAGAAAAGAAAGTGGAAGAGAAGTGTCTAGTGTTCAACATTAACCTGAATATCTGGTTTACTTTACTTCTAATGTAAATAAAAATACCCTTGAATGAAGTGAATGTGAATAAGAATAGTGAAAGGTCAGCAATCAGAAGTGATGGGCCCCAATTGAGGTCTTGTTCCAATGAAGAAACCACACCAAGAGGTTAACCCTTAGAAATATTAATGGCACCATCAAGGCCTATTTCAAATGTAAAAGACCTTGAGGCTCCACCCATGGGAACTCCTCTGGCCAGCTCCTTTGTCCCAGAAGGTTGGGGGTGGGGATGAGGGGGTGATAGGTGGAGGTAAACCCAGTGGGAGTTATAGGAAGGATTAAAACTCAGGCTAAAGGATACAGCTGATACTTTTTCAATGCCTGTTTAACATAGATTTTGGTCCATGCTCTACCCAGAATCATATATAAACACCTAAGTTGGCACACCAACAGGGGATTTTCTGCTACCTGGCCCCCTCCCACGTGGCAGGAGTTCTATCTCTTCTCATGTAAATAAATCCTATACCATTTACTCTTCCCTTCTGCTATAGTCTGTGTATTTTACTCTTCAAATTTGTGAGACAAAAAACCCAGAAAGAAATTGGTGACATGGGGAATTTAGTCTCATGTCAAAACTCCAGTTTCAAATGCACCCTTAATTTTCTGTTTGCATGTTTCATCATTAACTTGTAAATAAAACATCTGGTAACAAAAAGCTTCTTGTATTTTTAGTATGAACACTTAAATGCCAAGTCCTCAGTGATGTTTGATGTTAGCATAATATATATAACCTCACGGAAACGAAATAAAATACACTCATAGATCATGAATTTTGCTCATTTATATGACAAGAGAGTATGTGGATCTTTCTTCATCTATCAAGCCCAAGAGGGATTCCTCTGGTGAAACTCATTTCTTTCATTTTTTAAATCTTTATTTGTTCTTTTTAGATATGCATGACAGTAGAGTGTATTTTAACATATTATACATACATGGAGCATAACTTATTCAATTAGTAAGAAAGTTCTGCATAGCTTCCAAAATCAGACTGACATTTATTCAACAAATCTTTATTGAGTGTCTGCCAAGTTGCAGACACTGAGCTCAGTGTAAGGGATATAGAAATAATGTGCCCTTAACCCAGTTTTGGTCCTTGAGGTGCTCCTAGTAGTTATTTTCATTTTTTATTGATAATGTGCTGAAAACAACCCACTGGTCATTTTACACATTCTGTGTGACTCCTGCCTGTATAATTCCAGAGCTGAAATCCCATCAAACAGCTAAGAAAAATGATCCGTGGAACAATTCAGAAAAAAAGTCAAAACTATCAGTTGAAACAGCTTTCAAGAGTTAACACATTCTGTTTGTATGTATCTGCTCAGAGAGGAAGAAAAAACTAAGGGAGGTTGGAACTGTTAGAGTATCCAGTTTCATATCAGCCTATGAAAAAGCAATTTCAGCAGCAAGTGCTCCTTCAATGGCTGGAGCCATTAAGTAATAAGCTTGCTCAAGTGGGAGTTGCTGTATCTTCTCCTACAGATGGTGCCTATTTGTCACACCTGCCGATAAATAAAATAATGTCGCTCACTTCACTATGAATAGCATCATTATATTTTCAAATCTCTCTTACCTTTCCTGGCTCACAGTACGATTGGGGCTGGCCATTTAGGTATCCCTTCTGAAGCTTGCACCAACAGGCAACTTGTTCAGGAACATCTCTGGAGTATCTGGAAAATAGAATGAAAAAAAACCCCCTTGTTTTGCCAAAGAAACAGGACTATGTTCATGCAAAGTATGCTTTCTCTTTCATCTTCCTCAAGAGTCAGCCCTTTTCAGAAAAAAACAGAAGAGCACCTTCTATTAGTTACTTAAAATGCCAGTTACCACTTACAGCTTCAGAGTGCAGTTTTAGATGCCTGTTTCTTGTAAGCTCCAAAGAGCAAAGAGAAATCTGTTTGGATGTATATGTGCCGACTGGAACACTTGAATGGAAGCAGCCTGGATTAGTTAAGTCCCCAGTTCCTCCTTTGCAGGCAACAGTTTAGAGTATGCAGGAAAGGTAGCGATCCAGCTCCTCTCTGCCTTAGCGGTGTAGAGCCCCAGAGAGAGGGAGGAGATAAGACAGAAGCCAGAAAGCAAAGTTTGTGTAAGCCTTCCACTTTAACCCCTTCAAGGCTTCTTCATGAATCTGTAAGATCAGCTAAGGCACTCTTTCTTCATAAAAACTGCTTTATATGTCGTTGAAAAGGCTCAAATCTCTTGCTCAATCTATAAGATTTTTCATTTTAGGTCTTACAGCATTATATGTTTACAATTGAAGCCAAACATGCCAGCATGTGATGATATTTAAATAAGTTCAACTTTCCAAACAGAATGTATGCCTTTGTTTGTGTTTCTAGCTTTGGAAAACTTTTTTTAGGCACCAAGGTAATACACTTAATTTAAAAAAAAAATACTTCTCTTTTAGTTGTACACAATACCTTTGTTTTTATTTATTTATTTATTATGATATGCTAAGGATCGAACCCAGGGCCTCACATGCACTAGGCAAGTGCTCTACCACTGAGCCACAACCCCAGCCCTTAATACACTTAATTTGAATGTTTTGTAGAAATTTAACCTCAGCCCGGATTTCTGGTTGAGGGTAGAACATATAAGAACATATAAGTTTTGAAGAAAACTTATATGTTCAATTAGAAATGATGTGTTCATCTTTAGTTTAAATGCCCTTACCATCTTTTACATAGTAAGAAGGAGATTAACATTTCTTGAGTGCCTACTCAGTATAAAGCATTTAGCACAAAGAACATCATTTAATGCTCACAGTAATGTTGTGTCTTGGGTATTATGACCCTCATTTTATAAATGGGGAACCGAGGTTTAGAGAGAAAGCCTGTCATGAAGTTTACTAAGCCTAGAGACAGGATTTGAAAACAAGGCACAATGATCCCAAGGTCTGTGTTCTGTTCTCTATAGCAGTGCTTTTTATTTACTTATTTATTTTTTTAAAACTCTTTTTTAAATATTTTATTTTTTAGATGTAGATGGGCACAACACAATGCCTTTATTTTTATGTGGTGCTGAGGATCGAACCCGGGTCCTGGCCATGTTAGGTGAGCGCTCTACTGCTGAGCCACAATCCCAGCCTTATAGCAGTGCTTTTTAAAAAAATATTTTTAAAATTGTCAGTGGACCTTTACTTTATTAATTTATTTACATTCAGTGCTGAAAATCGATCCCAGTGCCTCACACATGCTAGGTAAAGGCTCTACCACAGAGCTACAATCCAAGCACCCATACATCAGTGATTTTTAACCTCTATGCATCTTAGACTTCTTTGAGAGCCAAATGACAGCTAAGGACTGCCTCTCCCTCAATTCTGTGCTCCATGGCCTCCAAGTTACAAACAGCTAAATGTCCCCATGTCACTTCTCCAGTATCATTCAATCATTAGAGGATCATTCATCCAACAATACCTGGTCCTCAACAATTTTTAATACAATAACTATAGTAGGAATGGTATTAGTGAGTATCTTGCCAATCTTTAAGAATTAAGCAGTGGGCTGGGGTTGTAGCTCATTGGTAGAGCACTTGCCTGGCACTTGTGAGACACTGGATTTGATCCTCAGCACCACATATATTAATTTAAAATATATTAATTAAAAAATAAAGGTATTGTGCCCATCTACAACTAAAATTTTTTTAAAGGATTAATGCAGTGATTATCCCTTCGTTTCTACATTCTTAATAACTCTTGCAATTTTGTCTCTTGTATTTCCCTCATTCCAGTGGTTACATGGGTTGAGGTGCTCCTTGAAATCTGTAATGCCTTATTAGTACCATCTGTTATCTGTTTCTCAAGTTGGAGGAGTATTGTCAAGATTCATGAATGTAAAGTATAAACCCACTATTTTTTCCTTGAGGAATGATTTTACTTGAATATTGGGATAGGGAGAATATGGGTCATTTAAGAGATAATTTCAAACATACTTTATATGACAATAAACATAGATGAATTGAATGTAAATTTGCATGCATTTTTATGATTAAGCATGAAAGTTCAGAGAGATTTTGCACTTGTGGTGGGGTCTTTTGGGGCTACTCAGACTTTCCCAAGGATACATATTCACTCTCCTCTGCCATTTGGAGTATTTTGGTGGAAACTTTCTAAGATCATGGAGTAGCAGAAAGATCAGGGACTTTGAAGTTATATAGCCTCAGATTTAATCTATATTTTCTGAATTATCTTTAGAAAATCAGTTAATTTCTTTGTGACTCAGTTTGTTCATTCATAAAATAGGAAATTATAAAGGGAAGTTTATATGAGAAAATATGTCTAAAGCACATATTATGTATGCTTAGTAAATATTGTCTCAAATTGGTACATGCCAAAAGAGGATGAGCTTAACATGAATCTAACTGGAGGTTTCATCAGGGGTAGTTTTCTTACCTAATTAGAAAAAAATATAAGAGTTATGTTAATAATATTTAAATTCAAGTTTCCAGGAAAGCATAATGGATGCCCTATAATAGATAAGAAATTCCAAAACTAGGTTATCATATACCAAATTTACAAGGGAAATGATCCAGAACAGTTTCCAAGAAATTAAAAAAAATATATATCATGGAGGGGTGTCAGAAGAGAAATTTGTAAAAACCTTTCTTTGCAGAGAGCTGGTGCCAGGCTAAGACTCCACTCTACCTTCCAAAGGAGTGATGGGTTTGGGGGACAGTACCTCCTTCACTTCAAGCCTAGTGAGAATGTATTTCACAAGACCTTGATATTTTTTCCCTGCAGTAGAGAGGTGGAGGATTGGAGTTTTACTCTATTCTGAGAAAGCAAATGTGACCCTTGGCAGGAAGACAAGGTTGATTGTGTTGGGATTCCTCTGCATTCCCACTATTTGGGCAAAACAGTTCTGGGAATCAAATGGGGGCCACTTAAGAAAGACAGCTAGGGTAGGCTCATTCTGGACCTTATCTAATAAAGCCACTGAGAGGGGTGGAAGGATCCCAGTAACAGGAAGATACAGATAACCACTGAATTCCTAGGGGCCAGAAGAAGGAATTACCAACTTAAATAGAAATGTGTCAATCTAGGTCATTCAGATCGCAGAAGAGGGATTCTCAGTAAGACTCAGAGAGTAGAGGCCATTCCACTAAGGAAAAAAAAATTACCTATTTCCTTAACCTCCTTTTCCCTGTTTCTGCTTCTATACTCTTGAAAATACACATAGGAGCTGGCAAGTGTGACATAAAAATGAAAACCTATCACTCCTTCTCCACAATCTATAGGCCTTAGCATAAGGAAGGAGAGGGGACTTATTTTTGAGTGAAGACTAAAAAGTTTGATTGATTTCTTTGACTAAATACCTACTGATTACTGAATCAATATTTTTTTTTTAATCACTTAGAGTGACCTTAGAATGGTTTATTCAGAAAGACATGAATAGAAATTTCTGTGACGTGAAGTTTTTTATCATGGGTCAGGGAAAGCTTACCCAAGTGGAGAACATTTTATTTGGACATTGGCAGACAATAATAAATTATACTTAAACAATACTGATTGTACTTATTAATTCATTCTTTCATTAAACAAGCATCAGAGTGTATATTATGTGCCAGCCATTGTGCTAGTGAGAAGCACAGACCTGGTTAATAACATACAGTGAAATGAAAGGCGTTTTCGCTCTCAATTTGCTTATGGTCTATGGCAGGGTTCATCAAATATTTTTCTGTAAAGGGCCAGATAGTGGAGCTGGGGCTATGGCTCAGTGGTAGAGCACTTGCCTTGCACATTTGGGGCTCTGGGTTTGATCCTTAGCACCACATAAAAATAAAAATAAGATAAAAGTATTGTGTCCACCTACAACTAAAAAAGAAAAAAGGACCAGATAGTAAATATTTTGAGATATGTGGGACACATATGAACTATATATTCTTCTTTTTAAAACTAACCCTTTAAAATGTAAAAAAAGTAATTTTATCTTGAGAGTGGTATAAACAGAGGCCATAAGGTCGGATTTTGCCAGTGGGTCCTAGTTTGCTGATTCGTAAATTATGGAAGAAACACAATTTTAAAAACCACCAGTTACCATATATTTACTATGACTAAAGATATGTTTAGGACATTTGGGGAGGATACACAAAAGAGCATTATCTGACTAGGAAAACAAGGCTTCTAGGAAGATGCTATGTGGATTTGAGACCTGAGGGATAAGTAGGAGTAAGCATTAAAGGAAGTGGGTGGTATTCAAGGCAGAGGGAGTGGCCTAAACAGAGACACCACAGCTTGAGATAACTTGGTTCACTTTGGAAACTACAGAAGGAAGAAACCAAACCTTAGAGAGGTTAAGTAGTTTGTTCAAGGTCACACAGCAAGAAAACTGTGGAACATAGACTCTTAATCCAGGTGTATGTGACTCCCAAACCACTAGAACATATTCTTGTCCTAGCATTAAAGCTATGTCTAAGATTCATTGCTAGTATTAGCAAATCAGCAGCTGTTTGGTTCACTTTTGATTTCCTTGGGGGGGTGAAATTTCTAAAAGGACTTGTGGAATTTAAAAGTAAGACCGTGAATCCATAATTTTGGGTTGGATTAATTAGATCTCTAGTTCTTCCTTTTAAAAACAGCCCTTTCCCCCCAATAAAACTTAACACAAATTGCTTGAATTCAAGGATATTGCTTATTTCTTCTTTGTACACGTTTTTTTCCGCTTTGTTTTTCGGATAGCTAAGGTCTAGCACCACTATATTGTAATTTCTTACATTGTTATACTTAGAAGGTATGGCAACTTCTGGCTTGGACTACATATGATGATTGGTCCAAATACTGTCTTCATCTTATCAATCACATTGATAAACTTAGGCAAGTGAGTTTACTCAGCAAACATTAAATCTGTCAATTTTATAATTGATTGCTTATTGGGTTTTCATTGAGGTAGCATTAAATTAGCCATGTAACAACTACTCTATAAAAACATTCACTTTAATGTCTGCCATGTACTCATGGAGTCAGCAAGAAAAGAGGTTGAAATGAGGAAGAGGGAATGGCCTTCCACTGGTTATTAACCAGGTCTGTGCTTCTCACTAAGGAAATTCTTTCAAAAATGAAAAGAGGCTGGGGTTGTGCCTCAGCGGTAGAGTGCTCGCCTAACATGTGTGAGGCGCTGGGTTGGATCCTCAGTACCACATAAAAATAAATAAATAAAATAATGGTATTGTGTTCAACTATAACTAAAAAAATAAAAATTAAAAAATGTAGAATCTTGGTCTGATCCTAGACCTTCTGTATGACTGAGGCCTGAGAATATGAACTTTTATTTTCCTTGTGTCTTCTTCATCATTTATTGTATTAAAACACAACATGTTCTTTTCTTAACTTTTCTCTTTTTTAAAAAATTTCATTTGTTCTTTTTAGAAATATATGACTGTAGAGTGTATTTTGACATATTTGTACAAACACCAAGTATGTACTTTTAAATAAGCTCTAGTAGTAGTGTCTAATGGTATCTAATGACCTGATTGTACTAAAGAATATATCAGATATTCTTGGTCTATGTGTAGAAATTTTGCTTAAGAAGGAAGTATATAGGCTGGGATTGTAGCTCAGTGGTAGAGCACTCGCCTAGCATGTGTGAGGCACTGGGTTCAATTCTTAGCATGGCAGATGAATAAATAAATAAAAGGTCCATCAACAACTAAAAAATATTTTTAAAAAGATGGAAGTATATAAAAGTATACTATTCTAATGTTTCAGTCTCTCATTCTGTAAAATAATCTTTTACTTCTGTATAGTTTGATCCTATCGCAGCAATGAATCTGATGTGTTTTAGTGCTCTACTCCAAGAAGTGGAAGGAATAGCAACATAAGAACTCAAGCTGTATGCAAATAAATTTATATATTTCAGTAAGTTAACACAGATTACATGAATGTATTGCTTCAATATCTCAAGACTGCAGAAGAACATAAAAGTTATAACTTTAAAATAATGAAAAAAATGAAAAAGGGGCTATTAGTGCATAAAAGTTGGTGAAATCTAAGAAGCAGATGGAGGAATGGTAATTGATGAAACAATATGGGAGAAGCTACAGTTTAAAATATTTGAAGAGGAATGATATAGTAAGAGAAAGTCAGCTGCTATAATTTGGATAAATGTCCCCCAAAAGCCCAGGATTGAAGGCTCGGTCTGCAATGTGATGCTAGTGGACCCTAGTGGAACCTTTAGTGTAATAGGGCCTAGTGGAAGGTCCTTAGGTCATTGGGGGAATTCCCCCAGAAAGAACTGTGAGATCAAGACTGTCCTCTCTGATTCTACCTCTGGCTGAAGATGTAATCACTTACTTGCTTCAACATATGCAGCCACTGTGGCCATTTGTGTCATGAGATGATTCAGGCAAGGGCAACCCTCACTGAGCTTGTGCTACACACATCATTTAGATTTCAATTTTTTGAAACTGTGAGTTGAATAAACCTCCTTTTCTTTATAAGTTATTTGCCTCAGATGCTTCATTATAGTTATGCCAAGCTGACTAATACATCAGTTTTCTTTTTTTTGTTGTTTTAATAAAGTTTTATTTTTTCAAATATACAGTTGATTGGACCTGTTCATGCATCTTCACCAGCAGCTGGGGCATCTCCACCCTTGCTATTTCTGGTATAAATTACTTGAGCTCTGTGCTTTGAAACCAGTTTGATAAGTCCTTTACTGAGGAGCTCCTGAAGGGTTGCCCTGGCCAGGGAACCTTGAATCTTCAGTCTCTCAGAGACCACAGCTGGGGTAATAAGCTTATAGTTGGGAACTTCCTTACAGAGTTTGTCATAAGTAGCTTTGTCAAACAAGACTAGATTGTCGAGCTTGTCCCGAACTTTGCCTTTGGACCACTTCTTCTTTTTGGCTTTGCCCCCATATTTGTTCACTGGGTCCTTGTCTTTCTTGGCCAACTTTCCTGCGTCCTTCTTCTTCTTGTCGTCCTTGGGTGGCATCGCGAAGCTTGGAGAGCAGCAACAACCACTGGAGCTTCATCAAGATGTCAGACAAAAAGGAAAAATACATCAGTTTTCTATACCTATATGATTTGACAAAGGAAATAAGTGAGATATAAGGCAGAAAGGGGGTTGAATGAAGTTATTTTTTTTTAAATCTTTTTTTTTTAAAGAGAGAGTGAGAGGGGAGAGAGAGAGAGAGAGAGAGAGAGAGAGAGAGAGAGAGAGAGAGAGAGAATTTTTAATATTTATTTTTTAGTTCTGGGCGGACACAACATCTTTGTTGGTATGTGGTGCTGAGGATCGAACCCGGGCCGCACGCATGCCAGGCGAGCGCGCTACCGCTTGAGCCACATCCCCAGCCCCTGAAGTTATTTTTTACACAGTGTAATCCCCCCATCCCATTGTCCTCCTCAGACTGATTAACAGAATGCTCTGTAGCCAGACTAGCCAATCCTTCATGAGCTCCAAAAAATTTCATTGCCTTTCTTTATACAAATCGACAGGTCCAAGAGAAAAATCCTTTACCCTTTTGCATTTAGGCCACCTCCATCAAAATGCCCAACTCCTTATTTATGTGTATAAAACTTCTGATCACTTTTTAATTGCTACATTATTCAATTTGAACAAAATATCAATGATCAAAATATATTTGAGGTCTGGGGTTGTAGCTCAGTGGTAGAGCACTTGTGTTGCATGTATGAGGACCTGGATTTGATCCTCAGCACCACATAAAAGTAAATAAATAAAAATAAAGCTGTTGTGTCCATCTACAGCTAAAGAATATTTTAAAAAGGACATTTGAGGAAAACTTTCAACATGAAAGAATAATAAATAGACCCTTGAGACGTCAGGAATGATGACACATGCCTGTAATCCCAGGAGCTGAGGCAGGAGGATCACAAGTTTGAGGCCTGCCTTGGTAAATTAGCGAGGTCTTAAGCAACTTGGTGAGACCCTGTCTCAAAATAAAAAATAAAAATGGCTGGGGATGTGGCTCAGTGGTAAGTACCCTGGGTTCAAATTTCCAGTATCAAAAAAAAAAAATCTTTGAGAAAATTAAAGATGAAAAACAAAACACTATAATAGTAGATTCAGATATATTAAAATCACATTCATATAACAAGAATAGGATATTTGGAAATCATATGAAGAAAAAAGACATGATGCAAATAAAATAAAAAAATAATTACTGACATAAAATTCAATGGAAGAGATGAGATAGAGTTGAGGAAAGAACAAAGAAAGTAGAACAAAAAGACCAAAGGGAGGAAGATGTACTAGAAAAAATATGATACAGAGAGGGTGAGTCTTGGAGAACCAATATTTGACTAATAGAAATTCAATAAAGAGAGAACAAAAGAAAGAAATAGCAAAGAAATAATACAAGAGAAATTTCTAGAGTATATCCTCATGAAATTTTAGAACACAGAGTATAGAGATATTCTAAAGGCTTCCACAGAGAAAAATAGGTAACATACAAAGAAATCAGAATGATATTTATATCTGATTTCTCATCAGCAATGTCATAGGTAAGACAACATTGGAGCAATACTGTCAAAGCTCTGAAGAAAAGTTATTTTCTTCAATCAACACCTCTTTCCCCAATCAATAAAGAGCATACATTGCACAATTAACATATCAGAAATTGTTCTTATACTCTAGGCTCTTATTACTTAGGTGGACAACTCTTAGATCTTATTCATCAATCTACTGAACTGTTCTTTTTTCAGAGATATAGATCACATCTCAAAATTTTGTAATGTCCTTGTTTTTACATGTTGTGGCTTGCTGATTCAAAGCAGCTGAATTTGAAACAAGTTCCATGTCATTTCTTTCAAGGATCAACTCATTTTTCTGGGTTTGAGAAACTGAATAAGCAATAGCTGGCCTCATCTGAACCCTCCAGGTGTATTCACTCAGGAAATTTCAGATCTAAACAGGAGCCCCACTCTCCTGAATAATGCACTGAAGGGGCAGTGAGCATACATAGACCTTATCCTGTAATAGAGCCCAGTGTAACACCTTTGATTATGTTATATACTGCAAGTGGTAGCCATTTCCTTTCTATTTCCCCACATTTGTCAATGTGGAGTCTCTTCTCTTTCCAAGTAGACTGAGTTCTATGTTGATGTGATTGAAGTCCCTCAGTAGGGTTCCTCTATGGCCCTTCACAATAACTGCATCTATTTTGAGTGATGTCAAGGTTATTGGAAATATTGACATTGTGACTGCAAAAAAATGGTCTTCATTTTTAAAAATGTGTGTACCACTGCACCCAGCTTACTTTGATTAGTTTTTAATTACTTTTTAAAAAATGACCTTTTTAATTCTTTTTTTAAAATTTTGTCCATTGAAGATGGTCATGAACAATGGGGTTTAGATGAGAAAACATTTAAGTAATAAGTACTCATTGAACACTTACTATGTGTCAAGAACCCTGCCAGGTGTAGTTGGGGAGCTCTGAGAGTGTTCAAAAAAAACCAACCAAACAAACAAATAAAATAAAACAAAAACTTAACATACAGTGGGATACAACTGAAAATAATTAGAGAGTAAAATTATGCCCACTAAAAAATAAAGAAGTAAGAAAGTGAAGTTTGGATTGAAATTAGGGAAGACACCAGATAGAGGTGGAACTTGCTTATCACCTTAAGTGATAGAAAAGATGGGAAGAGGTCAAGAGAGGCAGGTGCCTAAAGGAGAAAGAGTCAACATGAACAATGGTTTGGAGAAGATTGTTTTCTTCCTAGTCATGTATTATAAGGTAGAAATTTTTATATTCTCTAATATCACTGAAAAGTTCTTTCTCTTTAAATCTTCCTAATATTACAACTTTCTCTGAGTGGATTATTTTTTGTTGTTGCTGACAGTGCAGTAAATTTTCTGTCACTTTGCAGAATGGGAACTGCCATTTACTAAATGAGCTCTTCTCCATTCTGTGCTCCCTTGGTGCCAAGTCTTAATAAAGACAAATGGGTTTCCCCATCGTGAGGCTGCTTCCCATCTCAAGCTGATGAATACGAGACTGAGTGCTTGACCTCTTGGTTGTCAGATAATATAAAAGGCATCATCCTTATTTATTGCCATACTTTAATTACTAGGGGGAAAGTATCAATTAAGGAATGAAGGTTTTTCAAAATCATTTCAATAAAATCAGGATGTCTGAGCAAATTAAAACCTGTTTTCTATTTTCTCTTCTTTGGTGGTAAAAGGAGTGAAAGTGATGGGGTGATTGGTGTTGGTTTAGGTAAACTTAATGAAGAGGAACTCACAGCATAATATTTCAAAGAAGAATGTACATGACAAAACTGTCATCATAGAGCTACCAGTCCAAGTGTTTGGGCTCAATTTGATTTGTCATCCTGGAAATCTTGTATAGACATGGGTGGAGTCAGTAGATTAGACTTCAGGGTGATTTCCTGGTAGTAAATCCAGAAGATAAGTTTTATTGTATAGTCTTTGATGTCCCAAACCCTTTGGAAGAAGGCGTTTGCTCCCCATGTGTTGTGGGTAAACACTAAGTATGCCCCTTTCTCCCAACCCACCCCCAAATATTCTTCTTTGCTTTTTATTGCTTAAAATCTAAAACGGCATCCATTCATTCATTCCTTGGTGAAAGGCTTTTGCATCTCTGTAGAGGTGCAGTTAAATGACATCTCCAGTCAATTTCTAACACTTTAATGTGAATTAGTTTTATTCGTGTATGTGTATGCACGTGCATATGTGTGTGTGTAATGATTTTTTAGGGGAACATCAATTCTTTTTTCCTTTTGTTTAAATTTTAATGATAAAACCCATAATGAAATTTGTTTGTATGAAATAAATCACATATGTGAGAGCATAAGAACATGTCCATATTGTTTAAGGAATAATAATAAAATGAACACTTTTTACTCACTACCTAGTCTAGAATTAGATACAAACAAAATTTTGGAAGTACTTCAGTGACCCTTTCTCCTCTCCAGAAGTAACCACAACTTTAAATTTTGTGTTTGTTATCCCCTTATTTTTCTTCATGTATGTATCTCCAAAAAATGTTGTTTCAGTTTTTATACATATTCTGGATCTTTATCTATAAGAATCCACAATGTAAGTATTTTTCTGAAAATTTCTTTTTTGCTCAGTGTTATGATGATAACATCAACCCATGTTGATGTGTATAGCTATGGTTTAGTCATTTTTACTGTCTAAGTATCCTATTGTGCAGATATACCATAATTTATTCAATCTCCTTTCAGATATTTTGGGTTCAAAATATTTTTATAAAATAATGTATATTTATGACTTCAAAATAAAATCTAAATAATATGGTAATTTATAAAGTGTAATTCCTGTCCACCCTTCTCTCTCTCCCTATAAAACAGCCACTATTAAAAGTTGAATTTCTAGAGCTGGGGATGTGGCTCAGTGGTTAAGTGCCCCCGGATTTAATCCCCGGTACAAAAAAAAAAGTTTAATTTCTATATTGCTGGACTTTTTCTATGCCCATGCAAGTGTGTGTGTGTGTGTGTGTGTGTGTGTGTGTGTGTGTATGTGTGTGTGCATATATAAGGAACAGTATTACAAACATCATTCTGTAATTTATTTTCAACCATATATTATGAACAACATCCTCTGTCATTTTATACATATTTATCTTGTTTTATAAATGCCTTTCATTTATTCCTTAGTATGTATGTAACTTAATTTATTTAACCAATAACTTATTGATGAACACCAGGTTGTTCAAAATTGTTATTATAACAACAGTGCAATGATTGCCTTTATACATATACAGGTTTGCACAGAAAAGTAGAATTGTGGGGTTAAAAATATTCAAGTTTAAAAATTTTATCATTGATATAGCTAGTTACTTCCTAAACTGGGGCATTAATTTACATTTCCACCAACATTGTATTGGGATAATTATTTTCCTCATGATCCTTCCAGTATAGTAGTATAGGTGCTAATTCTAAATGCTTTCCCCCCCACTTTCTTCTGGTTTAATTTCTAGATAAATTTGGAAAGCATAGAAAAGTATTAATATAAAAACAAAAATAGCCTGTACCCCCATTAATCACTAAAAACTATCATTACCTTTTTGGTGTAGTTAACTTCCTCCTCCTCCTCCTCCCCCTCCTCCCCCTCCCCCTCCCCTCCTCCCCCTCCCCCTCCCCCACCTCCCCCTCCCCCTCCCCCTCCTCCTCCTCCTCCTCCTCCTCCTCTAGTTAGCTTCTAATCTTCTTTTTGTATATTGAGGACCTTTGAAATTTAAGGGAGACATGTCCTGAGACATTGAAAACTTCCTAAATCTCAACTATTTATATAACATAATTTACTCACAATTTTTGCACTGAATATAGTCCACACACTTGAGTTTTCTTCCATCCAAATACTAACCAGGCTCAACCCTACTTAGCTCCTGAGATCAGACAAGATCAGGCATGCTCAGGGTGGGATAGTCATGGATACACACATTGAGCTTTCTAATCATTTTTATTCATTTGTTGTATATAAATACAATGAACTTGTTCACATTAAAGTTCTATTCCACTATCAAATTTAAACAATTCTACATTGTTATTCATTTAAACTTCTATTTATTGGATAACATTATCTTTAACATGTTTTTTACTCTCTTCACTTCCATTACCAACAATTTCATTTGAACTTCTTTTTTAGGCCACTTTAAAAGAAATTGAAAAGAATGACTATTTGTTTTCATTCTATTATTCATATTTTTCATTTGTCTTTGAATAATTACATGTTCTCTGGCATATTTTAACACTAGAATTGTAAACTTTTTCAGATATCTTTGTTCTTTTGTGTATTTAGGATAGATTTTTCAAATGTCCTAGGCCTGACATAATAACTATTAATAATTGCCCTACTGATCTTTCAAAATAAAGAGACCACCCTGGTGTTAATCAGCACAAAAATGGATTTTAGAGTGCCAAGTTATTTTCTTTTCATTTTTTAGGGTTGGGCCTAATATGAAAATATAATCTTTAGTTATACTGTTTTTGTTACCAGGGATTTGTTTGTTTTTGTTTTTGTTACCAGGGATTAAACCCAGGGGCACTTAACCACTGAGCCACATCTCAACCCTGTTTTTACATTTTTTAGTTGTAGATTGACAGCATGCCTTTATTTTATTTGTGTATTTTTTTTATGTGGTGCTGAGGATCAAACCCAGTGCCTCCCACATCCAAGGCAATTGCTCTTCCACTGAGCTATAGCCCCAGCCCCTTGTTTTTACATTTTATTTAGAGACAGGGTCTTACTGAATTGCTTAGGGCCTTGCTAAGTTGCTGAGATTAGTTTTGAACTCATAATCCTCCTGCCTCAGCCTCCTGAGCTGCTGAGATTATGGGTGCCACTGTGCCCAGCTCTTGTTCTTTTTTTTAAAGTTTTCACAAAAATGGTATCATACTAGCCATATAATTGCATAGTTTTATTTTTAATTTGATAATCCCTGTAGTCCCAGCTACTTAGAGGCTAAGGCAAGATAAATACAAGTTCAAGGCCTGCCTAGGCAACTTAGATTCCATCTCAAACTAAAATTTAAAATGTGGCTGGGCATATAGTTCGGTGATAGAGTGCTTGGCTAGCATCTGCCAGGCCTTGGGTTTGATTCCCAGCACCTCAGCAAAAACAAAAATTCCCATAGTCACCTTTTCAATACATAGAGATTTAATAGCTGGGCAGTATTCTAAAAATGAGGTCTCATATATATGCTCAAATATTACTCTATCAATGAGCATTTAGGTCTTTTTCTATTTATTTGATAATTATAAAAATAATCCATGAGTTACAAATTGTTTCAGTTTGTCTGGGACTTTACTGGTTTATAATAGAAAATTCCATGTTTCAGGAAACCCTTTAGTTCTGGGAAAAATAAGAGTGTTTGTTGTTCTACTTCTATGTCTTCCTACATCCAATTTTTATCCATTGGTACTTTTATGTCCATCACATCTTTTCCCAGAAGTCTGATTCCATTCAGACATGACATTTTGTAAGAAGTCCTATTGAAATTGGACCCAGGTTATTTCCAGAGTAAGGAATAAGGATAGGGAGTCATAGAATATAGATCTAGTCCATATTATAAGCCATAATTAAAGTCTTTTGGCATTAGACCATTAGATAAGGGGAAGAGAGAATCACGGAGTGTGAAGAGGTGAAGGAAAATGCAGAAGGTCCTCAAGACAAATTTCACCCTCATAATTTTACCTAGAATCAGTTCTGTGTAGAATCTTTAAGCACATAACAGTGAGCTGAAAATCTTAATATCTTTTAAGAGACCTGTCTTAATATCTTTTTTGTTTCTAAGGACTAAGCATTTGCCTCTTATGTTTTGAGTATATTAAAAGGCTAAATTCCAGTGTTTAACACTACCTTGAGCTACTTAGCTATTATAAGGGTTGTAAAAATATGTAATATTTGTTTCACTGATCCACAGATGTCTTCTTGGATTTTCACAGATGTTGAGTTATATTAGCATCTCTAATTAATATATTGAGCAAATAAGGTTTCAATAAGCCTATTTAACAGGGATATATACAGCTATTTCTGCCTTCTGAGATAGTGAATTTCAGAGTTAAGATTTTCAATATTGTTTGCCTCATGCTTTTAGTCTGGCAGCAATTAAGGAAGCAAGAACATTTGCCTTCCAGGACCTTGAGCTCATCTGTTACTTCTAAAATAATTTCAGGGTGATTTGTTAGGTAGCACTGGTTGAATGATTAGTTTTCCTGTGGTAATTACTAATGTATTTCCTGTAAGACCTGAAGAGGGAGAGGGAGAGGGAGGTTAGGAAGGAACATTCTAGGGCTGTTCATTCCTTACAATCATTTTAGATCAAGTCTTTAGGGATTTTCTGCTTTGGAATATTGGGGAAGAATAGTAACTAATCTACCAGACTATTGTGGAATAACTATAAACTGATAAGTTTTCCTTTAGCTACCTATTTGACTCAAAGGCAGAACTGCAAAAGGCCTTGCAGACTGAAGTCCCAAATCATAGGACAGATTCCATGGGGAGAGGTCAGGCAACCTAATGAAAAAAGAGAAAAAGATTTTGGGACTCTGGATATAGAACCTATTTCTGCTGAGTAGCTGTGGCACTTCAGACTGTCACAGGCAATTTCTAAAGACAGTCTGACGCGTAGTTAGATTCATTCAAATTTATTTTATTAATGCTCATCACACTTCAGACACACATCCTAATTCTAAGTCCTAACTGAGTCTACACCCAAGGGTCTCAGATACTCACCTGTGACGTGTCTTAAGCCTGGGTTGCTGGAACTTGATTAGGGCCAGATGAGTCTGGTGCAGGGGGAACAACAGTGATGGAGGTCTTGGTCTTGTAGTCCCACTGGCCCCCAAAAGTCTGGGTTTTTAAGTCTTAGCTTGGTTGTGCTTGTAGCTGATAACTGGGTGAAGCCTGGGGTGTACACCCGGGAGTAGACTCTTAGATCACTAACTTAAGTCTATCTAAGTTCTGCAGTTTATCTGAGTTTTGTAGTTCACATTACATCACGGGCATATTGCTTATAGTCTTTTATCTAACACACATACTAATTAATATAATCAACAGTCAATAATCCTATATATTTCTGGTACTCATATCATAGACACTGGACATGAATTTCTTGTCTGTTAGATGTGCTTAATGATACCTATTTGGCCTGGAGAGAGTATCAGGTAGTAATGAGTACAGGTCACAGAATTTAAGTACATGAGTTTGAATCTTGACTGTCATTGATTTGCTCCGGAAAGTAACTTAACTTTGAAACACTATTTCTTAATCTGACAGATGGGGTAAATAATGGCCTTGGATTCCAAGGATTGTTAGAGGATCATTATAATTCACAAGAAGTGCTTAGAACTATGTATCACATATTTTTCATCAATAGAAGCTGCTGTCCTATATGATGTTTAAAATCACAGGCTTGGGATCCAGTTAGCCTGCATCTATATCCTGGTTCTGCCAATAAATGACCTTGGAATATTACTTAATATTATGGTTTAGATATGAGGTGTCATCCAAAAGCTCATGGGTGAGATAATTTAAGAAAGTTAAGAGGTGAAATGATTAGATTACAACAGTTATAAACTAATCAGTGGATTAACTGGAGGGTAACTGTAGGCAGGTAGGGTGTGGCTAATCCTAAGAGCATGACTTTGGGATATATATTTAGTCCCTGGTGAACTGGGGGGTTGGTCTCTCTCTCTCTGCTTCCTGCTGGCCATGTTCTGAACTGTTTTCCTCTTCCACACTCTACCACCATGATGCTCTGCCTTATCTTGGGCCCAGAGTTATGAAGTTGGCTGTCTATGGGACTGAGACCTCTAAAACCATGAGCCAAATGAACTTTCCCTCCTCTAATTGTTCTTGTCAGGTCTTTTGGTAACAGTTATGAAAAAGCTGACTAAAACACTTACCCTCTGTGTGCCTTGAAGTTTTCATTTGCAAAATGGTGATATTAATTGTATTAGAGAGTTATATACAGTCTCTGTATATAACAGTTATTACAGGGATTCAAATGAAACAATCCACATAGATGGCATATCAAAGTTCATGGCACATTGTCAGTATTAAATAATTATTATTGTTATCCAAGAATCTTGATGTAGGCCAAGCTTATATTCAGAACTTTCCTTTTTTTAGCCGTACTAACCCCTACCCTTTGGTGTTAGCATTTTTTAAGGTCTATATTTTCATCATTGTTTTTTTTCTTTACCAAAACCTGTTTCCAAGCCACCCCCACCCTTTTTAAAAGAATTTGTTAGCCTTTATTCCTCTTTTTTATTTTATAACTTTATTTTATTTATTCATATGTGGTGCTGAGGATCGAACCCAGGGCCTTGCACATGTGAGACGAGCACTCTACCACTGAGCCATAACCCCAGCTCCTCCAAGCCCCTTTTTAATGTTCCATAAAAGTTTAATTGTCCTTGAGGTTTTCAATTTAGCTGATTTGTAAACTGGAGCTAAAAGGATTTTCAGATTGAGGATTGAAGAAGAATGAAGACTAAAGATTATAGGAGGAAATCACATCACTGGAAAGTCAACCTCACATGCACTGTTTTGTATACCATAGTTATTAGAGAAAAATATTAAAGGGACAAAATTACCTGTTATACACAAACGTGTGTGTGTGTGTGTGTGCGTGCGCGCGTGTGCGTGTGTGTGTGTGTGTGTGTGTGTGTTGCTGGGGATTAAACCCAGGGTCTTTTGCATGCAAGAAAAGCACTCTAGCAACTGAGCTATATCCCCAACCCTATCCACAAGACTTTGCTTACAACTTCCCATCATGGATTACAGACACTATTAAATGAGTGTTTCTGGACTGGGGTTGTAGCTCAGTGGAAGAGCACTTGCCTAGCATGTGTGAGGCACTGGCTTCGGTCCTCAGCACCACATAAAATAAATAAGTAAATAAAACAAAAGTATTGTGTCCATCTACAACTAAAAATATTTTTAAAATGAGTCTGTCCTATAAGCTGAACCCTACATCATCTTAGTGGTGCATTACAACAATCCTAGGTGGTGGATGTTATCTCCATTTTACAGTTAAAAAAAAAGGTATATACTTCAAGAATATAAAGTGATTTGTTCCTCTTTCATACTAAGAATCCATAAATGATAGAGCTAGGATTTCAGCCCAGATTTATCTAATTTAAAACCTACCTATCTTTCTACTTCAACATATTTAAAGAGTTTGTTCACAGAACATAATGTCACTGAATACAAATCACTTTGGGGACACAGAGGTTTCTATGATAGCCTGACTGAAGAAGCAACAAAGACTGTTAAGCATTTTTCTTATTACAGCACATTCTAGATTGGAGAGACAGTATCAGGTAGTTGTTATGAGTTCAGGCCACAGAACCAAAGTGCATGAGTTTGAATCCTGGATGTGTCACTGATTTGATATATGGCTTCAGCAACAGAGCTAAGAAGATTTCAGTGGTGAATACCCTGATATTCACTTTGGAATTTATGTTCCTAGAGTCCTAACTGGGCCAGGCAGTAGACTAAATTGATTCAAAGTGCTGATATAGAGGTTTAGTATTTTCAAGGATGTGTCTGCAATAATGAAGAAAGGAAACACAATTGATGACTAGGTAAATTGCTCCTCCCTTGAGTCCTCCTGGACTAGAATAAGAGCCAGATAAGCATAGTGTTCCTCACAACATTTTGTGTATTGGAAGTATATGGCTACTCATCTAACTTCACCTCTGGGATTCCACCTAGACAACCACTGTGTGGGGAGCCATTCTGACACGTGATTGGGTGACTCCCGTTAAGGGCCTGAGGCGCTCTGGCTGTGTCGGAGCTATCCCGACCCTTTCCTGATGAGAGAGCCCATCCGTGTGGGGGTGTGCGTGACCACTGACCCCGGAGACCCAATCACTGACCCTGACCTTGGAGTGCAGCCCCCCCTCAACCTTCATTGGATGGAATTCTCCCCTGAATCTCTTGTTCCCCAAATAAAAGGCTGATCCCAGGCGTGTTCGCTCTCTCTCTCTCTCCTGCTAGCCCAGAGTAATCCTTGCTGCCCTGCTGGGTGGCTAGAGGCGGGAACCAGGGAGGCGAGCCGTCTCGGACCTAGCAATATAAAATAAGGTACTGTCTGTGTGTTTTATTTTGATCTCTTCTAACTAACTTAATGCCAGAACCTCATTAATGAAACCACTGCGCAGGCCGCGTGGTAGACCACTGATTATGAAGCTGGCTGATAAGATGGTGAAAGTAAAGCTCTACATTAAAAATTTCCCCTCTTTTCTATAGAGTCAGTAAGAACAGATTTTTGAGGAACAGGTAATAGACAGACATAAATTTTAGTGGTAGTTGGCTAACATTTTCCAAAAAGCACATGAAATTTTCCGTAATATTTTTTATGGTTGAGTTTTAGGAGTACATCTTGGAATGGCTTTCTGTGCTTTTCAGTATAAACATTCCTCTCTATGGAGCACAAGATAATACATCTGTTAAATATATTATAATTATTAAGTATATTACTGGCCTATAGGGGATAATGTCTTAAGAGGACTTTGTGACTCAAATGTTGTATGCTTCATCAGCAGTGAATAAGAAAAAAGAATGACTATTTATCTTTTTTTCCCAGGAAAATATCATGGAATGAGGACCACTTTGAACCAACAGCTATGGGGACTGACAGAAAGATTCCATATCATGAACAAAGAAAGTCTGTTGCCAGACTATAAGTTCCTTACAATCCAGTGGAAGAGACAAATATATAAAATGTGCAATACAAAGCAGAATAAAATGCATGCTAAACAGTTATCAGTGCTGAGCAAAATGTTGTGAAAGTATAGAGGAAGGTTAAGTTAGTTGGGACTGATGAGATGAGGGATAGCTTCACAGAGTTAGCCTTTGACTTGAACCTTGAAAAAGGAGGTCAGTTTTGATCAAGAAGATGCAGGAACAATAAATATTCCAGCCTGAGGGAATTCTATAATCAAAGGTACAAATATGTTGAAGCAAATATGATTTGTTTGCTTTTTCCCTTTGACAATCATATTATCTGGCTGTGTAAATATAAAGGGCTTAACTAAGTGATGTCTAGGGTCATTTTGATACCAGCATGTTATGGTTCCATAATATGAGTAACACTTTGTTTACTTTGATTTGTTAGTGTCTTTATATGTGTTATTCCATTTGCTTTCTGTGACAACTCTCTGAAGTAGTTAGAATAAGAAATTATATTCCCTACTTAAGGATAGAAAAAAAAAAAAACAAGGCTGGGAGCATGGTGGTGCCCCCAATATATGCAATTAATTTTGAGCAAATTTACTAAAAGTACAGGATAGATATCTCAGAGACAGACTAATACTAATACTTCTATTGACAGTATTATAAACACTTGATATGTTACAGAAGTAGCATTGCAAAACAGTGGGGCAAACATGAACTATTTAATAAATGGTGCTAAAACAAATGATTATCATATGGAAGAAATGAAATTGGGTGTCTCTTTCACACTACATATAACAATCAATTCCAGATAGTTTAGGAACCAAAATACCAAAACTTTTAGAATAAAATACAGGGAAATATTTTTATTAATATTTTCATTGCAGCCGGAAAAGATTTCCTCAACATGACAAAAGGTGTAGACTATAAAAAGGAAAATATTAAATTTGACTGCATTCAATATAATAAGACAAAAACCAAGGGAATGGATTAAGAAATTAGTCAAACATATGTTTTTTTTTTAATTTTTAAAATTTGTTTTTTAATTTTTTTTAGTTGTAGATGGACACAATATCTTTATTTATTTATTTTTATGTGGTGCTGAGGATCAAACCCAGTGCCTTACATGTGGGAGGCAGGTGCTCTATCACTGAGCTACAGCCCCAGACATTAAAATTTGTTTTAATTTGTTATATATTACAGTAGAATGCACTTTGATACATCATAGATAATGAAGTATAATTTCTTGTTCTTCTGGTTGTACAGGATGTAGAATTCTAGTAGTATAGGTATAGATATACATAGGATAATAATGTCTGATTCATTCTACTATCTTTCCTACTGCCATACCTCCTCCCCCTTTTACTATCCTCTACCTAATCTAAAGTAACTCTATTCTTGCACAGCACCCCCTTATTGTGAATTAACATCCACATATGAGAGAAAACATTTGGCCTTTGTTTTTTTGGGGGGGTATTGGCTTATTCCACTTAGCATGATATTCTCCAGCTTCATCCATTTACCTGTAAATGTCATCATTTCATTCTTCTTTAAGGCTGAGTAATGTTTCATTGTGTAAATGTACCACGTTTTTAAAAACCAACCTAGGTTGGTTCCATAGGTTAGTTATTATGAGTTGAGCTGTTATAAATATTGATGTGGCTGCATCACTGTAACTTGCTGATTTCAAGTCCTTTGGGTATATAACCGAGAGGCAGGATAGCTGGGTCAAACGGTGGTTCCATTTCAAGTTTTCTGAGGAATCTCCATATTGCTTTCCATAATGGTTATACCAATTTTCATTCTCACCAGCAATGTATGAATGTACCTTTTCCCCCACATCCTCACCAACATTTATTGTTGTTTGTATTCTTGATAATTGTCATTCTGGCTGGGGTGAGATGAAATCTTTGAGTAGTTTTTATTTTGAACATTTTTTCTTTTTTTTCTTTCTTTTTTTTTATTGGTTGTTCACAACATTACAAAGCTCTTGACAAATCATATTTCATACATTAGAATCAAGTGGGTTATGAACTCCCATTTTTACCCCAAATACAGATTGCAGAATCACATCGGTTACACATCACATTTTTACATACTGCCATATTAGTGACTGTTGTATTCTGCTACCTTGCCTATCCTCTACTATCCCCCCTCCCCTCCCCTCCTATCTTATCTCTCTACCCCATCTACTGTAATTCATTTCCCTCCATGTTTGTTATCCCATTCCCCTCATAACCTCTTATATATAATTTTGTATAACAATGAGGGTCTCCCTCCATTTCCATGTGATTTCCCTTTTTTTCTCCCTTTCCCTCCCGCCTCATGTCTCTGTTTAATGTTAATTTTTTCTTCCTGCTCTTCCTCCCTGTTCTGTTCTTAGTTGCTCTCATTATATCAAAGAAGACATTTGGTATTTGTTTTTTAGGGATTGGCTAGCTTCACTAAGCATAATCTGCTCTAGTGCCATCCATTTCCCTGCAAATTCCGTGATTTTGTCATTTTTTAGTGCTGCGTAATACTCCATGGTGTATAAATGCCACATTTTTTTTTATCCATTCATCTATTGAAGGGCATCTGGGTTGATTCCGCAGTCTAGCAATTGTGAATTGTGCTGCTATGAACATCGATGTGGCAGTATCCCTGTAGTGTGCTCTTTTAAGGTTTTCAGGAAATAGTCCGAGAAGGGCAATAGCTGGGTCAAATGGTGGTTCCATTCCCAGCTTTCCCAGGAATCTCCATACTGCTTTCCAAATTGGCCGCACCCGTTTGCAGTCCCACCAGCAGTGTACAAGAGTACCCTTTTCTCTACATCCTCGCCAGCACTCATTGTTGTTTGACTTCGTCATGGCTGCCAATCTTACTGGGGTGAGGTGGTATCTTAGGGTGGTTTTGATTTGCATTTCCTTGACTGCTAGAGATGGTGAGCATTTTTTCATGTACTTGTTGATTGATTGTATGTCCTCCTCTGTGAAGTGTTTGTTCATGTCCTTGGCCCATTTGTTGATTGGGTTGTTTGTTTTCTTATTGTCTAATTTTTTGAGTTCTTTGTATACTCTGGATATTAGGGCTCTATCTGAAGTGTGAGGAGTAAAAATTTGTTCCCAGGATGTAGGCTCCCTATTTACCTCTCTTATTGTTTCTCTTGCTGAGAAAAAACTTTTAAGTTTAATTAAGTCCCATTTGTTGATTCTTGTTATTAACTCTTGTGCTATGGGTGTCCTGTTAAGGAATTTTGAGCCCGTACATTTTTTTCATATATTTGTTGAATGATTTTATTTTTTCTTTTGTGAAGTGTCTATTCAGTTCCTTAGCCCATTTACTGATTGGGTTATTTGTTTATTTTTGGTGTTAAGTTTTTTGAGTACTTTGTATATCCTGGAAATTAATGTTCTATATGAGGTACATGTGGTAAAGATTTTCTTCCACTCTATAGGCTCTCTCTTTATGCTATTGATTGTGTCCTTTGCTGAGAAGAAGCTTTTTAGTTTGAATCCATCCCATTTATTTATCCTTGATTTTACTTCTTGCACTCTAGGAATAAAATAATATGAAAACTAAAGATTATTAAAAAAATTTCAAGGGTGAGAGAATAGGTAGGATTCATGAGTTAGGGTTTTGGTCTCATCAAGAGAGAAAAAAGGGAGTCAAATTCATCATCTTTCTAGTGGGAAGTCTCAATATAGATTAAAATTGATAAAACAAGAAGGGCAATTAACATAAATACACTAAACACAGAAATGTCAAAGGTCTAAAGAAAGTTGTCTGGGAGCAAGGGGCATCGACGGAACATTTTACTTATCCATTCTATACTGCTTGAATTTTTGTTTCCTGTTTATGTCTTTCCTATGTACTAAAAATTAAATGAGCAAGAAAAAGAAATATGACTAGAATGGAGGTTTTGACCTCATTTTCTAACTAGAAGTTTCCATTTTACACG
Organism: Spermophilus citellus; assembly: GCF_964194105.1. NCBI lineage: Eukaryota > Metazoa > Chordata > Mammalia > Rodentia > Sciuridae > Spermophilus > Spermophilus citellus. Next base: position 109,526,843 of record NC_138190.1, on the reverse strand, counting down.
AGGGGATCAAGTTGGCAGGTAACATCTTAAGCATTGCATCTGTTAAATCTCTGGACAGTTGATTGCATTTTTGAAATAAGGCAGAACCAGGTTGGAAAGTGTTTAAATCCATCTCTCAAGTCTTCTGTTTACATGATTCATAGGGAACAGATGGCCCAGCTGTCTGTATTTAAGACAAGTGGGTGGTTCCTGGTTTGCAATCAATGAAGCAATAATTATAACAATTTTGAGTAAACTGGACCCCATAAAATGTTGTTTTAATTTGTGAATGAGATTGAGCCACTAAGAAAAGGTATACTGATTGGAGTATAATTGTACAATATTCAGGAAAGGGTCTTTAAAATTGAAGCAGCTAAAAATTTCACTAAATCCCCCTGACCAATATATTGGGAAAATGAACTTTTTCCTTGAGTGTTCTCAGACACATAACCTAACTCCCTAGCCAATGTGACATTGTAGCTGTCATTTTGTTAAAAAACCACACATTCTCTTCTTTCCAGTCCCAGGAAAAATTGTTGCTGCTTAGAGTGTAGTGGAGTTGGCTGACTTTGAGAGCTAGGGAGGGGACCTTTATTTTTACCTTCTGATACCCCTGGCATGTTGAAATGTTATTTGAATATTGTCAACCCTCCCTCCTGAGAATGGTCCAGAATGAGAATGCTTTGTACTTCTCATTGGCGAATAAATGTAGAAAAGACACGATTTTCAAGAATTAAAAGCACTGTCAAAAATAAATCTTTTTCACTTTTTGGAGTTTTGGAACATATAAATACATTCACACCATTCTTAGTGGTGTCTTTTATTTATTGGGTGTTTAAAACATCACCCTGTTAACAGCAGTTTTAAAGGGGATGTTACCAGCTGCTAGTGTGTGCTTAATGACTCAGTTCATTCACTATACCACTGCATATTCTAGCAGTGTCTGTATGATTGTAGCAATTTTTTGACTTTGATTAGCCACAGCTTGGTAAGATGATCAGTGTTCTACAGGACAGGCAATGGTAAGATAAGAAATTATGGAAGAATCTGTTTTTTTCCTGGCTTTCCATCTTAGGCTGAGATTTGAGATCTCATGGAAAGAACTCCATGATGGGGACATAGAAGCTTTTCCCAAGAGGAAGTTCTTAGTCCTTGAACTGTAGAGTTGGAAGAGGATTTACTGCAAGGAAGCATTGAATTCCTTAGCCTGGCATTGCCTGCCAATTCTTGCATATACTCTGTGCTTAAGCCAGTGCCTCTTGGTGAACTTGAATACTCCTGGAGGCATTCAGAAGTGTGTGATGGTGGTTTTGATTGTCATAAAGCTTGAAGTACTCTATTAGCATTTATGAATGGAAACTAGGGAAGTTAAACATCTCATAATGTATAATACAAAATTGTCCCACTCAAAGGAGCATTGAAACACATTGAACCAATTCAAACAGGTGGTGGACAATTTGATGATCTTCACACTAAATAATTTTTTCATACTTTAATTGAATCACTTAAAATATTATAATGCATTTAGTATTGTATATACATATATGTGTGAATTTCTCATCACCAGAGAAAGATCTGTTTATTTGCAGTTATTTTCAGGGGTGAACAAGCCTATAAGCTTCAGTAGAAAATCATTAGCATACCCTATATTCTTCATGACCAAGGCTTACTCTTGTGACATCTTACCCTGCCTCTTCACATCAGCTGTAACTGAGAAAAGGAGAAAATGTACTGATATTTAATAGATTCTCTGAGACTGCAAAACTTGAAAGTCAGAGGAGGAGTTGATGGGTCTTGAGATTTGATTATTTCTTTTGGGATAAATAACTGAGAGAGGAAACTGAGGTGGTGTAGGCTGAGACAATGACGGAAGAAAGAACTTAAGAAGAAAGGGAAGGTGGGGCATTGGATGTTCCCGTGGAAAACTCTCCAAAGTCCCAGGAAACATCCAGTGGGGACTGCTCTACCCCACTTCCCAGGCCTAGGCATTGAGAACCATCCCTGTGCGGTGTGAGACACTGAAGTAGCTGGACCAGGATCACAATATGCAAATTCAGACGCTGACACACTAACTTCAGATGGCTTTGGACCAAGAGCCACTTAAACCTTTCCTGGAATCCAGTGAATAGTTGCTCCAGAGAAAGACAGGGAAATCTCCCTTCTTAACTAAATGTGGTAGTAGGAGCCTCCTTTTTGAAGACTATTAGATGGCAAGGACCATCTATATCCAAAAAGTAACTAGCTGGAGAATAATGTCATCTGTAGACACATGTTATTTGGGACAGGGAAAAAAAACTGCCACAGAGTTCCAATGGTAAGCTATTTGATTTTTAAAAATATATTTCTAGAACAGCATACCTTCCTTGGAGGTGCATATAGTATGATGTGGGGAGGCAGATGTATCTAGAATACTAGTACCTAGAATAATCCATTACCACATGGTAGGTATGATAATAAAGGTATACTACAAACGGTGGTAGAGTGTGTGACTTCCAAGCAGCATATTAAAACACGGAGCATTACCACTCTTGGAAGAGAAGTAGAAGGAGGGCATTCTGTGCAGAGGGAACAACAATGGGACAAAGGCCAGAAAGTACAAAAGGTAAATTGGGCCCTTCCAATAGCATTATATGGCTGGAGCATAGGGTAGAAGATAATGAGGAAGAGAGGGAGAGCAGTGGGTATACAGGAGACAGGTTGGGGTCAGGTGATAATAAAGAGCTTTCTAAGTGGTTTGGCTCTTCCCCTGTAGACAAGACACAGAGAAAAAGCAGCCTGCCTCTCTGTGCTTTATTGCAGTCAGGTGCTGAGCAGCTTTCCTCTGCCATACCTTTCTGCCATCATGTTCTTTCTTATCTTGGGCCCAGAGTGATGGGGCCCACCAAACACAGACTGAACCTCTGAAGCTGGACCAAATCTGGCAGCTCCCTGCACAGACTCCTCACATGCTATTTCTGGGGTAATATGTTGACTCTTTTCCACATACACAAACTCAACATTTTCAGCCTTGAGGAGTCCAGGCAAGATGGCCTTGGTGTAGGATTTCCAGCAAGTGGAGGCCTCATAGACTGTTAGGCAGTGGGCCCCAGGTCCTGCAACTTGGCCTGTATCTTGAGGCAGCATGACTAGTCTCTGTGATGATGATCCTTTCAGTGCCCTATGAGTGGAGAAGCCTCCAAGGGAGGCCGAGGGTGGCAACCATGGGTCTCAGCAACTGCAACCCAACAGGCAGATCAGGTGCCCTGGTCAACCCCACTTGACCCTCTTACTCTCCACTTCTGAACCAACCCAGAGGAGCCAAGGCCACTCACAGTGTTCTGCTCTATGCATGGAGAGTATAGATGCACCCACCTTCTTTCCATTGTGTCTCTTAAGTCTATCTGGCATGCCTGTTTGGACTGACAGCCTTTGTGGATGCAGAAATGACAACTCTTGCTTCTAGGTTTTTCTGTGTATGGAATGGCTCAGTGGTAGACAAAACTCCCAGGAATCCTCTTGTGGCCCCATTAGGAAAACAAACACCCTTGTTCTTGGACCTGAAGCCAGATGCCTGTGGCTTCTGCATGGTTCTAGTTGCCCTTACTCAAAACAGCATGCTTTTGGAGGTATTTCCAGCTCTGGCCTCCTGTTTATGGCTGCCATTTTGGCAGTTCTTGGGTCCATCAGTGTGGTAGATCTCTGTGAGCACTTTGTCCAGCCAGAGGTAATGAGAGCAGGAGGCTTGAGGGCAGCAGTCATCCCCACCATGTATCCTCTGTGCTATGCCTAGTAGTAGAGCTCAGGAGGGGCTGCATATATTGTCACAGTTTAGGTCCCTGTATTAAGAAAGTGGAAGACCATGTACACCAGGGTCTGTTTAAACCCAAATTTGATGAGGTATTGGAGAGTATTATAGGCAGAGGGGCCAGTGTGTGTGAACTCTTGTTGACTGTATTGGAAGTGTGCATGCAGGGCACTTTTACCTTTATTCTCAGGGCAATGTGAGGCAAGCTGTGTTGTGAACAGACAAGGCACCTGGTCTAAGGCTTTTCAAAATTTCCAAAAGCTGTTCCAGGCAGATGAGGAAAAGGGAAGTTGAATTCTTGTGCAGTGTCACACAGCATCAATTCAGCACCAAGGCTCAGTTCATTCCATCATCTGGAATTTCCTGGATCACAGGTGGTTTAAGCCTTTGGCAGAATGGCAATATGCTAAGGACAGGCTGAAGGAGATGTTCCAGGAAGAGCTAATGAGATTGAGAATCTGGATCTCTCATATCTGAAGGTTTTTGTTTTTACTGTTGACCCACATTGACCCCTTGTCTCAGAGCCCATCTCATTTTGTACCCCATATGCTCTGAACCTCTATTAGTATGGAAAGTCAGACAGCAATCATTTTTTAAACTTCCATCTTGGAGAAGAGGAATGAACTCACTTTACTGATGATTAACCAGGGAACCCTGGTTAATCATAGGTAAAGTGATAATCAACCTGATAATCAACCTTTTAATTAGTAAATGTATACAAAAGCCTTTATATTTAATACTTTCTCTCACGGAAGGCAAGGGGTTTTCAGGAGTCACATTAGGCAGGCACTGAAGGCACAGGAAGGTTTGACCCAGTGGTGCCTGAGTCATTCTCTGTTAAGCTTGTTGCACTCTGGGTATGACTGGGGTCTGCTGGAACTTGTCTGGTTTTCTCCCTGAACACCGTGGCCCCTGGTACCTTTACTTGAGTCTATGGGGCAACATGCAGAACCTCTTCTCAGATGCAATGTACCTCTCTCTGCCCACTTCCCAGTGAAGGAAGTTCTTAAGAACACCGCCTTTATATTCTCTTTGCTTTGTATTATCATGGCTTACTATATCCTTAGGAGGGTTCCTTCTCTCCCTAAAATGCCCCACGGAGTGGAAAGAAATGAAAGAGACTAAAAGCAAACAAAAATATATATTACCTGTTAACTAATACCATTAAATAAGAATAGTGATAAGATATGATATTTGTATCTGCCAGGTCATCAAAATAACAATCTTCCTTAGACACCATGATTACAAATAAAAGTGGCCTTAGCTTGAGGTTGGAGAGACAGTTACCAGGCAATACTTTGCACATAAGTTTATGGTGACCTTTGAGCAAATTTGTGGTCTGCCACAGTACTTTTTATGTGTGTGTGGTGCTGGGAATTGAACCCAGGGCTTTGTACATGCAAGGCAAGCACTCTACCAACTGAGTTATATCCCCCAGCCCCAGTACTTTTTGATAGTTACTATTTATCAATCATGAATAAGGACCCTTCCGTTGTAAACTTAATTTAAAAGGAAGAGAGAGAGAAAGTGGTATGTATATGTGTGTGTGTGTGTGTGTGTGTGTGTGTGTGTGTGTGTGTAGAGAGGGGGGGGAGGGAGGGAGAGATACTATTTTCAGGTGAGCATAATGTGTTTTTTTTAAAATAAAATTTGAATAACTTTAAGCAGAGCTTTGACTCTCCAGTTGAGCTCTGAACCCATGACTCAAAAGTGTTTAAATGTTTTTTTGTTTTTTTTTTTAACTCATTTGGATCACTCACGTTGCCTCTAGAGGTAGTTGATATTGTGGTTTCCTGCTTAGAATAGGGAACCACTGAGTTTGGCAAATTGGTATTTTTACAAAGTATTTCTAATGGCAGTAAGAAGAGCAGAAGGAATAATAAAGGTCAGAACACCAGTCAGAATGCTATTATAGTTATTCACAAAAGAGATAATAAAGAATCCATCGAGTGATGAATGAATAAACTAAATGTGGTATATACAAACAATGGAATCCTACTCAGTTCTAAAAAAGGAAGGGAATATTAACTCATGATACAAGATGTATTCTTGAAAACATGCTAAGTGAAAGAAGCTAGTCACAAAAGACCACCTATTTTCTAATATTTATATTTTTAGTTTTAGGTGGACACAATATCTTTATTTTTATGTGGTGCTGAGAATTGAACCCAGTGCCTCACAAATGCCAGGTGAGCGCGCTACCACTTGAACCGCATCCCAAGCCCCCACCTATTTTTTTAAACTTTATTTTATTTGCTTGATTTTATGTGGTGCTAAGAATTGAACCCAGGGCCTCACATGTGCTAGGCAAGTGCTCTACCACTGAGCCACAACCCTAGCCCTGGTGTTAAGTTTTTTGAGTTCTTTATATAGCCTGGAGATTGATACTCTCTGTATCTGAGGTGCAGGTGGCAAAGGTTTTCTGCCATTCTGTAGGGTCTCTTTTCTCATTCTTGGTTGTTTCCTTTACTGTGAAGAAGCTTTTTTAATTTTGATACCATCCCATTTATTGATTCTTGATTTTTCTTATTGCACCTTAGGCAAAAACTCCATTTTGATGCTTATCATTCTCCTCTTACCTTAAGCCTTCTTAACAAGGAAATCTAAGAGCAATCATTGGCCTTTATCACACTATTTTGTCTGTGTAGCACAAAATGAGAAAGATTCCTCTGGGGGAAGTCAACTGGAAAGTTCTACAGAGACTCAATAAACAACTTCCAAAGGTTTGATTTGCATTTTCATTTAAAACCCAATGCTTGGGGCTTGGGCTATAGCTCAGTTGGTAGAGTCCTTGCCTTGCATGCACAAGGCCCTGGGTTCAATCCCCAGCACCAAAAAAAAAAAAAAAAAAAAAAAAAAAAAAACCAAACAAACAGAAAACATGTAGTGCTTAATTAAATGCCTCATTCCTCTGTTGAGTAGGCTTTTGAGGTTGTACCCCCCAACCCGGGTCATGGATGACTTTACAACTAGAATGTTGCCAAAGTAGTATGGACAAAGGGGTGTGTGATCTGAGGGGCACCAGGAAACCATAAAAAAAGTCAACCTTGCATTCAAAAAAGTCATCAAATCATTTAGTTTCACATTTTCCCAAGATTAGAAATTAATTAATTTGAAGAAAATTGATCTTTTAAAATGCAGAGTTCAGAGATCATTTAAGAGTTTTCACTCATGTCTACTTTAGTTTGAGTTAGTTCAACCACATTGTCTCCCACCACATATTTAGTTGAATCAGCATCAGAAAAAAATATATACATTTTAACAATGGATCAGGAGAACGGAAGCCTGATTTTTTTATATTTATTTTTAATTTGTAGTTGGACCCAATACCTTTATTTTATTTTTAATTTTTTATGTGGTGCTGAGGCTCAAACCCAGGACCTCGTACATGCTAGGCACATGCTCTGCCACTGAGCCACAACCCCAGCCCCCCTGGAAGCCTGATTTTTAAACGTGAGGGATAAAAGAATTTTTTAGTGGTGATGAATGAAAGAATGTCCAACTAGAGACTAGCATTTGGGAGAGGATAAAATGGAGGTTGTGAGCATAAGTCTAAATTATGAAAAAAAACTAATGCAATTGTTTTCAGGGTTCACATCTGGATCTGAGTTGAGCAGTCATTACCAGCCTTTGGCTTTATAAATAATTTTCAGGTAACGTCAGCAGAAAATAGAGGAAATCAGAATGTCTCAAGTATTCACAAGAGCATCAGAGCTTTCCTTAAAGGTTAAATTACAAGGCTGCTACTAGATTTCCTTGCCTTGACTTACTTTGATTTACTCACTCCACTGTTTCCACATGACTGTGCCTACATCCAATACCCTGGTTGCTCTGCTAAGCAACACTTGGCTTGCACAAGGGATCTGTTGCTATTTATCTTTTTCCTCCCCTACACTTTTGTTTCTTAGTTTTCCATGCTGGGGAATGAGGGATTTGCAGAGGAGAGATTTCCTATCTAGGGCCTTATCCCCTAAACTCCATTTAAATGCTCAAGTGTCCTAAAGTCCATTTCTTCTGAGTTAGGATATGGACAAAACAGCAGAGTGTTGAGTGGGAGTTACACATCAGTTTGTCCTAAATAGTTTCACTATAGGTTTTGCTAGAGGCTGAGGAATGAGTAGGAGCCAGATGGTCTATTGACTACCACTGTAAAACCCTTGATTCTCTGCTTCTAAGAGAAATTGCTATGTGTCTTTTTTATGGCTACCATTATGGACTGACATGTCCTGATTTCCAGTATGCTCCCAACTACAGCAGCTTCAGCAATGATTTTCTTGAGACAAAGCTTTGAAAAGACTAGCAGCATGCAGAACACATTACCAGCAATCAAACCAACACAACCTTCCCTAGAACCAGATGCTATCAAGGATCAGAATGTGTCTGAGGAGGCTAGAGACAGGAGCAGCATAGATGTGCATATACAGCTTTGAATATTTCCCCTAGTTGCTTCTAATAAGCAAAACCTAGGAACAGAGAGACATAGATTCCTAAGGAAAAAAAAATGATGCAATGTCATTGCATTGGTTTCTCATGAAACAGTTATCCCAAGAAATCTGCATAGGAGACTTCGGATCAAGCTAGCTGCCTGCAGAACTTACCTGGACTGTGATTTAAGCTAGCTGCCTACAGAACTTACCTGGACTGTGATTTACCTGGACTATTTTAGATAAACAATAGCCAGACCGGAGGAGGAAGTCCGGCCCTGCCCCGAATGCTAGCCCGGAGGAAACCCATCAACCCTTAAAACCCATCAAAAGGGGTGTGGCTACCAGCACGGTTCTGCGGCTGATCCAGGTACCCAGTTTCCAACTCTCCCACCCTTAGCTGTGATAACTCAAAATATTTCCCACAAGCTTTTGGGGGTTGTAGCTATCAACGCAAAACAACAACTGTACAGGCACCTGGTTTCCACCTCAGAGACTAGAGTAGGGAAGATACAGGTGGAAGCTCATTTCCTTTCACACTGGCTCTACCCACCACCCTGAATACAGAGGCTCAAGCTAGGAATAGACAATGCCACCTACTGGAAGCAAGGAAAACAGTGTTCTGAGAGACTTTATTTTCGTTCTTTCTCTCGTTTCTTCTCTCTCTTCCACAACTTCAGCATATGTGAAACCAAGAACTGTGCATGAACAACCGAATTACCAAAGTAATATAATATAGAGGAATTGCATATACACCACCTTCCCCCCATTTTTTTTCTTTATTTCTATCTTACTTTCCTTTTCCTTCTCTTATTTCTCTTTTCTTCCTTGTTATTTTTTTCTTTTTTTTTCATTTGTATTCTCTCTATCCCACTTTCAATCTCCTAACCTTTGCTATATATACATAGGGTAACTATCTAAATTCAGATAGGAGGTTGAGTCTATACATTCTTCCATAAATTACCAGTCTATTGGTTAGAGTTCTCCAAAGGTACTAAGTTAGTTTAACCTCATACCCTCACTCCTTTCCCTCTAAGTATAACATCCTTTGTCTGAAATTAAGTTTTCTATATGCCACCAGATATGGTACGCCTTTTATGAAACTAATGAATATATTCTTAAGTAATAATTAAAACCAATATCTATAGTCTTAGAATCTAACTATAAATATATTAATAATGAAAACTTGTGCTTAGATAATGTACTGTTGATATTGGGAATTGTTAACATTGTCTTTCTCCGAAAAAGAGGGATTTTGGAGCTATACAAGAACAATACAAATATATTAGGGGAAAAACATTAGCACAACAGTTTCACAAAGCTAGAAAGAATCATGAGCAGTATGAAAAGACAAGGAAAGAAAGGACCACAAACAATACAGGTCAATTCAACATTAGATGAGGTAATATCTGCAGCTGATGGAATATCAGACAAAGAATTCAGGATATACATGTTCAGATGATCTGGAGTCTCAAGGAAGACATTATACAGCAAATTCAGACAATGAAAAATCACTTTGACAATGAATTACATAAACAAATCCAAGAAGCAAAAGATCAACTCTATAGGGAGATAGAGGATATAAAAACAAACAAACAGATATCCTGGAAATGCAGGAAACAATAAACCAAATTTAAAAATCAAATGAGAGTATTACCAGCAGAATAGAACACTTAGAAGATAGAACTTCAGACAACGAAGACAAAGTTTTTCAACTTGAAAAGAACATAGACAGCTCAGCGAGAATGTTAAGAAATCATGAGCAGAACGTCCAAGAATTATGGGATAACATCAAGAAACCAAACCTAAGAGTTATTGGGATACAAGAGGGTATAGAGGTCCAAACCAAGGGAATGAGCAACTATTCAATGAAATAATACTAGAAAACTTCCCAGACTTAAAGAATGAAAAAGAAATCCAAATACTAGAAGCCTACAGGACACCAAATGTACAAAATCATAAGAGATCCACACCAAGACACATAATAATGAAGATGCCCAACATACAGAATAAGGAGAGAATCTTAAAAGCCACAAGAGAGAGGAAGCAGATTACATTTAGGGGTAAACCAATCAGGATAACTGCTGATCTTTCAACACAGACTCTGAAAGCTAGAAGATCCTGGAATAACATATTTCAAACACTGAAAGAAAAAGGGTTCCAACCAAGAATCATGTATCCAGCAAAATTAAGCTTCAGGATTGAAGATGAAATAAAAATCTTCCATGACAAACAAAGTTAAAAGAATTTGCAGCTAGAAAATCAGCTCTTCAAAACATCCTTGGCAAAACATTACAGGAAGAGGAAATGAAATATAACAATGAAAACCAACAGCAGGAGGTAGTACAGTAAAGGAAAAACTAAGCATAGAGGAAAAACAAATCATGTTAAGTAACAAACATAACCAAATATGGCTGGAAATACAAACCATATCTCAATAGTAACCCTAAATGTTAATGGCTTAAATGCACCAATCAAAAGACATAGGCGAGTAGAATGGATTAAAAAATATCCAACAATATGCTGCCTACAGGAGACTCATCTGATAGGAAAAGACATACACAGACTGAAGGTGAAAGGTTTGGAAAAATCATATCACTCATACGGACCCCAGAAGCAAGCAGGGGTGTCCATACTTGTATCAAATAAAATTGACTTCAAGCCAAAGTTAATCAAAAGGGATAAACAAGGACACTACATACTGCTCAAGGAAACCATACACCAACAAGACTTGATGATCATTAATATATATGCCCCAAACAATGGTGCAGCTATGTTCATCAAACAAACTCTTCTCAAGTTCAAGAGTCTAATAGACCACAACACAATAATCATGGGGGATTTCAACACACCTCTCTCACCACTGGACAGATCTTCCAAACAAAAGTTGAATAAAGAAACCATAGAGCTCAATACTACAATTAATAATTTAGACTTAATTAATATATACAGAGTATACCACCCAACATCAAGCGGATACACTTTCTTCGCAGCAGCACATGGATCCTTCTCAAGAATAGACCATATATTATGTCACAGGGCAAATCTTAGCAATTACAAAGGAGTTGAGATACTACCATGCATTTTATCTGATCATAATGGAATGAAATTGGAAATCAATAATAAAATGAGAAAGGAAAGGGACACTATGAAAGCAGTACTAAGAGGAAAATTCATTTCATGGAGTTCATTCCTTAAAAGAAGGAAAATCCAACAAATAAATGACCTCACACTACACCTTGAAGCATTAGAAAAAGAAGAACAAATCAGCAGCAAATACAGTAGAAGGCAAGAAATAATTAAAATTAGAGCTGAAATCAATGAAATCGAAACAAAAGAAACAATCAAAAAAATTGACAAAACTAAAAGTTGGTTCTTTGAAAAAATAAATAAGATTTATAGACCACTAGCCACGCTAACAAAGAGAAGAAGAGAGAGAACCCAAATTACTAGCTTACGGGATGAAAAAGGCAACATCACAACAGACAATTCAGAAATACAGAAGATAATTAGAAATTATTTTGAAACCCTATACTCTAATAAAATAGAAGATAGTGAAGGCATCGATAAATTCCTTAAGACATATGAACTACCCAGATTCAGTCAGGAAGATATAAACAACCTAAACAGACCAATATCAAGTGAGGAAATAGAAGAAGCCATCAAAAGACTACCAACCAAGAAAAGCCCAGGACCGGATGGATATACAGCAGAGTTTTACAAGAACTTTAAAGAAGTACTAATACTAATACTCCACAATCTATTTCAGGAGATAGAAAAAGAGGGAGAACTTCCAAATTTATTCTATGAGGCCAATATCACCCTGATCCCCAAACCAGATAAAGACACCTCAAAGAAAGAAAACTACAGACCAATATCCCTAATGAATTTAGATGCAAAAATCCTCAATAGAATTCTGGCAAATCGTATACAAAAACATATCAAAAAGATCGTGCACCATGATCAAGTAGGATTCATCCCTGGGATGCAAGGCTGGTTCAATATACGGAAATCAGTAAACGTTATTCACCACATCAATAGACTTAAAGATAAGAACCATATTATCATCTCGATAGACGCAGAAAAAGCATTCGACAAAGTACAGCATCCCTTTATGTTCAAAACATTAGAAAAACTAGGGATAACAGGAACTTACCTCAACATTATAAAAGCTATCTATGCTAAGCCTCAGGCTAGCATCATCCTAAACGGAGAAAAACTGAAGGCATTCCCTCTAAAATCTGGAACAAGACAGGGATGCCCTCTATCACCACTTCTATTCAATATAGTTCTCGAAATACTGGCCAGAGCAATTAGACAGACAAAAGAAATTAAAGGCATTAAGATAGGAAAAGAAGAACTTAAAATTATCACTATTTGCGGATGATGTGATCCTATAACTAGAAGACACAAAAGGGTCTACAAAGAAACTACTAGAACTAATAAATGAATTCAGCAAAGTGGCAGGATATAAAATCAACACACATAAATTAAAGGCATTCCTGTATATCAGCGACAAATCTTCTGAACTGGAAATGAGGAAAACCACCCCATTCACAATATCCTCAAAAAAATAAAATAAAATACTTGGGAATCAACCTAACAAAAGAGGTGAAAGATTTATATAATGAAAACTACAGAACCCTAAAGAGAGAAATAGAAGAAGATCTTAGAAGATGGAAAAATATACCCTGTTCATGGATAGGCAGAACAAACATCATCAAAATGGCGATATTACCAAAAGTTCTCTATAGGTTCAATGCAATGCCAATCAAAATCCCAACGGCATTTCTTATAGAAATAGATAAAGCAATCATTAAATTCATATGGAAAAATAAAAGACCCAGAATAGCAAAAGCAATTCTAAGCAGGAAGTGTGAATCAGGAGGTGTAGCGATACCAGATTTCAAACTGTACTACAGAGCAATAGTAACAAAAAAAGCATGGTACTGGAACCAAAACAGGCGGGTGGACCAATGGTATAGAATAGAGGACACAGAAACCAATCCACAAAATTACAACTATCTTATATTCGATAAAGGGGCTAAAAGCATGCAATGGAGGAAGGATAGCATCTTCAACAAATGGTGCTGGGAAAACTGGAAATCCATATGCAACAAAATGAAACTGAATCCCCTTCTCTCGCCATGCACAAAAGTTAACTCAAAATGGATCAAGGAGCTTGATATCAAATCAGAGACTCTGCATTTGATAGAAGAAAAGGTTGGCTCCGATCTACATATTGTGGGGTTGGGCTCCAAATTCCTTAATAGGACACCCATAGCACAAGAGTTAATAACAAGAATCAACAAATCGGACTTACTTAAACTAAAAAGTTTTTTCTCAGCAAGAGAAACAATAAGAGAGGTAAATAGGGAGCCCACATTCTGGGAACAAAGTTTTACTCCTCACACATCAGATAGAGCCCTAATATCCAGAGTATACAAAGAAGTCAAAAAATTAAACAATAAGAAATCAAATAACCCAATAAACAAATGGGCCAAAGACCTGAACAGACACTTCTCAGAGGAGGACATACAATCAATCAACAAGTACGTGAAAAAATGGTCACCATCTCTAGCAGTCAGAGAAATGCAAATCAAAACCACCCTAAGATACCATCTCACTCCAGTAAGATTGGCAGCCATTCTGAAGTCAAACAACAAGTGCTGGAGAGGATGTGGGGAAAAGGGTACACTTGTACATTGCTGGTGGGACTGCAAATTGGTGTGGCCAATTTGGAAAGCAGTATGGAGATTCCTGGGAAAGCTGGGAATGGAACCACCATTTGACCCAGCTATTGCCCTTCTCGGACTATTTCCTGAAAACCTTAAAAGAGCACACTACAGGGATACTGCCACATCGATGTTCATAGCAGCATAATTCACAATAGCTAGACTGTGGAACCAACCCAGATGCCCTTCAATAGATGAATGGATAAAAAAAAATGTGGCATTTATACACAATGGAGTACTACGCAGCACTAAAAAATGACAAAATCATGGAATTTGCAGGGAAATGGATGGCACTAGAGCAGATTATGCTAAGTGAAGCTAGCCAATCCCTAAAAAACAAATGCCAAATGTCTTCTTTGATATACAGAGAGCAACTAAGAACAGAGCAGGGAGGAAGAGCAAGAGGAAAAGATTAACATTAAACAGAGACATGAGGTGGGAGGGAAAGGGAGAGAAAAGGGAAATTGCATGGAAATGGAAGGAGACCCTCAATGTTATATAAAATTACATATAAGAGGTTGTGAGGGGAATGGGGAAAAAAAACAAGGAGAGAAATGAATTACAGTAGATGGGGTAGAGAGAGAAGATGGGAGGGGAGGGAAGGGGGGATAGAAGAGGATAGGAAAGGTAGCAGAATACAACAATTACTAATATGGCATTATGTAAAAATGTGGATGTGTAACCGATGTGATTCTGCAATCTTTGTAATGTTTTGAACAACCAATAAAATAAAATAAATTAAAAAAAAGAAATCTGCATGTTTTCTGTTCAACCAAGTAAGATGGGCTTTGTATTGTGCTATGTCAAATGTATTTTAAAAGCAATTATTTATATATCTAATCAAGAAATTATAGTCTTCAGTTTATGGTGTGAAAATTTCCATTTCCATCTTGTTTCTTTGTAGAGGTGTTTACTCCAGCATCAAACAAATGCCCGACACTCCAATAATGCAAACTAAGTGGGTGGTGGCAATTTCATATACATTTGGTTATAAATGCAATTGGGTGTAGGCCCTAAGATACTTTGATATGATGCTTAATGATGGTTGACCTTTATTGAGTCTTGACTATGTGTTGGAGCACATTTCTAAGTAGTTTATTTAATCTTCACAAGAATCCTATGAATTAGGGACTGTTATTATCCCTACTTAGCAAATAAGAAGACTGATTAACAGGCAAGTAACTTGTCTAAGGTAAAATGTAGTAGCAGAGCTAGGAATTTAAGATGGGTCTGGCTTTAGAGCCTATACTCCTTAACATTATGCCATGCATCCTATTATGGCACCAACCACACAGTAGGCCTTAAGAAATAGAAAATGTGCTGGGCTCTGTGGTATATGTCTGTAATCCCAGCGTCTTGGGAGGCTGAAGCAGAAGGATTTCAAGTTCAAGGCCAGCTTCAGCAATTTAGCAAGACCCTAAGCAACTTAGTGAGACCCTGTCTCAAAATAAAAAATAAAAAAAGACTGATACAAAAAAAATAAAAAAAATAAAGAAAGAAATAGAAAATGTGACTGTGAAAAAAATTGATTTTAGAACAAAAATAAACCAGTGTTTCTAAAGCTCCTCAGAGTTATTACACCAAAAATCTGATTCCCCATTCATTAATTCTATGAAATAATCACATATTTGTGTTATATTTTCAACTTTAAGAAGAATTTTCTCATGTGGCTTTCATAATATTTCCCTGAGATAGAATGACTATTATCGTTCTCAGTTGTGCGATACATCAGATGAGTCCAAAGAGGTTAAATGACTTGCCCAGCATTTCATGTTCATAGCTATGAGAGAAATACTCTCCAAATTAATCAACATATTTAAAACAATCCTTATCAAAATTCTAGTTTGTAGAAGCTGATCATAACATTCAGATGGAAATGCAAAAAAAGTAGAATAGTAAGTATAGACTGGAAAAGTAACAATATTGGAAGATTCACACCTCTCAATTTGAGCTGGGCCTTGATAAGGCCAATGAACAGTGTAGACACAGGAAGTAAAACACAGAAAATGCTTGTGAAGCATCAAGTAGCCTAGCAAAGCATGCAGGACTAGGATGTATAAAAAGAAGAGTGATTTGAGAAAGTATGTGTTAGTAAAATGGAATTGGGTCATGGAAGACCTTGATCAACAACATAAAGTATAGTGCTAGGGCTATAGCTCAGTGACAGAGCGCTTGCCTAGCATGTGTGAGGGCCTGGGTTTGATCCTCAGCACCACATAAAAATAAACAAATAAAATAAAGGCATTCTGTCCATCTACAACTACAAAAAATTTCAAAAAAATTAACAATATAAAGTATTGGACTATACTGGGATGTGATGTGGGACAAAAAGACTATGGCTTTTGGAAGAAAATAGACCTGAATTCAAATCCTGGCTAAGTGGCTGAACAGGCCAGTGACCTCTAATAAGTTATTTTTCCTAAATTCCAAAATGAGAATAAGGATATCTATCTCAATTTGGTTGTAGTGAAAATTAAATGGGATAATACTAGCCATTGGGTATTGACAGAACTTGGTAAATTTTGGGAAAGAAGAGAGGAGATGATTAAATTTATGCATTAGATACATTCATTGATTAAGGGAAAAAGAAGCTAGGTAATGAAATCGCTTAAGGCTGCTGTTCTAGTTCAAGTGAGAGGTTGTATATACTGATTCCCACAGTATAGCTATAAATGTATGCTTTATACTGATGAAAGTCCAAACAAGCATGCTAATAGACTAAGACCTTAAGAAAATTGAATCAACAAGATGTTTGACAGATAAATGGCATGGAGCAAGGAAAGAACACATCAGAAAAGATTCTGTGCTTTTGAACTTAACTGAACCTGAAATAAATAAATAAATATATATATATATATATATATATATATATATATATATATATATATATATAAGTTTTAGGTGGACACAATATCTTTATTTTATATTTATGTGGTGCTGAGGATCAAACGGAGTGCCTCACCCATGCTAGGTGAGTGCTCTATCTCTGAGCCACAACCCCAGCCCCCACCCCAAATTTTATTTTTATTTACAAGAGTTCAGAAAGTAAGGAAGCTGAGTATGTTTGCAATAAGGGTAGATGAGCTAGACTTTGGGAATTCTGTGAGAAAATATTAATTTGGTGAAGGTAAAGGAGAATAGGATATTTGGAAGTTGGAATGGGGGACAGGAAATACTAAGGGAGCTGTCAACTAATACTCAAAATTCCAATTAATTATTGTAACTCAGCTACATTGGAGTAATAATAGGCTTTTCTATAGTCTGGTTGAGAACCTGGGAATTAATGCATAACACTAAATCTATGGGAAAAAATGTGCTCTGAGTTCCAAAACATTAAATATTTGGAACATATCTCATTTGACACTGTGTTAAAATCATTGTTGTAATTTCTCTTATTCCCCCAGATTTATCCATTCCAGAAAGCTAGATGATATATAAAATACATCGATAATACCTGTTCTCTATGTGGAGGCTCCAATAGCAGTTTAATCAGACACTGGGCTGTTGGTCTATATGCTCTAAGGGCCCTGGCTATCCACAACTCTTGAAGGCATCATGCCAATGTACTTTGTTTGTAACAGGTGTTTATTTCCTCAGTCATGTCCCCCAGGCTCCCATCTATAGGAGTCCTGTGGGTTACTAATTACGTCTACTATTCTGGGCCTCTACCTACTGCCTTATCCTAGGAAAAATTAGTTAATGGAGGGATGCTTTGACTTAGTTGTCATTCTCCAGGTTTGGGAACATGCTGGGCACAGACATTTATTACTTTTTAGGACCCATCCATACCCCAGTGTACAACATGTTCTTTTTAAAATATTTTTTAGTTGTAGGTTGACACAATACCTGTATTTTATTTTTATGTGGTGCTGAGGATTGAATCCAATGTCCCACATGTGCTAGGCAGGCGCTCTACCACTAAGCCATAACCTTAGCCCACAGAATGTCTTTGTAATGCCCTATTACTACCTTCAGTTTCCCATAGTTCTGCCTTGTTAATTAGCCAACTTGCAAGTATCTCTGTTCTCTCCATGCACTTCTTCCTGTACATTAGTTTTTGGTGCCATCTGAGAAGATAGATGACAATTAACTGGTGATGCAGATTGCAATAAGGTTGAAAGACAAGGCAGCATTGGGCCAACATGACTGGACAAGCAGCCTTACGTTTTATAGAGTAGCTATTTTCCTACAGATACTTTTATCTAGTTTCCTACTTTCTTTTGCTAGTACTTCCTTCCAAAACACATTCCAAGGGAGGCAAAATAGCATCAGATTTGGTTAAATATAAGGGTGAAAATTTTAAGGACAACAGTTAAAACCACACTAAGATTTAAGTGATATTGTATCAGACACCAATTGCCCAAGGATAATTGTTATTTTTTGAGATTCCTATGCTTTCAACACAGTCAATAAGAAAGGTAAGGACCAGACCACTGCCCAGCTCCAGGAATAATTCATTACTCCTTTCTCTGTCAACCTTAAGTAATTTATAGCATTGAATTCTGGTTATTCTGTAATTACATATTCTATGATGAATCTCCTCTACTAGATTCTGTTTTTGATACTTTATTCAATAACTCTTCTTTGAATTACAAGTATCAAGCACAGTCACAGGCGCAAAAAGCCTACTAAGTTCAACAATACAATTACCATATGTACCTATATTCTACTAAACATTGGGATATAAATTAGACATGATTCATGTCCTTAAGATGCTTATGATTTAATGACAGAGGTAGAAAAAACCCCGTATTTTGATATAATATGTTAGAAACACATGAGGGACCATGGGTACATGTTGGAGGTACACTTAGCCCAACCTGTTATTCAAGGACCACTGCCTGATAGAAATGGTACATCATCCAAATGTTAAAGGAATGCTTAGAATTCAGAAGGTGAAAAAATATGGGAGAAGCTAAGTAGAGGGAACAAAATAATCAAAAGTATCAAGGTATTAATCACCATGGAGTGTGCATGTAACTAGAAGTCATCTGAATTTTTCAAGTACTGTATACTGCCGCAGTCTGGCTAGGCACAATTTAGGAGCCACTTGTCAAAAGAAACTAACTTTATTTTTAGAACTACACATGCCAAACAAAGCAGCTCCTCAGGAAAAAAACCTCAGAGCCCAACTGCCACCACCGGCTTCCCACAAGCCTCTCACCCCAACACCAGCCTCTCCACCTCCCACAATCCTCCTGCTCTTGAGGCCCATTGGCTGGGTTGTGTGGGCGGAGCCAAAGAAGTCCCCCAATGAGCAGCTCTGTGGAGGAGCCAATCAGCTAGATGTTGCTGGGGCCGCTGTGAACCAATCATCAGCCGGCAGCTGGAAGTTTGCTGGGGCCCCTTTGGCTGTGGCTCTCAACAGTATACAGTTCCAAACATGAAGGCAAAAGATAGGGCTTAGGATTGCTAAGGAATTAAAGCTTTATCCTATAGTTAAGAATGAGCTGTTTAAAAATTGAAAGCTGTGGATTATTCATTAGATTCTACATATGAGTTTGGTAGAAAATTATCTAGATTTTTGGTCTGAAAGACTTTATTGATCAAAGATTTGGGTGTTAGAAAATTATATAAATGTATATGCATATTTTATATTATTTGTATGTGATTATATATAACTATATAGATACTTAATATATTTTAGTTGTTAATGGACCTTTATTTTGTTTATTTTTGTGTAATGCTGAGGATGGAACCCAGTGCCTCACACATGCTAGGCAGGTGGTCTACCACTGAACCACAACCCCAGCCTGCTATAGCTACTTTTAAAAAATCAGAAATATGAGCAAAGATTTATATATTAGGACATTCATATAGCATTATCTACAAATGGTGATAAACTAGAAACCATTTAAATCCCTGGTGGTAGGGGAATGATTAAATGAACTAAGGTACATCCCTAAGATACAAAGTTACACTGCCATATTAAAAAGTCATATTTGGAAGTGTGGCTCATGGTATGGAAAATGTCCATGAAACACACAACAAGACTCAAAACTACAAATATAGTAATCAAAATTTGAGGAAACACACACACACAACACACACACACAAAGGAAATCATAACCCTTGGGCTTAGGTTATAGAATACTTATTGTTCTTCCTTATTCTCTTCTACATATTTATAGTTTTCTACTGTGGATGTGTATTATATACATTCTATAAAAATATCATTAAATATAATTTGAGGGCTGGGGTTATATCTCAGTGGTTGTGAGCTTGACTAGCACATGTGAAGCACTGGGTTCCATCCTCAGCACCACAGAAAAATAAATAAACAAAATAAAGATATTGTGTCCATCTGTAACTAAATTTTTTAAAAAAATATTTATTTTATAGTTGGACACAATACCTTTATTTCACTCATTTATTTTTTACGTAGTACTGAGGTTCGAACCCAGGGTCCTGTGCATGTGAGACGAGTGCTCTACCGCTGAGCCACAAGCCCAGCCCTACAATTAAAAAAAAATTTGAATGTAATTTTAAATGGTATAAATAGTAGAAATGGGAAAAAAACTACTTTAACATTCACCATTTATCATCTTTCTGACTTTTCTTTCTTTTCTCTTATTGTTCACACTCAATTAATCCATGGGAGACAGGGATCTTTTGCAGAAGCTTTTAGAAAGATTAACAGCATCAATTAAAAGGTGGGCAAATGAAGCCTGTGAAGGACATTTAAAAGAAAGGACCATGGGGAAAAATACAACAGAGATGGAATATGACCAGTTAGTAATCGGAAAATTTCCAATGGGAAGACTTGTCTCTCACTGCAGACTAAGGAATAGATTAAATTGCAGCTGAAGGGATTTAGCATTGAACTATAGCAAACACTATTGATAGTAAAGATTGTTAAACCATAACATGGTTCACTAAGAAATTATTGCTCAACAATTAAGGATAGTATTCATCTACACGTGAAGGGATAGACCAAATGACTTCACATGATACTTTTCAGCCACAAAATCCTGTGATTTCTTGTTTTAGCAGGAAAAAAAGAATGATGATTTTAGAGGGAGAATAGGCACTTAGAAGTGAATGAGAGCTGGTAGGCATTTGTATTTTTCATCCCTATATTCTGCTGTGTCCATCGGTAAGGGATTTGGATATAATCAGGGCATAATCAAGCATTATCTATTATCAGCACATGAAGTCAAATGGAGATGTTTGTCCACAGTACAATGAATAAAACCCCAAAGCTGTTTTTCACATTAGGTCTTTACTAGCTTTTAAAATCTACCATCCCCAAGGAATTCTAAGTGACAGGATCCTGCAAATGGTGAGTCTTAAAACTGGAGCTCTGGGAGACTGGCTCAAGCCCAGAGACCCATTTAGCTGATGCTATGTTCTGAAATCACCCTGCAGATCTTCTAAGTGCCAAATCTCATGCCAACTTGACTCTGCACAGTTAACAGGAATCCAAGAAGCTCATTGCAGCACCATGAGTTATTGCTGTTGTTCGGCTAGGGAATTGTTAACTGTGAGTTACACATCTCAGTGTCCCAGACAAAAACACTGAGCTCAAAGGGAGTGCTGATCTTTGAGCAGGGAAAAAGGTCAGGGACCTCAAAAGTGTTTGAGGGTAAATAGCCTCCTTGGCATAACTTCAGAGACAATAAGAATGTTCCCCTAACTTCTGAAGGATTTCAGATTTAGATTAATGGGTGATTTTAATATGGAAAAGCACATTTTAAAATTCTACAATCAGAGCTAAAGCTTGCTATGCAAACACTCCTAGGAGGAGAGTGATGGCATAATTCATCCATACTGAGGTGCATGAGTTTGCAGGCAGAAGGCTCTAATGGGGGGATTCCTGAAGTAGAGGGTACACTCTCTCTTCAGAGATGGTGGTTCAACACAGAAACAGGGAGAGACATTCAGATGGCAGGGTGGACCTACCGTCTATCCAGCCTTAGCCCAAGCATAACATTGTTGGGATCCAAGTGAACATGCCATTATGAATGAGTGCTCCTGTATGAGCATACATGGGTTCAGCCTCATTATATTTAAATATTGTGAAGAAATATTAACACTTGCTGAGCGACTAAGTATGCAAGGCATTGTATACCTGTTATCTCACTCCATCCTTACAAAGGAGTTATTATTCCCATTTTCAGAAAATAGAGGCTGAGACAGATTAAATTTTTTGCTCAAGATTTTATAACATTTTGGAATCTAGAAATAAAACCCATTTGTGGATGGAGGTTGGCCCGCATTTCCAACATAGATTTACAACCTCTCCAAATAATAGGAATAGTCATTGAGTTTGTGTGCATATCAAATTTGTTAATTTGTTAAGTACAATCATTTCAGAATAGCTCATACTTTTGTGACTTCTTCTGTCCTTTATATATTCTTTATTTTCCAAGAGGCTTTGTGAAATGGAATTGGGCTGAGTCTCCCTGGAGCTCTGAGATGTCCTGCCTCTATTGCTTCAGAGTAGCCACCAGTAGGCCAATAAATGAGGCCTCTTGAAGGCACATCTAGTTTACTTATTTAAGCCCCTTCAACAGCTTCCACTTTTATCCACTTAAAGATCAACTTCCTTAATATTATCTTTACTAATCTGACCTTACCTGAACTGCCTTATGGCCTCTCCTGTGACCTTACTTCAAACACTCCTTGAGAGTCCTATAGAATTTCTGGTTGGTTGTTCTCCAAATGTGTCAGGCTCATTGATAACTTCATTATCTAACAATTTTGGCCCCTCTGCCTGGAATCTCTCTTCCTATTTTTTCCACCTATATAACTGCCACTAGATTAGTTGTTTAAGACACTAGGAATAAGGATGTTGAATTTAGTTCAAAGGCAGCAATACAAGATTTAACTACATATAGTCAAAACTGTTCTTGAAAATTGATTAAGCCATCCCCAAACACATGATACACTGTTTATTTATACAATATTGTACATAAATATGTATGTGAAAAATATGCATCATTAAACACTAGAATCACTTTCAGAGTACTGCAGTGAGATGTAAAAACT
The DNA here is from genome assembly GCF_964194105.1 of Spermophilus citellus. Classification (NCBI taxonomy): domain Eukaryota; kingdom Metazoa; phylum Chordata; class Mammalia; order Rodentia; family Sciuridae; genus Spermophilus; species Spermophilus citellus. Next base: position 109,503,930 of record NC_138190.1, on the reverse strand, counting down.
GTGTAAGTAGGAACTGAGATCCCATGAGGGAATCACAAATGTTTTTCTACCTTCTCATGCTCATGTAACTAGGATTCAGTGTCATTGGTAGCCTGAATCATTAAAATTATTATTTTTTCTCTCTTTTCAATGCAGATGCACCCCTGTAATGCTACCTCACCATAGCCAAAAACATCTTTGAAACTTCGTGCTTTCCTCAGGCAGTCTCGGTCTCATGGAATTCTATTCATATCTATACTACAGCACCTATCAATTCTTGTCATAATTATTTAAATGACTGTTTTCAGAATAGACTATGAGCTGCTCCAGTGGATGACCCATATCATATTCATTACTCTACCCATAGCACCTAGGACTGTTCTTTGCAAAGAGAGGGCAAGAGCATCTGAAAGCAAATTCCATGGATCAGCATCAAAGTTACTTAGGACACCACTTAAAAAGTAAATTCATGGGGGAGAAATAAGAATTATAATTTATTTTATGTAGAGATTTATTTATTTATTTATTATTCGTGCATTAAAATTTTACACAATAGTGGGGATCATTATGCCGTATTTGTACATGCTCATAAATTGATTAATCTTATTCCCCTCTACTTTCCCCGTCCCACCTCTCTTTTTTTCCCCTGATCTTCATGCTCTACTTTATTAAGCCCTTTTCTATTTTTATTTAATTAATTTTTTTGGGGGGTGGATATCAGGGATTGAACTCAGGGGCACTGGACCACTGAGCCACATCCCCAGCCTGATTTTGTATTTTATTTAGAGATAAGGTCTCACTGAGTTGCTTAGCACCTTGCCTTTACTGAGGTTGGCTTTGAACTCGTGATCTTCCTGCCTTAGCTTCCTTAGCTGCTGGGATTACAGGTGTGCACCACTGTGCCCAGCATCTATTTTTATTATTATTATTATTTTAACTAGTTAATTTCAGTTATATATCATATATATATATATATATATATACACACACACACATATATATATATATACATATAAATTCTGTATTTGTTGTGTTATTATTTGTACATGGATATAGCATAGGTTGGTAGATTTCACCCCCCCCCCCCCCCCGGTATATCCTGATGCTTTCCCCTCCTCCCTCCCTCTCATTCACTTTCCTCTATTCTATTGGTATTGCTTCTATATAATTTAGTTTTTAAATATTTGGATTCAGCATTTATTGGATTAGATCCAAGAACCCCCATTTTCATGTACTTCCCAGGTGATATTTTTGCAAATGAAATATTATGGCTTCTTCTAATGTTTTCTCTATCTACTCCCTGTGCCCATAGACCTGTTGAGGTAGTATGAAATATGGAGAAGTCTCAGAACTGAGATGCAGGGAAGTAGTGTAGGCACTGGTATGGGACATCTGGAAAAAGTTTGAAAGGATGGCTTCAATTTTACATGGAATCTTTGTATTTGGGTCTCTGCACTTGTGTTGAGGTTGCTAAAAGCTCAGTGAAGTGGAAGTAGTGAACATTGTGATTGACTCCCCAGGACTCATTCCATCCCTCTCCCATTGAATTACAGCAATGCAAGTTGGGGAACTGGTTTCACCTTAAGGGATGAGCCTGATTGGTCTGAGGATAAATCCATCTCTTTTGCCAGCTATGGTTCAGATACCCAAAATCCCTGAAATTCAAGGAAAGGCTTATTGAAATTTATTGGAAAACTATCCTTGCACTTAGGCTCTTCCTCTGGTTGTGAGAAAGAAGGCATGTGGTTTGGATTGCTTTTGAGAACTTATGACCATAAGAATCTAGCCTTAGATGACAGCTAATGTTCTGGATACAGAGTATAGTGTTGAAAACTTATATTGAGTTCATTGATATTATTATTCAATCATCACCACCATCCATCTCTAGAAGTTTTTCATCTTCCTCAACTGAAACTCTGTACCGATTACATTATAATTCCTCCACTTTCCCATCCTTTAGTCCCTAGCAACCACCATTTTACTTTCTGTCTCTATGAATTTGATTACATTAGTTACCTCACATAAAAGGAATAATATAGAATTTTTCCTTTTGTGATTGGCTTATTTCACTTAGCATACTGTCTTCAAGGCCCATTCATGTTGTAGCATGTGTCAAAGTTTTCTTCCTTTACAAGGCTGAATAGTATTCTATCTTATGGATACACAACAGTTTTTTATTCCTGTTTTGTTTTGTTTGTTTTTGCAATAACAGGATCTCTTCATCTTTTGATGGGTACTTGGGTTGCATCTACCTTTTGGTTATTGTGGATAATGTTGCTGTGTACATGTATACAAATATCTGTTCAAAGGGTGGGGATATAGATTAGTGGTAAAGAGCTTGACTAGCATGGGAGCACTCAATCCTTAGTACCACACACATAAAATACACTCATGTTCCTGCTTGCAATTCTTTTCAGTATATACCCACAAGTGGGATTGTTTGATCATATGGTAATTCTATTTCTAATTTTTAAAATAATTTATAATACCATTTACCATTTTTTACTATTTTACATTTTCATCAACAGTGCACAATGATTCCGAATTCTCCACCTCTTTATCAACTCTTATTTTCTTTTTACTAATGGAAATCATGATGGGTATAAGGTGGTTATTGCATTGTGGTTTTGATTTGCATTTCCCTAATAACTAGTGATATTAAGCACATTTTCATGTGCTTATTGGCCATTTGTATATTTTCTTTGGAGAAATCTTTGTTCAAGTCCTTTGCCCATTTTTTTCATTTTTTTATTGGTTCAAATTATCTATATATGACATTAGGATATATTTTGACATAATTATAAATACATGGAATAAAATTTGCTCCAGTTCACTCTCCAGTACTTACCCTAACCCTCCCTTTCCTCCCTCCCCCTGTTCCCTTTCTTGTACTGATCTTTCTGCTAGTTATTTACATTTTTTAAAAAATTAGTGTCTTGACTTTGTCCATTTTAAAATCAGGATGTATGGTTTTGTTTTTGTTGAGGTATAATTGATGACTTTTTGATATATATATATTAGGTTGAGGATGAACTTTTATTTTTATTTATTTATATGTGGTGTTGAGGATCGAACCCAGTGCCTCACACATGCACATGCTAGGCAAGAACTCTACCACTAAGCTACAGCCCCAGCCCTGATGATATTTTTAAATGATTGAATTAAGGAACCCTAACCTTGGACTCTCAGGTGTGTAAACCAATGAACTGCCTATGAAAGAATAATAGCCTGCCAATGATTCCATGTTCTGAGTCCTGAAATCTGTGAATATATTCTCTTATATGGCAAAGGGAACTCTGTAAATGTGATGAAGGGTCCTAAGATGGGAAAGAGAATCCAGGAAGGTCCATTTTAATCACAATGCTCTTTAAACAGGGAAGAAGCAGGGCCATAATTAGAGAGATAGATATAATAATAGAAGCAGAGATATTAGAGTGATGCAGAACCATGAGCCAAGGATTGTGGGTAGCTTCAAGAAGCTTCAAAGGGCAAGGAATTAGATTTCTTCCCGAGCCTTCAGAAGAAATAATACAACTCTTGAGACACTTTGATTTTAGTACTTAAAGACCTAATTCAGACTTATAATCACTATACTGTTAAGATAATAAATGTGTTGTCATAAGTCTCTAAGTTTATGTTAATTTGTTACAGCAGCAATGTAAACAAATATAAGCCCTTTTGAGTTGAGTTTTCTGTTATTTATAGCCAAGAACATTCTAATTGATACATCAAATAAACTAATAACACAATGGTCAATCCTAGATTTTCAAAGAATTTTAAGTACATAGCAATCATATTTAGGGAGGTAGATAATAGGCACTTATTTCATGACAAGGACTAGCTGATGTACACTATGGTTAGAACAACTAGACTAGCATTCATTAAATGTTTGATTGATTAATACATAAATGATATTTTATATAATTTGTTATTGTTGTTTAATATTTCCCCTTTTTTGAATGATTCTTTGGTACTGACCAGTGCATCCACTCACCAGGCTTTGGCTTGGCATGTGTGTTTAAAGCTGAATATGCATAGCAGTTGATTGTTGCCCCAGAGGCCTGTTTCTTAAACTGGGTTCTTCTGAAAACTCAATCTTGCCTCCCCCAGGGACCTTTTCCTTCTCTGTTATTTGTTGTTATATCACTAGGTTGAACTAAGCACCCAAACAACAGATCTTTATCATTAGATCTCAGGGGACAGGAATCTAGTTCACTTACCTTGGACCCTTCTGCCCCAAGTCCCCAAATAACCAATGAAGCATATGATGTTGAAGTTTCCTAATTCCTAGTTCCTGATTCCATCTTGGATGGGCAGAAGTTCTTGCTTTAAAAAAAAACAGAAAACACTCCTTCCTGATATTTAGAATTGATAGTAAAACTAGGTTTCCTGTCTTTATTCTCAGATGACAGTATGGGGAATTAGAGAGCAGTGCTGAAAAGATTGTGAAAGACCCTGTGGATTACTCTGAAGGGGGAAGAATATTTTTTTCTGTAAAATACATCTGCAAGCCCTACGCCTAAAAGTAAAGCTGTTTCCCAGAATAAAAATTTCCATTAATCAAGTATCTATTTCCCAAGGTTGAGCTCCAAACAACTCTAGACAGAGTCATCTTTCTGTCTAGGCTATCAGATGATCTCAGTTGTTGATTATTCATGCACTTAGCTTCTCCTCAACCTCCCCAGGCTGTAGGATTTTTTGATTTTTCACAACAGGTAAGCAGTCCCACTGAAGCTGAACTATCAGCCTCGATCTTTGCCACTCTGATCTCAAGAATCATGAGAAACTGAATGTTTCAGTGAAAACACATCTATAATTAGCTGCTTAACTCCTACTGTCAGGGCTCAAGAGGTGAACCAACCTGTGCATGTAGGTTTGCTCCATTTCACGTCCTTCATAAATTAACTTCCACTGTAGAACTTTACTTTGGGCTTGCACTCTGGAGGAAGACAGGTCTGGGTTCAAATTTGGCTCTCTCACAATACTACTCGAAGGTAATTTTGAGTGTGTTTAACCATTCTAAGCCTCAGTTTTATCATCCGCAAGATAGGGATAATCATTTCTACCTTACAGGTTGTTTTAAGCATTAAATGAGATCATGTATCTAAAAATGCTCAGTAAGTAATAAAAGAATTGAATGATGATTGTAGTGGCTAGTTGGGGATCAAGTTCTTACCCTATAATGCTCTAGACTTGGATGATGAAATCATCATTCCTGGTTAAAAATCTTAAAATCAACTCTTGACCCCCCAAAAAAGTCTCAAAACTACAGCTTCAATTCTACAATAAGAAAGCACAGATCTTGCTCTATGATATTTTACAATCTCATTTCTTTCAATTCTGCTAAGTGTGATTTATGATAGATTGTCTTAAGGAGCCAGCAGCTTCTCTGCAGCAAAGAAAACATTAAGTCTAATAGATATCAGGTTACTGATCAATGTATCGAATCATTAATCCTACTGTTCAATGTGGGAAAACAGACATTTCATTTGAATTGTGTTATCTCTTCTTACTCCAGTGATTCTCAGGGCTAACTCAACTTGGCTGGATGAACAAGTGGTCCCTACCTCTCCCATTGCTCCATGTGTTTTGCCATGTCACTTTCTTTTCATGGGACCATTAAGGCTCAGGGAGAATATGAATCTGTCCATGCTTAACCTACTAACTATAGAAAGCAAGATCAGGGTCTATTATGTTCCACTTTCAGTTTGGTAAACTAATATCAGTTTCCTAACTCAAAAGACATACCTGGGGTCATATAAGTGATCAGTACAGTAGGGGAGAGCAAGGTAGTAGCTGAAATTCTCTGGCAGTCTCTCCCCACAGACACACCAAGTTGCACAGGTTTTCATACACCAAATGATCAATACAAGAGCTAAGGAAATCAGGTGAGAGATTATAGTGATAACAAGTAGCCAAGATGCAGAATAGCTTGCATCTCTCAGCCCCCAACTTCAAACAGACCAGTGCAAAGAGGTGCCTCCTATTTGGGGGAAGGAGAGAAAATTAAGACCATGTCCTATACTGGAAATCCAGTACCAGGTCTGCCATAGTGGAACCTAGTGCTGGGCAAATAACCTCTACCTCTGGGCCAATACTTGTAGACTAAGTCACAGGAACCACATCAGACCCTGCGGCCTCCACCCCCCTTCCTCCAACCTTATGCAGCAGAGTGGAGAACAGGGCTTCATATGCTGGAAGTCAGGGCATGAAAGCTAGCACAAGGTTTTGGTTCAGAGCCCAGTGCAAGGCCTGCCATGAAGCCGAGCACCAAATAGAAACTGAAGGCCCCAAATGCAGGCCAGGGCTCAGAGAGCCTCTAGACCATCAGACCTATGTACTTGTGGGACAGACCTGAGTGTCAACTGCATCAGTTTCAACCTTGGACTGGGGTTGGTGGCCACAGATGTGAAGATCTTGGGTTTGGTCTATTCATGGTGACTCTGTTCATAGCCAGGCAGAATCTAGCAGTGTCTGACCACAGGACGGTAACTGTGCATGAGACATCTGATCCTACTGGCCTCAGGGACAGCCTTGTGGGTCAGACTAGTGTGAGTATTTTTGAGTATTCGGGACAAACATGGGTTTGCCCTCTAGTGCTAAAAAAAATGTCAACACACCAAAGACAGGCTCCTGAAAAACCCAGACCTGGCCATCATCTAGTCCTGAAACAGCAGAAATGACTACAGGCTCAGAGAAAATATAAACCCTGCTTAGAATTTCTGGAAAGGCATAAAGCAAGCCGGACTACCAAGACTGGATTAAATACCTGATCCTTCAATGCCCAGATGACATTGCATGCCAACAAGCATCAAGAACTTTCAGGAAACCATGACATCACCCAGTAATCAAAATATGGCACCAGACTGACCAGGAAGTAATCAGTATGGGAGTAGTCTCAGAGATTTAAAACAGCTGTTTTAAGGAAACTCAATGAGCTTGAAGAACACACACAATATTCTAACAAAGAAATTCCTGAGATGGAAAATATACTCAACAAAATTAAAAATGCAATTGTAGGCATCAATAGTGTAACAGATCAAATAGAAGAAAGAATTAGTGAACTCAAAACAGGTTGGAGAGTAAAGAGAAAAATAATGAATAAAAATAAAGAAAGCTTACAGAAACTTGGGAGAATATAAAAAGAGCAAATATTCAGTTTATGGGGGTTCAAGGACTTGAGAATGCCAAAGCAATAGAACATTTACTCAGAGAAATAACAAAACTTTCCAAACCTAGACAAGGACACAAATAGCCATGTACAGGAAAGTCAGAGGTCATCAGTCAAATTTTACTCAACCAAGTTGTCCCCAAGATGTCTTATAATAAAGCTCTTACAGTTGAAAGAAGATATTCAAGGCTGTAAGAGAAGAGAAACAAATAATATATTCTTCTGACATCCCACTTATCAGAAGAAACCCTATAGGTCAGGAGAGAGTAGCATGAGATTTTCACAGAACTTAAGGAAAAAAAAATCAACTGAGACTACTATACTAAGGAAAGTGATCCTTTAGAAATGAAGGAGAGATAAAGACTTTCCTAGACAAATAAATGCTGATAGAATATATCTACACCAGACCTATTCTACAAGAAATGCTAAATGGGCATGGTGGTGCATGCCTGTAATCCTAGTGATTCAAGAGGCTGATGCAGGAGGATTGCTAGTTCAAGGCCAGCCAGTAATATAGTGAGATCCTGTCTCAAAATAAATAAAAAGGACTGGGGATGTAGTTCAGTGGTAAAGTGCCTCTAAGTTTGATCCCCAATCAAACAAACAAACAATGCTAAAGGAAGTTCTTTAGATGTTAATGAGTAAGAAGAAAGCAGAAGAAGGCATAAAATTTATTGGTAAGAATAATTAAACAAAAATTCAGAATGCTCTAATATTGTAATAATGGTATCTAAACTATTTATATCTTTAGTATGAAGATTGAAAAAATGATTAAAAATAATGACTATATTAATATGTTTGTTAAGAACATATATATTAATGTTCTTAAGGAAATATAAAAAGGAAATATAAAAAGATGTAAAATGAGATATCAAAATTTTAAAATGTTGGGAGGAATGGAATGAAACTGGAGAATTTTCTTATATTTTATTGTTCTTTTCATCTTTCTCTGTCATTATCCTTATGATCATGTTTAGTTGCTATCATTTCAAAATAGCTTTTCATAATAAAAGGACTTTTTTTTGTCTCTTGGTAGCCATAAATCAAAAATCTATAGTAGGCATACCAGAAATATTATGAAGGAATCAAAATACACAACTAGAGTTATTCACTTAACCAACAAGGAAGACTATAAGGAGAGAGAAAGAAAGGAACTAAAGCAAAACTAGAAAACAAGTTACATAATGGTTGGAGTAAGTACTTATCTACCAATAATTATTTTGTTTTCTTTTTAAAAAATTTTTATAGTTGTTCATGGAACTTTGTTGTATTCATTTTTTATATGCAGTGCTGAGAATCAAAACCAGTGCCTTACATATGCTAGGTAAATGTTCTACCACTGTGCCACAACCCCAGCCCCAATTATTTTGAACATAAGTCAATTTAATTGTACAATTAAAAAGCAGAGTGGCTGAATGGAAAAAAGAAAAACAAGATCCAATTATATGCTGCTTAAAAGAAACTCACTTTACCTCTGAAGACACACAAAGTAAAAGTGAAGAGATGGAATAAGATATTCCATGCACATGGACCCCAATGAAAGTAAGGAGTAGTCATATTACTATCATATAAAATATTTTAAAAATAAAAAACAGCAAAACAAGATAAAGAAGGTCATTATATAATGAAAAAGGTATTAATTCAGCAAAAGGAAATTGCTAGGAGCCACAAGCAAATAATATGATGCATGGCACCTTTGGTTGTAAAGTGACGCCAGCTAGCCACTGAGATGATATGATTATGTTAAGATTTACATTCATATGGAAATTGGATTCCTGCTGTTCACCTTGGCCTGCTACGGGACTCATGTTACGGGACTCCTGGAGAGTTCCCATTGGTTGGGGAAGGATAGTAGGAGGGAATTCTGGGGGAGGTCGGGGGGGGGCCGGTTTCGGGGGCCGGCCGCCGGTTCCAGTAGACGCGCGCATGAGTGGACCAATTCTGGCTTGCCGGCGCCTACGGAATATTGGCGGCTTTTTCAAAAATAAAGTTTTGTTCCTGCTTGAGTAGCTCGTGATTCTGTGCCCAGCCAAGACTGCGGCAATATTCTGCCCCCTTCTGTTTAATTAAGCAACAGGCAATGTGGCTAGGGACCGTGCCTGGTAGGTTGTCCAATTCAACATATGGTTCTTACCCGTCATGGGAGAACTGACCTTTAGGCGTCAGCTTCCTGTCTTAGGTTGAATCCACTGCAATCAGATCAACCCGTCACTGACTACCGGTCCAGCATTCAGCCATGCTTGTGGATAGGCCTATGCACCAGTGGGGGGGTGAGGTTCTTGCCTCACCTTTGTTGGCCCCCAAATTTAGCCTTGGTGCCAGTGGGGGGGTGAGGTTCTTTGCCTCACCTCTGTTGGCCCCCAAATTTAGACCATCACTAGTAGAAGGGAGGAGGATACAGAAATGCCACGACACCAAGCCAATTGATGGCTCCTTTGGAAAAATTGCGTCACTGGTGACACCATCAGCAAAGATATGCCAGCATTACCACAATTAACATGGGGTGAGCTGGCAAGGAAATTGCATCACTGGTGACACCATCAGCAAAGATATGCCAGCAGTACCACAATTCGCTGCACCAGACGGTATTTCATAATGCATGTAACTGATATATAGTCCAGGCAAGTTCTGCAGGCAGTTCAAATCGGAGGAGTCTATCAATATGTCCATTTCCTCCCAAAGTAAATCAAGTCCTTGATTGAGCATTACTTGTTGAGTTATATTCATTGATGCATCAGTTTATACAGTTTACTGTGATAGCTATCATAGAAGCTGTAGTTTGGTTTTATCTTAGTCTTCACCGGAATTGGGATGGAGATGGAAATTCTGGCAATGATGCTAAAGAGACATTATCCTGAACAGAATTATTAAATATAATGAAAAGGAAAGGTGAAAGTAAACAAACAGATCTGTTAAACTCCTTTAAAAACAATCCTTAACAGCTGTTTACCTAATTTAAATTAGTAAACAAACAGATCTGTTAACCATCTTTATAAACAATCATTAACAGCTGTTCACCTAATTTAAATTAAACCATATAAATCACGTGAATAAAGAAAAATTTCGGATCCATTTTTTCATGAGCGCTCCTCATATAAGAAATATGGACATACACACATACAGACATACAACACAAAACAGAAGTGTGCACACAACATACAACACATAAGACAATAGTAAATAAAGGCCTTGTAGCTATACCTAGGTGAAATCTCCATTGCAATGTTTAAAAACTCCACAGTCAAAAAACAAAACACAGTCAAAAAATAAAACTGATCAGAAAAACATTAACCTAGGTTTGTATGAGCTCAAAAATAAAATAGAACTTTATGATGTGGGAAAAATGCAATAATAAAATAGATATTGAAAAAAACACCTTGGTTAATCACTGTCACAGATGTAAGAATAGCCAAGCTGGAGCTCTGGATATCAGCTGTTATGGATTTGAGTCAAATCATCTTCTTTTTCTGTAGAAATTGTTTTAGTTAATCTCTCTGGAATCCAAATCGGTTGCTGTTCCTCCTGTGGAAAAACACAGACAGAGCCCCGATTCCAGACTATCACTGGATCTGGGCCTTTCCATTGTCCTGTTAGAATATCTTTCCAAAGTACCTTAGGTTTATGTACATTTTTTGGATACAAATGTCTTTCCGCAGCACTAAGTCCCGATGAATCCAAATTTAAAAAGTTTAGAGTAAAAAGGGTTATTTTAAGTTTATCTTTGGGGGATATATACCCCTTTCCAATTCCCTCCTTTTGTTTTGATAAGTACATTTTAATAGTTTGATGAGCTCTTTCAACTATGCCTTGTCCTTGTGGATTGTATGGAATTCCTGTTATGTGAGTAATGCCAAATGATGAGCAAAATTGTTTAAAAGAGGTGGAAGTATAACCAGGACCATTGTCCATTTTTAACTGTTTTGGAATGCCCACAGTGGCAAAATTTTGTAAGCAATGAGCTATAACATCTTTAGTTTTTTCTCCGGCATGAAGGGAGCCCATCAAAAATCCAGAAGAAGTATCAACTGTAACATGTAAATATTTTAATTTTCCAAATTCTGGCAAGTGTGTGACGTCCATCTGCCAAATATGGTTAGGTATCAGTCCTCTAGGATTGATTCCAAGATTAACTTGTGGTAAAAATGCCACACAATTTTGACATTGTTTTATTATATGTCTGGCTTGTTCTTTAGTTATTTTAAAACGCTTTTGTAAAGTATTAGCATTGACATGGAACCTTTTATGAAAATTTATAGCTTCTTCTATTGTGGAGAAAATATGTATGTCATGTGTAGATTTATCTGCTAGTTCATTGTCCATACTAAGGGCTCCAGGCAATCCTGTATGTGCCCTGATATGTCCTATAAAGAATGGATCTTGGGCTGGGGATGTGGCTCAAGTGGTAGCGCGCTCGCCTGGCATGTGTGCGGCCCGGGTTCGATCCTCAGCACCACATACCAACAAAGATGTTGTGTCCGCCGAGAACTAAAAAATAAATATTAAAAATTCTCTCTCTCTCTCTCTCTCTCTCTCTCTCTCTCTCCCTCCCTCCCCTCTCTCACTCTCTCTTTAAAAAAAAAAAAAGAATGGATTTTTTCGGTCCCAGATTAGACTTTGTATAGCGGAAAACAAAGAGAAAACAGTAGAAGAAGATGAAATCCTACCAGCATCTTCAAGGGATACTATAGCATTAACTACATACTGACTATCAGAAAATAAATTAAATACAGAATCTTTAAACATCATAAAAGCTTGTAATACTGCATTAAGCTCTACCTTTTGAGCTGATTGTTTGGGTACTAAAAATGTAAAAGTTTGATCAGGAGTAACTACTGCTGCTGTACCATTGTTTGACCCATCAGTGAATATATTTGGAGCATTTATGATAGGGGTTTTTCTTGTCATTTTTGGAAAAACTACAGGATGCTTAGACCAAAAAGACAACAAAGGATTAGATGGTAAGTGATTATCAAATGAAACACTAGTTTTACACATGATTATTGCCCAAGTATTTAACTGATTAGCTAACTCATCAATTTGATCCATAGTATATGGAGTAATAATTTTATTGGGAGAAATCCCAAACACTCCCTTTGCTGCTTTTATTCCTTTGAGTATTAATTGTCCTACAGCCTCAGGATATCTAGTAAGAATAGTGTTAGGAGAATAAGATAAATGTATCCACAATAATGGACCTTCTTGCCAAAATACTCCTGTAGGAATATTTTTTGTTGGTAGTACAATAAATAATAAAGGCAAACTTATATCAATTCTATCCAAATGCATATTTTCCATATATGTTTCAATGATTTTTAATGCTTTTCTTGCTTCAGGCGTTAACATGCGGGGTGAATTTTGATCTGATGGACCTTTTAGAATATCAAATAAAGGTCCTAACTCTCCTGTTGGTATGCCTAGATAAGGCCTTATCCAATTTATGTCTCCCAATAACTTCTGAAAGTCATTAAGTGATTTGAGTTGATCTACTCGTATTTGAATTTTTGGTGGACGGACCATGGTTGAGGATAATAGAACTCCTAAATAATTAATTGGAAGATTTAATTGTACTTTATCTATTGCTATCTCTAGATTATAATTTTTCAATAAGTTTGTAAGTGTGGCATAACATTCTAGCAATGTGTTTTTATCTTTATGTGCCAATAACACATCATCCATATAGTGAAATATTTGTAGTTCAGGATTTTGATTTCTAAGTGGCTGGATTGCTTTATTAACATAAATTTGACACATAGTTGGGCTTTTAGCCATCCTTTGAGGGAGTACTTTCCATTCATATCTCTGATCAGGACCTTCATGATTCAGTGCAGGGATAGTAAATGCAAAATGTGGACTATCCTCGGGATGAATTGCAATTGAAAAAAAAACAATCTTTAATATCTATAGCTAAAACATGCCAGGTTTTTGGTAAAGCAGACAATTGGGGAATCCCTGATTGAGCAGGTCCCATAATAACCATCTCATTATTAATGGCTCTTAAATCTTGTAATAATCTCCATTTACCAGATTTCTTTTTAATGACAAAAATGGGAGTATTATGGGGGGATATGGAAGGTTGTATATGTCCTTCCACTAATTGTTGTCTGACCAAGTCATGGGCTACTTGTATCTTTTCTTTAGTCAGGGGCCACTGAGGAACCCACACTGGTCTTTCTGATTTCCAAGTAATTTTGATTGTCTCAGTGGCCCTTTCTGAAAACCCAATCCATGTCTATTTATTTCTTGATCTATTTGAATAGGTGCTGTCATACCTTGTTCTTGTTCTCTTAATCTTTTTTCTTTCCTAAAGCCTTGTTTAGCCCTAGTAGTGGGCACGTTAGGATTGATGTTATTTGTTAATGTCAATCCTAATTGATCTAGGACATCTCGTCCCCATAAATTTATGGGAAGATGATCCAATACATAGGGCTGTATAGTTCCTTCACATCCTTCAGGATCCCTCCAATCTAATACCATAGCACTTCTATGGGGATTTGTTGGCACTCCTAGGCCTCGAAGCGTTTGAGTGGCTTGTTGTAATGGCCAATGTTTTGGCCATTCTTGATGAGATATGATGCTAAGGTCAGCTCCTGTGTCCAGCAGCCCATAAAAGTCATGTCCTTGAATATTTAATTTTAGCATTGGGCGAGAATCTAAATTTAAAGACAGCATAGCCCAATCTACACCTGTGGAGCCTAATCCCTTGGAACCTCTTTCTACATTACAACTGGAAAATTTATCATGCAGGCTGGGTATTATTAATAACTGTGCTATTCTATCTCCTGGTGAAATTACTGATATACCTCTGGGAGAACTAGCTATAATTTTTATTTCACCCTCATAATCGGGATCAATTACCCCAGGACTTATCATAAGTCCTTTTAGTGTAGAAGAACTGCGTCCCAATAATAAGCCTACTGTTCCCTGGGGAAGAGGTCCTTTTACTCCTGTGGGAATGATTTGAACCCCCATCTCTGGAGTTAGTACTGCTCTGGCAGAGGCGCAGATGTCCAACCCTGCACTCCCTCTAGTTTGTCTGATGAGGGATTTAATGGATAACGCGTCCTGGGCACTACCTTGATGGTGCTGCTGGGTTCCTCCATTGCCCCATATATTTGTGGTTTTGGGCCCCAGGGCATTGGGCCCTCTAGTCCGTTTTTTGGCAATGGAGCCTGATACCTTTCTCCACGATATTGTGGGTAAACACTTGGTCCTTGTCCATTTTTTGATAACGGAATACCCTCTATGGTGGTTTGAGAACGGCATTCATTAGCCCAATGTTTCCCTCTATGGCATCGTGGGCAAATACCCGGTATTCTATTCCTTTGATACCCAGCTTTGTTAAACCCTCCTCTTATGGGGCAACTCCTTTTAAAATGTCCTGTTTGATTACAATTATAGCATGTTTTTGGCCTGGCATCTAAAGCCTGTTGTACTGCTGCTAAGACTTGCCCTTGTTCATTAATGTCTCTACATAATTTAATATATGTGTTTAAATCTTCATGTCTCCATGGTCTAATGACCTCTCTGCAGCAATGATTTGCTTGGTCATAAGCCAGTTGTTTTATAAATGGCATTGCCTGTTCTGTATTACCAAATATTCTAGAGGCTGTCTGGATAAGTCTATCTACAAATTCAGCGTAAGGTTCATTAGTTCCTTGTATTACCTTAGATAATTGACCTTGTAAATCTCCATGCCCCTGTAAAGTTTTCCATGCCCTAACTGCATCTACAGCAATTTGTGCGTATACGCCAGGGTCATATTCAATTTGCTGTCTTTGACTCTCATAAGGTCCCTTTCCCAATAGCATATCTATATTTCTTTGAGGGTAACCGGCTTCTGCATTTTGCCTAGCTGTCTCCATGCAAAATTCCTCATTGGCAACCTTCCATAACAAATATTGTCCTCCATTTAGCACAGATCGACACATGTTAGCCCAATCTGCTGGGGTCATGTCCAAGTTGGTAACAGATTCGACCATGCTTATCATGAAGGGTGCTTGGGGACCATAGGTTGTTACAGCCTCCTTTAATTGCTTTACTGTTTTGAAATCTAAAGCATGGTGAATTCGTTGCCCTCCTGCCTGCTCAAGTACAGGGCATGCTAATCTTTGGGGTTCTGTCTCAGAATTCCGTCCATCAACTACGGGAGTTGAGGGCCGCTCAGCGGTAGATGGAGCTGTTGGTTGAATTACACCCTCTGGTGATAGAACGGAGTTAGTAGCAACCTCCTGTTGTAATTCTCCACCTGATGGCTGTTTTTCCTCTAAGCTTTCTTTCTTTAAATTTTCTTCTGTCTGACTAGCTTGAGAGACCTTCTCTTTTGCTTGACCTAGCGTTTTTTCTACCATAGTTTGGACCTCTAACAATTTACTTAACAGTTTTTCGGTTTGTTTTTTACTAGATACTAATCTACTATAAAGGTAATGTAACCCAATAAGATAGGATAAAACAAAGGCCCCCGAAACCCCCTAACCCCCCCCGGACCTCCCCCGGAATTCCCTCCTACTATCCTTCCCCAACCAATGGGAACTCTCCAGGAGTCCCGTAACATGAGTCCCGTAGCAGGCCAAGGTGAACAGCAGGAGTCCAATTTCCATATGAATGTAAATCTTAACATAATCATATCATCTCAGTCGCTTTACAACCAAAGGTGCCATGCATCATATTATTTGCTTGTGGCTCCTAGCAGGAAATAACAATTCTAAATATATATGCACCCAACATCACAGCACCCAATTATATCAAGCAAGTATTAATATAACTTAAGGGAGATATATACTTCAATACAATAATTGAGGCATTAACACCCTGCTTTTAGCAATGTACAGATCATTTAAACAGAAAATCAACAAAGAAACGTCAGAGTTAAATTGTACTCTAGACCAAATGGATTTAACAATAATCTATAAAACATTATATCTAACAGCAGCTGAATACACATTTTTCTCGTCAGCATATGGAACATTCTCTGGTATAGATAATATGAAAGTCTAGAAAATAAGTCTCAACAAAAAAAAAATTGAAATCATATTGATCCTATTTTCTGACCACAATGCAATAAAGCTAGCAATCAACAAAAGAAAAACTTTTGAAATTATAGAAATACATGGAAATTAAACATTTTACATTTGAGCAACCAATGAATCAAGGAAGAAATCAGGACATTTCTTGAAACAAATAGAAATGGAGACACAACACATCCAAACCTATGAGATAAAGTAAAAGCAGTACTAACAGGGGAAGTTGATGGCAAACAATGCCTACATCAAAAACAGTAGAAAGATCTTAGATAAACAACCCATCACTGCAACTCAAGGAACTAGACAAACAAGAACTAGATCCAAAATTAGTAGAAGAAAAGAAACAATAAAGATCAGAGCAGAAATAAATGAAACAGAGACAAAAGAAAACAAAAACAACAAGAAAGGTCAAGGAGGCAAAAGAGGCTGTTCTTTAAAAATATAAGCAAAATAGACAAACCCTTCCCTTGACTAAGAAAATAGAAGACTTAAAATCAGACAAGAAAAGGAAAACATTACAACTGACACCACAGAAATGCAAAAGATCATTAGAGATTCTTACGAACAACTATTTGCTAAGGACAAATTCCCCAACACATATACTTTACTAAGACTGAATCATGAATAAACAGAAAACCTGAGCACACCAATAACAAGAAAGAGGATTGCATCAGAAACCAAAACCAAAACCTAAAAAACCTCCCATCAAAGAAAAGTCCAGAACCAAATGGCTTCATTGCTGAATTCTACCAAACATTTAAGAACAACTAATATCAAATCCCCTTGTTACTCACAAGATAGAAAAAAAAAGAAATCCTTGCAAACACATCCTATAAAGCCAACATTATCCTGATACCAAAACCAGAAAAGGACACACATATACAAAACCTACAGACCAATATCCTTGAAGAACATGGTTACAAAATCTTCAACAAAATACTAGCAAATCAAATCATATAGCACATCAAAAAGGTTATTTACCATGATCAAGTGGTATTCATCCCAGAGATGCAAGAATAGTTTAATATGTGCAAATGAATAAACATGATATACCATAGCTGGGGTTCAGTGGCAGAGCACATGCATAGCACTGGGTTCGATCCTTAGCACTGCATAAAAATAAACAAAAAAAAAGCATAATTCATTCTGCTGTCATATATAAGAAATTATAATTTTAAAATGAGGGGCTAGGGTTGTGGCTCAGGAGCAGAGCACTGCCTAGCATGAGTGAGGCCCTGGGTTTGACCCCCAACATCACATAAAAATAAATAAATAAAGATATTGTGTCCAACTACAACTAAAAAATATTTAAAAATGAGAAAATAACAACAAAAAGGAATGATATACCATATCAACATAATGAATCTCAGAAACCATATGGTTCTCTCAATGCAGGAAAAGGCATTCAATAAAATTCAATCTCCTTCATAATAAAAATACTGAACAAATTAGGGTTATAAGGAATGTACTTGACATAATAAAGGCCATTTATAAATAACTGGTAGCATTATACTCAATGGTGGAAAGCTAAAAGCTTTACATCTAAGATATGGAACAAGGCAGGAATGCCCACTTTCATAACTTTTATTCAACATAGTATGTGCCAGAGAAATTAGGCAAGAAAAATACAAGTCATCTGAATTGAAAAAGAAGAAGTCAAAGTGTGATTGTTTATAGATGATGTAATCTTATATTTAGAGAAGCCCAAAACTCTACTAAAAAAAAACCTGTTAGAACTAATAAATGAGTTCAGCAAAGTTGCAGGATACAAAATCAACATCTAAAAATCTATTGCTATATACCAATAATTAATTACCTGAAATAGAAACAAAGAAGCAATCCATTTAGAATGACTACAACAACCACCACCAAGGAAGTACTTAGTTATAAATTAAATAAAAGAAGTGAAAGATTTCTGCAATGAAAATTATAAAACATTGATGAAAGAAGTTAAAGAGGACACAAAATGTGGAAAGACATCTCGTGTTAATGGATGAGAAGAATCAATATTATTAAAATGTCCATAACACCCAAAATGATTTACATAATCAGTTTCAATCTCTATCAAAGCACTAATGGCATTCCTCATAGAACTAGAAAAAATAATTCTAAAATTATATTGAATCACAAACCCCCCAAATAGCCAGTCATTTTGAGCAAAAAGATTGCAGCAGGAAGCATTATGCTACCTGATTTCAAAATGTATTCCAAAGCTGTAGTAATCAATATAGCATGATATTGACATTAAAACACATGAAACACAACAGAGAGCCTAGAAGTAAACCCATGCATTTACATACTCGTGATTTTTGAATAGATGGTGCTGGGAAAACTGGATATTCACATGAAGACAATGAAGCTATACTCTTGTCTCCCAGTCACAAAGTTCAACTCAAAATAGATTAAAGACTTAAATGTTATAACTGAAGCTTTGAAACCACTACAAGAAAACTGAGGGGAGCTGGGAGTGGTGGCATATACCTATAATTCCAGCAACTAGGGAGGGTGAGGCAGGAGGATCTTGAGTTCAAAGTCAGCCTCAGCTACTAGGCAACTCAGCCAGACCCTGTTTCTGAATAAAATATTAAAAAGGGCTGGGGATGTGGTTCAGTGGTTACATGCCCCCTAGGTTCAATCTTTGGTATTAAAAAAAATCTACAAGTAAATAATAGAAAGATCAGAAAGATCAGTAGAATAGAGGGAAGGGAAGTAGGGAAGGAGGTGGGAAGGGAAAGGGGAAGTACTGGGGTCTGAAATGGAGCAAAATATATTTCATGCTTTTATAATTATGTCAAAATGAATCCTAATGTTATGTATAACTAAAAAAAACTAATAAAACTTTAAAAAGAGGGGAAAAGTCAGGCACTGTGGCACATACCTATAATCCCAGTGGCTTGGGAGGCTGAAGCAGGAGGATCATAAGTTTCAAAGCCAGACTCAGCAACTTAGCAAACCCTAAGCAACTCATCAAAATAAAATATAAAAGGGTTGGGGTTATGGCTCAGTGATTAAGTGCCCCTGGGTTCCATCCTTGGTACTAAAAAAAGGAAGGGGGAGGGGGAATAATAAACATTCCTTTGGCAATAGTTTCTTCACATGACCACAATTAGCCACAAGGAAGTCTGGGGAATGTACTCTTCACCTAAGTGGCCATGTGCCCAGATAATAATCCTTGTACTTTGAATAAAGGGGAGAGTGGATATAAATGAAAAATGAACAGTCCTGAGCAAAAGGCTAGGTCATCACAAGTGTCCTCATTCATGTAAAGGAAAAAAATAACATCTTTAAAAATTGTTTATGTCTTAGAGTTTTCAGGAGAAAAGGATTAACCTCTTTGTCTTCTGACCATAAACACCCCTAGACAGCCACTAAAACAGGATTGACACTCAGCAGATCTGTCCCAATAAGGCTGTTTCAGTTGTTAAATTCTTGGAATCCTTTCACACTGCTGGTAAGTAGATACTGCTCTAAGACCTCTCACCTGTTAGTTGATCCATCCCTCACCTCATTCTGCTCTATACTTCCCTTGATCCAGCATCTAAAGAGTTAAGACCTGGCCCAGCGATTGGCTTTGAAACCTGGCTCCAGAGCTAAGCCATTGTCTATTCGAATTGATTACTACAGGTCAGTACAGGTGGTAACTCATTTTGACTATCACTCCTAATGGAAGGATGCTCCAGCAGGAGGTCAACTTGAGATTTTTCAGTTGCTTGATTACACACACCTTACCTAGTGTTAGCAAACAGCTCACAAACCTGGCTGACACTGCGTCTGTTTTGGTTTTTCTATCCCTAAAATGTGACAGTTTCTTTATGTAATTAAGACAGGATGTTGACAAGGAAAGGAAATAGTGATATTACTAACCAGATACAAATGTATAACAGTAAGGAATTTCATCATGACTCTAGTCAAAGAGAAAATTTAAGAGAGACTATTCCATAAAGGGAACAAAAGGAACCATTAAATGAGGTTTAAAACGACACGGTGTGGATTAGGGCTGGCAAAAAGAAGAGGCCGTGTCCTACAAGAAAATGTAATGAAAACAAGAGCAAAGCTAGATGGAGTCTCTAGGTAGCAATACTAGCATCTTAAAAGGCAGAATTATAAATGAGTGCCTTCCCTCATCCAGGCAGAGAGGCCTGATGACTGGCCTCCTCTCTGTTATTTCCCAGGGGAACACCAAACATACAGTATGTGTGGAGACTCAAAATAATGTCATAATGCTAATCACACCCAATGCACACTTTGCCCCATAAATATTCAGTCTGCCTTTGTGTTCCCAAGGAAGCACAGCAAGAAAACGAGGCTCAGACAAGTGAGTTTCTTAATCTTTCCAAGCCTTGACAATTTTCATTTGTAAAACAAGATAACTCAACCTGCCTTTCATGATGGTTGTGAGGTTTAAAATGAGAAAATTCACAAATGTATCCTGTGGCCCTGGTAAATGGTAGATGCTCAGAAATTTTCAGTTTCTTCCTTGTAAGTTACTGGACATTTGTATGTCACTGGTTACTATCAAGAATAAGAATTTAAGCTCAGCACAGACCTTCTACCTAATTTCTCATACTCAATCTTTCTAAAAAAGAAGTCTTAATATTATTAAAGTGTCTATTCTATAAAATTCAACTCCAGATCATTCTACTCTGCCTGTCATCTCTGCTCCTTCCTCGCGACTGCAGTACTCTGTTGTAGATAACCATATTAGCATGCTCATTGGTGCTGTATGATCTACAGGCCCAACTGAATTCTTTCTTTTTTTGTAGTTGTAGATGGACAGAATGTCTTTATTTTATTTATTTTTATGTGATGCTAAGGATCGAATCCAGTGCCTCACATGTGCTAGGCAAGTGCTCTGACACTGAACTACAGCCCCAGCCTCCAACTGAATTCTTTTTTTTTTATTGGTTGTTCAAAACATTACAAAGCTCTTGACATATCATATTTCATACATTAGATTCAAGTCCAACTGAATTCTTAACATGAAACCACCCTTTAATGGGTCCAGTTTTCCCAGCAGTCTTTCATTTTCCACACCCTTTTAACCATTGCTAGTCTCAGCCTCACTGTCCTCCTTTCTCCATCACAAAGCATCTGGTTTCCTACTCACTAAGAAAACAGATTAAGCACTGCCTATGAGTTTATCTGTACCCCTCCTTTAACGCTTTATCTTTTGATTTGATAGGAAAGGAATCCTGCTATTTGCTAAGACTTAATCATACTACCTGTACATGAATAAATCCAATCCCATCCCATTCTCTTTTTGGTGACTTCAGACTTTCTCTCTCCTTCCCTCTATGTCTATATCATCTATATCCATATCTATATCTACATATTAGCTCCTTCTCATTAGAATTTTAAGCAGATTCAAATGTGTACTATCTTTTTAAAAAACTCCACAATTGATACTTTGTTCCACTGTAGCCTCTGCCTTTTCTTTTACAGATATGCTCCCTGAAAGAAGCTCCTATTCATTCCTTAGCCATTTAGTCTTCTATGTCTAACATTCCAATTTCCAATATAAGATGCTAGTATTGCTACCTAGAGACTCCATTTAGCTTTGCTCTTGTTTTCCTTGTGTTAGATCCAAAAGATATTTTTTTTATTTTGTTCATTGATTTATTTATTCTTTTGCTGCACTGTGATAAAAAAAGGAATAGAAAAGTAGGGACTAGGGTGAGGGTAATGTAGCTCAATGGTATCAGCACTGCAAAAAAATAAAGATAAGTTAAAAAGAAGGTGCTATTATTGTCTTCATTTTATGGATGAGGAAAATGAGGTTTATCAAGGGTAAGAAATTTACCCAGACCTAGTAGGTATCCAAGATTATATAGCTACCAAGTGGCAGAGCTAGGACTGGAACCTGAATCTATCTCCTGTTCTTCTTATACCTCATAGATTATTATTCCTAGAAGGATTTGTGAAATTTTTCCTATACCATTTGCTACCCACTGGGATGGAGAGTGACACAAGATTAGACCAGTTATCATAAATAAATAAGATGTCCTAAATAAATAAATGTGGGTGTCATATTTTTGTACTATGTAGTATATGTTATTAATCATACAAAAGAGGAAATAGACATCTTTAGTATTTTTTTAGTTTAAAAAAAAATTTATTACTTCTAATCAGTTATACATGACAGCAGAAAGCTCTTTGATTCACTGTACATAAATGGAGTAGAATTTTTCACTTCTGTGGTTGTACTCAAAGTAGAGTCACACCATTTATGCAATCATACATGTACCTAGGATAATGATGTCCATCTCATTTCACCATCTTTCCTACTTGCATTTCCCCTGCCCCCTCCCCTTCACTGCATCCAAACTTCCTCCACTCATCCCATGTCCCCCCATTATGGGTTAACATCCACTTATCAGAGAAAACATTTGGCTCCTGGTTTTCTGGGATTGGCTTATTTCACTTAGTATGGTATTTTCTAACTCCATCTGTTTGCTTGTGAATGCCTTAATTCTATTCTCTTTTAATGCTGAGTAATATTTTATTGTGTATATATACCACAGTTTCTTTATTCATTCACCTGTTGAAGGGTATCAAGGTTGGTTCCACAGTTTAGCTATTTGAATTGTGCTGTTATAAACATTGAAGTGGCTGCATCACTGTAGTATGCTGTTTTTAAGCCCTTTGGGTATAGACCAAGGAGTGAAATAGCTGGGTCAAATGGTGGTTCCATTCCAAGTTTTCTAAGGAATCTCCATACTGATTTCCAGATTGGTTGCACCAACCAGCAATGTATGAGTGTGCCTTTTCCCCCACATCCTCGCCAACATTTATTGGTGTTTGCATTCTTGACAACTGTCATTCTGACTGGAGTGAAATTAAATCTTAGATTATTTTTTATTTGCATTTCTGTAATTTCTAGAGACGTTGAACATTTTTTCATATATTAATCAATTGTACATTGTCTTCTAGGAAGTGTCTGTTCATCTCCTTAGCCCATTTATTGAATGGGTTGTTTGATTTTTTTGGTGTTAAGTTTTTGGGTTCTTTATATATCCTGGAGATTAGTGCTGTGACATGTGTGTGACAAAAATTTGCTCCCAAAATATTTCACCTCATTGTTTCTTTTGCTGAGAAGAAGCTTTTTGTTTGAATCCATCCCATTTATTGATTCTTGATTTTATTTCTTGTGCTTTAGGAGTCTTGTTAAAGAAGTTGGGGCCTAACCCAACATGATGGAGATTTGGGCCTACTTTTTCTTCTAATAGGCGCAAGGTCTCTGGTCTAATTCCCAGGTTCTTGATCCACTTTGAGTTGAGTTTTGTGCATGGTGAGGCATAAGGATTTAGTTTCATTTTGCTGCACATGGATTTCCAGTTTTTCCAGCACCATTTGTTGAAGAGGCTACCTTTTCCCCAGTGTATTTTTTTGGTGCCTTTGTCTAGTATGAGATAATTGTATTTATGTGGGTTGTCTCTGTGTCTTCTATTCTGTACCATTGGCGTATATGTCTATTTTGATGCCAATACCATGCCATTTTGTTACTATACCTTTGTAGTATAGTTTAAGGTCTGGTATGGTGATGCCTCCTGCTTCTCTCTTCTTGCTAAGGATTACCTTGGATATTCTGGGTTTCTTATTTTTTCGAATGCATTTCATGATTGGCTTTTCTAGTTCTATGAAGAATGTTGTTGGGATTTTAATTGCAATCACATTGAATCAATATAGTGCTTTGGGTAGTATGGCCATTTAAAATTTTTGTTTTAGTTGTAGATGGACATAATATATTTATTTACTTATTTTTATGTGGTGCTGAGGATCAAACCCAGTGCCTCACATGTGCGAGGCAGGCGCTCTACCACTGAGCTACAGCACCAGCCCAGTAGGGCCATTTTGACAATATTAATTCTGCCTATCCAAGAGCATGGGAGATCTTTCCATCTTTTAAGGTCTTCTTCAATTTCTTTCTTTAGTGTTCTGTAATTTCATTGTAGAGGTCCTTTACCACTTTTGTTAAATTGATTCTCAAGTATTTTATTTATTTTTTTTGAGGCTATTGTGAATGGGTTAGTTTTTCTAATGTCTCTTCCAGAGGATTCATTACTGATGTATAGAAATGCATTTGACCTATGAATATTGATTTTATATCCTGCTACTTTGCTGAATTCATTTATTAATTCTATAAGTTTTCTGGTGGAATTTTTTGGATCCTCTAAGTATAGAATCATGTCATCTTCAAATAATGATAATTTGAGTTTTTCTTTTCCTATTCATATTCCCTTAATTTCTTTTGTCTGTCTAATTGCTCTGGATAGAGTTTCCAGGACTGTGTTGGATAGAAGTGGTAAAAAAAGGGCAACCCTGTCTTGTTTCAGTTTTTAGAGGGAATGCTTTCAATTTTTCTCCATTTAGAATGATGTTGGCCTTGGACTTAGCATAGATGGCTTTTACAATGTTGAGAAATATTCCCACTGTCCCTAGTTTTTTCTAGTATTTTGAACTTGAAAGGGTGCTGCATTTTATCAAATGCTATCTCTGCTTCAATTGATATAATCATATGATTCATATCTTTAATGTGATATGATGTGATTAATTATGTTTATTGATGTGATGAACTATGTTTATTGATTTCTGTATGTTGAACCAACCTTTCATCCCTGGAATGAACCTCACATGACCATGGTGCACTACTTTTTTCATATGTTTTTGTATGCTATTTGCCAAAAATTTATTGAGAATTTTTGCATCTATGTTCATCAGGGATATTGGTCTGAAATTTTCTTTCCTTGATGTGTTGTTGTCTGGTTTTGGTATCATGATGATATTAGCCTCATAGAATGAGTTTGGAAGGGTTCCTTTCTTTTCTAATACATGGAATAAATTTCAGCAGTATTGGTGTTGATTCTTCTTTGTATGTCTTATAGAACTCGACTGAGAATCCATCTGGTCCTAGGCTTTTCTTTGTTGGTAGGCTTTTGATGATGTCTTCTATTTCCTTGGTTGAAATTGATCTATTTAAATTGTGTATCTCCTCTTGATTCAGTTTGGGTAGATCATATGCCTCTAGAAATTTGCTGGTGTCTTTGAGGTTTTCTATTTTATTGGAATATAAATTTTCAAAATAGTTTCTAATTGTCTTCTGTATTTCAATAGTGTCTATCATGATATTTCCTTTTCATCACAAATTTTAGTAGTTTGACTTTTCTGTTTCCTTCTTTTCATTGGGGTGGCTAACGGATTGTCAATTTTATTTATTTTTTCAAAGAACCAGCTTTTTGTTTTGTCAATTTTTTGAATTGTTATTTTGTTTCAGTTTCATTGATTTTCAGCCTTGATTTTATTATTTCCTGTCTTCTACCACTTTTGGTGTGATTTGTTCTTCTTTTTCTAGGGTTTTGAGATGTAATGTCAGGTTGTTTATTTGTTGACATTTTATTCTTTGAATGAATGAGCTCAATGCAATAAACTTTCCCCTTAGCATTGCCTTCATAGTGTCCCAGAGATTTTGGTACATTGTATTAGAGTTGTCATTTACCTCCAAGAATTTTTTTTAATCTCTGTCCTAAGGTCTTCTGTTATCCATGCATAATTCAATAGCATATCATTTATTCTTCAGGTGTTGGAGTAGCTTCTATTTTTTAATTTTATCATTGATTTCTAATTTCATTCCATTATGGTCTGATAGAATGCAGGGTAGTATCTCTATTTTTTTTGGTACTTGCTAAGACTTGCTTTGTGGCATGACATATGGTCTATGTTGGAGAAGGATCCATGTGCTGCTGAGAAAAAATGTATTAGCTTGTTGATGGACAGAGTATTTTATATATGTGTGTTAAATCTAAATTATTGATTGTTTTATTGAGTTCTATAGTTTCTTTGTTTAGTTTTTGTTTGGAGGATCTATCCAGTGGCAAAAGAGGTGTGTTAAAATCACCCAATATTATTATGTTGTGGTCCATTTGATTCTTGTAGTTGGGAAAGGTTTGTTTGATATTCATAGATGATCCATTCTCAAGGTAGTGAATTTGAATGGATGAGTTGAAAGACTTGGCTTTACTGCTATAATGATCCTATCTTTGATTTTTACTCAGTTTTAAAAACATTGTTGCATTATTATTTAATCTAATTGTATAAGAAATCAAAATTGCAACTCATTCCAATTTTTAAGAAGAAGGTCATGCATGCCTCCACAATCAGTTCTACACTGTTATGTTTGAACCATACTGTTAATTTTACATTATGATGGGGAAGTCTGAAATTTACATATAAAGCTTCAAATTACAAACTGGAAGCAGTTTTTAAAACTCTTTGGAAAGTGTTCATATTAAAGATAAAGCCATTTTTAAATTGTTTTCTTTCTCTCTTTTTTTTTTGCTTTTTATTATTACTCCATTGTGTATACATATGAAATTTTAAAAAATCCATTCATCTGTTGAGGGACACCTGGGCTGGTTCCATAATTTGACTATTGTGAATTTTGCTGCTATAAACACTGATGTGGCTGCATCCTTATAGTTTGCTGAATTTAGATTTTTTGGATATATACTGAGGAGTAGGATAACTGGGTCATCTGGTGTTTCCATTCCTAGTCTTTTAAGGAATCTCCATACTGCTTACCAGAGTGGTTGCACCAACTTGCAGTCTCACCAGCAATGTTTGAGTGTACCTTTATCCCCACATCCTTGCCAACATTTATTGTTACTTGTATTCTTGATAATTACCATTCTGACTGGAGTGAGATGAAATCTTAGTATAGTTTTGATTTGCATTTCCCTGATTGATGGAGATGTTGAATTCTTTTATATATTTATTGGCCATTTGTATTTCTTATTTTTTTCGGAAGTGTCTATTTAGTTCTTTTGCCCATTTATTGTGTTATTTGTTTTTTTGATGTGAATTTTTGGAGTTCTTTATATATTCTGTGTATTAATCCCCTATCTGAGGATTAGGTGACAAAGATTTTCTCCCACTCTGTGGACTTTCTCTTCATGCTCATGTTTCCTTTCCTGGGCAGAAGCTTTAATTTGATACCATCCCACTTATTTATTTTTAATTTTATTTCTTATGCTTTAGGAATGTTCTTAAAGAAGTTTGTGCCTATGCCAATACTTTGGAGTGTTGGGCCTACATTTTCTTCTAGTAGTTCCAGAGTTTCTGGTCTAATTCTTAGGTCTTTTATCCACTTTAAGTTGACTTTTCTGCAGGGTGAGTGATAGGGATCAAGTTATATTCCTCTACAAATGGATATCCAGTATTCTCAGCATCATTTGTTATTAAAAAGGCTATCTTTTCTTCAATTTATGTTTTTGCCACTTTTGTCAAGTGTCAAATGACTGTATCTATGTGGATTGGTCTCTGTGTCTTCCATTCTATTCCATTCGTCTTCATGTTTGTTTTGGTGCCAATATTATGCTGTAAAATTCATTTTAATGGTAACTTATTTTAAGTTACAATACACCAGGTTGCTGCTAAACTTTAAAAAGTTAGTCACTAAATATATGGACCTTGGGGCTGAGGCTGTGGCTCAGTGGTAGAGTGCTTACCTAGCATGTGGGAGGCACTGGGTTCGATTCTCAGCACCACATATAAATAAATGAATAAAATAAAGGCCCATACATATAAAAATATTTTTAAAAATAAATATATGGACCTTGAACTGGCTTCAATTCCTAAAAAATAGATATCTACTAATAATCACTTAGGGAATCATAATTCCCTTCACTTCAAAAGACTAATCCATAGTTCGTTGTGTTTCCTGTAAAGTAAGAACTGGATAACCAATAGCTTTCTATGGGTTATGAACAATGATAACAGTGGGTTCAACTGACTATTCTACAACTATGCTAATATTTTATTAACTCAAAAGCACTTTACAAGAATATACAAGTATAGCTTCCAAATAGGAATGTTATACCTACACTTGGTACCAAGCTCATAAATTCAAGTATGCAAGGAAAAACAGGCTTTTAAGCTAAACAATAATTTGTAACCAAAACTTTAATCTCAAGTATTCTTATAAAATATACTATAGTATTCACTTTCAAAACACATGTATTAAAATTGGAATAATATAGAGAAGATTAGCCTGGCTCCTAAAATAAATACATACATACATACATACATACATACATACATACAAATGATATCAAGAAAAAGAATCTTGCACAGTAACTCAAAAGTTCATCTCTACAATGTACCCTTAATGTAGCAGGATATTGGTATTGCAAAATCTCAAATTTACAAATAAAGAATGTTACATATAGTTATGTATTTACATATAGCAATCATATAAATAATTTATAACGAAAGGAAAATTAAACTTTCCTGAAACTTAACATATTCTATACTAACTAAGTAACCTCTGCCTAGGTTGCTACTAAACTTTAAAAAGTTAGTCACTAAATATATGGACCTTGGGGCTGAGGCTGTGGCTCAGTGGTAGAGTGCTTACCACTGAGTTAAACTTTTTTTCAAAAATGTGTAAAGACTAGTTAAATTTTTTTCAAAAATGTGTAATATAGTTTAATTGTGCAGCTTTTATCTTTACTTGCTGCTTTTAAAGACGGTTCTTCTATAGCCACCTATATCAGTTACAAAGAAAAGTAAATCTGAGTTCAATTTTTGCCACTTTTGTTTTTATGATATTAAAATATCACACTTTTGCTTGGCAGAAATTTGAGGTTTGTTTTCAGTCTGTGCAAGACTAAAGTTCAAAGCAAATTAAATTTGCTCAAGGGAACATTGTAAAGTAACAATTCTTGGTGTTATATGCCTCAGATGATCCATTTCACACCTCACAGAATTACATCTTTATTATGAGTATCACTGTTGCAAGAGTCAAATGAATTTGAAGAGCTTAAACATCTTAAAAATGCACCAAGCTTATGAAGTCTCAAACAAAACTTGAAATATGTGTAATACTCCTGTCAAATGAAGTTCTTTCCTGTACACCACTTCTCTTGCAAACTGGGTTTAATTTCATTTCATTTCACCTACATCATCTATAAGACTTAGAGGATAGTGAGGCTGGCAGTTTCTCTCCAGAGACAGTAATCTTGCTCTTCTCCCATCTTTAGAAAGGGACATGTTCCAGCTGCAAGTGGAGCTTCTCCTTGGAGATCTGCAGCAAGGCAGAGGATTCCTTCTATGATTATCATCTCCTGATGACCCTGAGAGGCAGGTGGGACATGATTTCAATTTTTTTCTTCAGTATTTGATAGTTCCACTCTTATGCAATAGGTACATAGTGCCTTTTCATGTAGCTGTTTCACTGCATCGACTGCACCTCAGGGCTCTTCAAATTCAACAAAAGCAAAGCCAGCAGGGTTTGTAGCAACCCACACACTTTTGAGTAGTCCAAAGTAGCCAAATACCTGTTATGATTCAGTCTTATTGCCATTGTTTCCAAGATTACCTATATAAACCTTATAGTATAATGGACAGCAAAAATGATGCATATTGAAATCTGGGGTTAGAAGTGTGGAGACTGAAATCCACTCCCTCAAATGGGTCTTTCTGCTTCTTCCTACTTGGCTCCCCCAGGTGCTCTCACCTAGTATTAAAGAAAGGACCTGCTTTAAACCACCTTTATGGCCATAGAAAATTTGCCAGCATCTCAGAAGTTGTGTTTTCAATGGATATTCTAGTTCTTGTACAGATTACATAATTATGATGAGGACAGATTATGATTTCAAAGCCCATATGTAAATTCATTAATTTTGTTAACTTTTAAATATTATATAAGCATAAGATTGTTTTTAAAGGTCCACTGAGTCTGAAAATGTTGATCCATTCTGATATTTTTTTAAAGTTCTTAATCTACCTTTTATATAATGATGCCCTCTGCTGTTCTTTTTTATTATCTACTTCAGATCAAATGGTTCATATCATCATTCTGTTTCAGACTATTTGAGTTGGAATGATACTTGAATATCAACTACTCTAATTTAAAAGATGAGAACAAAAAAGGGCATATATAATAGCAAATTGCTATCA
Source organism: Spermophilus citellus (assembly GCF_964194105.1). Classification (NCBI taxonomy): domain Eukaryota; kingdom Metazoa; phylum Chordata; class Mammalia; order Rodentia; family Sciuridae; genus Spermophilus; species Spermophilus citellus. The sequence goes on along the minus strand of NC_138190.1, from coordinate 109,473,807 downwards.
GTCAAACCAGGACCAGTCCTCAGCCTTCTTAACTCCAAGTTCAGAGTTTTTTAATGAGGATGCTGATATAGAAGCATAAAAATACTATTGGGTTTGACTTAAATGTCCAAACAGACTTTATAATCCTGACCAGCACTTGCTTTTCCTCCTAAATTCATTACCCCTGTTTAAAGAGTTATTAGTGGCATTCATCTAGTTATTCAATATAGAAACCCCTGAATCATTTTTAATTCTGTCTTCTCCTATATTCATCAAATATATTTTGTTATGTGGTCTCATGTATTCCACCTTCTAAGCCTTTCACCCTCTTCTCCATGTAGACTGTCCTCATTAAGCCATCATCTTTTTAGCTTCCTAAATGTGTTAACATCCTTTGGGTTCATTCAAATTTCCTTCCTTTACTCAATAAATTCTTGCTTAAAATCCTTACAATATTCCAGGCAATATGCTAGATATGAAGAATTTAAAGATGAAGCAGACCTTGTCTGAGCTCTCAAGGAACTCAAAATCTATTAGAAAGAAATATGTAAATAAATATGAAATTATGATTTCCCCAAAATATAAAAAAAAACAACTTGTTGATGATACAAAATTGCATTTATTCTCTCTGCAATAAGGGGTAGCACTACCTCAACAGACTTAGTAGTATCTACAAATAAAAAGGGCAAATAGGAATATCCAGGCAATTTTGAAGTCTAGTCAAAGGCACATCTATTAATGGGAAGGGGGATTGTTATAGTTAAGTGAAGATCTAATATAATAGTTTCAGTTTGGAGGATCCAGCATGTAAGGATTTAAATATAAATGGATACAATGCTTTTATTTTATTTTTATATGGTATTGAGGATCAAACCCAGTGCCTCACGCGTGCTAGGTGAGCACCCTACCACTAAGCCACAGCCTCAGCCTAGCATGTAAGGATTTTGATAAGGGCTTGTTTGAATGTAAACTATTGGCTGATGAGTGGAGGATTCTTTTTGTAAGTTCCCAAAATTTATAACAAAGTTCATTTGCAACTTTAATCTTTCTAGGTAAGTTTCCAGGTATTATAGAACTATGTTGTTAAAGACGGTAGAAGAGTAAAGTCATGTTGATGTAGATAGTAACCTGTGTGGTGGTAGATGGTTTCAGTTCTTGTAACTAAGTATAGTAAGACATTATAGACACATGTATGGAGTACTGTGGGAGCATGGAAGAGGGCATAGTTAATGATCCCTTAAGCCAGAGTAGGGAAGAATCCTGAAAGAATCTGTAGACTTGAACTTTTTAAAAAATTAATTAATTAATTAATTAATTATTTTTTTAGGTGTAGATGGACACAACACAATGCCTTTATTTTTATGTGTGCTGAGGATCCATCCTGGGTCCCGCCCATGCTAAGAAAGCACTCTACTGCTGAGCCACAATCCCAGCCCCACTTGAACTGTTTTTAAAAATCTGAATAATATTCCATTTATGGATGTATCATGTTTTATTTATACATTCATCAGCTGATATACATTTGGGTTGTTTCCACTATTGGCTATTATGAATAATGTTTCTATGAACATTCATGTACACATTTTTGTGAACACAGGCTTCATTTTTCTTAGATATATATTTCAGAGTGAAATTTCTGGGTCATATGGTAATTCTATGTATAACTATTTTAGTAAATGCCAAGCTATTTTTCAAAGAGATTGAATCACTTTGTTTCTACCAGCAATGTGTGAAAGTTAAATATTCTCCACATTTTTGTCAATGTTTTTTGTTTCTGGTTTTAAATTTTTTTTTTATTAGAGCCATCCTAGGGATGTGAAATGGTCCCTCTCTCTCTCTCTCTCTCTCTCTCTCTCTCTCTCTCTCTCTCTCTCTCTCACCAGGGATTGAAATAAGTTGCTGAGGCTGGCTTTGAACTTGTGATCCTCTTCCTCAGCCTCCTGAGCAGCTGGGATTGCAGGTGTGTGACACCAGGCCCAGTAATATCTAACTTAGATTTTGATTTGCATCTCCCTAATGATTAGTGTTATGAATATCTTTTCAGCTACTTATCAGCCATTTGTGTAACTGTGTAGAAACTCTTTTCTAATCCTGTGCTCCCTTTCATTGAATAATTTGCCTTTTTATTATTTGTATTTATTGGTTCTTTTTAGTTATATATGATAGTAGAATCCATTTTGATCAAATTATATAAACATGGAATATATCTTATTCTAATTAGGACCCCATTGTGCGTGGACATAATGGTGGGATTCATTAAGTATTTTCTTGCATGTACATAGGAAAGTTATGTCAGATTAATTCCACTGTCTTTATTTTTCCTATCCCCCTCCCTTCCTTCATTCTCCTTTGTCTAATCCACTGAACTTCTCTCCCCACCCCTTATTGAGGGTTAGCTTCCACATATCAGGAAAAATATTCAACCTTTGGTTTTTTGGGATTGCCTTATTTCACTTAGCATGATAGTCTCCAGATCCATCCATTTACTGGCAAATATCATAAAGTCATTCTTCTTTATGGATGAGTACTATTCCATTGTGTATATATACGACAACTTCTTTATCCATTTATCTGTTGAAGGGCACCTAGGTTGTTTCCATGACTTAGCTATTGTGAATTGAGCTACTATAAACATTGATGTGGCTGCATCACTGTGGTATGCTGACTTAAAATCCTTTGAATATATGCCGAGGAGTGGGATAACTGGGTCAAATGGTGGTAGCATTTCTAGTTTATCGAGGAATCTCCATACTGTTTTCCAGAGTGGTTTCACTAATTTGTAGTCCCACCAGCAATGTGTAAGTGTTCCTTTTCCAAGATTTATTGTTATTTGTATTCTTGATAGTTGCCATTCTGACTGGAGTGAGATGAAATCTCAGTGTAGTTGTAATTTGCATTTCTTTAATTGATGGAGATTTTGAACCTTTTTTATATATTAGTTGACTATTTGCATTTCTTCTTTTGAGAATGTCTGTCTAGTTCCCTTGCCCATTTATTGATTGTGTTATTTGATTTTTGATTTTAAGCCTTTTGAGTTCTTTGTATATCCTGGAAGTTAATGCTTTATTTGAGTTGCAGCTGGCAAAGATTTTCTCCCCTTGTGTAGGCTTGCCCTTGATTATTTCCTTTGCTGTGAAGAAGCTTTCTAGTTTGAGGCCATCCCATTTATTTGTCTTTTTATTGTTGAGTGGTAAAATCTCATCACTTTGGATGTAATTACCTTGCAGATGTACAATTTTTAAGTATTTCTCCCATTCCATGGCTTCCTTCCCTTTTTTACTTTAATGATGGTATCCTTTGGAGCACAAAAGTTTTTAATTTTTAAAATTGAGGTGAAAGTCACATAACAAAAAATTAACCTTGTTAAGTGAACAATTTAGTGGCATTTAGTAAATTTAAAATGATCTCTAACCATGATCTCTATCTAGTTCCAAAATATTTTCATCATCCCAGAAGGAAATTCCATACTCATTAAGCAATTATTCCCATTCCTTCATTCCTCCAGCCCCTAGCAACCACCATTTCATGTTCTGTCTCAATGGATTTGCCTATTCTGAATATTCCAAGTAAATGTAATCATGCAAGATGTAACCTTTTGTGTCTGGTTTCTTTCACTTACTAAAATGTTTTCAAGGCTGTTGCACATGTCTTCATATTTCATTCCTTTGGATAACTGAATAAATAGGGAAATGTGAGTCCTCTAACTTTGTTCTTTTTCAAGATTGTTTCAGCTACTTGAGGCCCCTCAAAGTTCCATACTAACTTCAACATCTGCTTTTCCATTTCTATGAAAAAGACAATGGACTTTTGATAGGGATTGCATTGAATCTATAGGTTGCTTTGGATAGTACTGTCATATTAACGATATTAAGCCCAATCTTTGAAAGCAGGATGTCTTTCTAATTTATTAGTTATTTTTTATCTTCTTCCAGCAATGATTTCAATTTTTAGTCTATAAGTCTTCCACCTCCTTGGTAAAGGTACTTAATTATTACTTATTATTTTGAGTGCTATAGTAAATGAAATTCTTTCCTTAACTTATTTTTGGGATTTTTTTTTATTGCCAATGCATAGAAACATGACTGATTTTTATTTGTAGATCTTTAACTCTGTAACTTTGCTGAATTTGTTTGTAAGTTCCAGGAGGTTTTTGTGGGTTCTATTGAATGTTCTATATATAGAATCATATCATCTTGCAAATAGAGATGGTTTTGTTTTTCCCTTTCCAATTTGAGTGACTTATTTATTTTTTGCTTAATTGACCTGACTAGAACTTCTAGTACAATGTTGAATTGCAGTAGCAAAAGTGAGCATCCTTGTCTTGCTCTTTGTTTTCAGGGAATATTTCCATTTTCTTTTTCATTTTTGAGTACAATATTGGCTATCAGTTTCTCATAAATATTCTTTATCATGCCAAAGGAGATCCCCTATATTATTAGTTTGTTGAAAATTTTTATCAAGAAAATGTGATTAAACTTTGCCAAATTGCTTTTCCTGCCTTAATGGAAATCATTAAATAGCTTTATTCCTCCTTATGTTAATCTGCTATATTAAATTGATTAATTTTCTTATGCTAAAACATCATTGCATTCTTGGGATAAATTTCACTTGCTTATGTTATACCTTTTAACATGCAATTGGATTTGTTTTGCTGGTATTTTGTTGAGAATATTTGTATCTATAGTCACATGGGATATTTATCTGTAGTTTTCTTGTGATACCTTTGTATAGCTTTGGTATCAGGGTAAAAGTGATCTCATAGAATGTTGTTTCCGGGCTGGGGAGGTGGCTCAAGCGGTAGCGCGCTCTCCTGGCATGCGTGCGGCCCGGGTTCGATCCTCAGCACCACATACAAACAAAGATGTTGTGTCTGCCAAAAACTAAAAATAAATAAATAAAAATTCTCTCTCTCTCTCTCTCTCTCTCTCTCTCTCCTCTCTCTTTAAAAAAAAAGAATGTTGTTTTCTTCTCTTCTATATTTTGGAAGAGCTTAAGAAAGATTGGTATTAATTCTTCTTTAAACATTTGGTAAAATTCACAAGTGAAGCCTTCTGTTCCTGGAATTTTCTTTGTTGGGAGTTTTAAAAAATATTATTAATGATTTGGCCTTTTAAATTATTATGTGTCTATGATTTTCTATTTTTTCTTGATTCACTTTTGGTAATTTGTATGTTTCTAGAAATTTGTCAGTTTTATCTGGGTATGTAATTTTTGAATACCAAACAAGTTTTGGTAGAGATCAAGTTTTCTTCTTTTTCTCGTGTTGCTTACTCTTTTATTATCATATCTAAGAAGACTTTGCCAAACTCAAGGTAGTGAGATTGACTGTCATGTTTTCCTTCAAGAATTTTATAGTTTTAGCTCATTTGTTTATGTCTATAATCCATTTAATCTGTTAAATGTTTGTATATGGTATGAGATAATGGTTGAATCTCATTGTTTATCCTTGCATCAAATTACCCAATTATGGGGCTGAGGATATAGTTCAGATGGTAGAGATCTTGCCTCACATGCATAAGGCCCTAGGTTCAATCCCCAGAACCACACACACACACACACACACACACACACACACACACAATTACCCAATTGTTTCTGGGTCATTTTAGAAACTATTATGATTTTAATGTCCATCAGTACACCAAACTTGGTATAGACTTAAGCATCAGGGCAGGGTTATTACAGGGAGAGTTTTAGTTTAGTGTCAGGTTGGAGGAGAGGGAAGTGCAGCTGTCTGGAAAAGGCCTTACTTGTTGGGCAATTAAGAACAAAGCAGGACATTTTTTTTCAGCTTTTTAAATAGCTTTTCTTTTTAGTTATACATGACAGTTGAATGTATTATACATACATATTATACATATAAGGAGTATAACTCATTCTAATTAGGATCCCATTCTTGTGGATGTACATGATGTTGAGTTACACTGGTTGTGTATTCATATATGAACATAGAAAAGTTATGTCTGATTCAGTCTACTGTCTTTTCTTGCCTTCATTCCCCTTTGTCTAACCTAGTGAACTTCTATACCCACCCTCTTATTGTGTATTAGCATCTGCATATCAGAGAGAACATTTGGCCTTTAGTTTTTGGGGATTGGCTATTTCAATTAGCATTATAGTCTCCATTCATTTATTGGCAAATGCCATAATTTCATTCTTCTTTATTCATTTATCTGTTGAAGGCCACCTAGGTTGGTTCCATAGCTTAGCTCTTGTGAATTGAACTTCTATAAACATTGCTGTGGTGATGTCACTATAATATGCTTATTTTAAGTACTTTGGGTTATGCAAAAGAGTGGTATAACTGGATGAAATGGTTGTTACATTCCAAGTTTTCTGAGGAATCTCCATACTGTTTTCCAGAGTGGTAAGGCAGGACATATTGACATGTCCCTTAGGCTTCAATCCTAAGCCAGAGGACAGAAAGCTGGTGCTTGTCTTCATTTAAGTATTTATAGTGCTCCATGTTCCTATCCAACTGCTTGAGGTTTATCTAACATGAGGTAACTGGGATGAGCTGATGTCTGGGCTGCTCGTAGTTCTAAGTGCATAACCTTTTCTCCTCTCATTCAATCCTTTTGGACTCTTCCCTTATGCTTTTCAAAGTGGCTACAAATAATGTGGGGGATCATCTAAGATTCTATAGTTGGTAGTGGTGGTGGAGATGGTGGTGGAGGCAGTAGTAGGAAGCAGTAGTAGTAGAGATAAGAAGAAGAGATGGGAAGAAATAAGGATGTGCTTGGCAGGACATGTGGAAGAAGAAATAGGGGAAATAGAAATGAACAAGAAGGGCATTCAAAAACTCAGCAGTAAGGCTTTAGCTTTTTAGCTTTTTCAGGGAGGAGTGATAGAACAGCACTTCAGGCATGCAACATCTGGCTATGACATCAGTCAAATTGGAGAAAAGTCAGAGGGGTAGGGAAGGTAAAAGAGAGCACTCAGAAACAGTAATAGAAGAAAAACAAAAAAATAAGAAACTTCTATTTCACTGTAGACAATATTCAAGAATTTTGAACATAGGTGGGGAACAGTTTCTTTCTTTCCTCCAGCAAACATTGCTTAATTCTCTTGGGGCTTAATCTCTACACTGTAGGCTTTTCTAGAAGACCCAAAACAACTCTAATAATATTAACTCAATATAGAAGCTGAGAAAAGTGTAATTTGTCCCTGTCCAGCTAACATGGGCAGTTTTTAAGGAACTGTGACTGGTTTGTGAAGAGCAATTGAAGAGGGTGAATTTCAGCTGCATTATTCAAACTTGACTCTGGGGGTCAGTATGGTAGAGTTGAAAGATCACAAGCATCATAGCCAGACATGAGTCCAAATCTTGATTCTGCCACTTTATTCCTTGTGTGCTTTTGGACAAGTTAGTTACCCTCTCTAAGACTTGACATTTCTCCCTCCAAAATGCTTATTATAAGTACCTCCTAGGGTTTTTGTGAGAATCAAATGAGAATGTCACCAAAATAGCCTGCACAATGTCTAAGTACTCAGTATGTCCCAATTCCTTCCCTCAGTCTCTGATCCCTCACTGCATTCTAGATACAAACTAAAGTTGTCTATTGTTTTTAAAGGTATTGATTTAATAATCTTACTTCCAATTTTTCTTAAAAGGAAACAACCCAGAGAACAAAATATTTTGTGATCAAGGATGATCACTGTGTCTCTTAATTATTTTAATATTAAAAATATTCTGAGCACCCTCCAAAAATATTCTTTTACTAAAAGAATAGTATTAACAAAAATGACATCTATGAATACTTTTAATAGTATAAGGACATGTTTACAATCTAGCATTAGAGAAATACAATTTATAAACAAACTTCTATGTACCACTATCTTTTTTTGAATATATGCATTTTTTGTCAATGAACCTTTTTTAAAAATTTATTTACATGTGGTGCTGAGAATCAAATCCAGTGCCTCACACATGCTAGGCAAGTGCTCTTCCAGTGAGCCACAGCCCCAGACCCATCTACACTATCTTATTTTAATTCTAATGAAAAATATATGTAGAAATAATACAGAAGTGAAATATATCAAAGTATTAATTATGGTTGTCTTTGGGTGGAGGGTTATGAGTGACTTTTAACTTTTTTTCCTACCATTCATACAACCTTTTTTAAATTTTTTTTTTTTAGTTGTAGATGGGCACAATATTTATTTATTTATTTATTTATTTATTTATTTAATGTGGTGCTAAGGATCGAACCCAGTGCCACACACATGCCAGACGAGTGCTCTACCACTGAGCCACAAACCCAGCCCCTCATACAACATTTTTATAGTGAAAAATAAAATTTAATTGAAGAATAATTTCTTTGTTTTCTTCTCCATTTTTTTTGGTCCTGGGATTGAACTCAAGCATGCTTAACCACTGAGCCACATCTCCAGCCCTTTTTATGTTTTATTTTGAGACAGGTTCTCACAAAGTTGCTTAGGGCCTTGCTAAATTGGCTTTGAACTTGTGGTCCTTCTGCCTCAGCCTTCCAAGTCACTGGGATTACTGGCATGTGCCACCACTCCTGGCTTAATTGCAGAATAATTTCTAAGAATCTTTTAAGGAATACTCTACAGCAGCAAGAGTGATCTAAAACCACATGCAGCAATATAGATGAATTTCACAAGCATAATATTGAGTAAAAGTAAACAGATTAAAAAGTATACATAGTAAAATCTTTACTCTGTACTAAGTACAAAAAAGCAAAGATAATCTATACTATCATTAGGGTAGTGGTAACTTGGAGGAGAGGTGACTAGCAACTTTTATATTTGGCTTCTTTTGCCCAATATTGTGTTTATGAAATGCATTATTTTTAGGGGATTGGAGGGAGGTTTGTAGTGACTGAAAAAGGACTCAAGGGGTCTTCTGTGATTCGGAAATGTTTTTTTTATGATCTATATGCTAGGTGTGCTCAGTTTGTGAAAATTTATCACCTTTATGAATGCTATATTTCATATGTGTGTGTTATACTTCAATAAAAATTAGCAATAAGATAGAAAATGAACCAAAGTATCACAAATCATCATTGATGTTCTAGTCTGAGGAAAGAGTCCTTAGAACAAAAAACCCTCCAAAAACAAAACTTGTTTTTTCCACAAGATGGCAGCATTAGTTGCTTACAAATCAAATTCTGAGGTTCTTCCACACAAACATTTTAGGAACCGAATATTTGGTGTATTGTTTTAGTAGAAAGAAGACAGCTTAAGGATTTTGTAGTCTGACCTTCTCTTATTTTCCAGATGAAAAACAATGCTATTGAAGGAGGATGTGCTCAAGGACACATCACTAGGGGACAATCTCGGCTGAAAACTCAGGTTTCTGGGCTATCACTTGCTCTATCACACTTAAAAAACAAAACAAAACAAAACACTCATATTTTCATCTTTAATTCCTTCCTATCATGCTTTGGAATAGAAGATTTGCCAAGAAGAAGTGCCCCTTCTTTTATAACTGCAGAAAATAGATGTCTCAGACGGAATAGAAAATGCATGACTAGAATTGGCAGTATTGACATGCTGCAGTGTAAAATTTCCTTATATGGGCTTTTAAAAATATTGTATGGCCAATTCTGCCTGAGCTAGCTTAGGCTTCTACTTCCTTCAGTGTGAAGGATAAACCAGATGACCTTTCTTCTCTCTCTCTCTCTGTTTCTCTCTTTTCTCCTATCCCTCTCTTTCTCTTTTTGGTCAATCCATATTTAGTTGTATAACTTTGTTTTTAATTTTTTCTTAGGCAAGAAGCATGAAAGTCAGTTTTTAAAAAATCAAGTATCTGTTATGCACAAGGAAGGCATAGTACAAATTTACCAAGGAGACTCCTGAAGGTCTGAGTTACAAGGTGAGGGGGTCAACATTAGCCTGTTATTTCCCTCTCCTCTGTTCTCTTTCTAAAATGATGACAAAGGAATTTGAATCTGAGTCTCTTCAAAAGAACTGATAAACATCCCCTGGCATCACTCATATTTCATAATGATCAAGTTCACTCCTACCACTAATAAGAACATAATTGTCAGCCTGCCCTGCATCCCACTGAGTTCATACTTCAGCTTTCCTGACTTCTACCTTTGGTCCTGCTTCTTGTCAACATCAAGCATAAAGTACACAAGAAAGAAAAGCTTATCAGAGGGAAGCCTCAGGTTACGTTGATTCTTGGTGGCCAAAGGGAAGGTTCTGGTTGATTTATTTTTCCAAGTAACTAAGAGATAGCCAGAAAAGGCATTGTTTCAGCCCTTGTGGCTGAAAATCTTTTTAACATATATGACTCTTTTCTGTACTAGGAAGTAAGAAAACATGGAGAACATGGTCAATGCAGATGTTTTCATGGTGTTAGTTATTATCTTGCTCATAAATGACCTTATTCTAGGGCTGGAAATCGTAACTAGAATATGAAAACTTTGAAAGTAGCTCAATTCTTCATTGTATAATGATGGAAATGAGGGCCTGTGATAGATATGAACTCTCTAAAACTTCTTCTGAAATTTGGAAGAAAAATAATCTTGCTTAATTTAAAAGAACTGGCTAGCTTAAATAGAAGGTATAAGTTTCCCTATTCCTCAACTACTTCTCCAAGTACCAGCCAGAACTTTACAGAGAAAGTAAAGGACTGAAGCAATTTTCTGAATCATTTGGACTAAAACCCCATTGCATAGCTATAGCCTTTAAATATATGTGGTGTGGCTATAAAGTAATGTGACCAGTTTCCACAAACCACACAAGAAAACTGGGCATACTATTATATATTCATACAGCATGCTCTGGATTTTCCATGAATGCAGGGGACAGGAAATCCAGAAATAACCCCAAACTTGTTTTGAAACCAATTTCTACCTCCACCTTCAACAAACCTTTTGCAAAAGGCCAGTAAAGAGAAGCAAAATTGACTTATTCATGCCATCACAGTTGTTCTTATCTTTTCTCTTGTGCCTGTTTATTTCATCACTCTTGGTGCTAATACCAAGGAAAATGGCAAAAAGGTCAAAAGGAAGGAGGATTATATGGTGATGATAATGAAAAGTGGCCTACTTACAGGATAAAAGATTAAAAAAACCAGAATACTTGAAGTAAAAGAGGGTTTATTGGCCTCTCTCCTTTTAAAAAAACTTTTTATTTTTAAATATATATATTTTTAGTTGTCAATGGACCTTTTTATTTTATTTGTTTATATGTGATGCTGAGAATTGAACTGAGTGTCTCATTCATGCTAGGCAAGCCCTCTACCACTGAGCCACAACCCCAACCCCTTTCTCCCCCTTAATGCCCAATAACCTTGCTACTCAAGATGGGGTTCAAGTCCCAGGGGCACTGGTATCATTTGGAAACTTGTTACAAATGCAAAATATCAGCCCCCCCATGGTATATCTTAAAAAGAGATAATGAAATTATCATGTACAAGAGAAAAGATAAGAAGTGTGATGACATGATTAAACCAATTTCACTTCTCCTTAATGTCCATTTACAAAAGACCCCCAAGTGAATTGTGTGCACGCTGAAGTTTGTGAGACACTTATGTAGAGTATATAAGAATAATTCTAAAGTGGAACTTGGAAAATCAGGTTTCTCTCCATGCTTCTGCCACTTAGTGGTTTAATAAATTTATCCAAACCACTTCCCTTTTCTGAGCTTCAGTTTTCTCATGAATAAAATGAGGAGATTTTACCCAAAGATCTATGAGCATGTTTATGACCAAAGTTCTGGAAATATAATTAACAGTGGACATTTGATTTTGGATGCTTCCTTGAAAAGAGCTTTATTTTCATCAGATTAGTGAAATTTATGATTGAAACCCAGGTGATAATATCTTGGCTTCTTTGTCCATTTCCTTTTTGTTTGCCCCATTGGTTTGGCCCTTCCAAGGATTCTAGGATGGGGTGGCCATAGCTATCACTATTCCCAGTTTTTCAAATGGAGCCCACCTGAAGCAACAAGAAAAGATAGCGGTGCTGACAATGGAAAAGAGCCAGCATCTGCAGCTTTTCCCCTGGAGCTGGAGCAGAGGTAAATGTAGAGGTAAATTCTCAGGAGACAGAGAAATAAGGATGGCTTCAGAAGCTGAGCCTAGTACACCTGGCACTTTCTCTTCACAAGAACACTAAGGAGCATTAATTTTACCCTTAGTATTTATTTTACTCTTCCTATTCTTCCATCTCTGGGTTCAGGTCAAGTTGACCATACCACCTCTTTGTGTTTGGGCACAGCCTTATTTTTAAAAATGAGCTAAAGTGAGGCAGAAGAGAAGTATTACCAGAAAGCTAGGGTCCTGTTCTATAAGAAGAAGAAGAAGTGGCTATTGTATCTTGTGTGTATATTTCTCTCGCTCTGAAGAGGTAAAAGAGCTTTCCCCCTACTTTTTCAGTACAGAACTTCTGGTCACCAAAATGTGCATGAAGATTTCTCCCTACCAACAACCAGTCTTCAGTGGATACCAACTGGGTATGCCATACTTTAATTCAATTCTGACAATATCTACTGGGATATATAATCAAATCACAAAGGATGAGAGCTCAATCCCACAGATTGCCTCACTTCATTTCAGATACCAGTTAAAAATAGTAGTTTTTCCCCTCTAACTTTTCACTGACTATAAATTGGGAGTTTCCACTATCCACCCTTTGGAGTCAAATAACTTTCTGCTGTGACTCAGAATTCATGGAAACATTCTGGTGATGTTTGCTGGTATATTATATTAATATAGGACATAAAATGTATACAGATGACTGACCAGATGAAGAGATACATAGGGCATGGTCTGAAAGGGTTCTGAGTGCAGGAGATTCAGTCTATATAGTGTTAGGGGTTTGCCAACCTCCTGACAGATGGGTTTGCCAACTAGGATACTCTCTAAACTCTGGCCTATGTTTCTTTTTTTTAAATTCATTATGTTGACATAATTGATTATATCATTGTTCATTGGGGATTAACTCAAACATCAGCTCTTTTCTCCTTCTAGGAGAATGGGAGGTGGAGCTGAAAGTTCCAATTTTCTCATTATGGTTGGTTCCTGTGGCAACCTGTGCCCCCACCTCTGTATCCAGTAGCTATGTAGGAATCCTGAAATTATCAGTCAACTCACTAGCATACAAAAAGACACTTATCATTTTTATTCCAAAGGGTTTAGGAGATTTGGGCCTGACTTTAGTCAGAGATCAAATATATATTTCTTTTTAGATCATAATATCTCACCCATGAACCTTAATTAACCATCTGCAGATGTTAAAGACCTGTTGCATTGACAATTACTGAATAAATAACTGCCTTAACCTTAGTGGCACAACAGTAATTTCATTATTTTCATGGATTTTGAGGTTCAGAAATTTGTTCAGAGCTTGGCCAGGTGATTATTTTGTTACTTATGGTGTCAACTGTGGTTACTCAGGGGTATTTAGATGATGTATCAGATAGTCTGGAAGATTCAAAATGGCTTCACTCCCATGTCTGATGCCTTGGTGGGAATCATAATACTGGATGGCATTCTCAAGGTAAACTTCTTACATGGGCACTGGTTTCCTCCAGATGGATTATCTTTTTAAAAAATAGGTAGAAGTGCCAAGCATGATGGCATACACCTATAGAATCCCATCTACTTAAGAGGCTTAGATAGGAGGATTGCAAGTTTAAGATCAGCCTCAGCAACTTAGTGAGGACCTAAGCAACTTAGGAGATCCTGTCTCAAAATAAAAATAAAATAAAAATAAAAAAGGGCTGGAGATGTTGCTCAGTGGTTAAGTGCCCCTGGATTCAATCCCCAGTACCACACAACAAAAAAATAACAATAGGTGGAAGCTGTATAGCTTTTTATAACCTAACACCAGAAGTCACATACTGTCATTTCTGCCATATAGTAGTGGTTGAAGCAGTCACAAGCCCACATTGATTCAAGGGGAGGGAATGTAGACCACACTTCTCAATGGGAGGAGTGATAATGAATTAGCAGTTATTAAAAAACACCCTCTTCTACATCCATGAGATAAACAATAGTGAGGAAACATTACCCAGTCCTAAATTGGAGCATGCATGCTGCCAAGGATTACTTTTTCACATATAATTTGGGGTCCACACAAAAGGGCAACTTCAGCAGATGCTGAAAATGCTCTTTGGTTCTTTTCTGCATGTATCACATCGTATCTTGGTTCAGTGGATCTTAGAGCTTTGGCCTGAAAGGAAGGAGTAAGGACATAGCAAAAAGTGTACACAATCTCTTTCTGTGCCTTGCTTTCACCTCTTCCCACCATTTGTCTCCCTCCTTCTTTTTTATAGGATCTCGATGGGCTATGCTACACACTCTCTATCTCCCTACTCTTGAGCCATCCCTTGTTTCTGTTCCAGTTTCCAAGAACTGAGGAATAGTGTCTTGCTGCACCAGCCCTCCAGGATCAGAAAAAAATTTTAAAAATCAAATTATGCAAAAAGAGGGGGGAGATCAAGAGAACCAAAAGAAAGTAAAAGTTGCCTGCCTTAGGCCAATTCTATTTAAATTTCCTATATTCCATCCTAGCAGGGTGGTCTAATTGTGTGGCTCTGTGGATTCCAGAATTTCATTTTATTCTTGATCCACACCAGAGATCTTGCTCTCTGTGTAGGAGGAGGGACTTTAAATCCCCTACTTGTCTACTTCTCTAAATTGTGTTCACTGGTCACTTATTCTGTGCCAAACACTTTATATACATTACCCATTTAAACCTTATAAAATCCTGTGACATATGTAATATTTTCTATGAGTTACAAGTAAGAAAACCAAGGTTAGTAAGCTGAAATAACTTGTTCTAGCTCACACTATTAGAATACAAAAGAACTTAGTTTGGAACCTCAGGCAGTCTGAGTTCCTAAAACCTTCAAGTGGCAATGGCTCTATGTTTTTATCAGCTGAGGAACAATAGTATTTATCATAAATCTAGAAGAACAACTTATTTACAGGCAATAAGATCATAGCATATGCACTGTGTGCAACTGACTGACATAAATAACCAATATTAATAAAAATACATATTTAAGAGAGGTTAGATAAGCTGGGCATGGTGGCATGAGCCTGTGATCCCAGCTACTCAGGAAGTTGAAACAAGGGTATCACAAGTTCAAGGCCTATCTCAGCAACTAGCAAGATTCTGTCAAAATATAATAAAAAATGTTTGGGTGTAGCTCAGTGGTAGAGTGCTTGCCTAGCTTGTGTGAGACCCTTTGTTTAATCCCTAGTACCATGTGTGCGTGCGCGTGTGCGTGTGTGTGTGTGTGTGTGTGTGTGTGTGTGTGAAAGAGAGAGAGAAGGAGAGAGAGAGAGAGAGAGAGAGAGAGAGAGAGAGAGAGAGAGAGAGAGAGAGAAAGACTAGGTAATGATAACAATGGAAGTTGAGATTTACCAAAAGCTTACAATGTACCATGCACTAATGAAATTTTATACCTATATTAATTTCTTAACTACTCATAACAATTTGAGTGATAGGTGGTATTATTATCATATTTTATAATTGAGGAAAACAAGGCATAGAGAGGGTAATTTAGTTGTCCTCAGGCAAACTCTAATAGACTCAGCAAATATTTGAATTCAGGCATCTTAACTAGAGAGCCCATGTGCTCAACCATTATATAATTCTTCTTCTTTTGATTGTATCTGCTCTTGAAAGTTGAAATCAAAGACACTATTAATCTTTCTGAGAGTCTGAAGCTATGTAGTCTACTTTAAAGGTACAGAGTATTAAATATCTAAGAGCTATTTTGGTTAAGACCTTTCATTACCCCTCCAGGAGATCTTTTTTTGATTTTTTTAACTAGTTCAATAGCAGTGATTTTCACATAGTAAAATGCTTGATAATTTACTTTATGATAGTTAAATTTTATGATAAGAGGTTTAAGAGGTTTAAGATTAAGAGGTTTAAGATTGTCTGAACTAGTAAACTAAATGAAAACAAACTGTTTCCTTTCTGCTCAGACTTGTTGAGAATCATCAGTGAATGAGGCTGTATACTAAACATTTGGGGAAACACAAGATGTGAAAATGGCCATCAATAGTTATCTTTCTATATCTGACCCCTTAATCCTAGAGAACTTACATTGTGATAAGTTAGTCTTGTTCCCAACTCCTACCTCCCCCATTTCTTTAGGTATGGTCCTTCACACAGAGATGGCTTTCTGTCTTGCCATATTCCAGCAAACATGTATGTGGAGTTGAAGTTGCCCACTAGCTTGATAGAAGAATGGGGGCAGAAACCCAGTATGGCTGCATTTTGGCTTTTCTTTCATGTGGTTTCCTCAACAAAAACCAGCCAACCCATTAATTTACTACATGGAAATGAATGAAAATGAAAACACAATATATCAACATTTGTTGGACATTGCTAAAGCAATGCAGGGAGGGAAATTTATAGCACTGAATGTACAGAGTCACAAAGAAGAAAGGTCTTAATAAACCCCAATTGAGTAGAAGGAAGAAAATAAGAATAATGTAGGAATCAATGAAATTAAAAGAAAAACAACAGGAAATAAATATGGTCCTTAGAAAACGTCCATAAAACTGACAAATGTCTATAACGACTGATTTAAAAAGAGAAAGCACAAATTACTAATATTAGGAATGAAGCACAGAATATCAGTACAGACTCTGCAGATATCAAAAGGATAATAAGGGAATACTATGAAAAACTCTACACCTGATTTGGCCACTTTGACTAAATGAACCACTTTCTTGAAAAAACAAAAGTACCATAATTCTCCTAATACCAAATAGTTCATATGAAGAGCCCTAAATTAGTAATGAAATTGTTGTTTTTAAAACTCCAAAAAGAAATATCAAAGTTCAAATAATTTTACTGAAAAATTCTTCCAAATGTTTAAAGAATAATTAACATAATTCTGCATAGTATCTTCCAGAAAATAAAAGAGGGAGCACTTCCCAATTCATTTTCACAATAGCTAGACTGTGGAACCAACCTAGATGCCCTTCAATAGATGAATGGATAAAAAAAATGTGGCATCTATACACAATGGAGTATTATGCAGCACTAAGAAATGACAAAATCATAGAATTTTCAGGGAAATGGATGGCATTAGAGCAGATTATGCTAAGTGAAGTTAGCCAAGCCCTAAAAAACAAATGCCAAATGTCTTCTTTGATATAAAGACAGCAACTAAGAACAGAACAGGAAGGAAGAGCATGAGGAAAAGACTAATAGTAAACAAAGACGAATGGGGGGAGAGAAAGGGAGAGAGAAGGGAAAGCATATGGAAATGGTAGGAGACCTTCAAAGATACACAAAATTATAAGAGGTTATGAGGGGCAAGGGGGAGGGGGGGAAAAGGGGAGAGAATTGAACAACAGCAGAGGAGGTAGAGAGGGAAGATGGGAGGGGAGGAGAGGGGAGGGGGGATAGTAGGGGATAGGAAAGGTAGCAGAATACAACAGTCACTAATATGCCATTATGTAAAAATGTGAGTGTGTAACCGATGTGATTCTGCAATCTGTATTTGGGGTAAAAATGGGAGTTCAAAACCCAATTGATATGATATATCATGAGCTCTGTAATGTTTTGAACAATCAATAAAAAAAAGAACCTTAAATTACCTTGATACCAAAAGAAGACAAAGAAAGATCAAGAAGAAAAAGTAAAAGACAAGGAGTAGTAGGACAGTAAGCAAGCAGAAAAAGACCATTACAGATCAGTATCCCTCATGAATGTAGATTTAAAAGTTCTTTAAAAATATTAACAGACTGAGGGCTGAGGTTGTGCCTCAGTTGTAGAGCACTCGCCTAGCAAGAGTGAGGCCCTGGGTTCGATCCTCAGCGCCACATATAAATAAATAAAATAAAGGTATTGTGTTCAACTACAACTAAAAAGATATTTAAAAAATATTGACAGGCCAGGCATGGCATTATACAGCTGTAACCACAGCTACTCAGGAGGATGAAGTAAGAGGATCACAAGTTTGAGGCCAGTCTCAGCAACTTAGCAAGATCCTGTCTCAAAATTTTAAAAAAGACATAGAAAGGGATAGGGATATAACTCAGTGGTAAAACACCCCAGGTTCAAACCCCAGTACCAAGAGACAAACAAACAAACAAATTAATTAATGGAATTCAGCAATACATAAAAAGAATTCTACACCATGACCAATGGAACTTATTTAATTGTAAAGGTAGCCACATAGGTTATTATAAAAGCCAACAGTTTTATATATTTTTTGGTTTATAATTCTTATTTTTCCTCTATGATGTTAAAAGCAAGTACTGCTGGTGAGACTGCAAATTAGTGCAGCCAATTTGAAAAGCAGTATGGAGATTCCTTGGAAATCTGGGAATGGAACCACCATTTGACCCAGCTATTCCTCTTCTCAGACTATACCCAAAGGACTTAAAAACAGCATACTACAGGGACACAGCCACTCAATGTTTATAGCAGCACAGTTCACAATAGCTAAACTGTGGAGCCAACCTAGATGTCCTTCAGTGGATGAATGGATAAAAAAATGTGGCATATATACACAATGGAATATCACTTAGCAATAAAAGAGAATAAAATCATGGCATTTACAGGTAAATGGATGTCGTTAAAGAAGATAATACTAAGTAAAGTTAGCCAATCCCCAAAAAATAAATGCCAAATGTTTTCTCTGATATAAGGAGGGTGGCTCAAAGTGGGGTAGAGAGGGAGAGCATGGGAGGAAAATTACCTCTGGATAGGGAATAGGGGTGGGAGGGAAAGGGAGGGAGAAGGGGAATAGCTAGGATGGTGGAAGTAGACCCTCATCATTATACAAAATACATGTATGAAGATGTGAATTTTGTGTCAACATATCTTATAAACAAACAGTGATATGATAAATGGTGGTATAAAGGTGTATTAAGAATTATAATGCAAAAAAACAAGAGAGTTCATGGATAATGGCATAACTTGGTGTGAACATACTTTATATAGAGAGTTACAAAAAATTGTGCTGTGAATGGATAATTATGAATGTAATGCACTCCACTATTGTCATGTATGAAATAAATAAATAAGAAAGAAAAAAATGAATATATAAATAAATGGCAATACTTGAGTTTAAAAAATAAGCATAAATCTATATTATTGGGCATACAATGTGTAAAACATGTATCACAATGTGTATTTGTGAAAGGATAATAACAAAGATGACATGGAGCTATAAAGCAGCAGAGTTTTTGTACTATATTTATACTATAACCAAGTTTTTTATTCATTCCAATTTGACTGTTATAAAGTTAAGGTGCTAATTATAATTCCCAGAGTAACCACTAAAGAAACAACTTACAAATATAGAGAAAAAGAAATGAGAAGGGAATCACAACAATTCATTGGGGAAAAATCAATGAGTCACATAAAAGGCAATAATGGAAGCATTAAAGAACAAAGATTATAAACTATACAGAGAATAGCTTATAAGCAAAAAGGCAGAAGCAAGACTTTCCTTATCATTAATTACTTTAAATGTAAAATGATTAAACTTTACAATTAAAGACAACATTGGCAGAATGCATTTTAAAACCTTCATCCTGTCTAGATATGCTGTCTACAAGAGGCTCACTTTTTAATTTTTTATCCCACTATTTTAAAATTATTTTCTCATTTGTCTTCCAGAAATTGTATGTTTAAAGAAATTTAAAATATACCAAACCCTAATGTCCTTGTCACTTGACATAATTTTTTAAGCCGGTTCACATTTATATGGTGCACACCTAGCACTCTCACTTGCACAGAGTAGGCAATGAAGAATTGATTGTTATGATATTTTAAAACATTTGTTAATTAACTAGATTAAACCTCTCTTTCTTTCTCCAAATATATATGTATATATATATGTGTATATATTTTAAAATATCATGTTACACATGTTAAATACATACATTTTTATCTTTTAATTTAAGAGAGAGAAAAATATTCTTTTTTGACTATTCAGAAGTTTTTAATCAGTGTTAGATGTAGTGGTTTTCTACCCTGGCTATACAAGAATTACCTGGGACTAAAGAGACCCTAAGCAACTTAGAGAGACCGTGTATCAAAATAAAAAATAAAAATGGCTGGGGATGTGGCTCAGTGGTTAAGTGCCCCTGGGTTCAATCACTGGTACCAGAGGGAGGAAAAAAAAGAATTACCTAGGGATCTTTTTTCCCCCATGTTTTATTGGTATGTTATAATTATATACAGTAGTGGGATTTATTGTTACATATTCATACATCCACATGATATAAGAATATTTGGTCAATTTCATTCTCCAGTATTTCCCCTGCCCCTTACTATTTTTCCTCTCCTTGGTCCCCTTCCTCCATTCCATTGATCTCCCTTCTATTTTTATTAGACCCCACCCCCTACCTGCTGTACCTTTCTTTTCTTTTATCCTTTCTAGCTTCCCCATATAAGGGAAAATATGTCAGACTTGACTTTCTGAGTTTGGTTTATTTTAATATAATACTATCAAGTTCCATCTACTTTCCCACAAATAACATAATTTCATTCTTTTTTGTGGTTGATAAAACTCCATTTGAGATATATATATATATATATATATATATATATACACACACACACACACACACACACACACACACACACACACACATATATATATATATATACTACATTTTATTTACCCATTCATTCATTGATACCAACCTAGTCTAGTTCTATGATTTGGCTATTGTGAATTGTGCTGCCATAAGCATGGGCATGTATGTATTGCTATAGTATGATGATTTTAATTCTTTAGGGTAAATACTGAGGAGTAGTGTAGCTGGGTCATATGGTGGTTCCATTCCTAGTCTTTTGAGGAACCTCCATTCTATTACCATAGTGGTTGTACTAATTTATAATTCTACCATCAGTGTAAAAGTGTTCTTTTCTCCTACATCCTCTCCAGCATTTGTTATTATTTGTATTCTTGATGGTTGCCACATTCTCACTGGGGTGAGATAAAATCTCAGTGTAGTTTTGATTTGTATTTTACTAATTATAAAGATGTTGAATGTTTTTTTCATATATTTGTTGTTCACTTGTATTTCTGTTTTTGAAATATGTCCCTTTAGTTTATTTGTGATTTTACTGATTGGATTATTATTATATTTTTTGGTGTGTTTATTTTCAGTTTTTTCCTTTCTTTTTTTTTGGGGGGGGGTACCAGGGATTGAACCCAGGGGCACTTAACCACTGAGCCACATCCCCAGCCTCTTTTATTTTTTATTTTGAAACAGTCTCACTAAGTTGTTTAGGGCCTTACTAAATTGGTAAGTCTGGCTTTGAACTTGGGATCCTCTTGTCTCAGCCTTCTTAGTTGCTGGGATGACAGGCATTTACTATTGCACCCAGCTTTTTTAGTTCTTTATATATTCTGGATATTAATCTTCTGTCAGAAGAGTAGCTAGCCAGAGTAGCTATATTTTCTCCTCTCTCTTCACTTTCTTAATTGTTTTCTTTGCTGTTCAGAAGCTTTTAAATATATATATTTTACTTTTAGTTGGACACAATGACTTTATTTTACTTATTTATTTTTATGTGGTGCTGAGGATGGAACCCAGTGCCTCACACCTGCTAGGCAAGCACTCTACCACTGAGCCACAACCCCAGCCTTGTTCAGAAGCTTTTTAATTTGATGCTATCCCATATCTTAATTCTTGGTACTATTTTCTGAGCTTTATGAGTCATATTGAGGGAATTGTTGCCTGTGCCTATATGCTGTGGTGAGACTATGTTTTATTCTAGGATTTGCAAAATTTTTGGTCTAATTTCTAGGTCTTTGATCCATTTTGAGTTGACTTTTGTCAAAAGGGTGAGAGATAAGGATCTAGTCTCATTCTTCTATATATGGATAACCAGTTTTCCCAGAACAAGCTCTCTTTTCTTCAGTGTTTTTGTTCATCAAAGATAAAGATGACTGTACCTGTGTGGAGTTGTCTCTGTGTCTTCTGTTTTGTCCCCTGATCTCTGTGTCTGTTTTTATTCCAGTACCATGCAGTTTTTGTTAGTATAGCTCTGTAGTATAATTTGCAATTGCATATTGTGATGCCTCTAGCATTGCTTTTTTAAATTTTGAATTGCTTTGATCACACTGGGTGTTTTGTTCTTCCAAATAATTTTTTGGAGGGTACCAGGGATTGAACTCAACCACTGATCCATATTTCTAGTCCTATTTTGTATTGTATTTAGAGACAGGGTCTCACTGAGTTGCTTAGTGCCTTGCTAAATTGCTAAGGCTGACTTTGAACTGGTGATCCTTCTGCCTCAGCCTCCTGAGCTGCTGGGATTACAGGTGTGCCACTGATCTGGCTTGTTAAAGACTTTTGCATCAAAATTCATTGGGGATATTGGTCTATAGTTTTTGTTCCTTAATGTGTCCTTCTCTGGATTTGGTATGAGGGTGCTATTGGCTTTATAGAATGGTAGGGAAATGTTTCACCCTTTCTGTTTCATGAGATAATTTGAGAAGCATTGGCATTAGTTCATCTTTAAAGATCTGGTAGGATTCAGCTGAGAATCCATCTGGTCCTTGGCTTTTTTTTGTTGGAAGGTTTTTAATTACTGCTTGTTTCATGCTTGTTATTGGTCTGTTTAGGTTTTTCTATATACTTTTGGCACTATTTTGGCAGGAGAGACTCACTTTAGGCCTGAAAAACTATTGATACATGAAAGAACCTGGATAAATCTACAGAGATTTATGCTGAATTACAAAGGACAATCCCAAAAAATTATATACTGTATTTATCATACATAATATTCTTGATATGGACAAAATTATTGAAATGGAGAACAGATTCTTAGTTGTCAGAGGATAAGTGTATGTGTATGTGAAAAAAGTGTATGAAGCTGTGAATGGGCAACCATGAGGGATTCTTACTGTGATAGAACTCTTCTGTATCTTGATTGGGTCAATGTCACTGTCTTAGTTATGATAATGTATTATAGTCTTGCAAGATGTTTCCACTGGGGTAATCTGGGTAATGGGTACATGGGATCTCTCTTTGCTGTTTATTGCAAATGTGTGTAAATCTACAAGTATCTCAAAGTTTAAAAAAATAATTAAAAATCAGAATGCATAGAAAGAAAATTCAGGATGACAATGTACTATCATTGGGATAGGATTATAGCTGTTTTTTACTTTTTCCTTTGGGATTTAAAAGATTTTTGAATTTATGTAGTAGGAACTGTGTTATTTGTGCATTGTTTGTATTTTATGTGCAGAACAGTGTGGGAATCATGGAAATTGGCTTCCCTCTCCTCCTCTTTCCCACAACACACCAAGGTTACTTAAGCAATCTATTCACATGATTCCAAACTCCACTGTACCCCACCTCATCTTCATTCGTATCTTACGTTTACACTATATAGTCTGACTACTTACCTAGCAGGAATCAAAGCCTTACCTTAAGGTTAGAATCTGTTCATGAATTTCAGATTTTAATCTGGGAAAAGGGCAGGAATAGAATTTGGAGGATTAAAGGGGAGGTCATAAGGGCCTTTGCTACATCCTCAATAAAAAACAAATTATACAAGATGGTAAATGAGAGAAGGACTCCCGGGAAATGGTTGTGCTTCTTATCTTGCAGTCGCCCACATAGCTTTAAAAATAAATCAGGAAATAGGCATCTGCTTCCCTTATCTCGAGAAATGCTGATTCTTTTCTTCTGAGGAAGGGGTGCTTTCTCCTTCTCCTAAACAATAAAGCAAAACTCTGAATTTTTTTTGATCGACACCAAGGTTTGTCCTTGATTAATTTCTTTTTTCACCCTCTCCTTGCCTAATGCTAAAAGCATGTGGTGTGTTTCAGTCTTAAATGACAGCTGCTAGCCTGTATTCTTGAAGGATATTCCTTGTCACTTATTTTTTGGAAGGAAAGAATTTCAGTTAAAAATTTCTAGTGTTTTATTATGAAATTTTCAAAGATACAAAAAAATTGAAATAATTTTGCCATGAGCATATGTGAAAATACCTAGATTCTATGATTTATATTTCATTGAATTTGCTTTATTACATACTTATGCATTTAGCCATGGTATATATTCATTCATCAATTAATTTGATTTCATTACAGACTTCAGTACATTTCCCCCAATCACATTACTATGCATACCATTAGTTAGAGTTTAACAATTGGCTAAGGTTCTCTTTTACTTTGATGTCAAATTTATATATAATAAAATATGCAAATCTTATGTGGTACATTGGCTGAGTTCTCATATACATGCAACTGTGTAATTCAAACCTCTGTCAAGATGCAGAACATAATCATCACCAAGAAAAATTTCCCTCATACCTGTTCTCTGTCATTCCCCACCCCCAACACCCTGCAGAGGTAACTAGTGTTCTAATGTTTTTACATGAGTCCTAGAGTTTCATAATAGAATTATGCAGCGTGTACTCTTTATGAAAGGCTTCTTTCACTCAGTATAATACCCTTAAGTGTCATTCATGTTGCATGCATCAGTGTCAGCTTATGTTTTTTTGTTTAATATTTTATTGTATGAGAATATCCCAGTTTATCCATTTTTCTATGGATAGATACTTGTCCTATTTTCAGTTTTTTTGCTATTATGAATAGAGCTGTTATTATTGCTTTTGTGTTAATAGATTTATCTAATTTGAGGAAGTACTCTAGAATATTTCAGTTGCAGAAGTGAGGAGTAGAGGCGGGAATTATGGTTGAATCCTATATGGTAGCCCATGAACTGGACCTTGGCTTAGTGGTGGGTCTCCTGAAATGGTCTCAGGCCCTAACCATCCCTCAGCCCCATGCAGTGTGATGCTGGTGTCTTTGGGTTTAGCTCCTTTCAACTCATAAATTGCTACTTTTAAGCAGGCCTGAGTGCTTTTAATGTTTGATTTAGCTTTTAAATTTTCAAATCAGTTGCTTTTTCTCATTGTCCACCAGCACCACCTTCTATTATGTATAAGGTGAACTGCTATAGTAGGCTCACATTGGTTGTCTCCATTTCCATCCTTGGTTACCTAGCATAACAAAGCCACTGCATGTTAATTTTGATTATTACATTTTAGAATTATCATAAAGTAACAGACTAGGAGTTGTATATTTCTGTGAATTTAACACATTATAGAAAAGAATTGTATGTATCTTTTTAATACTGAGGATTGAACTCAGGGTCTGGCACATGCTAGGTTAGTGCTCCACCACTGAGCTACATCCCCTTCCTTTCTATTTTTTTTTGTTTGTTTTGAGATAGGGTCTTGCTATTGTGCCCAGGCTGGCCTCGAAGTTGCCATCCTCCTGCTTCAACCTCCCAAGTAACTGGGATTGCCAATGTATGCCAACATACCTGGTCAAAAATTGTATTTTAATGGAAAACTATGCATACTTAGAACATCCTTATAGCTTATCTGATTCAGCTAGTTTTTTGTTTTTCAGTAATTTTGCAAAGAGCAAAATCATTTTGTAAACTGTAGATAACTGACAGATATGCAAGCTCTATGATTTATTTATTTATTTGTAGCACTGATGATGAAACCTAGGGCCTTGTGCATGCTAGGCAAGCACTCTAACTAATGAGCTACATCCTCAGAACTCCATTAGAGTTTTGATTGGTTTCTCTTCTTTTCTGTGGAAAAAACGGTTTTGCCTCTATTTGCAATTCAATTTCTTCATATAATTATGTGCTTTTAAACGTTTCCTTTGAATCAGTTATAACATCTGCTTACATTCTTCATATGAGAAAAATAAATCTTCAGCTCATGTTCATTTTTATAACTATATAAGAGCTATGATTTCACTTTTTTCTGAAAATTATTTTTTACCTGTTTTAATTACTGTAACTAAAATGAAAATGGGTTTTCAATATCATAAAATTCATCCTTTTAAAGTACAATTCAGGAGTTTTTAGTACATTCACAAAGTGCAGTGTCAAGTCTCAGAACATCAGATTCCAAAATGTGGCCCCGTGGCATACTATTTTAAGTTGAAGGGAATTGAGAAAACCACAGAAGCAAGAAAGTCTCTCTGTCCTTCTACTTCCTCTTCTCTCCTGAAGAGGGTCAAAGAAACTTGAATTCCCTCTATCCATTCTTTCCTGAAGCAGGACATAAAACCTAGGAAGGTTACTCTCTGACCTTCCTCCTCCTTTCTTTCCTGAAGATCTTTATGTAACAGATGCCCACTCTATGCCAAGAGGGAAGGAATTTACTTATCTCTGAAGGTATAGAGACACAGAAAAGAATTGGAACAAACAAGTTTTGCTGAAGTCCCACTCAGTTTATTACCACTATATCATGCCCCATTTTTTGTTTAATCGTGTTTCTCCACAGCAACCCACTTCTTTAGACTTACCATAAAAATAGATAGTTTTCCCTGGGTCTTTGATTCTTAATTTCTGAAGGCTTCTGAGTCATGGAAAATTTACTTAAAAAATTTTGTATACCTTTCTTCTGTTAATCTAGTTTTTTTTTTCAGTTTTATTTTCAAGCTGAGCAAGAAAACCTAAGGGGGTTGAATAAAACTTCCTTCCCTACAGCAGCAATTAACAGGTAATTCCAGAACACTGAAAATGTTCTTTTAGCTTACTTTTGAGATGCAGCCGAGTTATTGCATTTATCAGTTGCTCATTTCTTTCTATTGTTGATCAATATTCTGCTGGATGGTGAAAGCATAGTTCAACTGTTAAATATTGAAGTGTATTTGTGTTATTTCCAGTTTGGGGAGATTATGAATAAAGTGGCTATAAACATACATGCACAGAGTTTTAAAAAATTTTTAAATTTATTTTTAGTTATATACAACACAAGGATACACCCTGACATTATCACAAAAGCATGGAAATACAACCTGCTCCAATTCAGTCCCCAGTTCTCCCTAAGCCCCAGCCCATTTCTCTTCTTTCATTCTACCCATCCGTCTTCAATCCATTTATGGTTTGCTTTTTTTTTTTTTTTAACTTTTTTTTGTAGTTAAAGATGGACAGCATGCCTTTATTTTATTTGTTTATTTTTATGTGGTATTAAGGATTGAACCCAGTGCCTCACACATGCTAGGCAAGCGATCTACCACTGAGCCACAACCACAGCCCTAGTTTTTAAAAAAAGTTTTAAAATTAATGTCCTATGAAGACACCCAGTGCCAGGACCCACCAGGTCCATACAAAAGTTCACTCAGATTCATTCCACTGTTTTTACATTTTCTTGTTCCTTCGTCCTCCACCTCAATCCCTTCATATACTCTACTGATCTTTCTTCTATTTTGATGAAATTCCCTCTCCCTTTTATTCCCTTGTGTCACTCTAAATCCCTTCTCTCCTTATTTTAAATTAGCTTCTGCATGTTTTTTTTTTCTTCAGAGATAACCTTTGACCTTTGACTTTTGGGGACTGGCTTATTTTACTTCGCATGGTAGACTCTAGTTCCATCCATTTACCAGCAAATGTTATAATGTCATTCTTAGTTATGTCTTAGTAATACTCCAATGTGCATATTTACCACATTTTCTTTGTACATTCATCTGTTGAAGGGCACCTAGGTTGGCTTCGTAGCTTGGCTATTGTAAATTGTGCTGCTATAAACATTGATATGACTGTGTCACTTTAGTATGCTGATTTTAAATCCTTCAGGTATATACCAAAGAGTGGGATTGCTGAGTCATATAGTGGTTCCATTCCTAGTTTTTTTTTTTTTTAAGGAATCTTCATACTGCTTCCCAGAGTGGTTGCATCATTTTGCAGTCCCACCAACTGTATGAGTGTACCTTCCCTCCCACATCCTCACCAACATATATTATTATTTGTATTCTTGATAATTGCCATTCTGAATGGTGTGAGATTAAATGTACTTTTGATTTATATTTCCCTAATTACTAGAGATGTTGAACATTATTTTCATGTATTTGTTGACCATTTGTATTTCTTCTTTTGAAAAGTGTCTGTTTAGTTCTTTTGCCCATTTATTGATTGAGGGTTTTTTTTTTTTTGGTGTTAAATGTTTTGAGTTCTTTGTATATTCTGCATATTAATGCCCTACGTTAGGAGAAGGTGGCAAAGATCGTCTAACCTATAGGTTCTCCATGATCTTGTTTGCTTTACTGTATGCAAAGAGTTTTTTATGTATAATTTAAAATCTTTTATGTCAATCTTATGTTTAACACCCCAAATTTTAATGTTGTTAGTTTAAAAAATCAATAGCAACTAGGTGTGGTGGCACACACTTGTAATCCCAGCAACTCAGGAGGCTGAGGCAGGAGCATCATAAATTCAAGGTCAGCCTCAGCAACTTTGTGAGATCCTCTTTCAAAAAAAAAAAAAAAGCTGAAATGGGCTGGGGATGTAACTCAGTGGTAGAGTGCCCTGGGTTTAATCCCCAGTATTGAAAAGTAAAAACAAACAAAGATCAATGGCTATTTATATTTGTACATAGATTAATTTCTTAATTTATTTTTAATTAATTTTTTAATTTACTGTGGCAAGTTGTACTTTCCTAAGATAGAGGCAATCATATCTTCTATCCCACAAACTCTTTTGCAGGTGACCTTGCCATTTTCCTTTAATTTGGGGTGGCCTGTTAATCAAAAGAATGCGGTGGAGGAGATAATGTTTGAGTTCTCAGGCTATATCACAAGGGGCAATGTGGCTTGAATTCTCTCTCTCTCCCTTTCTTTCCCCCTTTCTTTTGGAATGCCAACTCTCTGGACATGCACATTGAGAGACCATTTGTAGGTGCTACAATCAATAGTCTCCACTAACTATACTCTTTGAGGTAATCCTAGCTCACCCGCTAGATGTGTGAGTTAAGATAATGCCAGATGTTTTCATCCCTCAACCACTTGAGTTAGCCCCAGATATTGAAGACATTCTAGCTAAGGCCTCAGACATCATGAAGTAGAGACAGATCATTCTTGCTGTGTACACAGGTTTTTGTGTAGACACAATTTGTTTTTTATTTTTCTTGGGTAAGTACCCAGGCATATGTTTAAATAAACGAAAGTTAAACAAATTAAGTGTAATGATCTAATTGGCTTCTATTCACAATTCTTGAATCAGGCAGCATCTCATGCAGAAAATAGGTGCTCCACTGAGAAAGGCATAACAATTGTTTTGTTTTGTAAGAGACCTCAAGTCAGTACAAGGAAACAGCATAATGCAAAAAGGAGATTGTTTTACATCAGGTTATTTCAAGTAAGTTTTCTTCCAGGGTTAAACAGAGGGGCTTCATTATTATATTGGTTCGGGTTGACAGGGTCCCTTTGAATTTGTTGCTGTGAATGTCTTTTTTTTTTTTTTTAACTCTTTAAGTTCAGTCTATTTGGCACCTAGCATAAGGGACTTCATTCTGATTTGTTCTGGTCTGTTGGGCCTAGTGCAGGGGCTCAGTCCAAAACTATGGTCTTCTTTAAATTTTATTTAGCAAGTGGGATTACTCAGACATATGATAGGTGTATGTTTGATTTTATCAGAAACTGTCAATGTGTTTTCCAGAGTAGCTGTACAGTTTTGCATTCCTACCAGTAAAAATGCATGAGTGGTACTACTGTTTATAATCTTTGGCAACACCTGGAATTGGCATTATTTTTTATTTTAACTGTTCTGGTAGGTGTGCAATAATATCTTATTGAGACTTTAATTTGCATATTCTTAATGGAAAATGAGGTGGAAAATATTTTCACGTGCCTAATTGCCATCCATATATCTTCTTTAGTAAAATACCTAAATTTTAATATGCATTTTAATTGGTTGTTTCAGACTGACTCTCAAAATTTCAAATCTGATAATATCTGACATCCCCTCTTCCCCAAACATGACATTTCTCATTCAATTTTTCTTTTTGATGAGCATTCACTGAGTTTTGACAAAGGCATACATGTATGGAACCTAAACCCCAATGAAGTGACATAACATGATAATCACCCCAGAAAGTCTACTCCTGCTCTCTCTCCCCAGTTATTCTCAGCTCCCCAAGACCTCAAATGTAGTGTTCTTTTTTTCCACCATAGATTTTTCCTTGTTTCAAAACTTATATAAGTGGAATTATACAAAATGTACTCTTTTGTATAAAGCTTCTTAGCATAATTTTTTTGAGACTCAACCATTTAGCATGTATTAGTAGTTCATTCCTTTTTATTGCTGAATAGTGTTCTCTTCTATTGTATGAGTAAATCATAATTTGTTTATCCATTCCTCTGTTAATGAACACCTGGGCTGTTTCCAGTGGACTATTATGAATCAAGTTAATATGAATAATCATACATGGTTTTTTTTTGGAATATGAGTTGTCATTTATCTTGGATAAATACCTAATGGTTGAATTGTTGGATCATAAGATAGATATATATGTAACTATAACCAACTGTCATTATCTTTTCCAAAATGTAGATAAGTACTTCTATCATCAAGATGCCTTAGGAATCTCTGACTCATGGGTTTCCCAGGAATAGAAGTGCTCTTTATTCTGGAAATTGTGGAGGTGGAATGATTTCCACCCCCTTCTTGGATCAGAATTGATTCAAGAATATGTGTGCCTCTCCTAGCAGCTCTGCTCTCCCAGCTGTCAGCTCTGGTCACAGGGAGGCGGGGAGGTTTAATTATAATGCTTTTGACAGCTCTGAGCCGAGAGCCCAGTGCCTGCTGCACCA
Source organism: Spermophilus citellus (assembly GCF_964194105.1). Taxonomy (NCBI): domain Eukaryota; kingdom Metazoa; phylum Chordata; class Mammalia; order Rodentia; family Sciuridae; genus Spermophilus; species Spermophilus citellus. The sequence continues at coordinate 109,443,276 of NC_138190.1, read as the reverse complement.
ACAGCTGAGCTCAGCCTGAAGCTGCCATGCTGTCTCACCTCACAATATCTGCCTCTGCCTCTGCAGGCTTGCTTAATGGTTTCCAAATTTCGTGTTTCCACCTGCTCAGTCCTGGTCAGTGCAGGTGGCAATCATCGTGCAATTTAAGAGGCTTGCATTACTTGCCCCATCCACCATTGAATTAACTGCCCATTCAGAATACAGCCCAGCAGAGCCCAAACCACTTAAGAATGGAATCCTCAACACAACCTGTATTCTCAGGGTTCATCTTATTTGAACATATAGCTAGTGAACAGCTCTGTTGGGTTCCCTCTGGGATCCATTTATGTGCCCTTCAACTTCTTTCTCCTATGGCTGATTAGGAATGCAGGGACACTGAGATACAGCAATAGTAAGGTGCTCTTGGTTTTTCTCCTTCTAGGAATTCTCTTTATGTCCTGTCAAAGCACATTTTTCCCCTTGAAAATATTATTAGTTATAGATGGACATGATATGTTTGTTCATTTTTTTCCCATGGTGCTGAGATTCAAACCCAGTGCCTCACACATGCTAGGCAAGTGCTCTACCACTGAGCCACAACTCCAACCCCTGTCAAAGTAGTTTAACTGTGCATATTGTATGGCACTGGATACTTTTTAACTGGTATCATCACCATTTGAAGTGATTTATTTACTTAAAACCCCACCTTGCCCCAGAAAGGATTCAAAGTGACTCATGAGGATGAATCACATGCAAATAGATAGCATAAAAATAGAGTGAAAGAAAAACAAGGATATGAACTGAAGCCAGAAATGTTATTTTCATTCATTTTATATCCTAATAAGAATATAATGAAAGGACTGTATTGTATTCATCTTTTTACTTCTCAGAAGGCCAAACCAATTCTTTTTTTAAAGTAGTTTTATTGAGATACAATTTGCTAATCACAAAATGCACTCATTTAAGTGTAAAATTGAACAATTTTTAGTATATCCACAGAGATGTGCAATCATCATCACAATAATTTTGGAATGTTTTAATTATTCCCCAAAGAACCCCATCAACTAGCAGTTATTCCCCATTCACCCAACATCCAAACTCTGGCAACCATGAATCTATTCTCTTGTCTCAGTGGATTTGCCTATTCTGGATATTTCATTCAAATGGACTCATACAATATGTGGCCTTTTATGTCTGGTTTCTTTCACTTGGGATGTTTTCATAGGTCATTCATGCTATCGAATGTATCAGTACTTGATTTATTTTATGGCTACATAATATTTCATTGTATGGCTATACATTTTGTTTATCCACTTGTTTTTGGTAAGCACTTCCACTTTTTGTCAATTTTGAATAAAGCTTGTGTGTACAAATGTGTACACGTTTTTCATATCTCTTGGGTTTATACCAAGAAGTAGAATTGGTGGATCATATGATTAATCAGGGCTTCCTGTTTTCCAAAATGGTTGCACCAATCCTACAACAAGTATATGAGGGTTCCAATTTCTGCACATGGGTTTTTATTGGTGGTGGTGCACATCTGTAATTTTATTTATTTTATTTATATATGACAGAAGAATGCATTACAATCCTTATTACACAAATAGAGCACAATTTTTCATATCTTTGGTTGTATACAAAGTATATTCATTCCAATTCGTGTCTTCATACATGTACTTTGAATAATAGTGATCATCACATTCCACCATCATTTATAACCCCATGCTCCCTCCCTTCCCCTCCCACCCCTCTGACCTATCTAGAGTTCATCTATTCCTCTCATGTTCCCCCTCCGTACCCCACTATGAATCAGCCTCCTTATATCAGAGAAAACATTTAGCATTTGTTTTTTTGGGATTGGCTAACTTCACTTAGTATTATCTTCTCCAACCCCATCCATTTACCTGCAAATGCCATGATTTTATTCTTTTTTTATTGCTGAGTAATGTTTCATTGTGTATATATACCACATTTTTTAATCCATTCATCTACTGAAGGACATCTAGGTTGGTTCCACAGTTTAGCTATTGTGAACTGTGCTGCTATAAACATTGAGTGGCTGTGTCCCTGTAGTATGCTGTTTTTAAGTCCTTTGGGTATAGACGGAGGAGAGGGATAGCTGGGTCAAATGATGGTTCCATTCCCAAGAAATCTCCATACTACTGCTTTCTTGATTGGCTGTACCAACTTGCAGTCCCACCAGCAATGTATGAGTATGCCTTTTCCCCCACATCCTCGCCAAAACTTATTGTTGTTTGTATATATAGCTGCCATTCTGACTGGAGTCTGCACATGCTTTTTATTATCTGTCTTTTAAAAATTTTTTCTATCCTTGTGAATGTGAATTTATCTCATTTTAAAGAATTTTTCTTTTTATATCTTTATTTATTGTATTTAGTTTTCTTATGTGGTGCTGAGGATCGAACCCAGTACCTCACATATCTCATTTTTGTTTTGATTTGAATTTCCCTAATGACTAATAATGCTAAACATCTTGCCATGTACTTATTAGCATTTTGTGTATCTTCTTTGGACAAATATCTATCCAGATTTTTTGCTCATTTTAAAAATTTGATTGCTTTTTTTTGAGTTGCAAGAACTCTCTATATATTCTAGATATGTTTCTTATCAGCTATATATTTTGCCAATATTTTCCCTCATTCTGTGCGTTGTCTTTGTGTTTCTTGATATCATTTTTTAAAATTTATTTTTTTAGTTGTAGTTGGACACAATACCTTTATTTTAATGTGGTGTTGAGGATCGAACCCAGGGCCTTGCACATGCTAGGTGAGTGCTCTACCACTGAGCCACAACCCCATCCTCTTGATGATATCATTTGAGGTACAACTGTTTTTAATTTTATGAAGTATATTGTACCAATGTTTTATTTTGTCACATGTGCTTTTGATGTTATATGTGAGATAATTTTGTTCAATATAAGGTAGTGAAAATTTCTCATCCCTTTTGCATAAATTTTATTTTAATTAATTAATTTTATTAAAGCATTCAAGTTATACATAGTAGTTGGGTTTATTTTGACAAAATCATACTTGCATAGAATTTGATTTACTCCATTTTAGTTCCCATTACCCTCATTTTCCCTCCTCTCCTTCCAGGGACTATTCTCAGCTTTCTTTTGCACAGACTGGACATATAAATGTTTTACAACAGCTACCATTTGCTGAGCACTTGCCTAGAACTTGACATCATGCCATGCTCTTTGCAGGGGATATCAATGTCAATAAGAAATAGTAGCAGCTTACTTTTTTGAGCTTGTGTATGAATGAACTCATAACAAATTTTTCAGTAAATATAAATGTCTCCATTTTAAAGATAGGAAAACTGAGGGCCACAGATATTATTTGCATATGGTGTATAGAATTGCTGTAGCCATTTTCTGACCACAAAATAAAGCACTGATGCCAAATTCTGGGGGACAGAAGGGAAAGATGGAAAGAAGCTACCAAGTTAAGAGCAAAAATAATAACACCAACCACAATAGTAACAGCTGACATTTATTGAGCACTTTACAAGAGTTAACTCATATAATAATCAAAGCAATTCTTGAAGAAAATATATATTATGAGGGCTCCTACTATGATGCTCAGATATATTAGATAGTATGGAAAACCTTGTTGCTTTCTTATAATTTTTCCACACTAAAAGATTTTTACCTTTTTTATCTTCCTCTGAGTAACCATACTTTTCTGGAGAGACTGAACTCTCTCCCATCCTGAGAAGGTGAATCATGAATAATTTTAGCCTATCAGTGATCTCCCTCCTCTTGCTAGTAATTGCTTTGGACATGGAAATGTAATTAATCCTGGCCAATGGAACCTGAAGGGAAATCTGCTGAGAAGCTACTAGGAGAGATTTTCATTGAGAATAAAAAGACTCATGGGAACAAATGTTCTCTCCTTCATTTAAAATGGTTGGTTTTACATGTTATAACTAGAACATCTATAATCTAGTAGCTCATTTGAACAGATATTGCCAATAAATCCAGGAGGACAGAAAAGCTATAAGAAAAGAACAGGACTCCTGACAAGCCACTGAATTGTTAAGAACCCTAGAATTTCCCTACTTCCAGGCCTATTGGTATGCCACTCTTCTCCTAGGAATTGTACCCATGGATGCTTTACCACTGAGCTCCATCCCCAGTCCTTTTTATTTTGACATAGGGTCTTGATAAGTTGCTGAGGCTGGCCTTGGACTTGGTGATCCTCCTGCCTCCACCTTCTGAGTGGCTGGTATTATAGGCATGCACCACCACACCTTGCTGATTAAGGCATTCTTAGTTGGTCTTTATATCACTGACAGCTATGTCTACTCTGATCCAAATACATAGGTAGTAGACTGCAGACCCAGGAACCAATCCAAGGTCTCTCTGGCTCCAAAGTGCTTGAGTATAATCACTAAAGTATCTATGAATGGATGAATTTTCTCTGGTGGACTAAGGGCCTATAATATTATATAAGATTCTATAATATAGAAATCATTTCATATTGGTAAATATTACAAGCGTGCATTTTAGAAAAGAAAATTAATCTTAAGAGTTGTTAAAAAAATGAAAGTCCCTATATAATTCTGGACTTGATATAGTGATTTCCTTTCCAGCATTTCTAACTGATGGTTCCTATGATCTCCTTAAAGAATTCCAATGGAAAGGCAATGGGGAAAAGTTAGACTTAAAAGTCTGGCCTGTACCTGAATCTTAACTCTGCTACTACTTTAGCCTTTTTGTGTCATATTTATAAAATGGGTACAATCATATACATTCAAGATTGTGGTGATGGTTAGTATAATAATTAATATAAAATATCTGACTCAAAATAAGTAGTGATGAAGGCACTATTTTATAAGGCAGATCATTTCATTGTGGTATATCCAGTTTTTAACATAAAATAATGATTATGATTTAAAAGAAATAAGAAAATAGCTTATTATGAACCAAATATGAGTGATGATAGCTCAGGAATAGGGATTCATGTTACCTGGATGATTCCATTGTGGAAGAAGTTGCATGGACTTTTATAGTTAAAGAACAAAAGTAAGTAAAAAATCAATACATTTACCAATTATATTGGTGGGAGCATCAAGCAAACAGGCTACAACAAAATGGGGAAATCTCTCCTATGGTTTTATTTTTATTTATTTATTAATGTTTATTTGTTCTTTTTAAATCTACATGACAGAAGAATATATTTTGACATAGTATATATACACAGAGTATTACTTATTCTAATTAGGATCTCATTCTTGTGGTTATACATGATGTGGAGTCTTCTGTGGTTTTAGATGTTGCTAGGGCTAGTGGAGATTAAATGTCTCCTGAGCTTAGTGATACATTTTGAGAAGTTTGTTAATCAGTAACATGAATGAATGTTCAGATACAAAAATTAAGTAAATGGTTATTAAAGGGGCCTAAGATAGCTCAAGATAATTCTGGTTCTTTACCTGTAGCATTCTATCTCTCTACAACAATCATAATATGTTCCTCTCATCTAATGTCAGTCTGTAGGATCTTCAATATAGACATGACTTCTTCAGATAACTCCAATTCACACAGTCATTTCCAACGAAAATAAATTGAGCTCTATCCAAGCATATAGGAAGAAGAAAGACAATCTTCATTTTTCAAGGGCTAAAGAGTTTGAAGGGCATCAGCTGATGCTAAGTACAACAAATGTCCCATTCTATAGGGAGAGGGAGTTCTGGGATTCTCTCTGACATTTGCTCCTCTGAATTTACAGATTTGGATTATATGAAAGTTCATACTTCTTATATGACTACAACAATATCTTGAATCCCATTTGCTCTCCTTAAAACATGACCTCAATGTTCCTCCCACTGAGGAGTGTGTTTCCTCTCCTTGAATCTGGGTGGGGTGTATGACAGTTCCAATCAATGAAGTACATAAGAGTGATGCTATATTATTTCAGAAGCTAGATTATTATAAACAAACAGACATACAAAAGAGCTTCTTGAGATGAAGGCATTTGGGTTTCCAAAATTCCTTATCTTTCAAAAAATAGAGGCTCCCAAAAGAACTCAATAATCATAAACCCCCTTCCCACAGCAATTCTAATCTTAACTTTTCAGAGATGTAAAGTGGGCACCAACTATCATATCTCCTATGGGCCCATTTTCTTTCCCAAAAGTCATTTCTTTTTCTACAAATATTCTTTTTTCTTTCCTTTTAAAAGGCAATTTATTCTCCCAGAAATTGCTCTCTGCCTATCTCTGACTGCTGTTAAGATAGTATATAGGGGGCTGGGGATGTGGCTCAAGCGGTAGAGCGCTCGCCTGGCATGCGTGCGGCCCGGGTTCGATCCTCAGCACCACATACAAACAAAGTCTGCTGAAAACTAAAAAAAAAATATTAAAAAAATTCTCTCTCTCTCTCTCTCTTTCTCTCTCTCTCTCTCTCTCTCTTAAAAAAAAGATACTATATAGGTACCAAATTCAAACCTCTTCCTGGAGTCACATTTCTTTGTGAAATCCCATATATATGTATATGATTACATCTATTTTTTCTCTTACTAATCTGTCTATTGTCAATTTAATTTGTAGGCCCCAAAATAATGAACATAAGAGGGTAGAAGAAAAATTTTTCCTCCCTAACATCCCTCTTCATCATACTGTGAGACAAATCAAATTAGCCCAAGTAGAAAGACTCAACCAGGAATGCCAACATAGTGAGAGGAAACTCACTATGTTGAAGAACTGAAGACCCAGCTGATAGTCTACAACAACTGCCAGAATTTTTTATTTTTTTGGTACTGGGAATTGAACTAGGGGCACTTAACTACCGAGCCACATCCCCAGCCCTTTTAATATTTTATTTAGAAACAGGGTCCCACGGAGTTTCTTAGGGCCTTGTTAAGTTGCTGAGGCTGGCTTTGAACTCATGATCCTCCTGCCTCAGTCTCCTGAGCTGCTGGGATTACAAGTGTGCACCACCATGCCTGGTAACTGCCAGAAATTTTTGTGAACTAACCTAGAGGTGATTCCAGCCCCCCAGCCTTTGAGAATCCCAGCTGATACCTGGACATTATAGAGCTAAGATAAGCCTTTTCTACTATGTCTTGTCCAAATTTCTGACCCATAGAATTCATGAGAATGATAAATGGTTGCTTTATGCTTGTAAGATTTGAGGCAATTATTTATGCAGCCATACTAACTGGAACAAGTGACAAAGACACAAAAGTTCAATAACATATCTGCAGGGTAACTTTTAAGCATGACTCTATGAATCATAAGTATTATTTTTTATTACCAACTATTAGCTGAGAATTTTGTACACATTATTTCATTTAATTCTTAAAAATTGCCTACAGGGCTGACCCTGTTATTATCCATATTACATAGCTGAGTTAACTAAAGCTCAGTGAGATTAAATAATTTGCTCTGGGCCATACAGTTAAAGTGCACGCTGTTTCCCCCATGCCATATGGCTTCCTTAGGAAGAAGTATATTTCAAATGTGCAATGAAAGATGGGATCTCTAGGATAAAAGAGATAAAGCCACTTTCACTAAACACCTGTTATTATTATATTGGCTTCTGGTTGTTTTTCCTGTTTTCAGGGTGCAAAATTCCTACAGTCTATGATATTGAGGTTCTTCAAACACCAATAGTTTCATTTTGTCTTTCACCCATGACCTTGATGTAATAGCTTCATTCAAAAAGCTTCCCTCTCTTCTGAAAGACTCAACCAGGAATGCCATTTCTTCAAAGATCAGGGTCTACCACTGCTTCCTTATTTGTCTTTTAGTCAATTCAAAAGTCTTTCAGTGACATTTAGTCACTCAGTACCTAGCGTAAAGACTGGAACATAGCATAAACTCAGGAACTATTTTGTGGGATGAACTCTCTTGAGTATACTATTGTGTATTATTAGTTTCCACCTTCTTTGATTTTATGGGTAACTTTCACTTTGTTCTATACAATGGCAGTTTAGATAAGCAATAATCCCTGGTAATACTTATATATGAGGAGCTACTTTCTAGAAGTTGTTTCCTGGGACTTAACTTAGGCCAATGACCACAGGTATCCCTCACATTCTTCTAAATGTCTAGAAAAGCTACATAAGTAGTCATATTCTTTTTTTGGATATAGGTTAATAATATTATGTTTTGTTTGCTTTGAACAGTATTTATGGGTAACACCTTTCACATACTTGCCAAACTTTCTTCCAGATGAGAAAGAGGTTATATCTCATTTTAAAAATTGTTAATTATATGAATAATGCATAAATGCTCAAGCATAATTTCCTTAACATACTTCCTTTTCACAAATTAGTTTTTCTTCTTGCTGAAGTATATTCTCTAATAATTATTTCTGAGAATATCTGAAGGTAGGCGATTTTCTGTTTTTTTTATAGGTCCAAAATTAAGACCAATAGGTCTTAATTTCTCCATCCAACTAATGCAATAGTTTGACTTGATATTAAATTTGAATTTGGGAATTATTTTAGCTCAATAGTTTGAAGATATTGCACCATTACTTTCCTGCCTCTGGTGTTCCTAATGGGAAATCTGATATCAAATGGATTTTTAGTCCATTGTGCGTGGTCTTTATTTTCTCTCTGAAAGTTATTGCTATTTTCATATTATCATTGATGCTCTAAAATGTCAATGTGGTGTGTGTAGACTTCTTTTTTTTTTAAAAAAAATACTGTTCTTGTTTTTATAACTCATTCTGATTGATACTTTAAAGGGACCTTTCAGTCTGAGGACTATTGATTTCAATGCTGGGGAGGTTTTCTTTGTTTATTTAGTCTTTGAATATTGCTTCCTAGCCATTATCTTCAATTTTACCCTTAATGGAATAAATGTAAAATATAAAAATCTTTTGATTTATCCTCCATGCCTCTTACCTTTTAATTCCTGTTTTCCATTCTGTATACTTTTATCTTGCCCTTTGGGAGAATGCCTTTGCTTAATTTTCTAGATCATTAATTCAATATCCATTTGTGTCCACACAGATGTTCCATTCATCTATTGAAAAATTATTTATTTACTTTTTAATATGTCTATTTTTAATTGACACATAATAATTATACACATTTATATGGTACAGTGTGATGTTTCAATACATGAATACATCATATAATGATCAAATTGGGCAATTATAATACCCATTGCTTCCACTATTTGTCATTTGTTGGTGCTGATAATATTAAAAATCCTTTCTTCTAGCTACTTTAAAATATATATTATTTTTAACTGTAGTCACCCTATGGTACAATAGGACACTAGTACATATTATTTTTATCTAACTATAACTTTGTACCTATTAGCCATGCTCCTCCCCCAGCCTCCTACTCTCACCAGATACTTTAATTGCACCTGTTATTTACCTTTTAAAATCTCTTTTCATTTACTTACTATTGTTTCATATTAATTTCCTTTCATGGAAGAGAGATTTTTTTCTTATTCTGAGGTCATTATGATCATTTTATTTTCATGTTCTGGGACCAATTTCTTTAGTAAAAGTCTTTTCATTTGTTGAGTTTTTTTGTCTACATTTCATAGGATTTTTAAAGTGTTTCATGAATCTCTTATTATGTACTTCTTATTATGTTGAGATTTCTTAACTCTCTGATTGAAGCAGCCTGTTTCAGAGAATAAGGGAAACAGACATAGATGCTATTTTCCATGAGCATGGGTGAGATGGAGAAAATGCCATAAGGAAGTGTACCTTGATGAATTTGTGTGCTATTTCTTATAAATACTATTATTTATTTAGCCATTGCATACTTCCAAAGATACTACCCTGCTTCACTGCCTTAAATCTCATACTCATTGCATTTACTTGAAGATAAACTTGTTACTGTTTGCTAGTCCATGTGATAAGTAAAGTGATGGGAAAAAGTTAAGTCTTCTAGATTTTCTTCCTATAACATTGAGTGGTTGCCTCTAACACTACTCCTTAATCTTAGTTTTAACCTATTATCATAGAGAACACTTGGTGTATTTTCATCATCCCTCTATAATACATGATATATGATACTTCATGTGCTGGGAGTCTGTTAAGTATATTCTTCATACACATCATGCATATAACTAGATAATTTATATATGACATTTAGATTTGACATTTCAAAACAACCTTTATATAATCCTAGTTTATAAATTTACTCCACTACCTTTTTCAAGATTGTGTAACTAATAAGCAATAGGACTAGAATTTGATCCCAGATCTAGCTCCAAATTCTATATCATTAGCTTATTTCCACTATACCAGTGGTTCTCATCATTGGATGTATATTAGAATCACTGGAGTAGACTGAAAAATACAAATTCTTGGGACCTACATCAAACTGATGAAATCAGAGTAAAAAACTATTTTGTAAAAGCTTCCCATCTGGCTATATTTGAAATCATGGTTGCATAATACTTCACTGTCTAAATTGTTTCTCCTTTTTTTTTTCTGTTTCTTTTTTTTTTAATTTTTTATTGATTATTTAAAGCATTACATAGCTCATGATATATCATCTTTCATACATTAGACTCAAATTGTGTTTTGAACTCCCATTTTCACCCCAAATATAGATTGCAGAATCACATCTGTTACATATTCACATTTTTACATAATGCCATATTAGTGTCTGTTGTATTCTGCTACCTTTCCTATCCCCTACTATCCCCCCTCCCCTCCCCTCCCCTCCCATCTTCCCTCTCTATCTCCCCTGCTGTTGTTCAATTCTCTCCCTTTTTTTCCCTCCCCCTTGCCCCTCATAGCCTCTTATAATTTTATGTATCCTTGAAGGTCTCCTACCATTTCCATATGCTTTCCCTTCTCTCTCCGTTTCTCTCCCCCCATTCGTCTTTGTGTTTCTCCTTTTGAGTGTGTAAGCTACATGTCCTCCTGCCACATATTTTCTTGAGAATCTGATTGCTTACATTCTGCTCAAGTCTTTTACTTTTTGTGTAATTTTTTAAAAAATATCTTGAAGAGGTACAAAAGTGTATCTTATTTCACATTTGCTTCAATTAAGAAAAAAATCATTGGAAAATGTATCAGACATTCAAAATTATACAAATTTGAAAATCCATCTGTGTAATCAACCATATTAACCAAGTAAACAAGAATATCACTATCATTGGTTGTAGAGAAAGCATTTGATAAAATTAAAGACCCATCTATGATTTTAAAAACCTCAAAGAAAACCCTACATATAAAAGTGAACTTGCTCAATTTGATGAAAATGGTATTTCAACAAATGCCTTTTAAGCTAACACTGCACTTAATGATAAAGATTCAATGCTTTCCAGCGAAGATTGGAAGCTAGTTAAGGATGTCCATTTTCACTATTACTACTCAATGTAGTACTAGAGGTTTTAGCAAATGCAATAAGTCAAGAAAGACAAAAGGCATTAAGCTTGGAAAAGAAGATATAAAATCTATCTCTATTTGAAGATGACATGATGATCTATGTAGAAAACCCTATGGTAATTAAAAAAAACTCCTGGATCTAAGAAGTGAATTCAGTAGAATAACAAGGTATAAGATCAACATTCACAAATAAGTCACATTTCTACCTGCTAACAATGATGGGAAGCAAATTTTTAAATTCAATATCATTTGACAATATTAAAAATGCAATATTTAAGTGTAAATCTAACAAAATATGTACAGAGCATGTATGCTGAAAGTTAAACACTAAGAAATCAAAGAAGTTCTAAATAAATGGAAAGACATATGTTGTACATAGAGTGGAAGACTAAATATACTAAAGATGTCAATTCTCCCCAAATTGCCCTATATGTTTAACACATTCCTATAAAAAAGTCCAAAAAGATTTTATATATGGACAAGATTATTATAAAAATCAAAAGTCCTAGGCAGCCAAAACAACTTTGAAAAAGTAAAATAAAACTGGAGAGCTCTACCTGGTTTCAAGACATTAAGTGATGACATTAATCAAGACTGTTTGATATTGGAGAAAGCATAAATTCATTGAGTAGATAAAGAATCCAGAATTAGAATCATATCAATATACTCAACTTTTCAAAAATTTCGACTGACCCAAATAATTGTACATATTTATTGGATACAGTGTAATAATTCGATAATGTACACAATGTAAACCAGGACAATTAGCATTTCCATTTCCTCAAAAATTTGTCATTTTTTTGTGTTGGATACTGTAGAACTCTTCTAGTTATTTTGAAATATATAATAAACTGATGAAAGCAACAAGAGAAAAAGAGCAAGTTAAATATAAAGATATCCTCTTAGACTAACAGCATATTTCTCAGCAGAAACATTATAAGAAAGGAGAGAATGTGATGATATATTCAGGGTACTGAAATTTAAAAAAAATGCCAGCTAAAGATACTATACCTAGCAAAGTTATCTTTCAAACATGAGTAAAAATAATGTCTTTCCAAGATAAGCAAAAAGTGATGAAATTCATCCTTAATAGACAGTCCAGTCTATAAGAATTGTTTGAGGAAGTCTTGTACCTGGAAATGAAAGGATGATAATTTCCACTATGAAAACACAGAAAATTATAAAATCCACTGGTAGGACTGATACATAAATGAGAAAGAGAAAAGGATCAAACATTGTTGATACAGAAAACCACTGAACTGCAAATATTAACTAAGAAAGGAACAAATTATCTTAAAAAACAAAATGATCAATAAAATGACAGGAGTAACTTCTTAACTATAAATAATAACCTTGAATGTAAGCATATTAAATTCCCCAATTAAGAGATCTAGACTGGCTGAATGGGTTAAAAAAAAAGAATACCCAATTATATGTACTTAGGAGAAACTCACTTCATTGGAAAAGACTCACAAAAGAAAAAAAAAAGAAAGTGAAGAGATGGAAAATGATATTCTGTGATAATGGAAACCAAAATCCAATAAGAGTAGTTATATCAGATTAAATAGACTTTAAGTCAGAAACTATAAAAGAGACAAAGAATATCATTTTATAATGATAAAAGCAGTGATTCAGGAAGGGAATATTACAATCAGGAATATATTGTTCCCCAAACCAGTGCAGTGAAGTATATAAAGTAAACATTACTAGTTCTACACTGAGAGATTCCAATACAGTAACAATTGGGGACTTTGACACCACAGTTTCATTAATGTATAGACCATGAAGGCAAAAAATAAAAACAACAACAACAACACAACAACAAAAACATGGGAATGAAATTATACTACAGACCAAATGTACCCAAAAAACATTTACAGAACATTTCATACAAATGTGCAGAATGCACATTCTTCTCATCAACACATGGAATATACTTATGGATAGACCATATATTAGGCCAAAAAGTGAGTCTCAAAATTTTTTTAAAGTTCAAATTATATCATGCATCGTCTTTGCCCACAATGAGACAAAAATAGAAGACAGCAAAATAGGAACTTTAGAAATTGTACAAATACATAGAAAGAAAACATTCTCCAGAATGACCAGTGGGTCAATATAGAAATCAGAAGAGAAATTTTAAAATTCTTGATAAATGAAAATGGCAGGATGGGGCTGTAGCTTAGTGGTACTGCACTTGCCTGGCATGTGTGAGGCACTGGGTTTGATTCTCAGCACTACATATAAATAAATAAAGGTCTATCAACAATTAAAAAATATTTTTACAAAGAGCTTCTACTATATTTAAAAAATGAAAATGGCTAAATAAACCAAAACCTATGTGCTATGATTTTGATATAGTTTAAGTGTGTCCCACAAGAGTTCCTGTGTCAAAAGCTTGATCCTCACTGTTGCAATGTTGGGGGGTTGGGATGGAACCCTTCAGAGGTGGGGCCTAGGGACTGGTGGTTATGTCATTAGGGTTGCAACCCAAGAAAGAATTAATGCTGGTTATAGAGTGAGTTAATTCTCATGAGAATAAGTTGTTATTAAAAGAGCAAGCCTGACTCCTAAATCACAGTCCAACATACTCTCTTGCCATATGATCGCCCACTCCCATACACACTTACACCATAATGGCATCTAATATGCTGAGATTTAGGGGGGGCCCTCGCCAGAGCTGAGCAGATACTGGCACCATGCTCTTGCATTTCCAAACTATGAGTTCTATAAATGTTTTTGCTTTATAAGTATTTTATAAATACTTATAAAGAGTTTATAAATACTTATAAAGAATGTGCATTCTGCACTTTTGTTTTTTTTTATTTTTTTATTGGTTGTTCACAACATTACAAAGCTCTTGACATATCATACTTCATACATTAGATTGAAGTGGGTTATGAACCCCCAATTTTACCCCAAATGCAGATTGCAGAATCACATCGGTTACACATCCACAATTTTACATAATGCCCTATTAGTAATTGTTGTATTCTGCTACCTTTCCTATCCCCTACTATCCCCCCTCCCCTCCCACTTTTGTTTTTTTTAATGTCAATCATTTCTTTTTTTTGACATATCATATTTCATACATTAGATTGAAGTGGGTTATGAACTCCCAATTTTACCCCAAATGCAGATTGCAGAATCACGTCGGTTACACATTCACAAATTTACATAATGCCCTATTAGTAATTGTTGTATTCTGCTACCTTTCCTATCCCCTACTATCCCCCCTCCCCTCCCCTCCCATCTTCTCTCTCTAACCCATCTACTGTAATTCATTTCTCTCCTTGTTTATTTTCCCATTCCCCTCACAACCTCTTATATGTAATTTTGTATAGCAATGAGGGTCTCCCTTCATTTCCATGCAATTTCCCTTTTCTCTCCCTTTCCCTCCCATCACATGTCTCTGTTCAATGTTACTCTTTTCTTCCTGCTCTTCCTCCCTGCTCTGTTCTTAGTTGCTCTCATTATATCAAAGAAGACATTTGGTATTTGTTTTTTAGGGATTGGCTAGCTTTACTTAGCATAATCTGCTCTAGTGCCATCCATTTCCCTGCAAATTCCATGATTTTGTCATGTTTTAATGCTGCGTAATATTCCATGGTGTATAAATGCCACATTTTTTTTATCCATTCATCTATTTTTTTGTGTGTGTGTTTTCTTCAAACAGTAGTAACTATTTTTTTTCTTTTTTTTATTGGTTGTTCACAACTTTACAAAGCTCTTGACATATCATACTTCATACATTAGATTGAAGTGGGTTATGAACCCCCAATTTTACCCCAAATGCAGATTGCAGAATCACGTCAGTTACACATCCATAATTTTACATACTGCCCTTTTAGTAATTGTTGTATTCTGCTACCTTTCCTATCCCCTAATATCCCCCCTCCCTTCCCCTCCCTTCTTCTCTCTCTACCCCATCTACTGTAATTCATTTCTCTCCTTGTTTATTTTCCCATTCCCTTCCCAACCTCTTATATGTAATTTTGTATAGCAATGAGGGTCTCCCTTCATTTCCATGCAATTTTCCTCTTCTCTCCCTTTCCCTCCCATCTCATGTCACTGATTAATGTTACTCTTTTCTTCCTACTCTTCCTCCCTGCTCTGTTCATATTTGCTCTCATTATATCAAAGAAGACATTTGGCATTTGTTTTTTAGGGATTGGCTAGCTTCACTGAGCATAATCTGCTCTAGTGCTGTCCATTTCCCTGCAAATTCTATGATTTTGTCATTTTTTATTGCTGCATAGTACTCCATTGTGTATAGATGCCACATTTTTTTTATCCATTCATCTACTGAGGGGCATCTGGGTTGGTTCCACAGTCTAGCAATTGTGAATTGTGCTGCTATGAACATCGATGTGGCAGTATCCCTGTAGCATGCTCTTTTAAGGTCTTCAGGGAATAATCCGAGAAGGGCAATAGCAGGGTCAAATGGTGGTTCCATTCCCATCTTTCCCAGGAATCTCCAAACTGCTTTCCAAATTGGCCACACCAATTTGCAGTCCCACCAGCAATGTACAAGTGTACCCTTTTCGCCACATCCTCGCCAGCACTTGTTGTTGTTTGACTTCATAGTGGCTGCCAATCTTACTGGAGTGAAATGGTATCTTAGGGTGGTTTTGATTTGCATTTCTCTGACTGCTAGAGATGGTGAGCATTTTTTCATGTACTTGTTGATTGATTGTATATCCTCCTCTGAGAAGTGTCTGTTCAGGTCCTTGGCCCATTTGTTGATTGGGTTATTTGTTATCTTATTGTCTATTTTTTTGAGTTTTTTGTATACTCTGGATATTAGGGCTCTATCTGAAGTGTGAGGAGTAAAAATTTGTTCCCAGGATGTAGGCTCCCTATTTACCTCTCTTATTGTCTCTCTTGCTGAGAAAAAACTTTTAAGTTTAAGTAAGTCCCATTTGTTGATTCTTGTTGTTAACTCTTGTGCTATGGGTGTCCTATTAAGGAATTTGGAGCCCGACCCCACAATCTGTAGATCGGAGCCAACTTTTTCTTCTATCAGACGCAGAGTCTCTGGTTTGATATCAAGCTCCTTGATCCATTTTGAGTTAACTTTTGTGCATGGCGAGAGAAAGGGATTCAGTTTCATTTTGTTGCATATGGATTTCCAGTTTTCCCAACACCATTTGTTGAAGATGCTATCCTTCCTCCATTGCATGCTTTTAGCCCCTTTATCAAATATAAGATAGTTGTAACTTTGTGGATTAGTCTCTGTGTCCTCTATTCTAAACCATTGGTCCACCCGCCTGTTTTGGTACCAGTACCATGCTGTTTTTGTCACTATTGCTTTGTAATATAGTTTGAAATCTGGTATTGCTATACCGCCTGATTCACACTTCCTGCTTAGAATTGCTTTTGCTATTCTGGGTCTTTTATTTTTCCATATGAATTTCATGATTGCTTTGTCAATTTCTACAAGATATGTCGTTGGGATTTTGATTGGCATTGCATTAAACCTATAGAGAACTTTTGGTAATATCGCCATTTTGATGATGTTAGTTCTGCCTATCCATGAACAGGGTATGTTTTTCCATCTTCTAAGATCTTCATCAACTTCTCTCTTTAGGGTTCTGTAGTTTTCATTGTATAAATCTTTCACCTCTTTTGTTAGGTTGATTCCCAAGTATTTTATTTTTTTTGAGGATATTGTGAATGGAGTGTTTTTCCTCATTTCCGTTTCAGAAGTTTTGTCGCTGATATACAGAAATGCCTTTGATTTATGCGTGTTGATTTTATATCCTGCCACTTTGCTGAATTCATTTATTAGTTCTAGTAGTTTCTTTGTAGACCCTTTTGGGTCTGCTAGGTATAGAATCATATCATCTGCAAATAGTGATAATTTAAGTTCTTCTTTTCCAATTTTTATGCCTTTAATTTCTTTCGTCTGTCTAATTGCTCTGGCCAGTGTTTCGAGAACTATATTGAATAGAAGTGGAGATAGAGGGCATCCCTGTCTTGTTCCGGATTTTAGAGGGAATGCCTTCAACTTTTGTCCATTCAGAATGATGCTAGCCTGAGGCTTAGCATAGATAGCTTTTACAATGTCAAGGTAATTTCCTGTTATCCCTAATTTTTCTAATGTTTTGAACATAAAGGGATGCTGTACTTTGTCAAATGCTTTCTCTGCATCTATCGAAATGATCATATGGTTCTTATATTTAAGTCTATTGATGTGGTGAATAACATTTATTGATTTCCGTATGTTGAACCATCCTTGCATCCCAGGGATGAATCCTACTTGATCATGGAGCACAATTTTTTTGATATGCCTTTGTATTCGATTCACCAGAATTTTATTGAGGATTTTTGCATCTAGGTTCATTAGAGATATTGGTCTGTAGTTTTCTTTCTTTGAGGTGTCTTTGTCTGATTTCGGAATCAGGGTGATGTTGGCCTCATAGAATGAATTTGGAAGAGCTCCCTCTTTTTCTATTTCCTGAAATACTTGAAAAGTATTGGTATTAATTCTTCTTTAAAAGTTTTGTAAAACTCCGCTGTATACCCATCCGGTCCTGGGCTTTTCTTGGTTGGTAGTCTTTTGATGGCTTCTTCAATTTCATCCATTGATATTGGTCTGTTCAAATTGTGTGTATCCTCCTGACTCAGTCTGGGTAAATCATATGACTTAAGAAATTTATCGATGTCTTCACTATCTTCTATTTTGTTGGAATATAGGTTTTCAAAATAATTTCTAATTGTCTTCTGTAGTTCTGTAGCATCTGTTGTGATATTGCCTTTTTCATCCCGTATGTTAGTAATTTGAGTTCTCTCTCTTCTTCTCTTCGTTAGCATGGCTAAAGGTCTGTCGATCTTATTTATTTTTTCGAAGAACCAACTTTTAGTTTTGTTAATTTTTTCAATAGTTTCTTTTGTTTCAATTTCATTGATTTCCGCTCTGATTTTAATTATTTCTAGCCTTCTGCTACATTTGCTGTTGTTTTGCTCTTCCTTTTCTAGGGCTTTGAGATGAAGTGTGAGCTCATTTATTTGTTGGTTTTTTCTTTTTTTGAGGAATGACCACCAGGCGATGAATTTTCCTCTTAAAACTGCTTTCATTGTGTCCCATAGATTCCGATATGTTGTGTCTGTATTTTCATTTATCTCTAAGAATTTTTTGATTTCCTCCTTTATGTCTTCTGTAACCCATTGATCATTCAGTAACATATTGTTCATTTTCCATGTGATGTAGGATTTTTCCTTCCTTCTTTTATCATTGATTTCCAGTTTCATTCCATTATGATCAGATAAAATGCATGGTATTATCTCCACCCCTTTATATTTACTGAGGGTTGCCCTATGGCATAATATATGGTCTATTTTTGAGAAGGATCCATGTGCTGCTGAGAAAAAAGTATATCCATTTGATGATGGTTGATATATTCTAAATATGTCAGTTAAGTCTATGTTATTGATTGTGATATTGAGTTCTATAGTTTCTTTATTCAACTTTTGTTTGGACGATCTGTCCAATGGTGAGAGAGGTGTGTTGAAGTCACCCATAATTATTGTGTTGTGGTCTATTTGATTCTTGAACTTGAGGAGAATTTGTTTTATGAATGTCGCAGCACCATTGTTTGGTGCATAAATATTGATAATTGTTATGTCTTGTTGGTGAATGGTTCCTTTTAACAGTATATAATGACCTTCTTTATCCCTTTTGATTAACTTAGTCTTGAAGTCGATTTTATTCGATATGAGGATGGCCACTCCTGCTTGCTTACGAGAACTGTGTGCGTGGTATATTTTTTCCCATCCTTTCACCTTCAGCCTGTGTATGTCTTTTCCAATCAGATGTGTCTCCTGGAGGCAGCATATTGTTGGATTTGTTTTTTTAATCCATGATACCAGCCTATGTTGCTTTATTGGAGAGTTTAGGCCATTAACATTCAGAGTTACTATTGATATATGGTTTGTAATTCCATCCATGTTTGATTGTTTATCCTTTTTTTTTTTTAAATTTAGTTTGTTTCTCTGTGATTATCTTTCCCCTCGCCCACTGTCTTTATTGAGGCACTTCCCACTGATGGTTTTGGTTATTGTTTTTCATTTCTTCCTCATGTAGTGTTTTGCTCAAAATGCTTTGCAATGCAGGTTTTCTGGCTGCAAATTCTTTTAACGTTTGTTTATCATGAAAGATCTTTATTTCGTTGTCATACCTGAAGCTTAATTTTGCTGGATACAGAATTCTTGGTTGGCATCCATTGTCTTTCAGTGTTTGATATACATTGTTCCATGACCTTCTTGCTTTCAGTGTCTGTGATGAAAAATCCGTTGTTAACCGTATTGGTTTACCCCTAAATGTAATCTGTCTCCTTTCTCTTGTAGCTTTTAATATTTTCTCTTTGTTCTGTATATTGGATATCTTCATAACAATGTGTCTTGGCATTGGTCTACTGTGATTTTCTGTGCTCGGTGTCCTGTATGCATCTTCAATTTGTATATCTGTTTCCTTTTTTATTTCTGGAAAGTTTTCTGTAATTATTTCATTCAGCAGGTTTCTCATTCCCTTGGTTTGAATCTCTGTACCTTCTTCTATCCCGATGACTCGTAAATTTGGTTTCTTCATGTTATCCCATAACTCTTGGATGTTTTTCTCGTGATTTTTTACCAGCCTTTCTGAGTTGGCTAGACTCTTTTTAAGATGGTATATTTTGTCTTCATTGTCTGACGTTCTGGTTTCTACTTCCTCCACTCTGTTAGTGATACTCTCAATTGAGTTTTTAATTTGGTTTATCATTTCCTTCATTTCTAAAATTGTTTGATTATTTTTTATAATCTCTATCTCGTGATAAAGATGCTTAGCTTCTTCTTTTAGCTGTTTATGTAATTCCTTCTCAATGTGTTCTTTCGCTGCTTGAATTTGCTGTCTTGTATCCTCTTTAAGGTTCCATTCCATCTGTCTAAGGTGTTCCTTGAGGTCTTTATATCACCATTTTTCTGATGACTCTAGGTACTCCTGAATATTTAGGCTGTCCTGCATTGTTTGCACTCCTTTTCTTCCTTGTTTCTTGAAGCTGCTCATGTTGCTTCTTGTTCTGTTTGACTGCTGAGTTACTGCTTATTCCTATAAATTTATTAGATGCTTGGGAGGAAAGGTATTAGAAGGGAAGGGAAGAAGTCACTAAGGAGAATGAGAGTAGGCAGGTAGAATTCAAGGAAGGGGGGATAAGAAAAATGAAAAGAAAAAAGAAGAAAGAAATAGGAACTAAAAAAGAAAAAAAAAATTAAAAAAAAATTAAAAAAAATAATAATAATTAAAAAAATTAAAATTAAAATTAGAAGAGAAAGAAGAAAAAAAAGAAGAAAGAAAAAAAAACCAAGATATAAAAATGAAGATGAAAGAAAAACCCAAATCAAAAAAAAAAAACTAATAAATGCCATCTTAGAGTTTGATTAACTTCTCTTCCACTAGGTGGCGCTGTGCCCACCAGGCCAAGTCTCTCCTGTCAGTACGCGGGAACCAATCACTGTGCAGCAGCTCCTCCCAGACTGGGCGAGTCTCCAATCCTGAGTGCCTAGGTCCTCCTCTTGTGTCCAATCACTTCTACTTTTCCTCTAGCCAGGCCCCTCTCACCGCAATACTGGCAACAGGCCAGGTCTGCTGCTCCCGGGAGCCCTGTTTTCATGAATGACTGGGCACACTCCTCCAGATTGCCATTCCCTCAGACCCTAAGTTTGTAGAGCTTGGGGCTGAGAATCCTCAGCGAATTTTACTTGCCCTCCAGTAGCCACTCCCCCATAGCTGGTGCAAGAGACCTCAGCAGTCAGCCCTGGCGGGAGCGGCAGACCCACGCCACTGACTCCCTCGGGCTGGCTGTAGCACTCACGGGAGAGCTGGGAGGGGCCCTTAAGGTTTCCCCGATGCGTGGAGAGGGAAAGCCAGGGGTCCACACACCTGTAGCAGCAGGCTTCAATGAAGTTATCTCCACCGCCGCAGTCCTGCGACGCCAGCCCTCCGCCACAGTGGTGTCCCCCGCAAACGGCGACAGTTCGCCTCCCCCTGCCGGGTGACCAACGCAACGGGCGGGTCTCCACTGTCTCTCCCAAGCCCCGCCTGGACCCTGCGGCCACTACCCACGAAGGCCCGGCAGGCATCCACCTCCGTAGGATGTGAAGGGCTGACCAGCCGCCTCAGCTGGATGGATTAATGCCGAGTCGCAGCTGTCTGTCTCAGCTTTTCAGACGTGGCGGCACGGGGCGCGGAGCACGGAGAGGCTTACTCACTTCCCGCCGCCATCTTCCTCTTCTCGCTATTTCGGGATGATGGCGGGGCGCTAGCTCGCTTTCTCTGGTGTGTCTCAGCCTCGGGCTCCCACGCCTCTCTCCGCGCGGCCTCCACAGCCAGCGCTGCCCCAGTTGCTCTCTCCGCTCCCGGCGTTCCCGGCTTCTAGCCGCACCGCGGCCCGGTCCGTGTCTTTCTGGCTCGCGGCTCCAGCGGCGCCTGGGTCGGGGAGGCGACAGCCCCTCTCCGGCAAGTACCGCAGTCCCCGGGCCCCGAGTCCCGGTGGCCACAAACTGACACTTCTAATAGACCTACTAATTCCCGGCGGGACCCCTCTTCACGGAATTTTGCTAGAAGTTCCTCGGTATGTAGACTGCCACTGTTCCAAAGGGTCTTTTTGATCCCGTTAATGTGGAGACATTAGAATCGCTGCTTCCTCCTCGGCGGCCATGTTCCAACCTCCATTCATCTATTGAAGGGCATCTTGGTTGGTTCCACAGTATAGCTATTGTGAATTGTGCTGCTATGAACATCGATGTGGCAGTATCCCTGTAGCATGCTCTTTTAAGGTCTTCAGGGAATAATCCGAGAAGGGCAATAGCAGGGTCAAATGGTGGTTCCATTCCCTTCTTTCCCAGGAATCTCCAAACTGCTTTCCAAATTGGCCACACCAATTTGCAGTCCCACCAACAATGAACAAGTGTACCCTTTTCTCCACATCCTCACCAGCACTTGTTGTTGTTTGACTTCATAATGGCTGCCAATCTTACTGGAGTGAGATGGTATCTTAGGGTGGTTTTGATTTGCATTTCTCTGACTGCTAGAGATGGTGAGCATTTTTTCATGTACTTGTTGATTGATTGTATATCCTTCTCTCAGAAGTGTCTGTTCAGGTCCTTGGCCTGTCGCGACCCCCTTGCCCGCAAGGAAGACGCAACACCGGGAATCTTCTTCCAGTCGTTTATTCAGGTCCTTGATATTTCTTCTTCCTCCCCGAATGCTCCTACCAGCCTTAATAAAGCATCTCAAGCCCCAATGCGAAGCTGCCACGTGGAGCTTTCTCATAGGGTGTTAGAAAACCACGCACCAACTCTCCCAATTAAGGAGTTGTTTGTCACAAACCACAGTCGAGCCAGCGCCATCTTGTAATGGCGACCGCAGTCCGCAGAAACGGCTCACTACAGTTCCCCCTTTTGTTTTCTAAAAACAATACAGGCGAGAGTAGAGGTCCTATCCCACTGTGCAGAAGTGGCTGCATAGTATGGCTCAGCCCCAAGGAGGGCCCTTCCCCAGATCTGAGACCATATCAGCCGACGCTTTTCTCGTGGGACGGGGCGTGGACGCGTCTAACCCGCATGCAATAGGACATGCTCTCCTTGAGGTCCACTTCAAGGATCACTCAAGTGCAGTGCCTTGCCTCGCATCCTGTATCGTGATGGACGAAGGGGGATAGCCGAGGCTGAACTGTGGCTGTTTAGAAACACAACGACAAACAAGTTGGTAACACCCTAAAAGAAAGGCACGGGTCTTAAGGCGATAGAAAAGCACTAGTGTGGAAACCCATCTGCGTGCAATGGCAGTAAAGCCGGCAGAGTGCAAGGGCTTTCCAACACTAAGAGAATAACAAAGAAAGACATGTCGATCCCAGTGCAATGTTCATAAAACTTGGGGTGTAACGACCATGTCAAAGATTTACTGTTTAATCTACGCAAGCCAGACTTGAGGTGAATTGCCATTACTCATACTAAGCCTTCAACCAGGAACCTTATCAGACCCAAGCAGGTCAGGACGTTCCCACATGACCGTTATTGGCTGAATATGAAAACAGACACCACAAATCTTTCAAGGCCTTGTGAGCTCCTTCAAGGTCTTGTGAGCTGGCCTCTTTGACATGCACAAAAATCAGGGCTGGATCCAAGCCCTGGGGGCCGGGGGGAATCCGTGCCAGCAGTTCCCCCCCTTTTGTTTGTTGCACGTCAAAGGGAATCAAGTAGCCCCTGTCTTAGGTCGTTCACTGCCCCTACACTGCTTACCCGTCTTTGGGGAGGCCCCATTCCCCTGTCTTAGGTTGCAGTGCAAGCGTGAAAGTTGCCCGTCTCTAGGTACTACAAGATCAGCTTGTTGTTGCCAAGGCGTTCAGTGGTATTTATTCAGCCAGTCATTATTGGGTCTTTAATTGGTTCCGGTTCAACAAGGCATAGAGTAAAAATAAAGAAGAAAAAGGGGGCAAAAGGAGGAAGGCATGAAGCAGGGATCATTGTAGAAAAATCATCTTCGAATTGGTCGGAGACAAACTTCAGCAAGATCATCCTTGGTCTGCAGGCGTTGATAATGGATCTGTATTGGCTTAGAAGTCAGAATGTTAATTTGGTCTTTAATAAATTGTGTCATTCTCTTACCTAGGCAGGGGCCTACAGCAGCTATAAGGAGGAGACCGAAAAGCGGTCCCATTACAGTGGATATCAAAGGAGTTAACCATGGGGTATTTTTAAACCACTGTTCAAACCATCCTTGTTGTGCTTCAAACTCCTTTTGTCTTTTAGCCAATCTTTCCGTGACCTTTTCCATAGTTTCACGGATTACCCCAGTATGATCTTCATAAAAACAACACTGTTCCTTTAAGGCTATACATAGTCCTCCTTCCCTTAGGAACAATAAATCTAGTCCCCTCCTATTTTGTAACACAACTTCTGAGAGGGAGGTGAGGGACTTTTTCAAAGCAGTAATTGACTTGGCCATGGCTGTTAAATCTTATAGCTGGGTAGAGATTAACATTTAGGATCTACAGTGGTATTAGAGGATAATTTAGACAGTATTGCTGCCCCTTCATAATAGGGCGGCCTGGAGGTTAAGCATAGCCAGCAATCTTGGGTCCTGTTAGGACTAGTGGCATTGAGAGCGAAAAAGGCTCCTTGGATCAAATCAAAAAGATGATCTCCAGTTCCAGGGTGTATGGGCCCAGGGGCACAATCAAAGGTTTGATAGCCCACAGTTATTGTTTGACCGCTGGGGGAAGATATTACTGCTGGGGCTATGGGCTGTTTGGGTCCAGATGGGGCCTTTTGATCTCCGAGCACCTGATTGGGTCCTATTAAACTTCCAGTAGGCTGTTCTGTGGTCAATTTAAGCCGAAAAAGCAGACCAGGATTGTACTGTCCGGGGGTGCAAACACCCAGCCCCCAGAGATATCCTTAAGTCCAATCTGGCTGCTGTTTTCCATTGGAAGTAAACTGAATAGTAATATCTGATTCTCCCTCTATTGTTTGCCAGAAGTGGGTAACATCAGTTTGCCAGACATCATTGGTGTGTAAGCCTCTAGGATTAACACTTAGACTAGGGGAATGAATGAATGGAGCACACACTGGGCATAAGAAAACAATTTGTAGAGTCTGATCACGTGAGCACCCCGCACAGAAGCGTAAGGATTGTGCATTTAGATGGAATTTAGCATGGAGCTAAGGAGTTGATCCGTTTGTAATTGTTCCATGATAGTAAATTGTCTGCCAATATAAGGGGTTGCCTCAATAACTGAGGCTAAATTAGCAACATAGAGACTATCAGTATACACATCAAGTGGGATGGAATTGTATAGTTTAAGGACCATAATTAGAGCCTCAACTTCTGATATTTGGGCAGACAGTCTAGGAACAGGGTGTCGAATTACTTGAGATCCATCAAAAACAACAGCAAACCCCCCTCTTGCTCCGTCTGTATAAACAGTCTGAGCTCCCGGGATAGATTCCCCTTTAATAATTTTAGGAGAAATAATAGGACATTTTTTGAGGTCTTCTAGAAGTTTATGTCGGGGAAAGTGATTATTAATTTGACCTTTGAAATTACAAGGGAAGAGACACCAAAGATCATGTTCTTGTTGGAAATTTAAAATCATATCCTGGGTATAAGGTTGAATGAGAATGTCAAAAGTCTTTCCAAACAGTGCATCACCCAAATATTTGGCCTTCCAGATCAAATTTGTCACTAGTTCATAAAAGGGAGTTATTACCCGAGAGTTAGAAGCAGGTAAATGGACCCAATAGATGGGACCTATTTGTCAAAACACTGTAGTAGGAGTTAATTTTGATGGCAGGATTATAAATGATAGGGGTATAGAGTAGTTTATCTGGGTAACCTGCATGTCTTGTAGGGCCTTCTCTATCAGTCTTAATGATTGTAGAGCCTCAGGTGTGGGATTCTCTTGTAGGGCCTTCTCTATCAGTCTTAATGATTGTAGAGCCTCAGGTGTGGGATTCTCTTGTAGGGCCTTCTCTATCAGTCTTAATGATTGTAGAGCCTCAGGTGTGGGATTCTCTTGTAGGGCCTTCTCTATCAGTCTTAATGATTGTAGAGCCTCAGGTGTGGGATTCCTGACTGAGCTGGGGGAAGGGTCTCCTTGGAGGAGATCATACAGAGGCTTAAATTCCTGGAAAGAGAGGAGTTGGCACTGTTGTCAAAGTTATAAACATACCTCTTAAGAGAGGGGGAAAGGGAGAAACCTTTAGCAACTTGACGTTTCTCCCAAGAATGATCCTGACAAGGCGTAAATGTTGGGGGGAAACCAAGATTAGGGGTACAGTAAGGAGAGGCCTTAAAATGAGTGGCATTATAAAGACTATTAGAAGAAGGAGGCACTGGGATTAGTACTTCGGAGATAATAGCCAAGGTAGTTATGTTTAAAGCAGAGCTATTTACGGGGGTTCCTGAGCCTGATTGTTCCCCTGAGGCTACTTAGCTCAATACAGCACTGAGAATGCTCCCTGAGACCTGACTGGACCGCAATGGGTCCTTCCAGTTAATCAAATTCTTGGTCTTAAGGCTAATACAATGAGCGTTCCCGAAGCCAAAACAAGAAACTCCTGTGAGATTAACTTGAGATTGATTAAAAATGCTTTCCACCTGAGTTAGTGTGAAGGCGGCATCCACTCCATAAGTGCGCACAGACTCTGCCAGGGTCTTCAATTTATCATCTTATGAGTTTAACATAGAAACCTGTGGAATCAAATTTTGTCTGAAAAAGATATCTTCCGTTAGCATTTACAGGTAGGCATTTTTAAAAATACAGTTTCTGAGTAGCTCCGGTAGAAATCTGAAACGCAGCAGTACAGGTTAGTGGCTGGAAGGCGGGACTAGAAGTCCTGTCTGAGTGACTGTGGAAGAACCAATCGGTAGCCCCCAAGAGTGTGGGAGGTGGGACCAGGAAGTCGCTCTCCCGCCAGGCAGCCCATGGTTACCATGGTGATGCAAGCAACACGGAGTCCGTCGCTCACCCTCGGGGCAAAAGTTCCCCAAGATTTCCTAGCCGACCGCACCTTGCCTGATTTTGTTTGCATTTTTCCCCGCCTGGCCAAGCTCTTACTGCGGCAGCAGCCTGCTCTGTTTCTGGACCATCCCCGCACACTCCGGCTTCCGGGCCGGGGCGGGCTCCTGTTCCCTTTTCCCGGCTGCAGTGGGCGTCCCTGGGCATAGATCCCAGGGTCATAATTAATCTGCTGCTGCGGCACCCATGGCACAGCAACAGAAGGAACACAGAAAACGAAAGACACAGACGACAAAAAAAGAACACAGAAAACAAAAATGAAAGTACACATAGCAGCTGCAATAAAATATGAGGCCTACGGGGTCCCGCTCTCGGGGACGAGGGGTCCACTCACGGGACGAGGGGTCCACTCACGGGACGAGGGGTCCACTCACGGGACGAGGGGTCCACTCACGGGACGAGGGGTCCACTCACGGGACGAGGGGTCCACTCATGGGACGATTGGTGCACCACTCCTGACGATCGAAAGCTCTGATTTTCCCGGGTCTCGGCACCATTTGTCGCGACCCCCTTGCCCGCAAGGAAGACGCAACACCGGGAATCTTCTTCCAGTCGTTTATTCAGGTCCTTGATATTTCTTCTTCCTCCCCGAATGCTCCTACCAGCCTTAATAAAGCATCTCAAGCCCCAATGCGAAGCTGCCACGTGGAGCTTTCTCATAGGGTGTTAGAAAACCACGCACCAACTCTCCCAATTAAGGAGTTGTTTGTCACAAACCACAGTCGAGCCAGCGCCATCTTGTAATGGCGACCGCAGTCCGCAGAAACGGCTCACTACATTGGCCCATTTGTTGATTGGGTTATTTGTTATCTTATTGTCTAATTTTTTGAGTTCTTTGTATACTCTGGATATTAGGGCTCTATCTGAAGTGTGAGGAGTAAAAATTTGTTCCCAGGATGTAGGCTCCCTATTTATCTCTCTTATTGTTTCTCTTGCTGAGAAAAAAACTTTTTAGTTTAAGTAAGTCCCATTTGTTGATTCTTGTTATTAACTCTTGTGCTATGGGTGTCCTATTAAGGAATTTGGAGCCCGACCCCACAATATGTGGATCGGAGCCAACATTTTCTTCTATCAGATGCAGAGTCTCTGATTTGATATCAAGCTCCTTGATCCATTTTGAGTTAACTTTTGTCATTCTGCACTTTTGTATGAAATGTTCTGTAAATGTTTGTTGGGTCTATTTGGTCTGTAGTATAATTTCATTCCCATGTTTTTGTTTTTGTGTTGTTGTTGTTGTTTTTATTTTTTGCCTTCATGGTCTATACATTAATGAAACTGTGGTGTCAAAGTCCCCAATTGTTAATGTATTGGAATTGTTACTGTATAAATACCAGATTCAGGTGTTTGTTACAACAACATAAAATGGAATAATTATACTATGAGATACAGAAAAAATAGTACTGAGAGGGAAGGTTATAGTGATGAATTTCTACATTGAAAAGATAGATTACAAATAAGCAACCTAACAATACAACACAAAGACACAGAAAAAAAAGAACAAACTAAGCCCCAAATGAGTACAAGGAAAGAAATTGTAAAAATTACAGCAGAAATAAATGAAATTGAGACTATAAAATACAAAATATTGACAAAACAAGAAGTTTTTTAAACAAAGATATACAAAATTTATAAATCTTTATCTAGACTAAGAAAAAGAGAGACAAAAACCAAATAAATAAAATAGGAGATGAAAATAGAGGCATTATAGCTAATACCACAGAATAGAAAGGATTGTTAGGGACTATTATGAACAACTATTTGTCAGCAAATTGGAAAATCGAGAAGAAAGGATAAGTTCCTGGATCCATTTATCCCACTAAGATTGAACCATGAAGAACTAGATCATTTAAACAGAGCAATAACAAACAACAAAATTCAATCAGTAATAAAAAGTTTCCCAACAAAGAAAAGCCCATGACCTGGTGACTTCACTGATGAATTCTTTTAAAGAAGAAATATCACCAATAATTCTCTAATCCAGAAAATTGAAATGGAGGGTATTATTCCAAATCCACCCTATAAGGCCAGCATTACTGTAATACCAAAACCAAACAAAGATATAACAACAACAAAAAAAGAAGATTGGAGACCAATACCTCAGATGGACATAGATGCAAAAATTCTCAATACTAACAAACCAAATCCAACAGCACATCAAAAAGATTATATATTATGATTAAGTGGTAATGAACCTAGGGATGTTTCAGCTTATGCAAATCAATAAATCTGATGCATCACATCAACAGAATGAAAGACAAAAACCATGTGATCACCTCAACAAATTCAGAAAAAAAAATTTGATGAAATTTAACATCTCTTCATGTTAAAAACTCTCAAAGATTTGAATAAACATTTTTTTTTCAAAAGAAAATATACAAATGGCAAATAGGTGTAGATGTAGAAGGAAAATACCTTATCACATTTAAGACTACCCATAACAAACTCACAGCCAACAGCATACTGAGTAAGAAAAACTGATAGCATTTTATCTAGACAAGGAACGGTGCCCACTTTCACCACTATTCAACATAATACTGGAAGTTCTAGCCAGAGCAATTAGTCAAGAGAAAGAAATAAAGGGCCTCCAAATTGAAAAGGAGGAAGTTACATTCTTCGTTTTCAGATGATATGATATTTTATATGAAAATCCTAGAGATTCTACCAAAAAACTATTAGAAGTGATAAGCAAATTCTGTAAATTTTCAGAGTATAAGATGAACATACACAATTAATATTTCTTTAATAAATAATTTTCTAAAAGAATAAATTAAAAAATCCCCATTCATGATAGATTAAAAATATCGGGGGCTAGGGCTGTAGCTCAGTGGTAGAGTACTTGCCTAACATGTTTGAGCATTGTGTTTGATTCTCAGCCCCTCAAATAAATAAATAAATAAATAAACAAACAAAATAGTGGTTCATTGACATTAAAATTTTTTTTAAATGCATAGAAATATCTCTGATGAAAAATATAAAGTACTGATGAAAACATTGATCAGGACACACAAACACACACAAAAAATACAAAGACATTCTATGCTCATGGATTGGAAGAATTCATGTTATTAAAATGTTCATACCATCTAAAGTGATTTATAGATTCAATGCAGTCCCCATTAAATTACTAATGTCTTTCTTCACAGAAATAGAAAAAAAGAAAAGAATAATTTTTGTCTGATTACAAAATATCCTGAAGAGTCAAAGTAGTCCTGAGTAAAAATAAAACAAAGAAACAACAAACCACAAAAAGCTTGAGGTATCACACTACTTAACTTCAAAATATACCATTAAGTCATAATAACCAAAATTGCATGGTATTTACATGAAAGCAGACACATAGATGAATGAAACAGAGTAGAAAGTCCTCTAATAAATCTATGTATTTACAACTCATTGATTTTTCAATAAAGTCACTAAGAACATACACTGAAGGAGGACTCTCTTTTCAATAAATGATCTAGGAAAACTGGATATCTATATACAGAAGAATGAAAGAACAAAAGTTGATCTGTATCTCTAATCATATACAAAAATCAAGTCAAAATGGGTCAGAAGCATAAACATAAGACCCAAAGCTCTGAAAATACTAAGAGAAAATGGGGGAAACTCTCAGTACATTCATTTGGGCAAAGATTCTTTGGTAGAACTCCAAAAGCATAGGCAACATTTCCTTCCTTCTTTTATCATTGATTTCCAGTTTCATTCCATTATGATCAGATATGGTGCATGGTATTATCTCCACACCTTTATATTTACTAAGTGTTGCCTTATGGCATAATATATGGTCTATCTTTGAGTAAGATCCATGTGCTGCTGAGAAGAACGTGTATCCACTTGATGATGGTTGATATATTCTATATATGTCGGTTAAGTCTAGGTTATTGATTGTGCTGTTGAGTTCTATAGTTTCTTTATTCAGTTTTTGTCTAGAGGATCTGTCTAATGGCGAGAGCGGTGTGTTGAAGTCACCCATGATTATTGTGTTGTGGTCAATTTGACTCTTGAACTTGAGGAGAGTTTGTTTTATGAACGTTGCTGCACCATTATTTGGTGCATATAAATTGATAATTGTTATGTCTTGTTGGTGGATGGTTCCTTTTAACAGTATATAGTGTCCTTCTTTATCCCTTTTGATTAACTTAGGTTTGAAGTTGATTTTATTCGATATGAATATGGCCACTCCAGCTTGCTTCCGAGGGCCATGTGAGTGGTATGATTTTTCCCAACCTTTTACCTTCAGCCTGTGTATGTCTTTTCCTATCATATGAGTCTCCTGAAGGCAGCATATTGTTGGGTTTGTTTTTTTGATCCAGGTTACTAGCCTGTGTCTCTTGATTGGTGAGTTTAGTCTATTAACATTTAAGGTTACAATTGAAATATGATTTGTACTTCCAGTCATGTTTATTTATTTATTTATTTTAGTTTGGCTAGTTTTTACTTTTTGGTTTTTTTTTCCTCCCCCTTTACTGAGATACCTCCCACTGTTGGTTTTGGGCACTATTTTTCCATTCCTCTTCTTCTAGAATTTTGCCCAAAATGCTTTGCAGTGCTGGTTTTCTGGCTGCGAATTCTTTTAGCTTTTGTTTATCATGAAAGATTTTAATTTCATTGTCAAATCTGAAGCTTAATTTTGCTGGATACAGTATTCTTGGTTGGAGACCATTATTTTTCAGTGTTTGAAATACATTGTTCCAGGATCTTCTCGCTTTCAAAGTCTGTGATGAAAAATCAGCCGTTAACCTAATTGGTTTACCCCTGAATGTAATCTGCCTCCTTTCTCTTGTAGCTTTTAATATTCTCTCCTTGTTCTGTACGTTGGCTATCTTCATAATTATATGTCTTGGAGTTGGTCTATTACAGTTTTGGACGTTTGGGGTCCTGTAGGCTTCCAGGATTTGGCAATTCATTCCATCTTTCATCTCTGGGAAGTTTTCTAGGATTATTTCATTTAATAAGTTGTGCATTCCTTTGGTTTGAACCTCTGTGCCTTCTTCTATCCCAATGACTCTCAAATTTGGTTTTTTGACGAGATCCCATAACTCTTGGATAGATTGCTCGTGAGATTTAAGCATCTTTTCAGTGTTGACTATACTCTTTTCAAGTTGATAAACTTTGTCTTCATTATCAGATGTTCTGACTTCTACTTGATCTAGTCTATTTGTAATATTCTCATTAGCATTTTTAATCTGGTTTATGGTTTCTTGCATTTCTAAAATTACTGTGTTTTTTTTTAAGATCTCTATCTCCATTGGCAGCCATTATGAAGTCAAACAACAATAAGTGCTGGCGAGGATGTGGGGAAAAGGGTACACTTATACATTGCTGGTGGGACTGCAAATTGGTGCAGCCAATATGGAAAGCAGTATGGAGATTCCTAGGAAAGCTGGGAATGGAACCACCATTTGACCCAGCTATCGCCCTTCTCGGTCTATTCCCTGAGGACCTTAAAAGAGCATACTATAGGGATACTGCCACATCAATGATCATAGCAGCACAATTCACAATAGCTAGACTTTGGAATCAACCTAGATGCCCTTCAATAGATGAATGGATTAAAAAACTGTGGCATTTATACACCATGGAATATTACGCAGCAATAAAAAATGACAAAACCATGGAATTTGCAGGGAAATGGATGGCATTAGAGCAGATAATGCTAAGTGAAGCTAGCCAATCCTTAAAAAACAAATGCCAAATGTCTTCTTTGATATAAAGAAAGCAACTAAGATCAGAACAGGGAAGAAGAACATGAGGAAAAGATTAACATTAAACAGGGACGAGTGGGGTGGGAGAAAGGGAGAGAGAAGGGAAAATGTATGGAAATGGAAGGAGACCCTCATTGTTACACAAAATTACATATAAGAGTTTGTGAGGGGAAAGGGGAAAAAAAAAACAAGGGAGAGAATTAAACAACAGCAGATGGGATAGAGAGGGAAAATGAGAGGGAAGGGGAGGGGGGATAGTAGGAGATAGGAAAGGTAGCAGAATACAACAGTCATTAATATGGTATTATGTAAAAATATGGATGTGTAACCGATGTGATTCTGCAACTTGTATTTGGGGTAAAAAAGGGGAGTTCATAACCCACTTGAATCAAATGTATGGAAGATGATATGTCATGAGCTTTATAATGTCTTGAACAACCAATAAAAAAAAATTAAAAAAATTAAAAAAAAGAAAATAAAGAAAGAAAAAAAAAGCATAGGCAACAAAACCAAAAATTAACAAATGGGATTTCATGAAACGAAAACACTTCTGCACAGCAAAGGAAACAATAAACAAAGTGAAGAGATAATTTACAGAATGACATAAAATATTTGTAAGCTATTTATCCAATAAGGTATTAATATCTAGAATATATAAGGAACTCAATAACGACTCCCCCAATGATATGATTAATTAGTTGGCAAATGACTTGGATAAACGTTTTTTTTTTTTCAAAAGAAAATATACAAATGGCAAAGAAATATAGACATAATTTGTTATATTTTGCTTCATTTTATTGCTTAGATGTTGCATTTTTTACAAATCCAAGTTTTGTGATAACTCTGCATTGAGAATTCTTTCAGCATTATTTTTCTTCAATAGCTTGTTCTCACTTTGTGTTTCTGTCACATTTTGATAATTCTCACTATACTTCAAACTTTTGATTATTATTATGTCTGTTATGTTGATCTGTGATCAGTGATCCTTAATGTTACTATTTTAATTGTGTGGAGATGCCACAATTGGGCCCGTGTAAGATAGCAAACTTAATTGACAAATTCTGGCTGTATTCTAATAGTTCCACTGACCAGCTGTTTCTCTATTTCTTTTCCCTTCTTTGGGCCTTCCTGTTCCCTGAGGCACAAAATTGTTGACATTGGGCCAATTAATAAAACTACAATGGCCTCTGAATGCTCATATGAAATGAAGATTATCATGTCTCACTTTAAATCAAAAGCTAGGAATGATTAAACTTAGGAAAAAAATAAGACAGGCCAAAAGCTAGACCTCTTATGACAAATAGTTAGCAAAGTTGTGAATGCAAAGGAAAAGTTCTTGAAGAAAGTAAACATATAAATGATAAGAAAATGAAACAGACTTATTGCTGATATGGACAAAGTTTCAGTGATTTAGAAAGAAGACCAAACCATCCACAAGAGTCCCTAACCCAGAGCAAGGCCCTAACTCTTTTTAACACAGTGAAGTATAAGAGAAGGAGGAAGCTCCAGAAGAAACGTTTCAAGCTTTCAGAGTTTGGTTTGTGAGGTTTAAGAAAAGATATCTTCATGACATTAAAATTGAAAGTTGTGACAGACTTAGTGGCACATTCCTGTAATCCTAGCTACTCTGGAGTCTGAGGCAGGAGGATCACAAATTCAAGGTCATCCTCAGTAATTATCAAGACCCTGTCTCGAGGTAAAATTTTAAATGGGGTCTGGGGATTTAGCCCAGTGGTAGATGGTACTGGGTTCCATTCCTAGTACTGAAAAATATATGCAAGTCAAAACAACAACTGGCAATGTAGAAGCTGCATCAAATTATCAGGAGATCGAAGAAAGTTGATGAATTTATTATACTAAACAATACATTTTTAATGTAGTAAAACAGTTTTATATTACAAGAAGGTGGCATCTAGGACTTTCATAGTTATAAAGGAGATGTTTGTGTCTGGCTTCAAAACTTCATAGAACAGTCTAAATCTCTTCTGAGGGACATAGCAGGTGGTATCTTTAAGAAGAAACTAATGATTATTTGCCATTCCTCAAACCCTACAGCCTTAAGAATTATATTAAACTTATTCTGCCTGTGCCTTATAAATGGAGCAACAAATTCCAGATCATAGCCCATCTGTTTATAACATGGTTAAATGAATATGTTGAATCTATCCTTGAGAACTAACTCCTCTTCATAAAAATGAGTTTTTTCAAAATATCACTGCTCATTGATAATACACCTGGTTACCCAAGACCTCTGATGGAGATATACAAAAAGATTGATATTGCCTATATGCCTGCTCATACAGCATCCATTCTTTATGCATCAAAGAATAATTTCAACTTTAAGCTTATTATTTAAGACATATATTTTTGCCATAAATGGTGCTTCCTCTGATGGATCTGGGCAAAGTAAATTGAAAACCTTCTGGAAAGGATTCACCATTCAAGATGCTATTCAGAACATTCATGATTTAATGGAGGAGGTTACGATATTAACATTGGTAGGATTTTGGAAGAAGTTGATTCAAATCCTCATGGATGACTTTGAGAGGTTCAAGACCTCAGTGAAAAAAGTAATGGTAGATGTGGTGGAAATAGTAAGAAAGATAGAATTAGGAGGAGGCTTGAAGATGTGACCAAACTGCTGCAATCCTATGATCAAAGTTTATTACATGAGAAAGTTGTTTATTGTGTTTTCTTTCTTTCTTTCTTTTTTTAGGTATTGAGCATTCACGGGGCACTTGACCACTGAACCACATACCCAGCCCTATTTTGTATTTTATTTAGAGACAGGGTCTTGCTGAGTTGCTTAACACCTCACTAAGTTGCTGAGGATGGCTTTGAACTTGTGATGCTTCTGCCTCAGCCTCCCATGTCACTGGGATTACAGGCATGCACCACTGTACCCGGGCAAAAAGTTATTTCTTAAGTATGAGCAAAGAAAGTGGTTTCTTGGGATGGAATCTACTCCTGGTGAATATGCTGTGAACAAGAAATGACAAGGAAGGATTTAGAATATTACATAAAGTTACTTTGTTCAATAGCAGCAGGGTTTGAGAAGATTGATTCCAATTTTGAAAGACGTTTGGCTGTGGGTGAAATGCTACCAAACAGCATCACATGCTACAGAGAAATCTTTCAAGAAAGAAAAGAGTCAATCAGTATGGCAAACTTGATTGTTGTCTTATTTTAAGGAGTTGCCACAGCAGCTCAGCCTTTAGAAACCATCACCATGATCAGCTACAGCCATCAGCATCAAGGCAAAAACCTTCACCATCAAGCATATTGCAATTTGCTGAAGGCTTAAATGATCATTAGTATCTTTAGCAATAAGATATAACAAGTAAAGCATGTACGATATATTTTTAAAATGATGTTATTACTGTTAAAATTATAATGTAAAAATAATTTTAATATGTGCTGGGAAAACAAAAAAATCATGTAATTTGCAAAATTTTGATATTCACCTTTTTGAGGTGGTCTGGAACCAAGCCCACAGTATCTTTGAAGTATGCCTGTACAGGAAAAAAAATGCTTAAACAAATCATCAGGGGAATGCAAATCAAAACAATAAGACATTATTTCACTCCAATTAGGACAGCTATTATCAAAACAACAAAAAGTAACAAATTCTGGCAAGGATGTAGAGAAATAGAAACTCTCATACATACACATATATGTTTTTATAAATGAGATATAATTCACATACCATAAAATTCACTCCTTTAAAGTGCATAATTCAGAGGATTTGGGTGTATTTACAAGGTTGTGCAACTGTTTTAGTCAGCCTCATTTTTTGCTGCTGTGGCTAAAAGACCTGACCAGAATGACTGTAGAAGAGAAGTTTATTTAGGAGCTCATGATTTCAGAGGTCTCAGTCCGTGGACAGCAGGCTCCATTCCTCTGGGCTCAAGGTGAGACAGAACA
Organism: Spermophilus citellus; assembly: GCF_964194105.1. Taxonomy (NCBI): domain Eukaryota; kingdom Metazoa; phylum Chordata; class Mammalia; order Rodentia; family Sciuridae; genus Spermophilus; species Spermophilus citellus. The sequence goes on along the minus strand of NC_138190.1, from coordinate 109,406,767 downwards.
TCATGTTCGAAGACAATGGCAGAGAGAGGTGGCTTGCATGATGATCAGGAAGCAGAGTGGAAAGGTAGAGAGATTCCACTGGCCAGGAACAAAAATATAGCCCAAGGGCACACTTCCAATGCCCCACCTCTTCCAGTCACACCCTACCTCCCTTCAGTAACCACTCAATTAATCCCACCAGGTGATTAATTCACTGACTGGGTTAAGGCTCTCACAACCCAATCATTTCTCCTTGAAACCTTCTCACATTGTCTCACATGTGAGCATTTAGGGAACACCTCACATCCAAACCATAACAGGGTCATTAAATAATAATGATCAATGCCATCTCCATTTCCATTCTTTGATATCCTGGCTATAAGACAAATATTGGTACCTGGGTCAGAGAACATACTATACTCATAGGATAATAACCTCAAATTCATGATGTATGGTCAACCAGCTGAGGGCATAGCTGACTTAGCATTAAGTAATCCAACATTCTGTAAGACTAGATGCTTCTGGGTGATTCCACTCATGGTAAGGATATGAGAACATTGCCTTTCTTTTGGGGGCTGTTAAATGAATTATTTAACTAGAAGCAATATTGCAAAAGATACTGTGATGATGAAAGTATTCAGTAAATCCTTGGATGTTGGTACTGTCAGAAGCATTTTGGATATGAATGTCAGCATATATAAAGATTAATTATCCGTTTCATTTAGGGCAAATGTCTTCTCCCAAATGATGGGTGTAATTATCCTGTTACCAGGTGCCTACATAGATACACTGAGTTATGATAGCAAATTGGCAGTTTAGCAATGGTCTCTGCTATAGGCAGATTGGGCACACAACAGTAGTATAGATTGGGCTGTAGCCAGATTAGTTATTTGATAAGGGGAGCATCATGTTATTTATCTGTATCTTCTATCCTTACTATGAACATTTTACTCATGAGCCTACTTGAACAAGCTCTGATGTACCTGAATGTTTTAATTAGGTTTTTCATTGCTATGATTGAAGGACCTTACAAGAACACTTAGAGGAGGAAAAGTTTACTTAGGGGCTCACAGTTTCAGAGGTCTTGGTCTATAGATGGCCAACTCAATTCCTTGGGGCTTGAGGTAAGGCAGAACATCATGTTGGAAGGGTGTGGTAGAGGAAAACAGTTGGGAACATGACACTATTGTGCTCAACTAGTGTTGAGCTCCTCTCAACAAGGACAAAATATATACCCCAAACACATGTCACCAGTGACCCACCTATTCTAGCCACAACCTACTCACTTTCAGTTACTACTCAGTGAATCCCTATCAGGGAATTAATTCACTAATTGGGTTAAGGTTCTTATGACCCAATAATTTAATCTCTAAACTTTCTTGTATTGTTTCATACATGAGCTTTTGGGGGGCACTTAATATCTAAATAATAACACACTGGGCAAGGACATCTACAGATGAAATGCCTACCTTCACATGAGATTTTAGGACATACTTAATTCTGATCTTGTATATCATTTCCATTTGAAGATGTAATACTTCTGTGCATGCTCAACTTTATGACCTGATGTATCAAATAAGACTCATATGTGACAGGCAGCTTGCATTCCAGGATCAATTTGTTTCCCATTGTGAGGCATTTATTTGGTCTTTTTTTAAACAAGAAAATATTTTCATTTTTATTTTTGCTTATTATTCTCAAGTACACATGTACAATAGTGTCACATTTTCTTTATATGAATTTCTTAAGTATTCTAATATGTATATAGAGGAAGGGACATATAATATTTAATAGGAAAGTTCTGTGGGACAATAACTTATGTGGTAAAAATTTGTACCTCTACAAAAAATTAAACTGAAACGTCAACTTTTTAGTTTTGCTAATCAAATTCAAGAATTCAAATCAGCCTGTAACTAACAGTATTTAACAATAAGTACAGTTTAATTTTTCTTCATACGTTTTTGTTTTTATTGGCTGCCAGCAATTGACAGTGGAATCCATTTTGACATAATTATACAAGCATTGAATATATCTTGTTTTAATTCAGTCCCCAGTACCTCTCCTTCCCCTTCCCTCCCATGACCTCCTGCTCCCTTCCCTCTATGGATCTTTCTGCCATTTACCATAGTTATTTTTTAAAAATAAATGACAGTGGAATTCATTACCATTTTATTGCACATATATAGCACATTTTTCATATCTCTGGTTGACCATAGTTATTTTTTATTAATTTCTAGTGGATGTACATGATGGTGAGATTCACTGTGATATACTCACATATGAACATAGCAAGGTTATGTCAGATTCTTCCACTGTCTTTCCTTTTCCCATTCCCCCTCCCTTCCCTTCATTCCCCTTTGTCTAATACACTGAACAATAAGCCCCTGCTTATTGTGGGTTAGCTTCCACATCAGAGAAAACATTCGACCTTTTTTCAAATCATATTTACTTGACCATACTCTTAATTATTACCTTTTAAAGGTTATAATATTATGCTTAGAAAACAAAACACCCATGTATGTCTCCAGACTATATAAAAAATATGATGTAAAATGTAGTATTCTTTATCTTTCAGTTTATTTAAAATATAAATGTTGTTTATCTGTATTAATTTTGAAGAATGGTTTTAGATTCCTAAGTTTAAATTTTTCTTTTTTTAAATATGTTTTAGTTGTAGGTGGACACAATATCTTTATTTTCTTTATTTTTATGTGGTGCCGGGGATTGAACCCAGTGCCTCACGTAAGCAAGGCAAACATTTTACCACTGAGCTACAATCCCAGCCCCCTAAGTTTAAATTTTTATTTAAACATTTCCTTTTATATTATTTCAGATAAGCAGCATTTGATTCTTAACCAGGACACACCAATGAATCAAGAAATTTGTCTCAAAACAAAAGGTTCTTTTCTCCAAAACCTTTGGGGAAGGAAAGAGCTTATGTAAGTGTTAGGACTTGCCACCATCTCTACACAGCAGCCTGAATTGCTATGGATACTTTGACCAGCAGAACTTTGTTGAGTCATAAAGCCTAGATGACATAAATGAGGCAAACCAGCCAAGTTCTGGCAATATTTCACCCACTGGGACAGTGTGATACCAAGGTTCCTTAGGACTGGGTTGTGATACCGATCCAGAGAATTGATCTACCTCTGAATTAAGATGGTAAGAATATACGGATATTAGAAGGCTATAGTTAGGATACTTAGGATATATAGTAAGGGTAAACAAATGAAAGTAAACTTTACTGTTTCTTGGTTACTAGCACAGAGAAAAATATCAGATAGTAACTGTATATCAGGTTCTAAGTTGTATTTATTTATTGAATTAAAGATACCCTTATCTGAAGGAACTGTTTACAATTGGAATTATCATCATGATCATGAAAATCTACTGTCATTTGCTAAGTCTTAATCCATCCCAAGTAGGGACTTAAATGAAAATGTGATAAAAACTACTACCCTTATATATTTTAATTCTTTTAAGGGTGTAGTACTATCTATTCCCACCTCAAGGTTATGGACTTGCTTTGGTAGACTTTTTTTTAGTATACTAATTTTTTGGAATTTATAGTATTTCAACTTAGAGCTTTGAGGAAATAATGAGTTCAGTTTTTGTTCAATAAAAAGAGCTTAGACCCACTCTAGCATACTAAATCTAAACTTTTCTAATAAGCATAATATATGTGATGATTTTGACAAAGTCTAAGATTATTTTCCCTTATTCCTTTAGGTTTTTGTCAGTAAATAGTTATAAAACCTTATGATTATTTTAGTATATAATATTTTCCCTTTTGGGGGTAAGGCTTTGAATGACTTCACATTGGGTAATACTGGGATCTGACTCTTGTTATAGGTCTGGAGAACAGTAGATTGATAAAGATCGGAGACAAGGAGAACCGGAATCCATTACTTGGTGTCTTATCAAGGTAGGACAAACTTTGTCATAGCAAGTGGGCTGCTTCTGCTGACAGGAGTGATTTGCTAGTGTTTTTGAATTCAGGATACTTAGTTTATTTGAAATAAACACAATGTTCCTATTCCAATACATGGAGTCTCACTTTACCCCCATTAATGCCTTAACACTCATAGAAGTGATTGGGAAGGATTGGAATTCAACTTATGTTGTAATTCAGCCCCATGGAAAATTGGACACTGTGTCTGATTCTAGGTTTTGAAGTCTGACTACAAAATATAAGATTAGTTGAGGGAAGTCATAAAAAGTTCTCTATTCTTGATTGTGCCTAGAGCTGAGAACTTTAACCCTGACCATGCTACATTATTTAAGACTCCAGCACACTCAGAAATAGCCACACTGCTCCACAGACTTGATAATCATCATCAAACTCTGCTGCAGCAGCCATTTGGACTTTCAAAACTTTGCCTTCAAACTCAACTAATTAGATAAGCAATCACAGAATACCATCCTTGGTGGTCTGTTGCCAAAACTTATTTCTGGTTTAAACACTTTAATTCTCAGGAATCAGTTGTAGAAAACAGAAGTAATTCAAGCTATTTTAAGAACAAGGGATTTAATATAAGAAACTAGGTCCTTAGAAAATTCATGGAAGGGCTGGAGGATCAGGCTGTCTACTTATTATTAGAATTCTGAAAATGCATGACTTTTATTACATCAGGAAGAGGCTCCTTCATTATATCAGCAGGCCATTAAGACCAGTAATATATCACTGATGGAAGGGATCAAAAAGTCACTATTGTGGGGCTGGGGTTGTGGCTCAGTGGTAGAGCATTCGTCTAGCACATCTGAGGCCCTGGGTTCGATCCTCAGCACCACACAAAAATAACTAAGTAAAATAAACATATTGTGTCCAACTACAACTAAAAAAATATTTTAAAAAGTCACTGTTGTAATAGCAATGGCCTTTTTAAAAATATTTTTAATCATAGATGTACACATGTCTTTATTTTATTTGTTTTTATTTTTAAGGTGTGCCAGGGATGAAACCCAGTGTCTCATGCATGATAGGCAAGCACTTTACCACTGAGCCACAACTCTGGCCCCGTAGCAATGTCCTTTTGATACTCAAAATGTTGTTGCTGGATACTGCAATGCTGTTGGAGAAAAATGCTGACTTTCCATGATTATACTGCTGTCAGGGGCAATATAATCAAAGCAGCAGGAAGATGGTCCCGGCCTTGCTGACCCATTCTAATCCCCATGCAAATATATATAATCGGAGGAGCTTAAGTTACTTAACAAATGTAGTTTTTCAGGGTGGGGATGTTGCTCAGTGGTAGAGCACTTGGCTGGCATGTGGGAAACCCTAGGTTCAATTCCCAGTACAGAAAGAAAAAAGAGAAAAGAAATCTAGTTTTCATCTTTCCAAACTCTCCAATTCAAAGAGGCAAGCTTAGAAGGATGTTGAATGGATGCTGGAACCAATTCACCATAACCACCACTTAAACTTAGCTCTCCTTTATTCTTTTTCACTGTTTATGGTATTCTAATCAAATTAGTATGTCAAATTACTAATTACTAATCAAATTAGTATGCCACTGATTGGCTTTGGGTTGCTTTTATTTTTTTCAATATTTCAAATAGTACTTTATTGAATATACTTGTTAACTGTCTCCTTCAACACATGTATGAGAGTTTTGCTAGAATGGTATCTTATTCTGCCACTGCTGCTATAACAAAATACCACACAGTGGTAATTTAGAAAGTGATTTCTCATAATCCTGGAAGCTGGGAAGTCCAAGATCAAGGCATCTTCATATGTCTACTGACATCTTCCGTGTCTAGTGATGGGTCACTCTCAGCTTCCAAGATGGCACCATATTGTTGCATCCTTACATTGTAGAAGGTGAAAGAGCAAAAAGAAACTAAGGGACTTGCTTCAATCTTTTTTTTTTTTAAAGAGAGAGTGAAGAGGAGAGAGAGAGAGAGAGAGAGAGAGAGAGAGAGAGAGAGAATTTTTAATATTTATTTTTTAGTTCTCGGCGGACACAACATCTTTGTTGGTATGTGGTGCTGAGGATCGAACCCGGGCCGCACGCATGCCAGGCGAGCGCGCTACCGCTTGAGCTACATCCCCAGCCCCTTAAATCTTTTTTTTAAGAGTAATAATTCCATTCAGAAGGAGCAGGAGGGAGTGCTTATGACTTAATCATTTACCAAAAGGTCCCAGCTCTTAAAACTTTACTTTGCATATGAGGTCCTAAAATATAAAATTTGGAGGGGCACATGCATTCAATCCCTAGCTCATGGATACTTAAAAGTAGAATTCTGTATCAGAGGCTGATGTGCATTTTCAACTTTGCTAGTTACTGGCAAAATCTGCTGTCCAAAACTGTACTGGTTTATGTACCCTTTAACAGCATGAATTCTAGTTGTTCTTTGTTCTTACCTATACTTGTTTTCCATGCTTTAAAAATTATATCAATTTAATGGTTGTGAAATATATAATTGCTGTTTTAACCTGTATTTCTCTAGTTATGTGTGAGGGTGAGCTTATTTTCACATATTTGTTTGCCATTTAGAGTTTCTTTCTCTATGAATAATTTGGACATTCCCTTTGCCTATTTTTTATATTGGAGTTTACCTTTTAATGATATTATATAACTTTATATATATGTTAATATATATAACTTTATATATCTAGTTGTATGTATATAACTTTACATATGTGTGTATGTGTGTGTGTGTATACACACACACACACACACACACACACAGAAACACTAATCCTTTATCAGTTATATATGTTTCAAATACCTTAAGTCTATTGTTTTTTTCAGGCTTTTAAAATGGTTTTTATTTTTTAAAAGTTAATATGTGCATTACAGGAAAAATAAACACACAAGCAAAGAACAGTTATCCAATCACAAGCAGCTTAGTTAGATGTGTCTCTCTAGGTTGTGCGTATATATACACAATATCTCATTTTGTGTGATTGAGATCATAGTGTGTATCATGCTTTTGCATAAGGCTATTACTTTTTAACATTTTGATTCTTTTTCCTTCAGAAGCTTGGAATTTTTACTTAACCAAATTTACAAATATTTTCTTATAAGAGTTTTGCTTTCTGTGTGTAAGAAAATCTTTACCACAATAATTTAAAGATAATTTAAAAAAATTTATTCTAATACTTTTAAAGGTTTTTTTTTTGTTGTTGTTTGTTTGTTTGTAGTACCAGAGATTTAACCTGGGGGTGCTTAACCAGTGAACCACATCCCCAGCCATTTTTATTTTTTATTTTGAAACAGGGTCTCACTAAGTTGCTTAGGGCCTCACTAAATTGCTGAGGCAGGCTTTGAACTTGGGATCCTCCTACCTCACTCTTTGGTCACTAGGATTACAAGCGTGGGTTACTGCACCCTGCCTTAAAGTTCTGTTCTTTATATTCAGGTGTTTAACATATCTGGAAATTATTTTTATGTATGATGTGAGGTGGGTTACTAAAATTTTTTCACATGAAAGTCGTGTTAATACCATCTACTGAATACTCCATACCTTCCTTAGTCTATACAATTCAACAAAGTGAAATTCAAAAGAAATTCACCAAAGTAAATTCAGAAATTTGGAGTGCTGTGTTGGGAGAGAAGTATAACTTTATTTTTTTTCCTTTAATTTTGAAGTATAACTTTAAGTAGGACAATCTTGGTTGTCTTCCTGAGGAGTTGACCTTGGTGGAAGTCTTGGAATAAGTTGGGGAGTTGGAATGTGAATATTTGTAGGATTGTTAAAGCTAGTTTTTATATTATGCTTAATATGTGTTAGGGTCTTTTGTATATTTGTTCACAATCTTCAACACAACTGAGATAGGTTGTTATTTTCATCACTCCTGTGTAACAGATGGGTGAACTGAGGCACACAGAGATTAATTAACTGACCCAACGTCACCATCTAATAATTAGTAGTCAGAATTTGAACCCAGGCAGTCTGGCTACAAGTCCAGGCTCTTACCATTATATTATTCTATAGCAAGATGCCATTGATGTTGATATCTGTTTCATTCCATTGATCTGTGTCCTTTAGTCCTACATCACATTACCTTCATTCCTATAATTTTATAATAAATCTTGGTAGGGTAAATCTCAACTTCTAATTCTCCCTTTTTATAATGGGCTTGATTGTTCTTTGAGTTCTATATTATTCCATACAAAATTAAAATTCCATAAAATTTTGACATCAATTTTGAGGTCTCACAAACTCCTGTTGGGAGTTTTTAACTGGAATTTCTTCATATTTATAGACTTCTTTGGAAATAATTGATACAACATTGTATCTTGCTATCCATTCTCATTATCTGGCATTAATTCACAGCGTCTCTTATGTTCTTCAGTAATTTTATTTTGACAAGAAATATCTTACATATTTTTATATTTATTCTTAGGTTCCTTGTAGTTTTTTGATCCACCTAAAAAGTTTATATATTGTTCTTACCTCGCTTGCTATTTGCTTAGTTGCCACATACCAGATCATACTCTGTTCTTCTGATATGTTACAATAAACTACCACTTTGTGTGTGTGTGTGTGTGTGTGTGTGTGTGTGTGTGTGACAGAGAAAGAGAGAGAGAGAGAGAGAGAGAGAGAGAGAGAGAGGGTTTGTTTCCTGATCTTGTTTGTTAGTCTGAGTTTGATTAACCCAGAATGCAGCATGTCAAGAGAGATCTAAGCCCTTCTCCTTCATGATTTTTGCAAGGCACATAGTTCTGTCCTGTCTTCTCCATGTGTCCTCAAGCTTTTCAATGGGTAGTGATGGATGTCTCCTACTCTGTATCTTGCCTGTAGTATTGGGCACATAGTAATTACTTAAAGGATCTTAGTGCTGCATTTCTCACAATGGTTTTCTATTCTTTTCCTTCAATCTGCTTACTCCATTGAGCTTTTGACAATGACTCTTCCTTGGTCCTTAAATTGATTTCCATATTTAAATGCACTTGAGACCTTTTCTTCTGTCAGTGGCCCTTTTCTTCTGAGGAAGTGAAGAAAAGGGCTTTAGTGACAGCTGAGAGTTCTTTGAGAAGACATATCTTTGTGAGATAATCTAGACCAGTTGTTGCAAAAGTCCCCCCCCACACACACACAAATCATTAGATTGTGGCATGCTTGGTGGGAAAATAAAGGTTCTGATCTTAAAAAAAAGAGGGAGGGAAGGCTTTTATACTAATTTTTCATCCTAGAGAATGTGCCATATTTTAAGTATGTTAAAGGCTCTGATAAGTTTTATGATAAATAAAAGTAACTTCATATTTAGCCCATCACTTTTTCAACATTTTTGACCACAGATTTTGTTTTTTAAAAAATGTTGGTCTTGTCTATCCCTGTTATATATAAAGCAAATTCATTTATCCTAGGCTGTCTACTAAAGACATCAGTGGCATCCAGTGTTGGTGCAAAGCCTTTATCATGAGGAAATTGCCTCTACAATCTATTCCAAATCATTCATGTTTAAGTTTTATCATCTCATCCATTCTTATATCCTTACCGGAAATAAAGCCATCTTGAGTTCTGATGCAAAATCAGTTGCAGCATACTTACTTGAGTACATACAATGTGTAAGAAAGGAGTTTTAAAACACTAACTTTGCTGGGATTCTCATATTTCATGCTCTTATTCCTTGATATTTCTCTGCTCTTGACCTGAATAAGTCTGATTTTTCAAGAGGTGTCCACAATGTAAGGCAATTTCATATGAAAGAGAAAAAGAAAGACACATGGACTCCCCTGAGATTCTGATAGAATAACCAGGAGACCAGCAGCAAGGTGTTAAGGGGACTCTAACTGGATATGATGTTGCACCCTTGAGGCTGTCCACCTGACTTACATACATAGCTTAGGCTTTTCTGAGCTAATAGCTTTCAGAGAAGAAAGATGATCATTTTTTAAAAAGTCTTACTTGGAAGCATGCTTTTAGAGCTGAATTACCTGGAAGCCAAGCAAAAATGGAACCAGGATAGTTTTAGCCTTCTATACATTAATGTATGTAGTCTTGATTGTGAATATGATAGCAACCCCCCCCCCCCCATTTAGTTTCTCATCTTTCTCTTCTGTATTATAGTTTGGCTTGATCAAAGGAGTTCAGTTTTGACGCTTCCTTGTTCTTGACAACATACATGATATAAAGAAGCAAGTTAATGACATATAGACAGTTTGAGGAGAGACTTGTTAATATTTATGTTGTAGATAACAGATTCACTTCCCATGGAAAGATCTATGGGTTGGATTTGAACTCTCAAACTCTTAAAAGAAAACAAAGCAAATTTTATTAAACAAATTCTTATACCAACCAAAAAGGTTTTGGGTGTCCTTTTCCGCGTTTACCTTCCATGCAATTCTACAAATATTTTCTCTTGTCATTTTCCTATTTCCTCTTAGTCTACTTCACTGAGTTCATATTAAAAAACAACCAGTTATTGGATGTCTGAACTAAAATGCCTTAAAGAATTTGCAGATTTGATTGTTGTCTCTCAATAGGGTAAAAGGAAGAGAGCTACAATTTCTATGAAGCCTGGTTTGGCTGTCAAGTCTGGCCTCCAGGCAGATTAGGCCAAGGTTTTGGCCAAGTGAAATTGCCAATTTTCTAAAAGAAAGGGCTAGCACATTGCTCATTAGAGCATTCTGAACTTGCCTGTGCAATCTTTTTTGCTACCCTGCAATTTCCTGTTGGTTATAAATGAAACCTTTCTAGCTGTTAATGCAGGCTGTGAATTGAAAAAAAAAGCATGTAATTAATCATAGGAGGTTGGTGGGGGGAGTGGGATTCACTAAGCCTGAATAACAGGGGAGAAGCTGGACAAGGCACTAGGACCTAGAAGGCATCTATCCACCCTGGCAGGAATTTCTTGCTTGGAGCTCAGACAACAAAGGCATAGAGAGATTGGTTTTCTTTCTCTCAGCATCTCCACCCAACCAGCAGAAAACCGGTGAGTGGGGCTTTCGAGTGATTTTCAGCAGAATGTAACAGATGTCAAAGGGGGAAAAGCACAAGGCAAAGTGCTCTCTCTCTCTCTCTGTCTCTCTCTGTTTCTCTCTCTCTCTCTCTCTCTCTCTTCTCCTTTTTTGCCTTATTCTATTGGATTTTTTGCCCTAAGCTTCTACCTGGGATTTTTCCTTTGGAAAAGTGAGTTTGATATTCCTTTGTTTTCACTATAATGTTAATATAAGATAATATCATCTCTGATCCTAAAGCAAAGCGAAGCATTATTGGCTCACCTGGGGAAATGCTTACTACTTGTCTAGAGGAGGTGGGGTCTTACTACTGTAGGTGGTCTGACAGAGACAATGCTGAGCTCAGCGTAGGTCACGGTGACATTGGAAAAAAAAAGGGGACTGAGCCTGACAAGCCCACTAGGCACCAGTCCCCCTTTATCTCCTGGTCCCTTGCAAATATTTCGATGTGGCAGTGTATAGCAGCTGAGCCCTGCTTGCTTTGTGAGTCCTTTTATCCCCATCTGTGAGATGCATGTTAATAGTTTGGTTCCTAGAATGTAACTACCTTTTCTAGTGTTTGGCGCTTTGGTTGTGTTTGGTTTCATGTTTTCATTGTTTTTTTTAAAAATATTTTATTTTGAGGTTTTGTTGGGGGGGGAGGGTTCAATAGAAAGGGAAAAATCAAAGCCTGACAGATAACCGTTTTTAACCTTTGCAAATGCACCTGGGCAAATAGACAAGTTTGGGGTGAATTGTCTACTATGAAAGCAAAATGCCCCTTCGGTCAGGGTAGAAGCCCAGAACAATGAGAGGTGTGCTTGCTTCTAAAGTCCCATATGTTGTTCAGGGACTCATTTGAGAATCTTTCAACAATTAAATTATTCCATTAAGAAATATTGCTGCATTGGTGGGGAGGGGTTGAAGCACCTGGGGTGGGGGAAAAGGATTTTGTGAACAAATGGTTACCAAGAAGAAAGCAGAGCTAAAAACTTGTTAAATAACTGATTTTTTTCTAATCCTTTTTTTCAGCATATTTCTTCTTATGAATGTTGATAACTGCACCAGCTTGGTGGGGAGAGGGTTTGATGAATAGCACAAAGACACTGGGTATTCCCTAGAGGCTGTCCCTTTAAAAGAGAATTCTAGTTTATTCTGGGGGAGGGGATGCACACATTAGAGTAGGAAAAGGGATTTGGAATAAAATTAAAACACCCCCTTCATAGTCATTGTACTGAGGTGTAAAGACTGCTTCTTAAGCTGGAGATGCTAACCTTGGCTAGCTCCTTCTGTTGTCTTCAAGGGGAATTTTGTCAGGCTATGGATTCATTTACAACTGTTAGTCATGTGGGCTTGTGTGAGGAAACAGATGCCAGTTTTAATGTATTTAGCCCGAAGTTACAATTTGATAGGAGCCACTGTTAGTAAGTTCCAGGATTTTAAGCTATTTCAAAATCCCTCCCTCTTCTCTGTTTGGAATAGTGCCAAAAAGTGCCTCCCTTTCTATCTCTTAGTCCCAACCCCCACACCCACCAGCACCCCCGCCCAGCCCCTCCTTCTTCTCTATTAAGATCAATATTCCTGCAGGTCAGGGGCAAGCAGCAGATGGGTCACAGCCTCCCTTCAACCAGTTCTTTTCACAAGCAGCAGATTGCATATCTGAATCTGGCTAATATTTGAATTCTCTTCTTTTTTCTCCTTACCCCTTTTTCTCTGCCTCTCCTTATCCCCACCCCTTTCTCCAACACTCAGGTCTCTGAGGTTTTTTCAAAATATGGAACTTGATTTTGGACACTTTGACGAACGAGATAAAACATCTAGGAACATGAGAGGCTCACGAATGAATGGGTTGCCCAGTCCAACTCACAGCGCCCACTGTAGCTTCTATAGAACCAGAACCTTGCAGGCATTGAGCAATGAGAAAAAAGCCAAGAAGGTACGTTTCTACCGCAATGGGGACCGCTACTTCAAAGGGATTGTGTATGCTGTGTCTTCTGACCGTTTTCGCAGCTTCGATGCTTTATTGGCGGACCTCACGAGATCTCTGTCTGACAACATCAATCTGCCTCAGGGAGTGCGTTATATATACACCATTGATGGATCCAGGAAAATTGGAAGTATGGAAGAACTAGAAGAAGGTAATTCAAGTAGTGGGTGGTCGTCCTTAGTGGGAAAGGGCATCCTTGGTTGTGATTACATTCCTGGATTTCATTGAAAGAAATTAGGCAATGTGTTTCTCCAAACATCGGGCTGACTGATGCTCAGACTTCTGATCCTATAGGCATCAACAGAGCCATTAGCTATCACTGTTCATGAGCTTCAGTCTCTGCTAGCGTTGAAATATGTAGATGGTGGTGATAATGTGTGGTGCTTATCTGCCAGTCTATACAAAGGAAAATCTGAATTGTGGCATTTAGTGAATCTTGTTCATAATTAACTCTGAGTGGCATTATTAAGGCAGACTATGATATCATCAGGGGAGTAACAAGGAAGGACACATGGTTGGGTTAATAGAGAAATTATTATGTCCAAATTTCCTTTGAACTACTGTAAAATTATTTGTGAATTGCAACTCACTGGAAATATACACCCTAAAAACAGGACTTTCTGGACATACAGAAGATTATACTTTTAGGTAAGTTGTCACTGCTCAGCTGTTGCTTCTAAAAAGCCCACTTCAGGGTGTGTCCCTGAGGCTGAGATCATTGGGAGAAATACCAAAGGAAGCTGTAGGTATGTCTGGTATTTTAATACAAAAAATCCTATTAGAATGGGAACTGACTCACTGTACCTCAATCCTTTTAAATCCTCTCTAGATGTGGGTATTGCAACTGAATTTTCTGACTAGATTGCTGAACATGCTGACAACCTGTGTATCCACCTGAAAATAGGGGGAACCCCAGCTCTTTACCAAAACTTACTCAGCCATAAAGTCTTCTTTGTGATCATTTAGAAAATAGATCTCAGGTTATGTTGTTAATATTACATTATTGGATGAATTATATTGATGATATTTCCCTACCCCTACTTTTAAATTGGTGGGTATGACATATGTTATTAATTTGAGCTGATACAGTGCATTAGTGCATTAAAGGACAGCTTCAAGAAATGGTGATAATGAAAATATTCCTCCTCAAACCCCTCCCCCATTATCCAGTCCTCCCTCCTCCCTCCCTTCATTCCCTGAGCAAAGGTGAGTTTAGAGCAAACAGATCTCTAGGGAGACCAGATTATGAAATGGCCAACAAAGCAGGAGAAACCACATACTTAATGACTTGGTGTGGGAATACCCTGCCTCTGCTTCACTGCTTCTAGGTTTCTTGTGTTCCTAGACAAAGGAGCATGAGAGCTTCCCTTGTACAAGATTCCATTTCTCTTGAGTAGCTGCTATTTCCCAAGTAGTCAGGCAAAGTGATTTGGGCCAGTTACTTAGAGAAAGAGAAAGTGTTCATATGGTTGTGACATCTCAGTCTCAGGATTCAAGTCTGAGATTATTTACATAGATGACCTTGAAAAGCAATTCCAAGGAGGTTTAGATCATTTGATCACATGCAGAATGGGCAGGCAGAGGTTAATCTTAGGCCTTTCCTGACCATCAAGGGGTTGGAGGTTCTAGTACATTTCTTAAAAGAAAGGTGAAGCAGGACAGACTCAAAGAGCTTGAAGCTAGGTTGAAGGAGCTGTCCAACTGAGTAATCAATAGGATGTGTGTCTTTGTTACTGTAAAATTCAAAATTCAGTCAAATTTGAGAGATTTCTCTGTAATAACTTTCAGGAACAAAGCACCCTGAATCATTCAATTGGCTTCATTTCTACTAGCTATGATCTTCTAAAGACCATCATAGATGCTAAGGAAGAATTCTGAACCAAGTGATACTGTATTTGGAACAAGGATTGGAACTATTGTTTTACCTGATCTCGGACAGGTGTTAGGCACAGATTTCCCCCCAAAATCCATTTTCACATTTTTTTTCTTTCTGGATGTGTGTGTGTGTGTGCGCATGTGCGTGTGCACACGTGCATGCACACGCGTGTGCAATGTTTTGGGAGAGGTGATAAATAATCTCAGTTCAATATAGGTATGTATCAAATGTAATTTTGAAAGGACTGCAGCTTTCTCTTCACCTGAGTCCTCTTGAATCCTTGATAGATTGCATTCCTCTCATCTATCATCTCTGGGCCACTTTGGGTGCAGTGTTACTTCCTGATTAATTCCCAGATAATGTAGACTATAAATAGGGCTCAGTTGAATTTATTCACATGTCATCTATAAACATAAGTCACGATGGATGTCAGTGTTCCTCCAGTCCTGAGTACTGACCATTCTGTCAAGCAAATTCAGGGGTATCTCTGGGTTAATGTTGATAAATGTGATCAATTTTCCTACTGCTATAGAGACAAATGGGCAAGGGTACTAGGAGAGGAGAATAAAGAAAATGGCTTTTTTCCTCTTCTAATTTGTTCTATTCATCTAGGAAAATTGGATGCTTTCCCCTTTCACTTTATTTACCTTTGGAAGAGGTTAAATGAAAGTTTAAAAATCATGCACATTGTTTTCTGTTAGCTTCAAATTGAAAAAGTTTGGAAAGATTCCTGCATGAAGAATCAGGAGTACTGGGTTCTAGTCTTAGAGGCAGCAGGTTATAATGGGAAGAGAAGTGTTTGGAATTAGATTTAGTTCAGATTTGGGGTCTTCAGATGCTAGTGTGTGTGAACTTTGGGAAAGCATTAGAAACACTGAGCTTCAGTTTTCCATCTGTAATATAGGAGTAGCTGCTTTGAGAATTAAATAAAATAATGGATATGAAGTGCTTACAGAGTGTCTCTGTGCCAGGAAGGAACAGTAAGTACTTCATATCCATTATTTTTGAGTCTTTCCAGCTTGTAACTGGTTAGCTACCTGAGCATAGATTTGCCATTATCATCAATGTGATGAATGTTTTCTTTTTCAAAAGGGTTTTTTTCCTTAAAAAAACCTTTCAAAGCATAATTTGCATATCAAAAAACATCGTTTTAAGTTACAATTCAATGATTTTTAGAAAATTAACTAAATGATGCAATTATCACTGTAATCTAATTTTAGACCATTTTCATCTTTTGAAAAAGAAACCCTGTACCAATTAGCTGTCACTGCCTATCCTTCTAGCCTCTGCATACCTAGGCAATCATTTATCTAATTTCTGTCTCAATAGATTTACCCATTTTGGACATTTCATGTAAGTTAAATCATACAATATGTGTTCTTCTGTGCTTCTTTCTCTTAGAATAATGTTCTCAAGCTTTGTCCATGTTGTACAATGTATCAGCACTTTGTTCCTTTTTATTGTGGAATGATGTTTCATTGTGTATCCAGATCACATTTTGCATATCTCTTGTGAGTAATATTCATAACTACAAAGGGAGACTTGTAACACCTGCCTTTTCATTAGGGTGATTGTGAGGATAAAATTAGATATGGTATGGTAGAATAGTGACAAGGTACAACTATATAAAGTGTCATTATCATTAATGATGAAAGACTAATAATAATGAAAACAATAATAATAATGAGAATAACGATGCTAATGAGGGATCCTAATGGCCAGTGATCCCCAAACCTGGCTAACTTTAAAAATCTTTCAGAGCTTTAGAAAAATATAGATTCTTGGGCCACACCTCAGACTTATTGTATAAGAATCCCCAGGGATAGCACCCCAGAATTTGTTTTTACAGATCTTGATGGGTGATTCTTATGAGCACTTAGAATTGGGAAGTATTGGATTAGGTGATCTTGATAATCCTCTTCAGCAATAAACAATGTTAGGAATTCCTATGAATGCAGAAATCATTTTTGTTGTTGTTGTTGTTTGCTTTGTAGATCTTAAAGATGTTTTCAAGAGTCCACACTATTAAATAGTTAATCTAAAATGAAATGAAATAAATAGTAACTGCTTAATAATCACTGTGACCTTGTGTTCCCCTTTGTCTAGTGTCTCTAGTACACTGTCCTCTGCCAGATGCTGAAAGTATCAAGGGAAGTAGATAGCACAAAAGTTGGGTTTTTGATGTCAGCTTTTCCATAGGTCCTTGGGTATACCAAGGGTCTTAGCAAGGTCACATAGGATGTGGCCCTAGATAACTGTATTCCCAGTAGGTCAGTGAATGAAATCCACTGATGGTATTGTTTTTTTGTCTTGTCTTTCCTTATATAATCATTCTCCTTTGCTTTATATACTGTCTAATGTTTTTCTAACTCCCTTGTATATGTACCAAATCAATTGTATGGGTATATTTAAGACTAGATATTTTTTATTAATGCAAATTTAGACAAGTTTGAGCATTATTATGTAGACAATGGGACAGACTATTTATAATTGGGACAGTCTTGGAAAATCTGAGCTGTATGGTGACGTTATGATCCAGTTTCTTTGACATAGCTTGTTTGTTCCAATGAGATGAAATCACCTTTCACTAATTTATTCTCTACTAAAGCAAGCACATTGACAAAAAAATCTAGGAATTTTAAGATATCTAGGAGTGATTCATTATTAATAGGCATGATAATATAAGAAAGCATAATGTAATATTTTAATATAAAATACAATAATGTATCATTTAATATTTTATTTCTTGAGTTAGGAATCCCAGGAGAGGGAAAAGTCCATGTAAAATTGCTTTTGCTTTGAGAAGAGATAAACATATTTAATGCTTTTGAAAATGAGGTCCTTCTAAAAGTGAAGGGATGTAGACGTTAGATCATTTTGAACCCACAGCTTGTTCCATTTCTGCCCTTTAGCTGTGCTTCCATGACTTCATTTCCTCAGTCCCTCACCCTAAAGCCAGCTGTCAACTCCTGCAAATTGTCACCTTGGTTGGCTCTGAAACCAGCTTTCCTTCCAGGTTCCCAGCAGGTGGGAAGCCTCTGGAAGCTATGGCAGGATGGGAACCCAGCTGTGTAAAGGTGCAACACACCTCACCCAGCTTCCATTGCCAGGCAGCTAAATGAGTAAGAGGCACCAAGCTCTGGCAGTAGACATTGCAAATGCTTTCAAAATCAGAATAAGGAAGCCTTAGTATAGTAAAGCAGCACATTTGATATCTTTCCAGTAGTAGAAGTGAAGGGTCCTTGGTGGGAGCACCTACTTTTTTATCATTTAATTACTGTAAAAAGTTTTATTTTCTCAAATGTGCTTGGGATGGAAGAGAAGAAGAAAATCCCTTCTTATAGATCTTTAGACCTAGAAGGGATTCAGGTATCCCTGGTGAAATACTTTCAAGTTGTGAATGAAAAAGCTGAGACTGAGAGAGACAAGTGATTTGCCCGAGGTCATACAGTTCCTAAGTACCTGGTTTGGATTTGAATCCAAGTCTGTCTGATCCCCAAGTCACTACTCTTAACCCCTATAAATACTCTATCCTCATTGGGAATCATCAGTGGCTTTGCTGAGTCTTAGCTACAGATCTTCATTTGGCATTTGCAGCAATTGGAAACCCCTCCCAAGTGGCAAGAAATCTTGCTTTTGAGGGTGGGATCCCAGCAGTGCTCAAGCTATATAATGATCACAGCTCAGGGCTAAGAGTACTGACTTGATGCTTTCTATTTTCTTTCCTTCAGTTCTCACTTCTCATTCCATTTTCCTTTCTCTTAACTTTTTCTTCCTCTTCCTTTTTCACACTTTCCTCCTTGTTCTCTCCTCTATTCCATCATTTGAGGGGCTTAATAGTAACAATAAAAATTTATGAAGTGCTTATTGTGTTCTAGTCTCTGGGCTCAGCACTTTCTATCCACTATTTGGTTCAAACCCACAATTCTATAAGGTATTATTAGCATCCTCACATTGCAGAAAAGTCACTGGAGTCAAGGAAGACTAGGTATCTGGCCCAAGGGGAATAACTATGAAGTGTTAGGGACCCAATTCTGACTGACATCATATCAGCTGTTCTTTTTCCATTACTCAGTATTCAGGCCAAAAGGAGAGAGTGGAATGACTCAAATGTACCCTCAAAAGGTGCTCAACATAGATTTGGCTGAGTGCTGGGCCCTCTGGAAAGTTCTTAGGTGCCATATGATACTCTAGCTGTTTGCCATCATGTTCATTTTCATCTAGGGGTAGTTAATCATACTCATAGTTTAGAGGCTTAAGAGGTTTAAGAGATGGGGGCAAAAATGTCCAGAGTCCTGATAGGGCTACACAGCTGACTCTACAGAAGAGACTGTGGATGAGGGAAATCATAAATATATAGACTTGCACATTTCCACACCACACAGTTGTCTGACAAAGTTTCAAAGTACATGACAAGTTGTGGAAAAAATCTGACTCAAAGGCAGTAGGACCTCTTGGAAGGTACCCATGAATCTGGTGAAGTGCTAAGGCAAGAGGCTATTTCTAGTGGGTGTAGGATATTAGATATGAATATATGGGGTAATTGAAAGAGCCCCCTTTCCCTATTAATTCACAAAATAAAGACCCTAGACTCTAATCACTTGAATAGAATTGGACTAGCTAGAAAGAAAGCCAGAAAAATTAAGGTTTCTATTAGCTGGTGTCTTTGTTTCTCCCATCCTGGGTGTTCATGTGTGTACTAAGTGGAAATTGGTGTCTCTGTTTTACCTACAAGTCATCCCTTGGTTCTCCTATCAAGACAGAACACAAGCAGCCTCTCAGATTGAGGGAAGTTTAGAATACTTACCTTCCCCCTCCACACAAGCATAAATGTCCTTGAAGTTACCCTAGAGATTCTGACTGAATCTTCTCTTAGCACCAACTGAGAAATTTATTAATTAATATGACTTAAAGGATTTTGTGTTATGGCAAAACAATTGATATTTGCAAAGGCAGTGAGTTATCAGCCTGGCATGTCTAAATGTCTCTGTGTGGTTATCCTGCTGAGACCAAAGGAAGGAGAAGAGCCATCAGACTATAATTGTGTTTAATGTTTTATTTGCACTGGCTAGGGTTTATTTATTTATTTATTTAGGGTCATTACTGATGATGTAAGCCTGATTAAATCAGACTGCTTCTGCAGCTCAGCCTCTGAATGAACTTCTGTATACCTTGAGGCTACTGTGTTTTACTGAAAATTCAACCTTTCTCAATATTTTCTCCCCCAGGCTGAGCCTACCTCTTTTCCTACTTTCTTCAATGTCTAGTCTCAGGTGTCTAATCCCTCTTCTTGCCTCTGGACCATTTCTTCCTGTGCATTAGTCATTTCCTCTAGCCCAAGGTAAATGTAAAATTTACACTAGATCTCTCCAATTCATAAATCAGACTATATGATATATTCTCACATCTGTCCTGTATTACTATGGTAATCAAGGGAAGTACTAGTGAAGATGACCCCAAATACAGAGGTCTAATATGCAGTATCTAGGAGGATAAAAAGATGCAACATGGGTTGTAGAAGCCGGGAAGAGTACTTTCATGCAAGAGCCAGACTTAAAGAATGGTGTGTGTGTGTGTGTGTGTGTGTGTGTGTGTGCACGTGTGCACACATGTGTACAGTTTGTTATTTAGACTCTTTCTCTACCTAGATATGGGAGTGAGCAATAAAGGAAAGGACATACTTAAACACACATATAGACATTCAAAACACACATACACACACACATTTCAATATTCCACCACTTAAATATTCTGTACAAATGATGGACTGGCTTCTTACCAAGAGTGAACAATATGCCTCATATTCAAGGTTAATTGGTTCACTTTAACTTGGAATAAAAATGTAATAAGTTTGAACTTTCTCATTGGTTTATAATATAATGAAGGGATGGGGCTAGGAGTTCAAAACCAGTATAGGAAAATTAGAAAATAAAGACATGGTAAAAAACCTCCAGTAATGCCCCAGAAGTTAATAAATATCCTAGAAACTAACATAAATGTCTAAACTCCAACAAAACCATATTAAGCTTGAGAACTCCACTAGTTAGATTAAATTTAGGAGTGTTCATTGTCCTTATAACACTTAACTTTACAGGGTTCTTCAACAAGTTATGCCATTATATTGAAGCATGTTTTGTTGATTACTTTTGAATTTGAATGAGCCAAGTTAGCCCATTTAGGAATTCTACTTAAGGTTGGTTACTGTCACCTTTTCTCCAAAAGTCCTACTCCAATGTCAGTGTATATTAGTTTGGTTAGAGTCCATATATCTGCTATTGAACTTATCACTTAACTACTTATTTCTTCCCTTAGGGGAAAGCTATGTCTGTTCATCAGACAACTTCTTTAAGAAGGTAGAGTACACCAAGAACGTCAACCCCAACTGGTCTGTCAATGTGAAAACATCTGCCAACATGAAAGCTCCCCAGTCCCTGGCTAGTAGCAACAGTGCCCAGGCGAGAGAGAACAAAGACTTTGTCCGCCCCAAGCTCGTGACCATCATCCGCAGTGGGGTGAAGCCTCGGAAGGCTGTCCGTGTGCTTCTGAACAAGAAGACCGCCCACTCTTTTGAGCAAGTGCTCACTGATATCACCGAAGCCATAAAGCTAGAGACTGGGGTCGTCAAAAAACTCTATACTCTGGATGGAAAACAGGTAAGTACCTTTTCAAAGTAGTCTTCTCATTTTTCACAATCCTTGGATAACTATCTTATAGACAAGCTATTGTTTCTGGTTGAGGGACTCTTTCTCCACATCTCATCCTTACATGATATTATATAATACCAGCAGAAAAAGCAATGGGCCAGGAATCTGAGGCTTTGAAATTCAATTTGCCTCAGACTTGCCAAGTATAATGGTTATTTAGCCTCAGCTTTCTTATCTGCCAAGGAAAAAATTTTCTTAGAAACTAGATCCTATAAATTCTTATAAATATAAAGTGAGCAAGTACACAAATAAACCTTGATTATTCAATACATATGACTAAACATGAGATCTTATCACTTGTTTTTTTTTTCTTAAATACCCCCATATTGGTGTTTTGTATCCAGTCTGATGAAAGGAGGTTAAAGTGACTCTCATATGTTATCAAAAGGAGTCAGATATAGGGGAAGCACTGAAGCCTCTAGTTCATTGTCTTTGCCTTATACACATTTTTTTCCTCTCTCCCTTTTTACATGTGACATGGTTGTCTTAATTTGGTTCTACTGATGGTTTGTGTGAGAAAAGGACTATTTCGGGAACCTAAAATTAGCCCAAGAAAGATGGTGCCATCTGTTCCCCTCCAAATCAGGTTCTTTATGTCATTGGTTATACTACTGAAGTGCCACCTATATTAATATCTAGGAAAGAATGCAGCCAGGCGTCTCCATCAGACAGATGCACCATTCTCTTGAGCATAGGGATCTGTAAATATATGACAAAAAATGTTCCAAGAGAATTGGAACAGTGGCTGGTTCTATTGGCTCTAAGAGAATCCTGGTTCCCCATCAAAGCAGACAAATGTGGATTATTATCAGTCCATAATTCTATCTCTTAAAATACATTTTGTATTTGAACAACTATATAGATTCTAAAAAAGCATATTCACTATACATCAAAATGAATGATGAGTGTTCAAATGCAGTCATGCCTTCTCCTGATTCTGATTATAATGTGTGCTCCAAGATTTTAAATTTTAGGGAAAAATAACTCAAATAATGTATACTTAACAATATTGATACATTAGTGGCTTCCATTTACTTCCTAGAATTATGTGATCTGAGAAATACCTAGAGGCAAGTATCTCTTATTTGTGTTTGTTGTACCAACACAGTGGGTTTACCTATGATGTCAGGATAAGTGCCAACTTTTAAGCACCTATCTAATAAGAGTATTTTTCTTTTGAGCACTGTGTATATAATAAAAAAAGGAGCTGCTTAGGAACAGGCTTAATTACCAAAACCTCATCTGAGGGAAATAGGATCTAGGAATTTTAGAATCTTTGGATCTTAGAGTAGACAGTGAACTTAGAAGACATGATATTTACTCTCCTACCTAAGTTAGGGATATCCTCTTCAACCATTTCAGAGAACATTCTAGTCCACTATTCAACAGTTGTGAGATTTAGAAATATTTTCTTTATTTTAGGCATAAGTCTACTTTCCTATACCTTCAGCCTTTTGATGTAATATAAGAAAAATGCAAATCAAAGACATAAGATTAGGATTCAGAAGATTTTGTTTCTAGTCTTTATATTGCCACTTACTATATGACCTTGGACTAACCACTTAAGTGTCCTGAACTGCACAATCCTCCTTTGGTACAAATGGACCAATCCTACCTTCCCTACTCATGTTCACAGGATTCTTGTAAGGATCAAATGAAATAACAGGGGTGAGAGCACTCTGTAAATCAAAACACACATACATTTATATACAATTCATCATTAAATGACATTTATGGCAAATTACATATATTTTAAAGTTATCTGTGCCCCACCTACTTTACTTCTATCATTATTATTAAAAGTTTCCAACATTTTGTAGAAATGTAGCATATCTGGGCATTCTGTAATCACTCCTAATATAAAAAATGGCACCTTCATCTCCTAGGTAGGTGACTCCAATCTAATTTTCATCTTCAGCAGGCCATGCAGAGTGGCAAACCCTCTCAAATCCTTTAAGCATAAGTCCTCATTTCTTTGAGGAACACTACAAAACACCACCATGTGATATGGTGTGAATATACAGAAACATAAGGGCTTGATGCTCATTGGAGCAGAAGAGTGTCTTTTCAGACATCTGCATGTCTCTCTATATAGTTCCTTCTCCTTAAAATGTCTCATTCTGCCCACTCTGACCCAACAAGGCCATCTTTTAAGGGCTTTTTCAAATATTATTTTTTATTTTTGAAAATTTATGTCTCCACTAGATACAGTAAAAGCAGTTCTAACCTTCCTTTTCCTTTCCTTCTCTTATCTTCTCTCTTATTTATTTATATTCATCTCCTGATATATACTACAGATACTCTATATATGTTTGGTATTTGAATGAACTGACAGACACTCACATGGCTCAGGGAGATGTTCTGAGAAGCTCTCCTCATCCAATGTTCCAGACACTACCCTTAGGTCTATCAGAAGTGATAGGAGGTTTCCAAAGGAGTGCATATCCTACCTGGGCTCTTACATCTGGTATTTTATTTGGAGGTCACTGAGGGCAGATATTTATTTATTTGTTCTTTTTTTTAGATATACATGACAGCAGAGTGTATTATATACACATGGAGTACAACTTACTGTAATGAGGATTCCATTCTTGTGGTTGTACATGATGAGGAGTTTCAATGGTCATATATTCATATATGAACATAGGAAAGTTATGTCTGATTCATTATACTGTTTTTCCTATTCCTATCCTCCCTCCCTTTCCTTCATTCCCCTTTGTCTAATCCAATGAACTTCTATTCTTCCATCTCCCACCCTTTTTTATGTGTTAGCATCTGCATATCAGTGAGAACATTTGGCCTTTGTTTTTTTGGGGATGGCTTATTTCTCTTAGCATGATAGTCTACAGTTCCATCTATTTACCAGTAAATGCCATAATTTTATTCTTATTTATATCTAAATAATATTCCATTGTGTATATATACCACAACTTCTTTATTCATTCATCTGTTGATGTGCAACTAGGTTTTTTCCATAGCTTAGCTATTGTGCATTCAGCTGCTATAAAGATCCAGGTGGCTGTATCACTGTAGTATGCTGATTTTAAGTCCTTTGGGTATATACTGAGATGTGGAATAACTGGATCAAATGGTGGTTTTATTCCAAGTTTTCTGAGGAATATCCATATTGCTTTTCAGAGTGGTTGCACGAGTTTGTAGTACCATCAGCAATGTATGAGTGTACCTTTTCCCCACATCCTCACCAACATTTATTGTTATTTGTATTCTTGATAATTGCCATTCTGACTGGAATGAGATGAAATCTCAGTGTAGTTGTAATTTTCATTTCTCTAATTGCTAGAGATATTGAACATTTTTTTCATATATTTGTTGACCATTCGTATTTCTTCTTCTGTGAATTGCCTGTTCAGTTCCTTTGCCAATTTATTAATTGGGTTATTTGTGGGGTTTTTTAGTGTTAAGTTTTTAAAGTTTTTTTTGTATATCTTGGAGATTAATGCTCTATTTGAGGTACAGCTGTCCAAGGTTTTCTCCTATTCTGTAGGCTCTCTATTCTCATTCTTGATTGTTTCTTTTGCTTTGAAGAAGCTTTTTAGTTTGATACCTTCCCATTTATTGATTTTTAATTTTACTTGGCTTCAGGAGTCTTGTTGAGGAAGTTGGTTCCTAAGCTGATATGATGTAGTGTTGGGCCTACATTTTTTCCCTAGTTAGGTGCATGGTCTTTGGTCTAATGCCTAGGTCCTTGATCTACTTTGAGATTAAGGGCAGGCATTTAAATCAGTATTTCCCAAAGTATATTCTAAGGAGAACTGTCTCCATATCCTCACTCCAGAAGTTCTTCAGGAAAGGTTTTGTAATCAGATAATGTTATAAAATTCTATAAATGTTATGCCCATCTTAGAAATTCACAGTGCTCACTAGCACATTAAATATGTTCTGAGAACTTAGACAGTGAGGAAACATTTAATTAGACCCAGTATTTCCCAATCTTTAGCCATAAACATTTTAAATAAAATTATAAGAATATATATATATATAATTTAATAATGGAAGAGAACAAAGAAATGCTGTTTATAGAGAAGATGCTGAATAATTTAGAACTAACTACCCTTACTTTCAATGGTAAGACTGGTATGCATTGGGTAACCCACAAATCAAATATTGTTGTGTTGGTACAGCAGGGACATTAAATAACAAAATTTGGGAGTGCATGGACCAAACTACTAATTACAGAATAGCTGCTGACTCTACTGAAAGTTGATGCCAAACTCAAAATTTTGGAGCCCATCCCATTTCCCAGTGCTAGTGATGACAGACAGCTCTAATATTACCACCTGTCAGTCACTTTGATTATTTGGTGGGTATTCTCACTACTGCAATATGATCTTCTGTAGAGGCCAAAGGCACAAGTGCTGCAATGGTTTGAACATACTTGGATGAGATTCCAGTGACTGTCTTTGGCTACATGTGGCACTAAGTTGGAAAGGATAAAGTACAGTGAAGCCTATTTGTTATAAAATATTTTATTCATGAAATCAAGGCCATAACTTGATGTCAGTATATTTTCTAATTGAATCCCAGATCAACCAAACCAAGTGGTTTTGTCCCCTTCTTTTAAGTAATGATCAGCTAAAAGACTCCAGTTGATTTATTTGATTATACTGAGTTGTTGTTATTTCTGTTCTTGAGTATACCAGTTGGCTAATTGTTTTATATGGATGGACAAGAAACCATAGATATGGCTTTTTTTCTGTTAGCTTTTATTTTGCTTGGATATGCTTTTGGAGTCTTCAACCTTTTAGGGCTTATGTTTTGCTGGAATAGAAGACTGGTTTCCTGACTTCTTGCAGAGGAAATATTTGTCTAAAGTTGTTAGAAAAGCAAATCGCTTGTACATAGAGGTCCAAACTGATTTGTGTCCTCAATAAAGAGTAGTTGGTAGGACCCTGTCTACTCCGAGAAGCCAAAATGAATTTCTAGGAGGGTCAATCAAGGAGGAAATGATGGAGGGTTGGATGATTATATGTATTACTATATTCTCAGATGAGGCTATTCTTTTGATTTTTTGACTTCAAAAGTAGTTGTGGTGTTTTGGCAAAATTATCCAAATATTAATTTCCCTATCAAATGACATATTAATCTTCATGCATAAAGGTCATGGATGCATAAAAATTGAAAAACAAATTTCTGGTTCACTTGATAATAGTGGTTTAATTAGATACATAATCTAGCCTTAAAATCAATTCCAAAAGCAGAAAACATGATGCTTCTGTTAGAGGTACAGAGCTTTAATAATAGATTTCCAGGTTTTGGGCATTATACATAGGAGTGCAGCTGGTCTTCACACTATCCATTTTCATGCTACACTGATTGGCATCTCTAGGTTCAGTTTTGTCCACACACAGGATATGTGTAAGAAAAGATTCATTATTGCCTCAAGATATGTACCTAAGACATAAGCATAGCTTTACTATTTATGTTAGCTTTGTTAGGCAAATTTTCAACTGGATGAATTTATTTCATGTTTCTGTTTGTATCTTTCTAGTAGCCACTACTTGGACCAGGGATTTTAAGTCTCAGAATAATAGGAGAGGTTTAGACTGATTCCAAGAGATTATATATAGCCTTGGATCTCTAGAATAGGAAATTTGGGGGGAGTACTGGGTATTGAACTCAGGGGTACTCAACCACTGAGCCACATCCCCAGCCCCCCTTTTATTTATTTTATTTATTGCTAAGTTGCTTAGGAGCTTGGTAAGTTGCTGAGGCTGGCTTTGAACTCAAGATCCTCTTGCCTCAGCCTTAGAATAGGAATTTTAAGAAAACATTTGATGCACAATAGGAAAACAACAGCATAAAGGACATTTTAGCTGCTGCTAAATATTCTAGGAAAGACTTGAGACTTCCATCTTACCATACAGAATGATTTGGTACCATGAGCACAAAGGCAATTTCAGAACTACAGGAAGATGGGTGGGATTTAATCTTGGAAATGTTGAATGCATTTCCCAAGATGGATGTATCTTTTGTCCATATAGCTAGTTTTTCTCTCCCTTATTATCTCTACTTGCTATAGTTACATCAGGTCTTACATACATTTTTTGGCATTTAGCTCTCCCAGAGCCAACCTCTCTCCTTCCAGTTTTGTGACCCTGTCAGTCAATGTTGGACTTAATAGATAAGGTCATGTGGCCATAAATTATGCCCCAACAGGAAGGTCATTTATCATTGACCTTCACTTAAGAAAAATCAAGGCTGGGAACGTATGTATATTATGAAAACTTCCCCTTCCCAACCTGTCATAGATTCCTGGAGACAGGCTTTGGGAAGACTGGCTTGAGCATACAGTAGA
Source organism: Spermophilus citellus (assembly GCF_964194105.1). Taxonomy (NCBI): domain Eukaryota; kingdom Metazoa; phylum Chordata; class Mammalia; order Rodentia; family Sciuridae; genus Spermophilus; species Spermophilus citellus. Next base: position 109,379,016 of record NC_138190.1, on the reverse strand, counting down.
AAAGAATAAAGGTGGAAAGCCAGGTGGGCTCTGTGAAAGGAAAGAGTTCACAAACTACTTCCCCATATGTTGCAGTATTTTGCACTTTAAAAAGAGGGCTTATGGGCTGAGGTTGTTGCTCAGCGGTAGAACGCTCACCTCACACATGTGAGACCCTGGGTTTGATCCTCAGTATCACATGAAAATAAATAAGTGAAATAAAGGTGTTGTGTCCAACTACAACTAAAATATAAAATTTTAAAAAAAGAGGACTTATGATGGAGGTGGTCAAACATTCTGCCCTTACAGAAAAAAGGGCCAATTTTACCCTGGCAATTTATTATTTCTTCAGTGATTCAACTTCTTGGAGTTTTGTTGTTGATGTGATGGTTCTGGTTCTGGGCAGTTATGAAGGTAGGACTTGGATATTTTAATCAAAAGCTGTGACTTAGTATTCCTATCTCCCATACCGACTAATTTGTCACTGTCTAACATTCAGCAAGTGGAAAGATCCCTAGACAAAATCAGAGACTTGAGTTCTAATCTTCACACTGTTCTCTACTAGCTATGTGATGTGAGACCAATCACATCTCTTCTTTAGGTCTCAGTTTTTGAGTGGATCTTAGTATATGACCATAGCATATAATTCTAGGATAATAGAGTATTCATCTCAGAATGTTGTTTCTGTCTAAACATTTTTCCCACCAGGCTACTATTTTCAGTGCACTTCACTTTTCTATGTTCCTTGGATTGCCAGCATGATGTTTTACTCACTTTGGTGGATATGTTGTTTTCTAGGATGGCCCTTAAATGATATTTGCATAGTACTTATATTCAGATCTTGTTACCTCTAATGACTTGACCAAGACATATTTTTATACTTATGATTTTAATTTGACCTTTTCTTTCCAATGTGGATAGTATGAGGGGTAGAAAGTGAAGATTCACAAACAAGCAAGACAAAAGGCAGACAGCTAGAATTGTGTTAAATATTTGACAGTACCATTATTAAGGCTTGTTCACTGCAGTAGTACTATTTTCAGTGCTGGAGAAGGATGGTTGCTAGTGGGGATGGCTAGCATTAGAGTTGACTGCATTCCTATTTCTTGAATAGCCTGAAGAGGCTCATCAAGTGGAGACTGATCTATTCAGGGATACAGAATGTTCCATTTCCAACTGTTGAAGTGGCTGACCTCTTTTTACTTAAATATTTGTCATTATTTCCATTCCTATGAAGTGGCACAAAGAGCATTGTCTGAAAGATACATTTTTAAACAGTTTTATTGAGATATAATTCCTATGCTATACAACTCACCTATTTTAGTATGCAAACCAATGACTTTTAGTATATTTAAACAAATTCTGCATCCATCAGCATAAAAATTTTCAGAATATTTTCATTATCCCCAAAGAAACTCAAATTTAGGCATCATCTAGGCCCAACTCCTTCCTCTATCCTATCCCTAGGTACTCGCTTAGCTACTTTCTGTCTCTATATATTTTCCTATTCAGGACATTTAATAAAAATAGAATCATGGGCTGGGGTTGTGGCTCAGCAGTAGAGCACTTACCTAGCATGTGGGAGGCCCTGGGTTCCATCCTCAGCCCCACATAAAAATAAATAAATAAAGTTACTGTGTCCAACTACAACTAAAAAAAATACTAAAAAATAGAATCATATATGGTATTTTGTGCCTGGATTTCTTCATTTAGCATATTTTCAAGGTTTATCCATACTGTAAAAAGTATCAGTACTTCATTCATTGTTATACATGAATAACATTCTATTGTTTGAATATGTCAAATTTTGTTTAGTCATTCATCTGTTGATTGACATTTGAATTGCTTCCACCTTTTTTCTATTATGAATAATGCTGCTATGAATATTCATGTACAGATTTTTTGTAGATATATATCCTTATTTATATTTGGGAAATAACTAGGAATTGTGTTACTGGGTTGTATGTTATCAGCGTACTTAAAATTTTAAAAACTGTCAAACTGTTTTCTAATGTGCTTTCATCATTTTTTCATCCCCACCAACAATGTATGAAAGTTCTCAGTTTCTCCACATCTTCCCCAAAACTTGTTATAGTTTTTCTTATTAGAGCTATCCTAGTCAGTGTGAAGGTAGTATCCCAATGTGGTTTTGATTTGCATTATCTGATGACTAATGGTTCAGACATAATTTTGTATGCTTGTTGGATACATGCATGTTTTCTTTGGGAAAATACCTATTCATATCCTTGGCCCACTTTTTAAATTTGTTTTAATTAGCTATACATGACAGTAGAATCCATTTTGACACATCATACATAAATGGAGCATACAATCATTTTTTCTGGTTGTACATGTTGTAGAATTACACTAGTTGTGTAATCATATATGCACATAGGGTAATAAATGTTTAACTCATTCCACTCTCTACTTTTATTTAAAAAAATTTTTAGTCATATATATCACCAGGATACACCCTGACATAATCACAAAAGCATGAAACACAATCCATTCCAATTCAGTCCTTACCACTTCTTGCCCCCCTCTACTCCACCGAGCTCTCTTCAATATATATATTTTACTTCCTTACTTTTTATTTTTTATATTAGTGTCCTAGTGGATACAAGGACAATGCTAGGACTCACCGTACCACATCCATGCAGGCACATACAAAAATTCATTAAGAGTCATTCCACTGTTCCCTTTTCCTGTCCTTTTTTCCTCCTCAATCCTCTTCATCTACTCTACTTATCTTTCCTCTATTTTGATGAAATTCCCTCTCCTTTTTCCCCCTTCCTCTCTCTATCTTAATTTTATCCTTCACCCCAATTTTGCATTAGCTTCTGCATATTAGAGAAAACATTTGACCTTTGACTTTTGGGGAGCTGGATTATTTAACTTAACATGATGATCTCCAGTTCCATCTATTTACCAGCAAATGCCATAATATTATTATTCTTTATATATGTATATATACATTTGTGTATATGTGTGTATATATATATCACATTTTCTTTATTCATTCATCTGTTGAAGGGCAAATAAGTTGTGGTTCCATAGCTTAGATATTGTGAATTGTGTTGCTATAAACATTGATGTGGTTGTGTCACTGCAGTATGCTGATTTTAAATATTTGGGGTATACTGAGGAGTGGGATAGCTAGGTGATAATGGTGGTTCCATTCCTATTTTTTGAGGAATCTTCAAACTGCTTTCCAGAGTAGTTTCACCAGTTTGCAGTCCCACCAATAATATGTGATTGTACCTTTTTACCCATATCTCTGCCAACATTTATTATAATTTGTATTCTTGATAATTGCCATTCTGACTGGAGTGAGATGAAATCTCAGTGTAATTTTGGTTTGCATTTCCCTAATTGCTAGAGATGATGGAATTTTTTCACATATTTGTTGTCCATTGTATTTCTTTTTTTGAGAAGCATCTGTTCAGTTCCTTTGACCATTTATTGATTGGGTGTTTTTTTTTGGGGGGGAGTTAAGATTTCTGAGTTCTTTGTATATTCTGGATATTAACACCCCATCTTAAGAGCAAGTCGTGAAGATTTTTGCCCATTCTGTTGGCTCTCTCTTCACACTGTTTCCTTTGCTGTTCAGAAGCTTTTAAATTTGATGCTATCCCACTTGTTGATTTTTAAATTTTATTTCTTATGCTTTAGGAGTCTTGTTAAGATAGTTGGTTCCTGTCCCAACATGTTGGAGTATTGGACCTACATTGTTTTCTTGCAGTTTCAGGGTTTCTATTCTTATTCTTAGGTCTTTGATCCAATTTGAGTTGACTTTTGTGCAAGGTTAGAGATAAGGGTTAAATTTCATTCTATTACATATGGATTTCCAGTTTTCCTGGCACCATTTGTTAAAAGACTGTCTTTTCTCATGGTGGCACACACTGTAATCCTAGTGACTTGGGAGGCTAAAGCAGGAGGATCACAAATTTGAGGCCAGCTTCAGCAACTTAGTGAGACCCTAAGCAACTTAGTGAGCTCTTGTCTCAAAATAAAAAGTGAAAAGGACTGGAAATGTACTCATTGGTAAAGCGACCCTGGGTTCCACCCCAGTACCAAACAACAACAACAACAATAATAAAAAGCTTTCTAAACAGAAGGGAAGGTGTAGGGGGGGCACAGAAGTTGTGTATAATTATCCCAGTGGTTCTAAGCCAGGGAAATTTTGTTCCCCAGAGGATATTGTCAATGTCAGGAGATATTTTTGGTTGTTATTACTAGCAGAAGTGTTCCACTGACATCCAGTTGATATAGGCCAGGATGCTGCTAAACATCTTACAGTACGTAGAAAGGCTCTTCACAACAAAGACTTATCTGGCTCAAAATGTCAAAAGTTCTATAGTTGAGAAAATCTGCATTATAGATAAAGCACAGGGAAGACATGGGAGAAGATGAAGCTGAGAGGGAGGACAATATCTGCCAATGATCTTATGAACTATGTTAAGGAGCTTTGATGTTTTTCAATGGGAATAGAAGCCAATGAATGATTTTAAGCAGGGGAATAACAAGATCAATTTTGCAGTTTGGGTAGGTTGTTTTGGATTTGAGAAAAGCAAGACTGGTAGGGAGTCTAGGTGGGAGGTTTCTAGTAGTATGGTACTATAGAAAGGAGAACAGAAGGAACTAAACCTAGGCAATGGTAGTGAAGATGTTAAAAAGCAGGAAACAGATTCTAATGTGAAGTAGAAACTGGAAAACTCAATGATTAATTGAATTGGAAGGTATATTAATTTTCCATTGCTGTGTAACAAATTGTCACAAATACAACAGCTTAGAATGACACTCATTTATTATCTCACAGCTCTGTATGTCAGAATCAAAGCAGGCATGGCTGGGTTCTCTCTTGAGGTATCTCAAGGCTGAAGTCAAGGTATCAAGGTGTGAGGCAAACTAGCCTGTTCTCTGGAATCTTTAGGGATGAACCCATTTCAAGGGTCATTTAGCTTTGGGGTAGATTTTAATTCCTTGTGACCATATGCCTGAAGTTCCCATTTCCTTACTGATTGTCAGCTGGGAACTATTTTCAGCTTCTAGAGGATACCTACGAACTTTTTACATGGTTCCCTCTATTTTCAAGCCAAAAGGTACATCAGATCTTTGTTATACATAGTATCTCTCTAATTACTGTTCTGCCACCAGCCAGAGCAAACTCTCTGCTTTTACTGGGCTCTTATGATTGGTCCCAAATATACAATCTCCCCTTTGATTAACCCAGAGTCAACTAATTAGTAATCTTATATTATATCTGAAAACACTCCTTTTGCCATGTAATACAACATAATCATGGAAATGATATTTTATCATATTCATAATTCAAAGAGAGGAAATCATATGAAGGCAAAGGTCTTTAGAGGTCATTCTCAGAATTCTGTCTACCACAGTTGAGGCAGTAGGAGGATTCAGGTAACTTTCAGGTTTACAGCTAAGGTATATGTGTGGATGATGGGACCATACATTGAGATAGGGAAATCAGGGCAAGAAGTGGCATGTAGATATGTTTAGTTTGGTTTACCTTGCTTAATCTAAGTGAAGGCTCTAAAACATAGTAGTATTTGTTGGTCTGGAGTTCAGGAGATAGGTCTGAGTGGAGATAGAGATTTGGGACTAATCTGCAATCATGGTAGTTAAAGTCAAGCAAGGAGATAAGATCAACATGGGTATATGTGAGAAGCTGCCACAGGGAAAGATAGTGGGGGATTTGCACTGAAGTAATGGGTGAAAGAAGGAGCCCATTGTTAGAGATAACGATGAAAAACTAGCTGAAGATGTGTCTGGAGTGGCTAAAAGAATGGTTTTGAGGCTGGAGTGGCAGCTGTGATAAATGTAGCAGATGGATTCTATTTCCAATAAAGATTTAGGATTGTAAATCAACTAAATCCAGGTGATTTGAATGGTCATTATTGCTGGGAAAAGGAAGCAAAATTCTCTGGTAGACTAGAGGGCAAGGCCTGGCTCAGCGAGACTTTCAGAAGTGACTAGGCAGAGGGAGCCATAATTGAATCAGGCTATGGTGATCTCAAAGTTTCTGTCAGCTCTTAATGCTCCAGATCTATCAAAACTTGCCTATCTTGGGCTGGGGATGTGGCTCAAGCAGTAGCGCGCTCGCCTGGCATGCGTGTGGCCCAGGTTCCATCCTCAGCACCACATACAAACAAAGATGTTGTGTCTGCTGGAAACTAAATAAATAAATAAATATGAAAAAATTCTCTCTCTTAAAAAAAACTTGCCTATCTAGTGTCCCATTTTTTTAATCTTCTATCTTTTGTGTTATATGTGATTGGTTTCTAAAATGCCTTTTATGTATAACTTATGTATGTTAGACCTTAGTCTAATAGTACTCTTGTTCTATCTTATCACTTAAAGCCCTGTTCCTGGAAGAATCAGACTATTTCTGGGGTCATATTTTCTTAGAGGCTTGATCTCAGCTCACAGATTCAGTTGGTAAAGTTCAACAAATGAGTCCTCAAAGTAATATTAGTGTATCAATTTTGAGTGCATTCCCCAAATTGTGATTGTGTAACATCAATCTGATCAAATGTTCTTCAGTTAAATAAGTTGAATAATAATGCATAGTATATTTTCTTCTTAGAAATAAGTCTCCAATAACCTCTCTATAAAGGAACCTGCTTGATTTTGTTTAGATCAATAATTCCCCAAACTTACTTGGACAACAAACCTTTTAAAAAAATCTATGACCATATGGTATAATGCTCTTTGGGAATTATTGGCCTCTGCTTCAGGTATTTATTTGCAATTTAATTAGAGAATCTCAAAAAGGAAAAATCTTCAAGGCCCAACAGAATAATTAAACAGGCATCAATGCATTTTGACAGGGCTTATAAACTGGAACAAGAAGGCATTTGTTGATATCTTTGTACCACAAAGGTAATACCTATTCACCTCACCCATGGCTTGGGGAAGGCTTGAGGGCATCCATCTCTGATACAGACTCTACAATGAAAAGAAACTGAATAAAAGGAGAAATTTTATGGAAGACATTTCAAGAGTCCTTCAAAATTGTAAGAGATTTGAAAATCCTTTTGGTTATAATAATTAAAGCTTAGTTAACCCTAAACACAATGGTAAAGAGGCAGCAATATCAATCGCCATGTTTAGGACCTTCACATTAGATTTATTTCAATACAGACCAGTTCTCCTTCCAATATTAAATGCTGCAGAGTTTCACTGGAAGAATCAGACAGGTTTGTTAATTATACTTAGCTTTCAGAAGTAGTGCTTACCATTTAAAATAGACTATACACTTTCTATTGCACCAGGTCCATGCTTCTTCAACTGGCAGCAATTTGGCAGACTCTAGAGGTCCAAATGGCTCTCCCAGTACAATATCATCCCTTAAAAGAGATTTTGGATTAGAAATAAGTACCTCCCAAAGTCTCTTTGTGTCTGCATACACACACTTGTGCTTCTATTTCTTTTAAGTATTGGCTGTCTCATCTGATGAAGTTGTATATAAATATTTATATGTCAGGACATTTCTGGTCTTATTCACCAGAGGCATTAGAGCCTTGATATAAAGCTTCCCTCTGGCAGTATTTGCCTCCACAGTTTATTTAATATAGCAGTTGATAGGTGAACTTCCTCTTGCTGTTTGCAAAGAGGATAGAGCCTTGCCTTGCTTAGAGTTCCAAGTGTTCGACTTGCCACCTGCTGGGAATTGATGTTTGTATTTTCCCAGATTTCCCTGATTAAAAGAAGTATGGGTTCTCTAGTGGGCCATCCCTTGCCCTTTATATTTCAGATCTTCAGAAATAATTGATATACTTTAGAATGCATCATGACTTTTGTGGGCCATAGACACTTTTGCTTTTGTGAATCCCTTCCTCCATTATGAGATGCCACTGTGTTGGCATAAAGAGGACTATATATAATTATTATACATTTAAAATTTTCTCTTTTTAAATATTTTTATTAGTTGTTGATGACATTTTAATTTTATTTTATGTGGTGCTGAGAATCAAACCCAGTGCCTCACACATGCTAGGCAAGCACTCTACCACTGAACCACAATCCCAGCCCTTAAAAATTTTCTTCAACCTAAAAATTCACTTATGTTTCTGATTTCCTGGGCCCATAAAAGTATTGTGGGTCTTAGGCATTGTACTTAATGTATAACGAACTCTGGACATACTGGGATTTCTGATACCTGGGCTGGTATTGTGAGTTCATATGTACTAAGCAGTTAATTAAAATGCTATGTCCAAAGGATCACTTCAAGAGAGTGATGATTTCTTGGAATTACCAACTAATAATTGATATATACCTAGAAGTTTCTTTCCCCTAACATATTTTACCCACTGTACAAAACATGATAAAATGTTGATGATAGTTGAATTTTTTCTGGCTTGAAGGACTCCAAATTGGGATAGAGATTTGCTTCCTCAGCATTTTCCATGAGCAGTTTCTGGAATTGATGAATAGCATCATTCATTTCCAGGCTGAAACTGCTTCTGTCATTTAGCTGGTAGCCCTGCAGAAAGCAGCTGTGAAACTGGAGTGGAAATTGATTAGCAAAGAGATAGTTTACTGCATTTCATCCAGAGAAAAAAGGGTGGGGTTGGTTTAATGAATGCCTTTATTTAGTGATAATTAATATAAATACCTCTACTCAACCCCTATCATAATCTTGCTTAGCAAGAGTCACTTACCTTTGCATGGGGTTCTGAATGTTACCACTGCTGTTAAATTGACTGAAGAGCTTTTTTGGCTAAAGTTTTACCATCTGGAAGCTGGTAGTTGTTGGGTTTAGGGACAAACTGATATAAAAGATGAGAATTTAAATGGGAAGCTCTTATGGGACTTAAGTCTTAAGCCGCCCTTGATTTTAGAATTTCCCCCAGCTGGGACTGGGGATAGAACTTGGACTCTAGGGACAACAGCTATTATTGTGCAGGCTAAAAAGTTCATACATGCAATCCCACTCTGCTTAACAGCCCCAGTTCTGGTTCAGTTCAACGAGTGGTATGGAGTTTGGCTACTCCACAGGGACCTTGTAGAGACCTTGAGGTCAGACAGCAATCACTCCCCCTCCCTTCTGGAAGAGTGAAAAATCTGTTTAAATCAATATGTTCCCACTCACCCCCAGTTGAATGTGGCTTTCAGGGATGACAGCATATGCTCTGTACTGCCCTTGCCCTTGTCAAATCTGAGCCTGAAACAGAACAGAATAGTGTGGGTAGCTAGGTTTGTATATGTAACACATGCATAAATGCAAAGGTACAGACCCTGGAAATCTTCAGACAGAAGACAGAGCTAGTGGGGATATAAAACAAGAGTAATCAGAGTGAAATATAATTAGAAAGAATTAAGGCTGATCAGAGTTTGCAGTCTCTAAGTACATGTCCCTTAGGAAAACTTGATTTTCCATGACTCACAATCAGAGGTCATCAAACTATAAGACTTAAAAAAGGAAGAAAAATATGTGACAGAGACCATATGGGACTGAAAAACCCAAAATATTTGCTTATTTTTTATTGACACATAATAATTGCACATATTTATATTGCACAATATATTTTGAAATGTGTATATCTTGTATAATCAAATCAGGGTAAATTAATATACTTATCACTTTAAACATTTATCATTGTTGGTGAAGTCAGATGGAGGCTAATTCAGGATGGCTTTGTGGAAGAGAGGGTATAATGAGCTCAAGAGAGGAAGGCAATAACCAAGGGTGATATTTATGAAATGTTGGATTTCTACAAATGTATATAGGCTAAAGTCAGGGTTATGAACCTTGGCACATAAAATGTATTCTAGATAATTCCTAATCCAAAATATTCATTTAGGGTTTTCTTTTCCAGTTCTACTAACATCCCACTGTAAAATTTAGAGAAAAGTAACTTTGAGGAGTACTTCATAAAAGTACTTGCATGAAAAGAGACTTATTTTCTTATCAACTTCAATTGTTTAAAAAGAAAAGAATCATACAGATAGGGACACTAGGTAAACTAAAGTCTGCTTGAAAGAGAAGTCTAAAGCTTTGAAGCAGAAAGTCAGATAATTTGGTCTTTAATCCACCTTAGAACTGACTCAGTCTTTGACTTATGGTAGTCATTTAGCTCCTCCATGCTTCTGTTCACTCGTCCATAAAATGAAAATGACATCTGCACTCAGAATGTCAGACCTGGAAGAGACCTTAGACCTCATCTAGTCCAGCGAGTTTCAGTCCTGGCTGCTTATTAGAATCCTTGGGGAACTTTTAGAAGGCTCAATACCCAGGTCTGACCCCACACCAATTACATCAAAATCTCTGGAATTGGGACCCAGGTGTCAGAATCAATATTTTTAAAACCTCCCCATGCAAGTCAATGTTCAGCCTACATTGAAAACCATTGTTCTAGTCCAACCCTCTCATTTTATATATGAATAAAATGAAGACCAGAGCAGGTTAAGGAACCTTATTCAACTTGCCTCATAGGACCACAGGGGATATTAGGTCATAAAAATTTAGAGCTAAAAGGGACTTTAGATATCAAGATATCTGTAAAAGTGGTCTGTACAACATAACACATTATTTGTTTAGAAGGGATTATCATGCCAACAGAACGAGAAAATATTAAATTGGCAACCAGACAAGGTATCCCCTGTCATTAAATTATACGAATAGGACAATGGATGAAGTCCACATTCTTTTTCATTTTTCTGGTTTCTTCTCTCTGAGCTAGCAAATGAGTAAGTGTTCCATCTCAAAAGTTAGGCTATAGACTATTTGATTGAATACTCAGCAAATAAAGATGCCACACAATGCCCTGACAATTCGTTTTTTCAAGAAGAAATTTAAACATATTGTAAATGTAGAGGACATGGATTTATAGCAGGGGTGCTGTTTAGCTTAGTTCTAGCATAATTCTAGTCTACATCATCCTTTCGGGGCATTGTAATGCCTGGGAGTAGAGAAATGTGGCTTGGAAATTTTAGCAGAATTTTGGTTATCAGACAGTTTTGCTTGGGAACACCCTTCGCTTGCTCCTGACTTGAGTATCTTCAGCCTGCACTGAGCTTACAGATACCAAGCATCACAGAGGATGAAAATCCAGGGTAATTTCCCTTCAAGATCCATTTCCTCATTTTACCCACTTCTTATTTAATCAGATCCATGCTTTGTAGTTCATTCTTCTATACAAAAGCAGAAGGTGCATTTTCTAGTTCTCCCATTTAGCTCCATGAGTTAAATTTGTCCTTTGTCTGAAAGATCATTTTCATTGAATGATTTCCTAGGGGGAAAAATAATAAAATATATGATGCCCTATTGCATGCCCATGGCCCACTTCGTTTGTGAAATTTTCTAATTCACAAATTTGTTTCAATATTAATTATACTAAGAATTCCAGAGAGTTTTCAATTTCTTACTGTGTAATTATTTTCATTTCTAGGTCTAGCCAAGAGATACTTCTTGTATCTTCTTGTATCTCCCCCATCCTAGTATTTAGCACATTATTTTTACAAAAAAATCAATGTTTGAGCCACTTATTTGAACAACTTCCAGTTGCTTAATGACTTTCAAAATCCCAGTAAAATACTTCTTTGTTGAACACATTTACTACCCAAGGAAATTTCTAAAAGAGTAAGATAACAGTTTGTATATGGGGAGAGGTGGGGAGGTTGATATAAAAATATGATAGGCTATCACTAGTCTAGAGCAATGTTTCCAAAACATGGTTGTATCTCAGAATCACCTGGGAATTGAATTTCCATAGAAGGACCTGGAAATCCATAAATTTCAAAGTCCCCAAGTAACTCTGATGAGCAGGTAGGTCTGGAAATCACTGGCCACAACGTACTCTAAGCTCTTCTCAAACTTTCATTTCTATGCAACTTTTTATTTATTTGTTGTTTTTAAATATACATGACAGTAGAGTGTATTTTTACATATTGTACTATACAACTTTTGTGTTCCTAACAAGTTCTGAATGATATTGATGCTGCTGGTTAAAGACCAAAGAAATCTAGAAGGTAGTGATTTTCAACCTGTGGTCCCTAAGCCAACATCATCAGCATCACCTGGAAATTTATTAGAAATACTAATTCTCTTAGTTCCTACTCTAAATCTACTGAGTGCAAACTGAACTGGGGCCTATCAATCTGAATTTAAATAATCTTTGTAGATTACTCTGACAAATTGTCAAAGAATGAAAATAACTACTATAAATAATATAGTAATAAGGCACAGGGGAGGGGGTACAGAGGATTCAGAAAACTTGAATTTATATCAGTTCTTTTATTTGGCTATCCCTTACTCTCTCTGAGCCTTGATTTTCTTCATAAAGCAAGATAGAAGTGTAATATACATCAATTCAAAAAACATTTATTCTTTTAGGCATTTCATTAGGTATCAGGAGTATATTTCAAGATGAATAAGATACATTTCCTGCCCTTGAGGAATTAAATGTTGCCTTGTCTAATGAAAAAGTGTATTGTGGATCTTAAATGAGATCTTACATTAAGATGCTCTGTGAATTATAAGGTATGTTGAAAATATTAGTTATAACTCTGATTAAAACAACAAAATATTGCCCCCTTTTCTTACATTGGGGGCTTGTAGTAATTCTCTGTAGTACTTCAGTTTTAGCAGACATACCACTGGTAAAAGCTGGTAGAATAGAATTGAGTAGTAATAAAAATAGCTTATACTTGTAATTCATACTTTTAGATGTCCTTTTATTATTTTTTTAATTGTTACAATAACTCTATAAGGTAACCTGGATGGATATGCTTATCTTCATTTGGTATATGCAGAGTCTGATAATTCATGATGTGACTCAACCAAGGTCACAGAACTGATCAATAGTAGAACCAGAACTAGAACTGAGATAGCTTGACTCCTAGGTCAGCATTCTTCTCCCATATCATGCTGATTAATCAAGTAAAAGTCATTTCCAAGACTCACTGCATGTTAATTAGGTTACTGCAAGCACAGATGTGAAACAAGCTGTAACCTTTTTTAGAAATCTTAAACATGTCCAGCTTTTCTTATCTGCTTGAGTTAAAGCATACAGCAACTATCAGAGAGACATAGCTAAATTCTTCTGTTTTGAATTTTTATATATCAGAAACCTTATCAACTGCTGGCAGGCTGTTGGATTACATATGCATTTTAAGAATCAAAGGCCTGCATTAGATAGCTACATTAGGAAAGCATAATAATATTCTTGCATCATCAAAACCCCTTTAGAATGGATTAGAAATAAGAACCTATATCTTCTAATACAGGCAAAACTAGAGGACTCCTCTGTTGAATTTTTTTGACACATGGCCTAATTTTTAGTGTAAATGTGTGTTGAGGAATTTCAACTTTGGACAACCATAGTTACTGAGACTTACATCTTAATGCAGACATTTCCCATTTGCAAGTAAGTGCCAGAGAATGACATATTCTGCTTGAACAGACAAAAGTGAGGGATAAAATATGTTTGTTTTTAAAAGAGGATTTCTTTGAAATAGGTTCTGGACAGAGTTGTCATCTTTATAGAATAGGCAGAACAAACAGATGCCTGGCTTCAGTTGTGAAGGCCATTCTGCACTCCTCCATGCCAACTGATCCACTCCCTTCTGTAAAAATCTAACACCCACACTGCTCTACACAGATAATCTTCAACCACATAAAATTCTGTTAAAAGTTCTCCCTTTAGATATGTGTTTTTTTGTAGTACTTTGTCTTGGGCCATGTACTTCACTGGTACTGTCATTCAGCACTGTATCCTGTCCAGTCTTTTGCACTACATTTTGGATTTTGCAGATATCTTTTGATCCAGGAAACAAATGCTACACAAATATTTTAACCTTTTTAGATTCTGATAAAATAAATATATATGTCTGAAAATATAAGGACATTGAATAGGCACAGTAAAAATATCTTATTATTAAAGAACACTTTGGAAAAAGCAAAAGAGGAAAAAGTAGAATTATGTTCCAATCATAAAAGTAACAATTCTTTCAAGAACATCTTTTCTGGCATTTAAATTTTTTTTTTTAAGAAACAAAGAAAGTGGGCTGGGTTTCGGTTTCAGCTCTACCAAGAAGTCAACTACTTAAAAAATGAGAAAAATAAATGTTCTACTAAATCACAAGTGTCAGAAGGTAGTTTTAAAAAGGATAAAACCAAGTATTGTACTGACATAATGTAGATCAAGGAATAGAGTTGAGAGTTGAGAAATAAACATTTACAGTCAAATGATTCTTTTTAAAAAGTCCCAGGGTACAGGGAATAGGAAAAGGGAGGAACAGTGGAATGACACTGACCAAACTATCCTGTTTACAAATATGAATATACTACAGTGAATTACACCTTTATATATATCCATAATGCACTAATTTTAAAAACTATAAATAAATAGAAGACAGACCAGTCGAGTAGAGGAAGGGGAATGGTGGGAGGGAGAAGGGAAGGGAAAAGGGGAAGTACTAGAGTCTGAATTGGAGCAAATTATATCCTGTGCTTGTATAATTATGTCAAAATGAACCCCATATTATGTATAACTATAATGCACTAATAAAAAATGGGAAAAGAGTTCCATGAGAATTAAGTGGGGAAAGGGTAGTCTTTTCAAAAAATTGTGCTGTAGCAACTGATTATCCACATGAAAAAGAATAAAGTTAGATCTCTACTTCACACCATACACAAAAATTAACTCAAAATGGATCTTAAAGGAGATATATATATCTTGAATTTAGGAAATGGTTCCTTAAATACAACACTCATACTGCAAATAATCAAAGAAAAATCAGCAAATTGGGTGTCATCAGAATTCAAAAATCTTTGTTCTGTAAAGGACAGCATCAAGAAAGTGGAAAGACAAGTCATGTGCAGTCTTTAATCCTAGTTTCTGAGAAGGCTGAGGCAGGACAGTTACAAGTTTCAGGACAGACTGGGGAATTTAGTGGACACTGTCTCAAAATAAAATGAAAAGGGCTAAGGATGTTGCTCAGTGGTAGAGCAGTTGTGAGGTCCTTAGTTCAGTTCCTAGTACCAAAAAGAAAAAAGAAAAAAAATGTTTGAAAGACAATTCATAAAATAGAAGAAAATATTTGGATAATCTCAGTGGTGACTTACACCTAGATATATACATTAAAACAAACAAACAAACAATCAAAAAAACCTCTGGCTGGGTGTGAAGACTCATATCCGTAATCCTAGCTACTCAGAAGACTGAGGCCGGAGGATCAGAAGTTCCAGGCCAGCCTGAGGAATTTAGTGAAACACAATCTCAAAACTTTAAAAAAGGGGGTTTGGCTGTGGGTGTTACTATGTGGCAGAGTGTTTCCTAGAATGTGTGAAGCCCTGGGGTTGATCCTTGATACCTGAACAAACAGAAAACAAAGAAAAGACCCTGCAGATTTTGTGGATTCCCCACCCCAGACCTACTAAATCAGATTTGCTAGAGGGTGGGACTCAGAACTCCAAATTTAAAGTAGCTGACTAGGAGGAAAGAGAGAGAGGGAGAGAGGGAGAGGGAGAGAAAGAGAGAGAGAGAGAGAGAGAGAGAGAGAGAGAGAGAGAGAGAGAGAGAGAGAGAGAGAGAGAGAGAGAAAGGAAAGAAGGACCCAGTCATCTGAGACATATTGAAGATTGAAGGAATGCTCCATTGTTAAAGAATAAAAGAGACATACTTTACACAGAGTGTTTGACATCTCTGTGAAACATCTTTATTCCCACCCTCCCTCAACTCTCTCATTTTCACATCTAGGAGTGACTACTAGAGCACGTAGATGTGACAGAAGCCTGAACCCAAGCATCCAGACTTGAAAACCAAGCAATTGGTTTTCAACTGGAAGAGGCTTCAATTCCCGTTATCTTCTCTCACTTGAGCATAGTATTAGACCACAAGACAAAGCTCATATTGATGCAGTCCCCACCCCACCCTTCTTCTTCTGGCTTCTTTTCTATAAGTCATGTTTTCAGTGTTTGGAGTCTGGCAGCTGCAAGGCCTGGTTGCTAGGTAACAATTTCTCAGCACAAAGAACCCTCAGCTGGGAAGGTCAGGTCTGTCAGTATGAAACAGCTGTACAGAATTTTTATTTGTCTTCCTCTTGTTTTGGTTAATCACAGGGCATGGAACCAGAATGAAACTTTTCATAGAAATGAGAAATGCTGGAGGGTACCAGTTCAGCTGCTGCTAGATATTTTTTTTTCCTTTTCAAATTACAGCCTTTCTACTCTGGCTCAATAGAGCCCCCAACAAAATGGGCAGGCTAGAACAGGAGGAACGATGTGGAGGGATCAGGTATTCCTTAGCTTCTTTAGTGCTTGGGCCATGGAGGGCATAGCTAAATCATGAACTAAATTAACTCCTTTTTTTTCCTAATTGAGTGGCAGAATTTTAGGATTATGATTATCAGAATAAATGCAGTATGTCCAATTAAATTTAGTTTCAGATAGACAATGAGAAATTCAAATTTAACTGGGTATCCTGTGTTTTTATTTGCTAAATCTGGCAACCTTAATTAGTATGTAATAAATATGCTATAAATTTTGTATGGGATCAATACCAAAAGAGTAAGAAAAGTAGAGACAGAGATGATTCTAGTGCCATTATGGAGAGGTAAATCTCAGCCCTGGCTTGTCATTGCTTTGATCAGTATACTGAAAGTTGCAGTCAGGAGTTTGTATAGAGTCACAAAGAAAAGGCAGAATCCATTTCTGTTGCTGCCAATTTTCCTTCTAGTTATTCATCAGATGCTAGTCTAGTGATTATACTTGAGTGTGGTACAAGATGATGGTCACTTATTTGCAAATCAGAAGGCCTGGACTGTAGGATTGGATAGGTGGACTTTTAACCAGCTGAGGGTTCTTGGACAAGTCAGTGCTCTTTTGGGACTCAGTTACCTTTCTTAGGACCTAAACGAGTTTGAATAGAGTGTTTGCCCAAGATTGACCCCTCCTTTATCAGCAGCATCAGCAAACCTGGGTATTTATTATAAATGCAGATTATCAAGCCACAATTTACACCTTCTGAATCGGAAACTAGGGGTTGGGTCCTGAAGTCTGCATTTTATTTATTTATATAATGATTTTCATTACTGGGGATTGAACCCAAAGGATCTCTACCACTGAGTTCAATCCTCATCTTTTTTTTTGGGGGGGGGCGGGGATAAGTTCTGGCAATGAGGTGGCCTTGAATTTGTGGTGTTCCTTCATCAGCATCTCACATGACTGGGATTATAGGTGTGCATCACCATACCTTGTGCAATCTGTGTTTTAACCATCCTCCTGGTAATTGTGATACAAACTCACATTTGATAACCTTTGAGCTAAAGAATCTTCAATGACTGTTTCAACTTTTACTTTCATTGATTCTGCTAACCAATTGGCAAGCTCCAGTGGTCAGTTGGTTATTTGAAATGGTATGTTCTTCTCATTCCCACCCTCTCTAGGGATTTATTCCAAATTAGTTTGTTAAGGGGCTCTATGTCATAACAAAGAGTATTCCCTTATATTTCCACCTTGTGGCTTCTCCTGTTTTCATATACCCCCTCTCCTCCTTAGGCAGCAAGAACTATTAAGGTCCATTCTTCCAGCAGACCAGTGCCAAAAGGTTTATGAAAGGATGAACAAGACCCTGACAGCTGAATGCATGCTTCATCTCACCACTAAATAAGACTGAGTGTAAATATACAGGATTACTGGGCTAAGAACACATCTCAGTTTGCTTTTGTTGCTTTGAACCACAGCTGCCTTCAATTCTAATTTTTCCTTAAAAACCTATGGTGTCCCAAAGTCCCTTCCCTACCTTTTCCCCGATTCTTGCTATAAAGCAGCATAGAAACCTAGCCCACTGCCTTCATAAATATCTGATTAATAAAGAGAGGGAAGCAGAATCAAGAGGGGAAACTCATGGAGGTAATAAGCCCAATAGCCTGTTTTCCACAATAGCTGGTATTGTAGTGTTGTCCATGGTGCTGAATGTGGTTGTTGATCCTGAATTTAAAAATCTCTGTGAGAAACGTGGATAGGCAAAGGGAAGAGAAGCAGGATTGTTGTAATAGTTTGTCCTTTGCTTGTTTCATTTCCCCTTGGAGACAACATAATGAATTTGGCAATCAAATCATGCAACTTAGTCAAGATGAGCAGGACAATTATGTTGTTTTATAGGTCAGTGCCTTTCTCTGGTGCTTTCCTACTGGAGTAGCAGAGAAAGGCACTCCAAGCTTGGGTAACTGTATTTTGTTCTGACAAAGAGTGTTTGATATAAAGTGTGTGTTTACTTAAGAGCAACGGATCATTGCACAAATGCTGCACTGAAAATATGAATGAGTGAGGAGAACACTAAGATAAGAAGTTAGCAATCAAAGCCTAGAGTAGAACTCACAAATCTTCTTAATTATCTAGTAGCTTTAAGTGTGTGGAGACCCAAGCATGTGTCTTTAGTAATTTCCAGGCTACTTGCAGAAATCTGTTTTATTTTTTCATCTTTTTATTTTGAAATCATAACAGATTCATAGGCAGCCACAAAAATACAACAATGAGTGTACCTTTTACCTTTCCCCAATATTCTATCAACAGTAACATCTTACATAACTATGGTACAGTATCAAAACCAGGATACTGACATTAGTGCAATGCCCATACCTTATTTGGATTTTACCAAGGCTAATTACATTCTTTTGTGTCTCTGTGTATATACAGATTTATGCACACATAGTATTTTTTATCATGTGTAAATTTGTGCAACTACCTGCATTCATCCTCTTTTCATTACTATACTAAAATATCTAACATAGGTTAATTACGAAGAAATGGAGCTTTATTAAGTTCACAGTTTTGGAGGTTTGAAGTTCAAGATCAAGAAGGGAACCATTGATTTATCTTCTGGTGAGGGTGACAGATGGTGAATCATGGTGGTCATGCATGTAGGAACAAGCAGTATATCAAATAGGAAGCCCAAGAGGATGGGAGGAGCTGGGGCTTCTTTTTAAACAACCATTTCTTGAAAACTCAAGGGGGTCCTATGAGAACTACCTTACAAAACAGAAGCATGTCCACAATGACCTAAGAATATTCCATTGGGCTACATCTCTTAAAAGTCTCACTATCCCAATAGTGCCACCTTGGGGACCAAGTTCCAATCACATAACCTTTGATGGTATAACAAGCCATATTCAAACCATAGTAATACCACTGCAATCAAAATGCAGAACTGTTTCATCACCATAAAAATATCTCATGCCAACTCTTCACAGTTATACTCATATCCCATACCCCATCCTACCCTACCTTTGCTTTAACCCTTGGCAACCAGTAATCTGTTCTATATCTCAATAATGTTGTCAATTCTAGAAGGTTATAAAATGAGAATCATATGATAGGTAAAATTTTGAGATTGGCTTTTATTTGTCATAATTTCCTTGAGGTTCAACTAAGATGTTGCATGTATCAACAATTTGTTCCTTTTTATTGCCACATAGTATGGTAACCAATAGGTGAGAAGCCCAACAGGAGGCAGTGAGGCAACCATACATTAATAATAGCAGCAAGCTGTTACCAACGCTTCCTAGGACTGGAGAAACAAAAGGTTAATGTCATTAGAGCTCAGACCAGGGTCACCTGGTAGAAGGTAGAATCATGGTCAGCTCTCCTGTGGGAACAGGACTCATGCAAGAGCTGTGGTCACCATCATAGGAAATGCTATCTAAGATGGGAGTAAGGGGGTGGTAGTTGAGAAATATCCTGGTTTTTACTTTCCTCTAAATCTTCTATTCTCCCTCCATTGCTTGAATCCAACTGGAAGCTAGACAACATGGACACCAAAGATAGGTAGCCTGAAGCAGTCATTCTGCTGTAAAACTGAACATATCCGGAGATAGATTTGAGAGCAAACATGCCCAAAGCCTGCACAGTAGTATATGTGAGTGTTCAGTATTATAACAAAATACTACACTGATGTTCTCAACAATTTGTACATATATATATATATATATATATATATATATATATATATATATCTCCCCATAAGCAATATTAGAAAATGATCTCATGGATTTATATGCTCTTCAGCAACTTGGATTGTCTATGGATATGTTAACAGGAAGTATCCCACAGAAGCTACTGTAGGCTATTCTCAAATGGTCAGATAGTGGGACCCAGAGAGCTAGCACAGAATAAATAGCCCAAACCTAACAAGCCTGCCAATCCTTCCCACTTTCTTCATCTCCTTTTGAAGATTTTTTAATGGTATGGGCTCCCCTTTAATAACTTTTAAAGCAAATTCTTAAGTGTCCTATGCCCTACATGGACACCTACTCTGATTTCTGTGTAATCTTATGGAATCTCTAATGACCTATGGGATCAAAATAGGAAAAGGGGAGACTGAGGAAACCCATATCTGTTGTTCTAGGGTTCTTGGGATTGTGTACAAGAGAAAAAGGGAGTATGCATCCAATTCCAAATTTGTTTAAAGTGTCACATTCAATTATCATTTCTGAGCATAACTAAGTTACTGAGCTTCAATGGAGTCTTATATCAACTGTAAAATGGGTTCAATAATACTGAACAAATACTGTTTATTGAGTATATGCCAGACACTATTCTTATTCAAGGCTCTTGTAATAATTAGATAGAATGCTTGTTAAGTGCCTGGTGCATAGTAGGCACTCTTTTGAGTGCCATCCATTAATATTATTGACAACAAGTATTTACTTCTAAGGAGATCTGAATTCATTTGGACCATTCATGGTAGATCAGACTCTCTTGTTGACCATGAGCTACCTAATGTTAACTCTTAGCCTATCTGACAAATGTATCCCAGGAACCACAAATATTCCTGGAGACAAGAGTAAATGCAACTAATTCTTCCAATTTCTTGATGCAGCAAACACTATTCTCATGTACTAATAATCCTGAATAAAGATCAGAGCCATCCCTAAAGTATTCGATTCTTTAGATTGAAAATCAAAGCATCCACATGAGCAAAGTCTCTTAAAGGGCTGGGCCAATCATTGCTGGCCAATATGCACACAAATATCTTGCATCTCTTCATGGAATCAGACACAAGGGAAGGAATTTCTTGTGAATTAATCTTGGCCCTTAAGTTTCTTGCGCTCTATATCCAAATGAACTGCACAGCCCCTCTGGAGAGAGAAGGATAGTGATGGAAAGGACAGCTTTGCTATGTTTGGGCCACAAGTCCAATAGCTCAAAGTTTCCAATTATGGCAGTGATTATACTGGGGACATTAACTCCATGGGTTCTGTGATAATGCAACATTGACCTCCCTAACAGAGAACCACATTTCACTGCATTGTTATCAGCTTTACTCTATTGGAAAGCATTACTTAATTGCTGACTTCATCATAACCCCAGGCATTCATTTTGCTAAATTGTCAACTATTTCCCTTCCCTAGTAGAAGGGTCCCTAATAAGCCTTCACATGATTAAAAGAAGCCTGGCAGCCTGAAATTCCAAAGGAGCTACTGAGCTTGAAGTCTCAGCACCTCTCTTTATTCTTTCCCCACTCTCTCTGCTGCCTGCCTGCTGAACTGAGATTCCAAAGCTTTGAAATTGATTTACCAACCATTTGTAGGCTTCCTGGTAGTGATAAAAGGAAGCTCTGTTCTGTTTTCAGCTGTCACCAGGCTTCCTTCTTAATGCTCAGCTATAGATTTTTCTACCAGATATTCATCTGCTGCCCTCCCCAGAGCATGCCACTCTTCTCTTTGCCAGCCAACTAGTATCATCTAGCCTGTAAGGACAGGCTATTAGACTGAGTAGCCCAATAGGGGAGACTGAGGGACAAAATGGCTTCTTGTAGTGCTGCCTTAGGAAGAAAATGGCCCCTGATGTGCATAAACAGCCACCTTGAATGGAGTGTGGATAATTGTCCAATTTAATGGGATTTTCATTAGGGGGAAGGGTAGCATAATGTAGCTTAAGTGAGCCCCAGCCCTGCCCATTCTCTGGTTCTGTGGAGATGTTAATCATGCTGCTCCTGGCAAGTCTGTCAGAGCTGAAGCTGATGATGTAACCGATTTTCCAGCAAGCCCTTTGTCTGAATGACTGCAGCACAGCTGCAGAATAGAGCGCCAGGGAGTAGAATGTGTTAATGGAAAAAACGCTTTCCCCAGTTCTTTCTTCCAGACAGATCTTGTCACTGGGAGCTTTGTGTGTTGGTCAGCAAAACTGTTTTGGTGTGTGTGTGTGTGTGTGTGTGTGTGTGTGTGTGTGTGTGTGCTGGTGGCCAGGCTTATTGCAGGCATTTTTCAAAGTTATGATGGAAAGGGCATTGTTAGGAACACAATAGATACAAATGCTCATACCAAGGTGCTGACCAGACAACATTGGGCTGCTGAGGTTTCTAGGCTTTTTCTGTGTTTAGATGAGAGACTCCATACCATTATTTTGATGAAACTGAATAGATTATATAATGGGTACATATATAAATGGATATATATATATATATATATATATATATAATCTGATGTGTGTGTGTATATATATAATGAAATGCATATAATAAACATATAGCATTTTGACCTCTCTGTGTCATGCATAGAGAAGGAAGTGTAGAGTTGACAGTATGAGAATATGGTCCTTAGAGTGAAACCACTTTCAGATTATATTCTGGACCTTCCAATTATTAACAGTATGATTTGGGACAAGTTACTTATTCCTTCTAAGTCTCTTTTTCCTATCTGTTAAGGAGATCCTACTAACAGTAGGAATGATTAGATGAGATAATTCATACTATTAGCTTAGTTCCTAACAAAATGTAAGCCTTTAACAAACATTAACTTTGTTACTAATATAATTATAATATGTTATTTAAATCTCTCAATTGACCTTGTATGGTAAGCACTATTATGATCCTTATTTTATAGGTAAGAAACTGGTATTTACACAGATTACCTTACCAGAAATGTCACAGATAGCATTGGTCAAGCTGGAATTGGCCTGAAGTTTGTGAATACTAGAGCTGTTAGCCAAAAGGCAGTACAGCCTCAATTACAAAGTGCTGGGGAGCTGAAATGTGCCTGTTTCCCTTTAAGAGATTCTGCTCCTTGGTTACAAATTGGAATCACCTGGAAAAAATCAGCGCCAAACAGTGATTGCCTCTCAAGGGTAGGGATGGGTGTTTACTGAAAAGATGCATGAGAGAATTTGCTCCTTCTTGATATGACTTTGGCATTATCCAGGTTTATACATTTGTCAAAACTCATCAAATTGCACACTTACATTTTGTGTATTTCACTGTGTGCGAGTTACCTAGTAAAAGAAAATTTAAACAAACATTGGAGTCTAGTTAATGGCATGCCTTCAGAAGTATTTAAAGGTGAAATGCACTGATGTCTGTAAGCTATTTTGAAATGTATCAAAAATAAGTGGATAGAGGGAGGGATAAAAGGATAAATAATAAATCAAATATAGCACATATTAAATGTAGAATCTAGGTGACACAGACTTCACTACATGTTTGAAAATGGTCATTGAAAAATGTTGAAAAGAAATTTGAATCACCTTGAGGAGCTTTTTATAAAATACTGATGTCTGGGTCCCCTCATAGTTTCAGAAATGATTAGTCTGGAGTAGGACACAGATATGTTTTTTTTCCAAAAGCTCCCTAGATGATTCTAACACATAGACAAGGTTGAAAAGCATTCCCAGAGTAAGACTGCTTTTGGTCTGTGAGCTTCCTAATGAGTAATGTTCCTTAGGTCTTCACAAGAAACACTGGGCTCTCAAAGCCAGTTCATAATAAGTAATTCTGGGTTCCAAACTGAAAGTGTTCTGACAGACTATTTCTGAAACTCTAACAGATGACAGGTACAGGTTTGTCCATCCACACCCTAAAGAAAGAATTATCCAGCTCAAAATGTCAGTAGTGCCAAGGTTGAGAAATCCTGCTATAGACCAGTGTCGTTCAAACTTAAAAGTACCTGTGAGTCACATAGGAGTTTTGTTAAAATGGAGATTCTGATTTAGGAAGTGTGAGGTGAGGTGAGATTATACATTTCTGACAAGCCCCTAGTGTTGCTCATGCTGCTAATCTATAGCTCACACATTGAGTAACCAGTACATATAACTTCTCTCTCCATCTTTTCACCAAATTCTGCCTGAGTTGTATCCTCTCTAGAATTTACTCTGGGATTGGCTCTTCTGAAAAACTAGGAAGGAGTCAATAGTTGACAATAGATTAATATGTTTCTTGGAATTAGTGTGTCCCTTAAAGTCTGAAACAGAAGGCAAACATGGATGAGAATTTTAGGAATGAAGCATAATTAAAAAGACAGATGCATTTGTTCTAGGATACCTGTTGGAGGATAGGGCAGCATTTTAATTTTGTAAAATATTTTTAAATTGTTGATAGACCTTTATTTTATTTATTTATTTCTATGTGGTGCTGAGAATTGAACCCAGTGCCTCACACATGCTAGGCAAGTGCGCTACCACTGAGCCCCAGGCCCAGCCTGATAGGGGAGCATTTTAAAGCCGAGTTTTCCACAAAAACCAGGTATACTAGACTGGGTTTGTGGAAGCAGTCTTATTTATTTTCTTGTCCCTGGTTTCCAGAAAAGCACCTGGCTCATAGTAGATGTCCAAAACATATTTGTTGAACCAATTGACAAATTACCCATTGCTCTGAACATAGCTGCTAAAATAACAGAACAAAGGTATCTTCTAAGACAGGAAGGACACTATCATGGATCCCTGCAAGGCTTGGAAACGATGCACCTCAGCAACTTTTCAGGTGCTCTAAAATTAAAGCATCCTCAGGGAATGCACCCTTCTACCCAACTAATGGATAGCAGCAGGATCAGTTAAAGTGCATGTTCTCATTCTCCCTTGTTGTAAATTAGAATCATATAGAGCAGGGTGAGTGGGGGGGGCAGGTTGTTGGGCACTTGACGTGTCCCTTTTCATTTCTCAGAAAGGAAACTTTGTGTTAAGGACTGAAGACTCAGGCTCTGGAAAAGGAACTGGACTGGAGAAAAAGAGGCATCATCCAGCAGTGCTGGTGTCTTCTGCTGTCAGTGTCCCCTTATCCTCTACCTCTGACTCTTAGAAATGTGTGCTGATAGATGATGTGATTTAATGTGTGCCAGCTATATGGCCATCCATGCTCCCAATGTGCCATGTTATGGGCCTGTCTAGGTATCTGGAATCACCTCTTTGGGACTATTCCTTTAGATAATTCAGGTTTTCTATTAAAATATATGGGTTTGAGACTGGGGTTCAGAGGTAGAACACATGCTTAGCATGTATGTGGGTTCAATACCTAGCACACAAATAATTTGATGATATGGGTTGCTAGATACAGGGAAAGTAAATAGTTTGGTTGCCCAGGGCTGGGAGGATTAGAGAATATGGGGAGTAACTGCCAAGAGGTAGGAGGTTTTTTTTGGAGCAATGAACCTGACTTAAAATTAATCACAACTCTATGAACATACTAAAACTCATTGAAACATACTTTATTTTTTTATTATTATTTTTTTTATTGGTTGTTCACCACATTACAAAGCTCTTGACATATCATATTTCATACATTAGATAGAAGTGGGTTATGAACCCCCAATTTTACCCCAAATGCAGATTGCAGAATCACGTCAGTTACACATCCACAATTTTACATAATGCCCTATTAGTAACTGTTGTATTCTGCTACCTTTCCTATCCCCTACTATCCCCACTCCCATCCCCTCCCATCTTCTCTCTCTACCCCATCTACTGTAATTCATTTCTCTCCTTGTTTATTTTCCCATTCCCCTCACAACCTCTTATATGTAATTTTGTATAGCAATGAGGGTCTCCCTTCATTTCCATGCAATTTCCCTTTTCTCTCCCTTTCCCTCCCATCTCATGTCTCTGTTTAATATTAATCTTTTCTTCCTACTCTTCCTCCCTGCTCTGTTCATAGTTTCTCTCATTATATCAAAGAAGACATTAGGTATTTGTTTTTTAGGGATTGGCTAGCTTCACTAAGCATAATCTGCTCTAGTGCCATCCATTTCCCTGCAAATTCTATGATTTTGTCATTTTTTATTGCTGCATAGTACTCCATTGTGTATAGATGCCGCATTTTTTTTATCCATTCATCTATTGAAGGGCATCTGGGTTGGTTCCACAGTCTAGCTATTGTGAATTATGCTGCTATGAACATCGATGTGGCAATATCCCTATAGCATGCTCTTTTAAGGTCTTCAGGGAATAGTCCGAGAAGGGCAATAGCAGGGTCAAATGGTGGTTCCATTCCCATCTTTCCCAGGAATCTCCAAACTGCTTTCCAAATTGGCCACACCAATTTGAAGTCCCACCAGCAATGTACAAGTGTACCCTTTTCTCCACATCCTCGCCAGCACTTGTTGTTGTTTGACTTCATAGTGGCTGCCAATCTTACTAGAGTGAGATGGTATCTTAGGGTGGTTTTGATTTGCATTTCTCTGACTGCTAGAGATGGTGAGCATTTTTTCATGTACTTGTTGATTGATTGTATATCCTCCTCTGAGAAGTGTCTGTTCAGGTCCTTGGCCCATTTGTTGATTGGGTTATTTGTTATCTTATTGTCTAATTTTTTGAGTTCTTTGTATACTCTGGATATTAGGGCTCTATCTGAAGTGTGAGGAGTAAAAATTTGTTCCCAGGATGTAGGCTCCCTATTTACCTCTCTGATTGTTTCACTTGCTGAGAAAAAACGTTTTAATTTAAGTAAGTCCCATTTGTTGATTCTTGTTATTAACTCTTGTGCTATGGGTGTCCTATTAAGGAATTTGGAGCCCGACCCCACAATATGTAGATCGGAGCCAACTTTTCTATCAGACGCAGAGTCTCTGATTTGATATCAAGCTCCTTGATCCATTTTGAGTTAACTTTTGTGCATGGCGAGTGAAAGGGATTCAGTTTCATTTTGTTGCATATGGATTTCCAGTTTTCCCAACACCATTTGTTGAAGATGCTATCCTTCTTCCATTGCATGCTTTTAGCCCCTTTATCAAATATAAGATAGTTGTAACTTTGTGGATTAGTCTCTGTGTCCTCTATTCTATACCATTGGTCCACCCGCCTGTTTTGGTACCAGTACCATGCTGTTTTTGTCACTATTGCTCTGTAATATAGTTTGAAATCTGGTATTGCTATACCGCCTGATTCACACTTCCTGTTTAGAATTGCTTTTGCTATTCTGGGTCTTTTATTTTTCCATATGAACTTCATGATTGCTTTATCTATTTCTACAAGAAATGCCGTTGGGATTTTGATTGGCATTGCATTAAACCTATAGAGAACTTTTGGTAATATCGCCATTTTGATGATGTTAGTTCTGCCTATCCATGAACAGGGTACATTTTTCCATCTTCTAAGATCTTCTTCTACTTCTCTCTTTAGGGTTCTGTAGTTTTCATTGTATAAATCTTTCACCTCTTTTGTTAGGTTGATTCCCAAGTATTTTATTTTTTTTTGAGGATATTGTGAATGGAGTGTTTTTCCTCATTTCCGTTTCAGAAGTTTTGCGCTGATATACAGAAATGCCTTTGATTTATGCGTGTTGATTTTATATCCTGCCACTTTGCTGAATTCATTTATTAGTTCTATTAGTTTCTTTGTAGACCCTTTTGGGTCTGCTAGGTATAGAATCATGTCATCTGCAAATAGTGATAATTTAAGTTCTTCTTTTCCTATTTTTATGCCTTTAATTTCTTTCATCTGTCTAATTGCTCTGGCCAGTGTTTCGAGAACTATATTGAATAGAAGTGGAGATAGAGGGCATCCCTGTCTTGTTCCAGATTTTGGAGGGAATGCCTTCAACTTTTGTCCATTCAGAATGATGCTAGACTGAGGCTTAGCATAGATAGCTTTTACAATGTCAAGGTAAGTTCCTGTTATCCCTAGTTTTTCTAATGTTTTGAACATAAAGGGATGCTGTACTTTGTCAAATGCTTTCTCTGCATCTATCGAGATGATCATATGGTTCTTATATTTAAGTCTATTGATGTGGTGAATAACATTTATTGATTTCCGTATGTTGAACCATCCTTGCATCCCAGGGATGAATCCTACTTGATCATGGTGCACAATTTTTTTGATGTGTTTTTGTATTCGATTCACCAGAATTTTATTGAGGATTTTTGCATCTAGGTTCATTAGAGATATTGGTCTGTAGTTTTCTTTCTTGGAGGTGTCTTTGTCTGGTTTCGGAATCAGGGTGATGTTGGCCTCATAGAATGAATTTGGAAGAGCTCCCTCTTTTTCTATTTCCTGAAATAACTTGAAAAGTATTGCTATTAATTCTTCTTTAAAGGTTTTGTAAAACTCCGCTGTATACCCATCCGGTCCTGGGCTTTTCTTGGTTGGTAGTCTTTTGATGGCTTCTTCAATTTCATCCATTGATATTGGTCTGTTCAAATTGTGTGTATCCTCCTGACTCAGTCTGGGCAAATCATATGCCTTAAGAAATTTATCGATGTCTTCACTATCTTCTATTTTATTGGAATATAGTTTTTCAAAATAATTTCTAATTGTCTTCTGTATTTCTGTAGCATCTGTTGTGATATTGCCTTTTTCATCCCGTATGTTAGTAATTTGAGTTCTCTCTCTTCTTCTCTTCGTTAGCATGGCTAAAGGTCTGTCGATCTTATTTATTTTTTCGAAGAACCAACTTTTAGTTTTGTTAGTTTTTTCAATAGTTTCTTTTGTTTCAATTTAATTGATTTCCGCTCTGATTTTAATTATTTCTTGCCTTCTGCTACATTTGCTGTTGTTTTGCTCTTCCTTTTCTAGGGCTTTGAGATGAAGTGTGAGCTCATTTATTTGTTGGTTTTTTCTTTTTTTGAGGAATGACCACCAGGCGATGAATTTTCCTCTTAAAACTGCTTTCATTGTGTCCCATAGATTCCGATATGTTGTGTCTGTATTTTCATTTATCTCTAAGAATTTTTGATTTCCTCCTTTATGTCTTCTGTAACCCATTGATCATTCAGTAACATATTGTTCATTTTCCATGTGATGTAGGATTTTTCCTTCCTTCTTTTATCATTGATTTCCAGTTTCATTCCATTATGATCAGATAAAATGCAAGGTATTATCTCCACCCCTTTATATTTACTGAGGGTTGCCCTATAGCATAATATATGGTCTATTTTTGAGAAGGATCCATGTGCAGCTGAGAAAAAAGTATATCCATTTGATGATGGTTGATATATTCTATATAAGTCAGTTAAATCTAGGTTATTGATTGTGGTATTGAGTTCTGTAGTTTCTTTATTCAACTTTTGTTTGGAGGATCTGTCCAATGGTGAGAGAGGTGTGTTGAAGTCACCCATAATTATTGTGTTGTGGTCTATTTGATTCTTGAACTTGAGGAGAATTTGTTTTATGAATGTTGCAGCACCATTATTTGGTGCATAAATATTGATAATTGTTATGTCTTGTTGGTGAATGGTTCCTTTTAACAGTATATAATGACCTTCTTTATCCCTTTTGATTAACTTAGTCTTGAAGTCGATTTTATTCGATATGAGGATGGCCACCCCTGCTTGCTTACGAGGACCGTGTGCATGGTATATTTTTTCCCATCCTTTCACCTTCAGCCTGTGTATGTCTTTTCCAATCAGATGTGTCTCCTGGAGGCAGCATATTGTTGGATTTGTTTTTTTAATCCATGATACCAGACTATGTCGCTTTATTGGAGAGTTTAAGCCATTAACATTCAGAGTTACTATTGATATATGGTTTGTACTTCCATCCATGTTTGATTATTTATCCTTTTTAAAAAAAAATTTAGTTTGTTTCTCCATGATTCTTTCCCCTCGCCCTCTGTCTTTACCGAGGCACTTCCTACTGATGGTTTTGGTTATTGTTTTTCATTTCTTCCTCGTGGAGTGTCTTGCTCAAAATGCTTTGCAATGCTGGTTTTCTAGCTGCAAATTCTTTTAACTTTTGTTTATCATGAAAGATTTTTATTTCATTGTCATACCTGAAGCTTAATTTTGCTGGATACAGAATTCTTGGTTGGCATCCATTGTCTTTCAGTGTTTGAAATACATTGTTCCATGACCTTCTTGCTTTCAGTGTCTGTGATGAAAAATCCGTTGTTAACCTTATTGGTTTACCCCTGAATGTAATCTGTCTCCTTTCTCTTGTAGCTTTTAATATTTTCTCTTTGTTCAGTATATTGGATATCTTCATAACAATGTATCTTGGCGTTGGTCTACTGTGATTTTGTGTGCTCGGTGTCCTGTATGCATCTTCAATTTGTATATCTGTTTCCTTTTTTATTTCTGGAAAGTTTTCTGTAATTATTTCATTCAGCACGTTACTCATTCCCTTGGTTTGAATCTCTGTACCTTCTTCTATCCCGATGACTCGTAAGTTTGGTTTTTTTATGTTATCCCATAACTCTTGGATGTTTTTCTCGTGATTTTTTACCAGCCTTTCTGAGTTGGCTAGACTCTTTTCAAAATGATATATTTTATCTTCATTATCTGACGTTCTGGCTTCTACTTGCTCCACTCTGTTAGTGATACTCTCAATTGAGTTTTTAATTTGGTTTATCGTTTCCTTCATTTCTAGAATTGTTTGATTATTTTTTATAATCTCTATCTCCTGATAAAGATGCTTAACTTCTTCTTTTATCTATTTATGTAATTCATTCTCAATGTGTTCTTTCACTGCTTGAATTTGCTGTCTTGTATCCTCTTTAAGGTTCCATTCCATCTGTCTAAGGTGTTCCTTGAGTTCTTTATATGACCATTTTTCTGATGACTCTAGGTCCTCCTGAATATTTAGGCTGTCCTGCATTGTTTGTACTCGTTTTCTTCCTTGCTTTTTGAAACTGCTCATGTTACTTCTTGTTCTGTTTGACTGATGAGTTACTGTTTACTCCTATAAATTTATTAGATGCTTGGGAGGAAAGGTATTAGAAGGGAAGGGAAGAAGTCACTAAAGAGAATGAGAGTAAGCAGGTAGAATTCAAGGAATGGGGGGATAAGATAATTGATAAGAAATGAAAAGACAAAATAAGAAAAAAATAGGAAATAAAAATATAAAAAAAATTTTTAAAAAATAATAAAAAAATTAAAATTAAAATTAGAAGAAAAAAATTTAAAAAATTGTAAAAAAAATTTTAAAAAAACAACAAGAAAGAAAAATGAAAATGAAAGAAAAACCCAAATCAAAAAAAAAAGAAAAAAAAAGAAAAAAAAACTAATAAATGCAGTCTTAGAGTTTGATTAACTTCTCTTCCAGTAGGTGGCGCTGTGCCCACCAGGCCAAGTTTCTCCTGTCAATACGCGGGAACCAATCACTGTGCAGCAGCTCCTCCCAGACTTTGCAAGTCTCCAATCCTGAGTGCCTAGGGCCTCCTCTTGTGTCTATTCACTTCCCACTTTTCCTCTAGCCAGGCCCCTCTCACGGGTGCCGCTCACCACAATACTGGCTACACGCCAGGTCTGCTGCTCCCGGGAGCCCTGTTTTCATGAACGACTGGGCACACTCTTCCAGTTTGCCATTCCCTCAGACCCTAAGTTTGTAGAGCTTGGGGCTGAGAATCCTCAGCGAATTTTACTTGCCCTCTGGTAGCCACGCCTCGGGTAGCTGGTGCAAGAGACCTCAGCTGTCAGCACTGGTGGGAGTGGTAGTTCCGCGCTGCAGGTCCCGTGCCACCTCTGATTCCCTGGGTCTGGCTATCGTGCTCACAGGAGAGCTGGGAGGGGCCCTTATGGGAGAGCTGGGAGGGTCCCTTAAGGTTTCCCCGATGTGTGGAGAGGGAAGGCTAGGGAATTACACACCTGTAGCCGTAGGTTTCAATGAAGTTATCTCCTCCGCCGCAGTCTGATGACGTCAGTTCTCTGCCATGGTGGTATCTCTTGCAAATGGCGACAGTTCGTTTCCCTTTGCCGTGCGACCAATGCAACAGGTGGGTCCTTACTGTCTCTCCCAAGCCCCATTTCAAACCTGTGACCACTACCTATGAAGGCCTATGAAGGCTCGGTTGGCATTTACCTCCGTAGGATGAGAAGGGCTGACCAGTTGTTTCAGCTGGATGGATTAGTGCTGAGTCACAGCTGTTTGTCTGCGGGAAGCAGGCGAACGGGAGCTGAAACATACTTTAAATAAGTGAATTGTATAGTATATGAATTATATTAAATAAACTGTTATAAATATAAAAATATATGGATTAAATTAGAGGGTACATATTAACTTAGTGATAACTGGACAAATAATGGAGTCACACATGTTAGGGGGAAGGGGTGAGTCCACCAAAAGTCAGGGGAAACACAGGAACAAAACATACAAGGCAGGAATTAGGATTCATCCTACATTTTCAACTCTCCATAAACCCCTTTCTACTCTTTCAGATCGAATTGTAAATAATCTCAGCTGTTATCAAATTGCACACCATTAGATTTTTTTTGCTTGGAAAGACAGGAAATGCTTGAATACCGTAAGTAACTAAATCCAGGTCCCTTAAGATAAAATAATCATAACATCATTAATAAACCATAGGATCTGACACTACCCAAGGGTTCTGGAAGCTCTTTAAATTAGATCAGGCATCTTGGACCACTGATGCTTACTACAGAGAGCTGCATAACTTGAGGCCTGAGAAAATTGGATTTTTTTTCACTGAAATGGAGCCTATGGTTTTGGAAGAGGTGGTGTTAAAACCACAATTCTCTCATATGCCCTGTGGCCAAAGGCTCCAAAGCCACAGAGGGAGAACCCTGTCTCTCCACAGTGGTTTTCCATGAACCCACTGTAATTCCAAGTTGGTATGGAGTATAAATAGCAGGGCCAGGGTCACTTTAATAACCTGTTTAAAGAAATGACAGAGACTAGAACCCAGAATCCCTGCTTCTAGGCCTGAGCTCATATTAGTTGAATACCTAAGAAATATGGTTTCAAAGGTGGTAGAAATTTTTCCACCCTCCAACTTGTGACTCAAAATGCTTTGGGAAGAAAAATCACAAAATTAGGCATTATATAAATGCTCTAAGGAGTAGATCATGATGGGAATTTGGGAAAAGAAAGACCCCCAAGTGGGGGAAGGGGATGCGAAACAGAAGGTCATAGGTTAACAATGACTTTGTATTTTGTTTCATTTAGCTCTAGGCTTCCCATTTGTGTCTGTGTCTAGAAATTCCTGGACTTATAAATTAAGGACCCAGAATTATAACACCAGCCCCAAAGAACCACTGAGTGTCCATTATTCGTAACCTGTCACTCCTTTAAATTCTCCTAATGCCAGAGAAACCCAGAACAAAGGAAAGGCTACAGGAAGACAAAGGGAATGGCATTATTAAATATGTGTTTCATAGCAAAGCATTATCTCTATTGGATGCCAATTGGTGGTAGTATTTGGCCAAATGCATTTGTCCAGTGACTGACTCTGGATACAGTAAAACCCTAATATTCAACAAAATATTGTGGAAAATCCTCTGATTGAATTCATCTGATTTTCAGAGAATCATGGGTTATTTTCAAGGCATAATGCTATCCTGCAATGCTCCCTTTCCTGCTAAGAAGAGACTTTATCATCTCTCCAGATTTCACACCAGGGTCAGTCTCACTTGGCTCCATTTCCTTGTGTCTGCAGACTTCAAATAATCAGGGAACATCTTGTCAGGAAAAGGCCAGATGGGCAGACAGGGAAGCGATCCAGCCCCTGAGGAAATAAAGTGTTCAGCCTATCTGCTCCCCTACAGCACTGGCAAGTGAGGAGCCAGACAGAGATGCAAGAACGGGTACCTCCAACTTAGTTCAGAGCTGCAGAAACCTGGAGCCAGAAGAGCAGTTTTTGGAATTTTGGGAGCAGGAAATTCAAAGTTCCGTATTGTAAGCTCACACGATGAAATCTAATACCACCCTTCTTATGCTATGGAAATGAACTAAGTCCTTTCCTTGAACTGAACTCTCAGAGCCACAGAACCTCACAAGGCAATTTTTTCCTCCCCATACCTTGTGCAAATGGGAAGTAAAGTGAAATATTGAGAACATAGGCATGGCTAGTGATACATGATCTAACTAAATGCTCAAAATGAGGGGCATTCTCATTGCTTTTACATTTGATTCCTAAGAGATACTTTTTTCTGGAGATTATGTGGTAAATAGATTTTAGACTAAAATATTTCAGAGTCATATGTGCATCCCCAGCAGGTAGAGCATGTGGCAGCATTAAATATTTCCTTAAAGAATAGGCCTGACTTCTGACATTAAACTCTATTTCTTTGAAATATTAGGACACCGAGGTCTCTATTTCTTTCTTTTGTTTTAGTTGTAGATGGACACAGTGCCTTTATTTTATTTATTTTTATGTGGTGCTGAGTATTGAACCCAGTGCTTCACACATGGTAGGCAAGCTCTCCACCACCAAGTCACAACCCTAGCCTAGCCCCTGAGGTCTCTATTTCTTGATCTCATCATGCAGGTGCCATCCCTTCTATGACCTATGTCTGCCACCTCGATTGACTATGCCCTGGGATCCTGGATAATATCTAGATAAAGCAGACAAGAATGACGGAAGCATTATTAACCAAGCAATCATGCATTTGATTGTTCTGAGAGCTGATCCTGGGGTGAGCTCTGGTTGGCTTTCTCTTCTCAGCCTTGACCCCTTGGCCCCATGGCTTTGAACCACAGCTGTGTGTCTGGACTGATTAGTTTCTGCAGTCTTATTAGGTATCTTGATTACTGTCCCTATTCCCTGACCCATGATATGAATATTGGTCCACAGATGTCAGGATAAGAGGCTTGGCTTTTACTGTTAATTGCTTTTGTGGTGATGAGTCAGAGTACAGTTCTGGATTGAGGAATCCCAAACCAACTAATTTAGAAAAGGAAGTCAGAAAACAAGGCCAGTTTGCCAAAGCCTATGTTGGATTTATACAGACTAGGATCTAAGAATAATAAAACAGACACAATACTCTGGCATTAAGTTTGGAGGCATGGATACGTTATAAAGATTCATATCATGATGCTGTGCTAATTATGTTTTCAACTAATAATTCTCAACCAAGAGCAATTTTCCCCACCAGGGAACACATAACCATGTCCATAGACTTTTGATTATTATATATGTGAGGGTGCTACTGGCACCTAGTGGGTATTGGCCTGGGATGCTATTAAACATATTATGATGCTAAGTGCAGCTCTCCACAGCACAGAATTATCTGAATTAAAATGCCAGTAATGCCAAGGTTGATAAATCCTGTTTTAAACAAAAAAGGAAGATACAAATTATAGATCACAATTACATAAATTATGAAGATGAAGAAAAGACTGGAAAGTTACACACCACATTAATAATAGTGGATATGCCTGTGGGGCAGATATATGCATTTTTTTCTTTTCCTCTGGCTTGTAAACTTTCTAACATAACTATTTTACCTTTAAATGTAAAAATTGTAATTATTTATGTAATATGTGAACACATCCCTCTTGCAAATATTACAGTGTTAGAATTAAGACTGAATATCTATTTGATGAACGCTGTTTTTTCCCCCTCAGTCTCCTTCCCAGAGGAGATGAAAAAGTCTGCAGACCCATCCAAGTTTTGTGGATGTGGTTTTTAAAAATTTTATCTATGCATTTACATATATTATGTACAGCTATAGAAAATATTTACTAGTACAACCCTTTTAACAGCTTCAAAGTACTCTGAAGTTTGTCAGTTTTTCTACTGAAGAACATTTAAGTTGCTTCCACTGTGAGGCTATTACAACAAATGCTGCATTGTGGATGTGACCTTTAAGAGCTTTATCCACGCATTTACACATATATTATGTGCAGCTTTAGAAAATATGTACAGGCACATCCTTTTTAACAGCTGCATGGTACGTGCCTCCTTGAATATGTTTGCAAAGCCATCCTGAAGTGAATGTGGGAATCTAAAACTGCTGGGTTATGGAAAGTGCATATTTAAAATTATATCAGTTACTACGAATTGACTTCCAAAGCACCCACAAATTTAATTTCCAGACACCCTAACCAACATTTGATAGTTATCTGTGTTTTTTTTTTTACATTTTCCAATTGGGTAGATATAAATAGCACCTTTTTTGTTTTAATTAGCATCTCCTTTGTTACTGATGAGGTTGAGAACCTCTTGATATATTTGTGGAACCTATCATATGGTCTTTTCTGTGAACAGTGGTGTTCACATCCCTTGCTTACATTTGGATTGAGATACCTTTCCAATATTTTTAAGAACAAGCAAACACAGAATCTGGTTTGTATCAAAACAGAAGTGAGCCTACCCAGCTTCTTGCCTATCCTCTCTAGACAGAGCTTGAGCCTCACCAGAACAAAATGACCATTTCCTGCCATTACTAAGAACCCAAGAAAACAAGCTATATTAGAAAACAAATTAGCCAGACCCATTCCCACCACTGCTCCATGTTTCTGTGGACTGTGAGCCTTTACAATGCCAGCATCTTGACACAAAGCAGCCATCAGGTACTGCCAGTCAGATTCGCTTCAGTTACATACAAATCTGATATGTGGTAAAGCATAAAGGACCATGAAAGGCAGCGTGTGAACTGGATGGTATCTGCAGCCCATGCAAATGGCAATTAGTACCATTAAATTTCACTTAATCTTCATTAAGAACATCTGTTGTCTAGCCCACATGAGAACATGGGGGTGGGTGATTGTGACCACTGCAAGAAGTAGTTTTATCAACTAGTTTTTCCCTACCTTGAGCATAAACTGAAAGAGATGTGGCAAGGGAATTTTATAATATATGACACATATGGCTAAAATATAAAACTAGATGGAAAGCTTCTTTAGATTTTCAGTGTTATTTGAAACTAGGGGACACGTGGACTATGTTCCTTTGTGATGGAGATGGTTAATTTTGTTGTGGTGAATTTCGGGTTCAGCGGAAAGGATTGCAAAGACTCAATCAAAATTCAGTCAGCTTGGATATGGCAAAATTGGGCCATACCAAATCTAGCCTTTCTGTTCCCCTGTAGTCCTTTTGGTTACCCCATTCCATACACCTTCCTACCCTTTTCCCTTGGGGCCATGTGGTCTGCTAGAGGACTATAGATTTAAATCATTACAAATTTCTGCAGACATATTGCCTGTCTGCCACCCTTCCTCTTGCAGGAGCAGGACATCTTCTGCCTGATCACCCCTGTGTTCCTTGGTGGAACAGAGAGCCTAAAAAGCATTTATATCATTTCCAGAAGGGATGTTAGGGGAAGGGCAGAGATTTCTGTACATTGCCCTGAGTGTAAACAGGTTAGGTTTTATTCGATAATCAATTCATTGATGGTCTTTCTTTCTGAGTGAGGAGTTGGGTGGGAATTAAATAGGTAAGTAAGTAGTCTAAATTCTGTTCTTTTGTTATACGCACCAAGTACCTCACTTTGGTAGCCTTACCACAGTTGTAATTCTAAAATTTATTTGGGTGACTGGTCAATGTCAATCTTCCTTACCAGACTATAGCAATATGGGAGTAGGAACCACATCTTTTTTGTTGTTGTTGTTGTTGTTAGTCACCGAATCCCCGAAATTTATCACAGGTCTCTGCCACATGTTAAGTGTTAAATAGCATTTGTTGAATAAATAAATAAATAAATGGCTGTGGCTCTGATGTTCTTAGAATAGAGGAAATTCAGAGATCCAGGCAGGTGGATAGGGGAAAGGCATTTGTGAGGGGTAGGGCATCTCACCTTTCCTCTCACAGAGAGATATTTCACTCTGACTCCACAGTTCACTTTTGAATAAGGCTGTCCAAAGTCACAGGCATCTCCTGAATCTGCCAACAGGATTTGGAATGACTGAGGGTGAAGCATCCTTTGATAATTTACCATTTCCCAGTAGTCTCAAAGCTACTGTCTTCTTCGGGGCAGACACACATTTCTTATGAGGGACTAGAAAGAAAATTATGCCAGTAGGTTGTGAAGCTGATATGGCAGGGAAACTGAATGATTTAAGGACTGCATTTCTATTAAATTTGAAATACTTGTATATTTCTTGTGTTATAATTGCTCCAAGAATCTACCAGTTTATCTGTCCCTTGCCTGTCAAAGAGAATTGCCATGGAAGGAGAAATGGATGAAATATCTCACAAAGATGCTGGAAATGAAACAAAGATAGCATTTTGAAGAAACTTTAACTCAGGCTTTGATTCAAGAGAATATTTATGAACTGAAGCAATGATTCTTTCTCCACCTCTTTTCAATTATTCCTTTTCACCTCCTTCCCCATCCTTGCTCCTTTTTCACAAATCTTCTCTTGATTTCTTGACTATTGCCCTGAATTCTTGCAAGACCTTGTACCTCTGTCCATTAATAGCAAAAATGAGGTTCCAACTGAATCCCTAGCCACTCCTATATGACAGAAATGAGGAGCAAGCTGAAAAATCAGATGCTTTAACTACCTCAGCTCCAAAGTTATTACTAATTGGAATAGTTTTTATTCATAAAACCAAACACAGAGATTCCCAATGCAACCATTGCTAATCCCATAGACTCAGGAGCTAGATAAAGCAATTGGCTTGGGTATCACTAATTTCATCTTCATGTTATGTTTGCCATCATTCACTGAAGGACAAGAACAAGTCAACTATGATAAAGAACATACCCTGGATTAGTGCTGTACATTGTTGTTGTAAATGAAATGTACAGATAATTTAAAGACAGTTATAGAGGAAATAAGAAGCAAAAAATGAGACTTTCATGGAAAATCACTTGGTTATTAGCTTAGTTATGTATTGGGAATTGGTTTATTTCTCATGTTTTACAAGGAGATAGTTCCCTATGAGCCTGAAAGATTGGATTTATAATAACAGTTTAGGAGCTTACTGGAATTGATAAAATAAAACTTCAGAATGTGCTGAAATAAAAGTAAGAGTCCCTGGCTATCTTAATGATACTAACAATTTCTCCTTTTAGAAACATGAAACATTTTAGGGCCAAAGAATAAACTTTATGGGCTCATCCAATCTTACCTCTCATGCAAAACAAAAACTCTCCTTAAAGTAATCCTTTAAACTCTGAATATCTCCAAAGACAGAAAGCTTATTGTTCTTTATCATCATTTAAAAAATTCATAGTATATTACCCAATTGTCATTTTTAGGTGATTCTGGCAGTGCAAATGTATAGAGAGAATATGTGAAAGTTCTCTCTTCTCCCTTTCCCCACTCCCCCTTTTTCTTTCCATAGTTAACCACTCTTAACTGTCTAACGTGTATCCTTCAAGCCCTTTTTCTATACATTTACATCAGTGGTTCTCAACAAGATCAGTTTTGTGCCTGCCACCCCAGGGGACATTTGGCAATGTCTGAAAACATTTTTAGTTGTCACAGCTGGGGGTAGGATGCTACTGGCACCTAGTGGGTAAAAGCAAAGGATACTGCTAAACATCTTACAAGTGTCAGGACACCTCCTCACAAAAATGAATTATTTCATGCCAAATGTCAATAGCATCAAGGTTAAGAAATCCTAATTTACACATTTAGAAATACATCTTCTATTCTTAAGTATATAAAATCTCATAATCTTCATATTTCTGTGGTGTCCTTAGGCATTATTCAGAGTTCTTTCTATATGTGTGCACATATTTCTATTGCATTCATTTTAACAACCACACACTATTCTATGGTATGGATATATTTTAGTTTGTTATATAATCTCTTATTGGTGGATATTTAGGATGTTTCCAATTTTTGCAATTACATTCAATACTATATTAAGCATTTTGGTACAGATATCATATCATACATCCCTAGAAGAAAATAAGTATATCGAAATTTATATACTCTATTTGACTATTTTGCCAAATTTCCCACCCCAAAGATTTTATAAATGCATACTTCCATTCATAGTGATTAATAGTGCTGTTTTCTTCTACCTTTTGTGGTACTGTTT
Organism: Spermophilus citellus; assembly: GCF_964194105.1. NCBI lineage: Eukaryota > Metazoa > Chordata > Mammalia > Rodentia > Sciuridae > Spermophilus > Spermophilus citellus. Next base: position 109,339,198 of record NC_138190.1, on the reverse strand, counting down.
ATTCATCATTTAAATTTTTACCAGTCTGAGGGGCAAGCAATAATATACAGTCAGTATTTTCATTTGCATTGCTCTGATACCATCAAGATTGAATAACAGTTATTTCCAGCCATTTAAAATTAATTAATTTGGGCTGGGGATGTGGCTCAAGCGGTAGCGCGCTCGCCTGGCATGCATGCAGCCCGGGTTCGATCCTCAGCACCACATACAAACAAAGATGTTGTGTCCGCCGAAAACTAAAAAATAAATATTGAAAAATTCTCCTCTCCCTCTCTCTCTCTCTCCCTCTCTCTCTCTCTCTCTCTCTCTCTCTCTCTCTCTCTCTCTCTCTTTAAAAATAAAATAAAATAAAGTAATAACAGAATTACCTATTTATGTATTTTGCCCATTTTTCTGCTGGATTTTAAAAATATATTTTTAGAAGTAATCCTTTGTTGAACACATTGCAAATATTCTGTCATACAGATTGTATTTTACATTTATTTACATTTTTTGTACAAAAATTTTAATTTGTGCATAATCAATTCATTATTCCTTTGTTTCATGGCTTCTGTGGTTTGAGTCTTGCTGAAGAAAGTCTTCCTTACCCAAAGATGATTAAGAATTTCTATGTTTTATTCAAATATTTATTTTCCTTTTATGTTCATCTCTTTTTTCAGTGTTTGCTATGAACTATGGAAGGTCTACCTTCTTTCCAAATACACAGTAATATCCAAATCCAGTTTATAAAATTATTTTTTCTTCTCATATCACCTTGTTCATATATACACTAAATTCCCATATACATACTGTTCTGTTTCTGGGCTCTCTGTTCATCTATAATCTCTATGCCATGGACTCATTTCTGCCTATTTCTGACCTAGTACCCATATTATTTTAAGTACTGTAGTCTAATTTGACATCTGGTATTTGAAGTCCTCACTTGTGAATTTTTTAAAAATATGTTTGTTGTTATTACACATTTCCCCTCTATGTAAACTTTAGGATCAGTTGTCAGTTCACAAAAGTACTGTTGAGATTTTTATTCTGACTACTTAGAGTTTTATATGTAAGTTCAGGTAAATATTTCCTGAACTTACATATAAGATATTTAAATATTTTTAAAATTCAAACATTTTCATTTTCTTAAGTAAAGATGTTTATATGTTTTCACCAAATGGTTCTAATACATTTATTGTAGATTTATTCCTATATGTTTTATAATTTTGCTTGCTATTATGAGTGTGGTATTTTTCCATAACCATTTTTACAGTTTACTCTGGCTGGTTATATAGGAAAACTAGTGCCTTTGTATGTTGATCTTTTATGTGGTCACCTAGAACTATCTTAGTGAAGCAATTTTTATTTAACTCTTTTTCTGAGATTTGATGAGTAGACAGTATGAAAAGAGTGCTACTCTATTCCTTTTCAACTCATTACTTTAAGGTTAAGAAATCCTAATTTACACATTTAGAAATACATCTTCTATTCTTAAGTATATAAAATCTTTGTAAGACTACAAGTTTAAAATTTCCCTCTTGTGTTGAATTAAAATATGCTCTGAAATTTTTCTGCCCAGTAATTCTAGTTTATTTTTCTACAAGATGAACAGAATAAGGCAAATCCTTTTTATACAAGGTAGCACTTCAAATATTTTAATATTATTAATATGGTCAAACACCCATCTTCTATTTTCCAGGATATGCCACTCTTACTTTAAATCTGTGGTGCGACTTCTGTGACTCTCACCCTTGTCATCTTTCCTAAATGAACTCATTTTGTCAATGTCTCTCTTAAATCAAAGTGTCCAGACTAGAAGAAATTTCAGGTATTGTGTGAACATTGCATAATATAGAGAAACTAATTTCATTAATATACACATAATACTCCTACCCAGGTAAGTGTAAGATGGCAATGTTTGAGCTAAATTGTTTAAAATATTATTTTTTTGGCACTGGAATTCCTTTATAAGTGAAATCTTAACCAGAACTCCAGTTTTTAAAATGTTTAAGAGTAAAATCTCTCTTCTTGAAATGAAAGGAGGATGAGAGATTACAGAATCTTCATTGTCTTGACTTTTGTCCTGTCCCACAAGGTAGCCCAAAATCCTAAGGATCAGAAGAACAACTTGAAAAACACTAATTGCATTCAACTTCTTCAGAGGACAGTATGGCCCAGAGAGGAGAAATGGAACATACCAATATCACACAGTTACTTAGTGAAATAGACAGAACTAAACTTGGGCTTCCTAACTCCCATTTCAGAGATCTTTTCACTACATTGTGGTATTTCTCACTATAAATGCCCCACTTACAAGATTCTTATTAACCTTGAGATCAACCCAAATCCTTCAGCTTCAGTTAATATCCATTTTGCTCCATCTTATACAGTTGAATTTTGAAAATGTAAATGTGGAATCTTAAATTTATTAAATATATTAACTACAATATCCCAGAAATCCAAGAGACATTAAAATGTATTACTTTGGCTCTTCAGTCCTACCTTTTAAAAACTTTCTGAATCTTGATTATGTCATCCAATACTAACTAATCTTTTGATTAATTTTTATTCTTTTTGGTAAGACTGTGCAATTAAAGTTGTTCAATTTACCAAGCTTCAGACTCAGTTTTTCATTTCTTTTCTTTACCTGAAGAACTCCGAATTCTTACTCAATAACTGAAATCATTTCAAATGTCACTTCCTCTGTAGAATGCTCCTAAGTCCTCAGTTCCCATCTTTGAAGCAGAACAGATAGATCCCATTTTTGTACTATAACAGAATTATAATATTTAATACTCTTTCTCTACTATGTGGTGAATTCCTCAAGAGTCTTATGCATTTTCTGCATCTTCAGACCCCGAGCCCAAGATGGTAGGTGGACTATTGAGAAAAGCTATGTGGATGGGTAGAAAGTGAGGGGCAAAGAGTGCTTTAAGGGGTTAATGATTTCTGTCATAGACTATGGAGGAGATATTTTGCCAACCCTGACCTTGAACATAGTCAGTACTCAAAATATATTTTTCAATGGACTTTCACCCACTCCCAGATGTCTAGTAATTTTATCAAAATAAAAGTTATCTGGGTAAGGCTTGTGTCAACCCTTTTTTATGTCTACTGATTGTAATTTCTCTAGAGTGTTCACAAACTACATTCTAATAATAATTTTTAGTTTTTCTCTGAGAATCATTATAACTTAATTATTGGTTTATATTTTCTGAGATATACTTCTTCCCCTTTGCAAAAATTAGGACAACATTTCTTTGTCTTTAGCCTTCTGGCACCTGTTCCATTTTCCAAGAACTTTCCAGGTGGTGGTGACTCATTTGGAGAAAATGGTTTCTTTCACTCGGACCTTTCAACAGCATTGTTTGTAATGGTCAGGGGCCATGACTAGGAGAGCTGTTTCTTGGAAAAAGTATATTTAAATTGGGCAAATCAGAGGCTGAAGTCAGGATGGCCAATAAATGTGTTATTGACAGAGGCCTGGCCTAGAAAGAGAGCCAAGTTAGAAAGGCAGTTTTCTCTGAACCGTGGTCCAACAAGCATTTCAGATGGCCTTCCCTGTCCTTCCCTTCCCCTTCTCTTGGCTCTGTGTTCTCTTCTTAGCTGTACTTTATCTCCTCTGAGCTGAATTTGGATGGCTAAAGTGTAGCCTCAGCACAAAAATGAACAGAAGAATGCACATCTGCCCTTGAATTCCCAATTAAGGCCTAGGTCAGTAACTGTTAGTGACAGAGATAATAAGCAAAACAGAAAACAATTTAAAAAAGTAAAGATATCAGATTAATAATTGGTTCACTTCTAGTTACGTATGTTTGAAAAAGAGAGGACATCAGGTATTATAGATACTTAAAAACACAGTAAAAGGGTGATTTTTTCAATCCTAAAAGCAACAGATTTTTTATTACTGCATTTTAATTATACAGAATAGTGGGTTTTTTGTTTGTATAGTCATTATGTGTAAATAACATACTTTGATCATATCCATCCCCTACCAACCTCCCTTACTCCTCTCCCTTCTTGCCCTGATAAGCAATAGGTATGTTGTGAGTCTTATGTGTGCCCAGTCTTGTGCTAGATACTAGGAGGGTTGCAAAGACATGATCCTAAAAATGTTGCAATAATTAATTTTTCTTTCTATCTTAATAAGAGAATGAAAAACATGGGTTCGATTTTTTAAGTCTGTTTTTAAACAAGATTTGGAGCAAAAAATTAAGTGAATTTTTAAAAAGGCTAGCCTCCAATGACCGGAAGATGAAATTCATCCAAAATCTCTGTTCCAAATATGTATTAGTTAAGTGACCCTTGATCTACTGTAAATGTGAAGAGAATGAGATTGCAAAGACTGCAGCTTGATTCCCCACCCAATACTGTGGGTTGCTTTGTAAAGTTTGCGACAGGCATGGTTGTAACTGGGACTGGGAAATCTCATCATGCAGGTTCAATACAACTGAGGTCCCTGTCCCTTCAATGTGGATGGTACCACTTATTTAGGCGATACAGTGGGAAAGGGGCCTTCAACCTTCCAAGGGGTTGTCTTGCTACTGTATGCCATTGAGAGGTAGACTCTTGATCAGCAGCCCATGCAATGGGTGAATGTAAACAGGGGATGCTTTGCTCGAAGTGGAAAGGTTTGAGTTGAGCTGCTTCCAGGTAATCACACTGGTTGCCATTTTATACAGTCTATTTCTGTCTTCCTGTACACATCCCTCAATTTGCATTCCTGCTGAAACTTGCCACTAGTCCTGCCTGTGTGGGAGGTGGAATGGATTTGGATGGTAAAAGAAAGACCTTTTTGTGAGGGGCGGGGGGTAGAATCCAGAACTTTCACTAGCTATTTCTCCTATATACCTTCAGAGAGCATTTTGTCCCCTGGCCTCTTTTGAGGGTTGTTACAGAAACTCTCTTTTAGCCCAGACATCAGCCTTGGTTCTTTATGTATTTGACTTTTGGTTGATCTTGAACCAGTTTGTCTCATTATAAAAAGTGATTGGCTTAATGGAAAGATGAGCTCAAGGGAGGTAGAAACAAAACTCTAAAAATAGTTTACATGCATAGGGTGATTTGAATGAACCATCATAGGCCTTCACTATTTTTAATAAGATTTTAAGGGGTATGAGATGTCTGCTATTAAAGCTTTAATCCTTCAGATTCGGTTCTGGTCCTCTCTAGGCATCTACTTCCTGTTTGGGGTTGGGGCAATACCTAGAGAGGACCAGAACTGAACACAATATGAATTAGCATTTCAAAAATTTGCAGTCCATTCGACCTTTCCCAGAAACCAGTTGTTGTTCATGGCCAATATGTCAAACCTAGACTACTTTTCCCTCATTTTTAAGGGAAACAAATTTAATTGTGTAAGTACACAATCTTAACAGGCTTGAAAAGCAATTGGTATGAGTCAAAACTTGGAACAGCCAAGAAGTTTAGATAATTGTATAAGCAAGGTCCAAAAGTTAGTTTTTTGGAACATTAAATGTAGGTTAGATGCAAAAAAAAGAGAATTAAATTGTGACAAAAGCAACTCAAATGAGAAATTTCCACTGGACAAAGAACTCTTTGAGGATAGGAGTCATATCTTATTCTTTCCTAAACCTCTAATAGTTACCATGTTGGGTGAATTATCATAGGACTAAATGAAATTTATTCAATAAGTGGATCATCTGAGAAAAATTTTCATGACTAAACGATGGATTCTGGAGTATATTAATAATTCTTGGAGATCCTTTTTCAAAAAAAATAGAGATTTTGTAAAATAATATAATAATAACAAAGACAATTACTACTATGTCAAAAACATGGAAGTCAGGTGCTCTATAGGGACAGAGAAAAATAAAGTGGATTTCTTTCTGATTTTTGTTTTTCACATTTTGCCAAACAAGGATTCACTTTTCCAGCTCTTATTGGTCTCACCTTATTTGCCTTTATTTCTCTTCAGATCACATATTCTTGCAAAGTAGTTATAACAATCTGTATTCATATAGAACTGAAGATTTTAAAAGCACTTTCATATGTACAATCTCTTTCTGTTCTAAATTGAAAAAAAAAACTATATAAGGAGGTTAAAGTAGTATTTACTCAATTTTTCAAATGAGGAATCTGAGATACAGACCAGTTAAGTGACATGTCCATGATCATACTGAAGTGTGTGACTGAACCAAAATTAGAAGCCAGCCCCTTTCCTCAAAACCACCCAAACTTCAAAATTCATGTCGTGTATAACTAATTAGAACAAATAAAATAAATAAGTAAATAAATAACTGATAATAATGATAATTCAGGAATGAAGGTTTGTTAGGGAAAGAGCCGTTAATTCTGTTGCTTTCATGGTCATACTTTTGTTGTTGTTTTAAATTCCTTCTTCATGCTCTCTTGTAGGCATATAAGGCTGACACTTGAGAAATGGTCAAACCAGACATTATCTCAACAGTAGTGGTGGGGTGTCAATTTATTCTTTGAATATGAAATTGATGCTTAACTGACTCTAAATCACCATTGTGTAGGGCATCTTTCTATCTCTGCTCAAGAAAACTGACACAGAAATCTTCAAAAATGTGTAACCCCAGAATGCATCTCTCTCTTTCATAGCTTTTTATTTATTTTTGACAGTCACTGCAGGAAGACCTCTTGTACGAGTTGATAGTTCATTGACTCATTTCTTTCCTGGTGCTGGCACCTTCCTCACAGAGATTCAAGAGGAAGCAGGTCCAATGAAATTACCAGCCCAAACCCTATTTGGTGTCCCAGAATGGAATGAGTAAAGCAGTGTTGTAGTGGAATCATGGATGAAGTTGGACCTCAGAGCCTGGGAAGGATGCCAGGACTAGAAGAGTTTGCAAAAACTAGAGGTCACAGAGTTGCAGGCTGTGAGTCATTAACAAGACCAGCAGTTTGGAACTAGGAAATAAGCTTCTATTGGGGTTAAAGCAGGGTCAAGGGTCAAAAAGTACATAGCAATGGACAATAGTGACAACAGTACCCTGGAAAATGGGATAAATTCTGTTTTAGCCTAGAAGTCTACTGAGATCTAGCTGATTCTAGGAGTGGAAGCCTGGGACCCACAGTGGGAGGAAGAAAAACCATCTGTAGAGGTGAGGAGTGAAGAATGAGGTGCCCAAAGGTCAGATAGTATCATGATTGTCACCAAATGTCCTAGAGCAGGGTTTCTCAACTGTGACATTATTAATATCTTGCTCTTTGTTGTAGGGGGTCATCTCATACATTATAGGAGCACCCTTGAGCTCTACTCATTAGCTGTCAAGTAGCACCCTCCACACATGTTACAACAAGAAAATGTCTCTAGATATTGTCCGGTGTCCCCTGGGAGGGAGATGTTGGAGGGAAGCAAAATGGTCCTTGGTTGAGAACCACTGCTCTACAAGCTGTGAATTGTGAAAGCTTATTGATCTTGAGCCTTCTGGAATTTATCAACATCTATATTATCTTCCAAGCCAGGAGTCTAAGGTAGCAGGAATAGGCATTGCAATATCATCCTTCCCAAATGTTCTTTCATATCTGGTGCCTGGCTCATCACTTCCATTAGGCACTATTGCAATTCCTAAAAATACTGAACTCAGGGCTGAGGTTGTGGCTCAGCAGTAGAGTGCTTGCCTAGCATGTGCAAAGCCCTGGGTTTGATCCTCAGCACCACATAAAAATAAGTAAATAAAATAAAGATATTGTGCCCAACTACAACTGAAAAAAATTTATATATATATATATATATATATATATATATATATATATATATATATATATCAGAATTTTCTCCAAATACCACTTAAGTGCAAACTCAAAGGTGGATTTCCTCATCATTTTGATTTTTGAACACTCAATAGGTGGTTTAAATGCAAATTGAAACAAAAGTGAAAATACTTTTTACTTCTGCAGCTGAATTCTAGTACACATTGTTTCTATTTTCTTATTGCTTACCTTGAGTTTGTCATTTCTTTATTTCCATTTCTTCCTTTATTTTCATTCAACAATACATTTTTTTGCACTGAAAGTATATAGTTGATAAACTTGGATATCAAGAGGCCAGGAAAGCAGTAGAGGGAGAGAAGATAGGAAAACATTACCAAGGCAGTTTAGCAAAAACTGAGTCTAAGAAGCTCTGCTTTGAAAAGTAGTATAAAGAATATTATATGAACTTACCTATCTTGCAACTTGGCCTGTTCCCTCACAACCCAGCACAATGACCTTTTCTTAAAAATGTAAGGAAGAAGTTATTGCCCTTGCATGTATTTTCATGTCTGTCAGAAAAAACAGGAGTCCTTTGAAGGCCTGTTTGAATAGCTTTGTGAACTGAAACATGATACAGAGGAAACAATACAATACACTGGAAATGGTCCTAGGACCAAGAATTCAAACCCAAGTTCTGGTCTCTGTTCTTTTTATACAGACTAGAACTGATCTTGCATACCATCTAACCTTGGATGAACCTCAGTTTCCTTATCTCTAAAATTGGCTTACCTGTTTGCCTACATGATAACAATATGGTTCATATGAGACAATGAGTTAAAATAGCATGAAATATATATTCTTTTACAAATGCAAAAGTATGTTGTTATTGCTCTTAATTGTTATGCATGCCTCCTCTATATTCTGGGCTATAACAATAGTCCCTTCCTCTTGCCTAAAGTAGCACATGTATTCCCTAAGACTTTCCATCATATATACTTTTCACTTTCTACTCTATTCCTCCTTGCTCTGTGCCCTTGGAAGCTGACCCATATCAATGGCTCCCTTGTCTTCTAGATTTCAGTTGTGTTTGGCTAATGTAAAGTTCTGACAGGGAGGAGAAAAGTGGGATTAGGGTATTTCCTGGCATCCTGCCTGAAAGATTGTTGGACATCCCTTGAATAAAAGTCACAGGTTCTACCAGGGATCCCTGTCCATATAATTGCCTTTCTCCTCCTTCTGCTTCTGGTAACTTGTACTTCCTCTCTCTCCTTCAGCCTAAGATTGGTAATGGAAATTTATCCACTCTAAAAATGCCATATGTTTTCTACTGAGACCCTGACTGAGGTACCTATCAAACCTCTTTCTTTACTTCTCCCCCTGGCCCCTTTGGGCACTAAATACTTACCAAGGAGGAGACATGATACAGGTTTATGGCCTTTTGTATTCTGTACAACCATGTTGATAATTAGCTCTGAAATCACCATGTCAGAACATTTACAGCAGAGTTGTATGTTCTTTACCAATTGAGCAATCATGCTTTATTGTACTATCCCTAACCAACCATGATAGAAGCCATGACTCTTGCACCTACCCTCTTCTGCAAGGTTAGTGTCCTTGATAAATTACAACAACCTTGGAGGCAAGGGTCTGATGCATACTCAAGTCTCTGGTTTGCTGTAAATCAGTTTGCACTCCTTTGCTTCCCTTGGACCCAGTTTGCAGAGAATGAGCTTACATCCTTTTGCTTCCCTTGGACTGGAGTCTCAGGAAGCCTGGGAAGGGGGGTACAGTTAAGCCTCTGGGATTCCACGACAGCTGCCAGCATTCTGGCCTGAGTGTCTCTGTTCATTAACTGTGTCCAACCTGGAATGTTTCATAGACTGTCAGAGCTAGAAGAGACCTCAGAAATCAATGAGTCCAGAGGCTCTTAACTTAGGATCTATGCATGGGCTTCAGGGAAATTCTTAAACCCCCTAGATTATATGGAAAATTATTTCTGTATGCACACATATGCATTTTTCCTGTGAGAGAAGATCCATAACTTTCATTCTTTCATTAAAGTCTCCAAAGCTTGTGACACAAAACAGACATAAAACTCAAAAGGCCCCAGACCAGCTTCTTTACCTTACAGCAGAGGAAACTGAGGCCAAAATAGAAAACAGTGAGTTAATAGCAAGATTGAACTCAGAATGTAGGTAGATATTAACTTACTTAAAAAAAAATCTTTTCTTCCCCCATTGAATTCCAAAACCATACCCCCACAATGCTTTGTATGTAGCAGATACCAGATAACTGTTGCATGCAATAGATAACTGAAATGAGCCCTACAAACACACTTTCTTATTTTAATTGACCTTACTACACAGAACCTGGAGTTGTGTGGGGCCCAGGGCCAATCTTAGAGCTTAATGGTGCCAAGGGATCAAGCAGGGTTTTTCCACCCCAGTTCTCTCTGATGAATGGAGTTCTGTCTTGTCCCTGTTTCTCTGAGCCAACTTGTCCCCAGGGCCCTGTGGAAGGGCAGGTGTCAGTCCTGGGCATGGACTCAGCAGTCCAACTTCAGCGCTTTTGCAGCTGTTCTCATCCGTGAGAGGCCCCCAGTGGGAACTGACACAGACTCTTGGAAAAATGGCAAAGGAAAACTAAGGAAAAAACACCCCTGAGCACTGAGGGGTTGCCAGGCTTCCAAGGGGGCTGGCACTGCCTAACTCGGTTATTAAATCACAACTAGCTCCTGGTAAAATAAAGTAAAAAGCCTTATTCCTTCCCATTTTCCCTGCATATCCCCTCTTTCTTGTACCAGTGGTATATTCATGCTACCCAGAGTCCTCTACTAGCTTTCCTTACCTAGGTCTCCCCTGTCAAAGATAAGGGCCTTTGACACATACCTTGAGTACGCAGTGTGTCAGAGTAAAATAAGCTATCTTCAGTTCTAGAATCAGCTCTGTCACTAAATAACAATGTGACCTATAGGAATCACTTGATTTCATGCTTGATTTATTAATATTAAGCTAATGAACCAAATGAGATAATGGAGGTAAGAGCACCAGACAAATATAAAAAAGCAAAAATAATGTAAGATTATTATCATCTCTCACCAAAAACAAATTGTTATAAAGATTGAAACTGACAAATGCAAGGGCCAATATCACAAGTGAAATCTGACTGCTCAGATTTCAGTATAACTCTGTCTGGAGGAAATTCCAGAATGGGGTTAGAAGAATGTTTTGGTCAGTTGTTTCATCTCTGTGACCAAAATACCTGACAAGAACAATCTTAAGGATGAAATGTTTATTTGGGGTTCATGGTTTCAGAGTTTGTGGTCTATACATGGCTGACTCCATTGTTCTGGGCCTAAGAAAAAGGGACCATCAAGGAAAGCTGCTCAGCTCATTCAGAGAGAGAGAGGGAGGGAAGGTGCCACAGGAAAGATGGACCCTTCTAGGGCATGCCCTCAGTCACCTACCTCCCCTGGTCATGCCCCACCTGCCTACAATTACCACCCAGTCGATCCATTCAAACTAATATGGACTGATTAGGTTATAGCTATCATAATCCAATTATTTTACCTCTGAATATTTCTGCATTAACAGGAACTATTGGGGGACACCTCATATACAATCCATAGCAGAGAGTCACAATTGGTTGTGAGACTAAGACCAAAAGTGGAAAGATCCATTGACAAAATCGCAACCTCATGGTACTTTACCCATGAGACCTATAAAAAACATTTTTGAGAACTAGTCACTATTCATCAAACAAAGATGGAGAGGGACCCAAATCAGGTCTAGGGCTGAAGGATCACAGGAAGTCAACCTCAACATGACTTATCATAGGAATAAGTAAACTGCTATGGGAAGTCCCAGAAAATGACAGAAATAATGGAACATGATATCAATCTTATTATATTTCAAAATAAACCTTAATATGAATCTAAGATTTATGTTTTTATATTTTTTAAAAATATTTTTAGTTGTAGTTGGACACAATGCCTTTATTTATTTATATGTGGTGCTGAGGATCAAACCCAGGGCCTCGCACATGCTAGGCAAGTGCTCTACCGCTGAGCCCCAGCCCCAGCCCTATGTTTTTGTATTCTTACTGTTATAGTTACTGAAGATAACATTTTAAAATATGTAACTTTTTACTTTTAGAGTTAGTGGACATATAATATTGAACAAAACAAATGGGGTTTCCACTTCTGTGGAGCTTGATTCTCATGGTGGTGGTGTTAGTTCTATTTTAGATTAAGCAAGAGAGAAAACCTCCTTGGATAGTGAAATTTGAGTTCTGCTTCTGTAATACAGCAGACCAAATATTCTTTTTTTTAATTGGATTCTTTTTTTTATTGGTTGTTCACAACATTACAAAGCTCTTGACATATCATACATCATACATTAGATTGAAGTGGGTTATGAACCCCCAATTTTACCACAAATGCAGATTGCAGAATCACGTCGGTTACACATCCACAATTTTACATAATGCCCTATTAGTAATTGTTGTATTCTGCTACCTTTCCTATCCCCTACTATCCCCCTTCCCCTCCCCTCCCTTCTTCTCTCCCTACCCCATCTACTGTAATTCATTTCTCTCCTTGTTTATTTTCTCATTCCCCTCACAACCTCATATATGTAATTTTGTATAGCTATGAGGGTCTCCCTTCATTTCCATGCAGTTTTCCTCTTCTCTCCCTTTCCCTCCCATCTCATGTCACTGATTACTGTTACTCTTTTCTTCCTACTCTTCCTCCATGCTCTGTTCATATTTGCTCTCATTATATCAAAGAAGACATTTGGTATTTGTTTTTTAGGGATTGGCTAGCTTCACTAAGCATAATCTGCTCTAGTGCCGTCCATTTCCCTGCAAATTCTATGATTTTGTCATTTTTTATTGCTGCATAGTACTCCATTGTGTATAGATGCCACATTTTTTTTATCCATTCATCTATTGAGGGGCATCTGGGTTGGTTCCACAGTCTAGCAATTGTGAATTGTGCTGCTATGAACATCGATGTGGCAATATCCCTGTAGCATGCTCTTTTAAGGTCTTCAGGGAATAGTCCGAGAAGGGCAATAGCAGGGTCAAATGGTGGTTCCATTCCCATCTTTCCCAGGAATCTCCAAACTGCTTTCCAAATTGGCCGCACCAATTTGCAGTCCCACCAGCAATGTACAAGTGTACCCTTTTCTCCACATCCTCGCCAGCACTTGTTGTTGTTTGACTTCATAGTGGCTGCCAATCTTACTGGAGTGAAATGGTATCTTAGGGTGGTTTTGATTTGCATTTCTCTGACTGCTAGAGATGGTGAGCATTTTTTCATGTACTTGTTGATTGATTGTATGTCCTCCAAATCTGTTCAGGTCCTTGGCCCATTTGTCGATTGGGTTGTTTGTTTTCCTATTGTTTAATTTTTTGAGTTCTTTGTATACTCTGGATATTAGGGCTCTATCTGAAGTGTGAGGAGTAAAAATTTGTTCCCAGGATGTAGGCTCCCTATTTACCTCTGTTATTGTTTCTCTTGCTGAGAAAAAACTTTTTAGTTTAAGTAAGTCCCATTTGTTGATTCTTGTTATTAACTCTTGTGCTATGGGTATCCTATTGAGGAATTTGGAGCCCGACCCCACAATATGTAGATCGGAGCCAACTTTTTCTTCTATCAGACGCAGAGTCTCTGATTTGTGCTGCTGAGATAAAAGTATATCCATTTGATGATGGTTGATATATTCTATATATGTCAGTTAAGTCTAGGTTATTGATTGTGATATTGAGTTCTATAGTTTCTTTATTCAACTTTTGTTTGGAAGATCTGTCCAATGGTGAGAGAGGTGTGTTGAAGTCACCCATAATTATTGTGTTGTGGTCTATTTGATTCTTGAACTTGAGGAGAATTTGTTTTATGAATGTTGCAGCACCATTATTTGGTGCATAAATATTGATAATTGTTATGTCTTGTTGGTGAATGGTTCCTTTTAACAGTATATAATGACCTTCTTTATCCCTTTTGATTAACTTAGTCTTGAAGTCGATTTTATTCGATATGAGGATGGCCACCCCTGCTTGCTTACGAGAACTGTGTGCGTGGTATATTTTTTCCCATCCTTTCATCTTCAGCCTGTGTATGTCTTTTCCAATCAGATGTGTCTCCTGGAGGCAGCATATTGTTGGATTTGTTTTTTTAATCCATGATACCAGACTATGTCGCTTTATTGGAGAGTTTAAGCCATTAACATTCAGAGTTACTATTGATATATGGTTTGAACTTCCATCCATGTTTGATTGTTTATCCTTTTTTTAAAAAAAAATTTAGTTTGTTTCTCCGTGATTATCTTTCCCCTTGCCCTCTGTCTTTACTGAGGCACTTCCCACTGATGGTTTTGGTTATTGGTTTTCATTTCTTCCTCGTGGAGTGTTTTGCTCAAAATGCTTTGCAATGCTGGTTTTCTAGCTGCAAATTCTTTTAACTTTTGTTTATCATGAAAGATCTTTATTTCATTGTCATACCTGAAGCTTAATTTTGCTGGATACAGAATTCTTGGTTGGCATCCATTGTCTTTCAGTGTTTGAAATACGTTGTTCCATGACCTTCTTGCTTTCAGTGTCTGTGATGAAAAATCCGTTGTTAACCTTATTGGTTTACCCCTGAATGTAATCTGTCTCCTTTCTCTTGTAGCTTTTAATATTTTCTCTTTGCTCTGTATATTGGATATCTTCATAACAATGTGTCTTGGCGTTGGTCTACTGTGATTTTCTGTGCTCGGTGTCCTGTATGCATCTTCAATTTGTATATCTGTTTCCTTTTTTATCTCTGGAAAGTTTTCTGTAATTATTTCATTCAGCAGGTTTCTCATTCCCTTGGTTTGAATCTCTGTACCTTCTTCTATCCCGATGACTCGTAAGTTTGGTTTTTTTATGTTATCCCATAACTCTTGGATGTTTTTCTCGTGATTTTTTACCAGCCTTTCTGAGTTGGCTAGACTCTTTTCAAGATGGTATATTTTGTCTTCATTATCTGACGTTCTGGCTTCTACTTGCTCCACTCTGTTAGTGATACTCTCAATTGAGTTTTTAATTTGGTTTATCGTTTCCTTCATTTCTAGAATTATTGTTTGATTATTTTTTATAATCTCTATCTCCTGATAAAGATGCTTAACTTCTTCTTTTAGCTGTTTATGTAATTCCTTCTCAATGTGTTCTTTCGCTGCTTGAATTTGCTGTCTTGTATCCTCTTTAAGGTTCCATTCCATCTGTCTAAGGTGTTCCTTGAGTTCTTTATATGACCATTTTTCTGATGACTCTAGGTCCTCCTGAATATTTAGGCTGTCCTGCATTGTTTGTACTCCTTTTCTTCCTTGCTTCTTGAAACTGCTCATGTTGCTTCTTGTTCTGTTTGACTGCTGAGTTACTGTTTACTCCTATAAATTTATTTGATGCTTGGGAGGAAAGATATTAGAAGGGAAGGGAAGAAGTCACTAAAGAGAATGAGAGTAGGCAGGCAGAATTCAAGGAAGGGGGGATAAGAAAAATGAAAAGACAAAAGAATAAAGAAATAGGAACTAAAAAAAGAAAAAAATTTAAAAAAATAATAATAATAATTTAAAAAAATTAAAATTAAAATTAGAAGAGAAAAAAGAAAAAGAAAGAAAAAAAGAAAAAAAGAAGAAAAGAAAAAAATAAAAACCAAAAAAAAACAACGAGATGGAAAAATGAAGATGAAAGAAAAACCCAAATCAAAAAAAAAAAAAACTAATAAATGCCGTCTTAGAGTTTGATTAACTTCTCTTACAGTAGGTGGCGCTGTGCCCACCAGCTCAAGTTTCTCCTGTCAGTACGCAGGAACCAATCACTGTGCAGCAGCTCCTCCCAGACTGGGCGAGTCTCCGATCCTGAGTGTCTAGGGCCTCCTCTTGTGTCTAGTCACTTCCCACTTTTCCTCTAGCCAGGCCCCTCTCACCACAATACTGGCTACACGCCAAGTCTGCTGCTCCCGGGAGCCCTGTTTTCATGAACGACTGGGCACACTCTTCCAGTTTGCCATTCCCTCAGACCCTAAGTTTGTAGAGCTTGGGGCTGAGAATCCTCAGCGAATTTTACTTGCACTCCGGTAGCCACTCCCCTGTAGCTGGTGCAAGAGACCTCAGCAGTCAGCCCTGGTGGGAGCGGTAGTCCCGGGTCCCGCACCACCTCTGATTCCCTCGGGCTGGCTGTAGCACTCACGGGAGAACTGGGAGGGGCCCGTAAGTTTTCCCCGATGTGTGGAGAGGGAAGGCTAGGGGGATTACACACCTGTAGCAGCAGGTTTCAATGAAGTTATCTCCTCCGCCGCAGTCTGGTGACGTCAGTTCTCTGCCATAGAGGTGTCTCTTGCAAATGGCGACAGTTCGTTTCCCTTTGCCGGGCGACCAATGCAACGGGTGGGTCCTTACTGTCTCTCTCAAGCCCCGTTTGGAACCTGTGGCCAATACTTATGAAGGCTCGGTAGGCATTTACCTCCGTAGGATGAGAAGGGCTAATCAGTTGTTTCAGCCGGATGGATTAATGCTGATTCACAGCTGTTTGTCTCATCTTTTCAGACGCAGCGGCGCGGGGCGCGGAGCACGGAGCGGCTTACTCACTTCCCGCAGCCATCTTCCTCTTCTCGCTATTTTGGGATGATGGCGGGGCGCTCGCTCCGCTCCCTCCGGTGTGTCTCAGCCTCGGGCACCCGCGCCTCGCTCCACTGCGGCCTCCACAGCCAGCGCCGCCCCGGCCACTCTCTCCGCCCCCGGCGTTCCCGGCTTCTGGCCGCGCTGCAGCCCGCTCCATGTCTCTCCGGCTCGCGGCTCCAGCTGCGCCCCGGGCCGGGGAGGCGACAGCCCCTCCCCGGCAAATACCGCAGTCCCCGGGCCCCGAGTCCCTGCGGCCACAAACTGACACTTCTAATAAACCTACCAATTCCTGGCAGGTCCCCTCTTCACAGAATTTTGCTAGAAGTTCCTCAGTAGGTAGACTGCTGCTGTTCCAATGGGTCTTTCTGATCCCGTTAATGTGGAGACATTGGAATCGCTACTTCCTCGCTGGCGGCCATGTTGGATCCCCCCGGACCAAATATTCTAAAAAGCATACCTGATTCATTACAACTGGATCCTATAAATTATGATAAATATTTCTTTACATTTCTCCTTTTTTAGAAGCTTTATGGTTCATAAACCATACAACATATCTATTTAAATTATATAATTCAATGGTTTGATATTTATTAGCATTTTAAATTGGGTAAAATATATAATATATAAATATATCATTTTAATAATTGTACATGCACAATTAAACAGCATTAATTACATTGAAAATGTTGTCCAAGCAATATTTAGTTCATAACTTTTTTAACAAAAAATGTCTCTATCAAGACCTCAGGTGAAAACAAAATAAATTATTGCTGCTGCTGTGGCTGCTTCTCCTGAAGTATATTCTTGAGAGTTTGCAACCTAAAGTTTGCTTTTAGTTCAAGTGTATACTACTCATGTGGCAAAATAAATCATAGTAGAGAAATTAAAAAGTGGTTTTCCATTGTTGGTAACTCCTGAAACCTGGCAAAAGCAAATTCACATATCTTTAGAGGGCAGCACCCCCAATCTAGGTCTATCAAGATTCCCAGATATTTAGTTCAACCAAATATAAACTCACAATAAAAAATGTAATGAACAGTTAAGTAAACAAGTCACCATGAGGAAGAATTAGTAGAAACAACAAATTTAGAGTCACAAGGTCTTTAGCTATTAGAATTATAAAAATATAGGACATAAAATAACTTTATTATGGGTTGTTAAAAGAAACAAAACATGGAATGAAAATAGTATAAAAAGACTATCCTTTGTGAGCAGAAAAGAATTGGGAAGAAATAAATATAATTTCTAAAAATCAGAAATATAATCATTGGACTGGGGTTGTAGCTCAGTGGTAGAGTACTTGCCTAGCATGGGTGAAGCACTGGGTTTGATCCTCAACACCACATAAAAAAACAAATTTTTAAAAAGGTTAAGTTCTTTAAAAAATATAATCACTGAAATTTGAAGTTAAATGAATGGGTTAAAGAAAAAATGAAACGGGCTGGGGATGTGGCTCAAGCGGTAACGCGCTTGCCTGGCATGTGCGGGGCTCTGGGTTCGATCCTCAGCACCACATAAAAATAAAATAAATATGTTGTGTCCACTGAAACTGAAAAATAAATATTAAAAAATTCTCTCTCTCTCTCTCTCAAAAAAAAGAAAGAAAAAATGAAACATATAAAGAGAGGCAGAGTGAACTGACAGATTTTGAGGACATTTTCCATAATGTCATATCAAGAGATAAGCAGTTTGGAAAATGTGAGAGCAAGAGTAAGATATATGGAAGACAGAATGGGAAGGTCCAATATGTGGCTAATTTTAAAATGACCCCAGGAGTAAGACCTGAGATATAACGTGAGATATGGTGAGAGGGCTGGGGATACAGCTCAGTTGGTAGATTGCTTGCCTTACATGCACAAGGCCCTGGGTTCAATCCCCAGCAAAACACACACACACATACACACACACACACACACACACACAGAGAAGTGGTGAGAAAATAAACTGGCAAATATGTAGGCAAATCTAGACAATATTGACTTTATAATATAAAATAATTTAAGTAATAGTACCTAATTTGCATGGTTAAAATAGCACAATAACATGTAAATTATAGATTGCTCAGTCTTTGTGATATTGTAGATTTAACTGTGTAGAAAACTAGTCCTTTGAATATCTGGAAGGGAAGCTTCTAGGTTGAGGGAAATACAAGAATGAAAGCCTTGAAGCAGGAAAGATCTTTATGTGTTTGAGGAACAAAAAGATGGCCAGTATGGCTGGAGCAAGCTAGCATATTTGATACAAAGGGCTGCGTAACACAAAATCAAGATAAAAGCTTTGGAGGGTTTTAAGCAGAAGAATTAAATACACAATTGAAACTATAAAATATGGGCTGGGGATCTAGTTGGTGGTAGAGTGGTTTTGCACAGCATGCTCAAGGCCCTGGGTTCAATCCCCAGTAAAGAGAGAGAGAGAGAGAGAGAGAGAGAGAGAGAGAGAGAGAGAGAAAAGAAGAAGAAGGAGGAGGAGGAGGAGGAGGAGGAGGAGGAGGAGTTGTTGTAAAATTCTACTGGGACTGCTATACGGAGAACAGAATAATTGTTATGTTGGAGCATGGGGGACTTATGGAATGGACATATGGAGACCAGTTATGAGGTTACTGTAGTATATCTCAGACTATGACAATGATAATAGAGAAGGAGAAAAGTGATTCAAAAATGACTCTCAAGTTTCTGATTGGGCAACTGGGAGAATTGTGGTACCATTTGTTGAAATGAGGAAAATGAGAAATACTGTTTGGAAAGGGGGGAATAAAATTTTAGTTTGGGGCATATTAAATTTGGAATGACTTTCTGATAACCAAGTAGAGATAGTAAGCATGAAATTAGATATATATTAGATATATATTTCTAAAATTCAGGGTAAGAAGGGTTGGGTAATATCAATGTGAGTCATCAGTATATGGATGATGTATAGTGCTTTGGGATTGAATATGACCACTTAGTAACAAAACACGAATAAAGAAAAGTGACCTGAGAATTGAACCACTACCAGGGTTTTCAAATATTGAGAGGTCTGGAATAGAAATAGAATCCAGCAAAGGAGATTGAGGCAGAAAGAATTCCAAAAGACCATAGTATCCCAAAAACAGAGAAAGGAAAATATTTAAGGAGAAAGACTTGCTTAACTTATGTCTATGTTACTGAAGGTTTAATATGAGGTCAAAAAGTTACCATTGGATTTGACAACATAGAAGTCACTATTGACCTTGACATAAGCAGCCTTACTGGAAAGATGGAAATGGAAGCCCTTGGGTTGACAAGAGAATTAGAGGTGTGGAAGAGAGTATACAATATTTATAAATGTGGAAGGATTTTTATGCTTTATATTTATATTATGCATTATAGTTATACAAAATAGTTGTGTTCATTTTGGCATAGTCATACATTCATGGAATTTAGTTTATTCCATTTCAGTCTCTGGTGCCTCCTTTCCCTCACCTCCTCTTTCCCCCTGTTCCCTTTCCTCTGCCCTAGTGGTCTTCCTTTGTGCAAGGGTTTTAAAAACAGTAAAAATATTATAGCAATGCAAGTGGAATTCCTCTTATTTCAGCAGAGATTGTTAGGAAGTTCAAGGCATTCAATAACAAGACTTGTGCCAAAAGAGGCACTGCAGAACTAATGAGCTGCTTGCCCAGGCAAAAAAAATGTCATGAGAAACCCACAACCAAAATTATAAGATAAGCCCAAGACAATGAGTTTGATAAGAAAGCCAGGGTTGTCTCATAAGCATTGCTGCAGCCCCCCAAGCTAACTCAATGCCAACCTCTGACTGGAGCTAGGAGATGTTCCATAATGAGAATGGCAGTGACTTTTAGAAAAAGACTCAACTGTAATGTTCACTGACTTTTTCATTAACTCATTTTTGCAAAGCTTGCTAGCCATTCTCTATGGGCAGAACACACTGTTGGCAAGATTGGGATATTAGTGTGGTTTGTCTTCCTTTCCGCAGGGGTTACCTCTTCTTCACAATGGGGGGGGGCACCATCCCAGTAGACATTCTTTGCCCTCCTCTTCACCCTGAATTCTACCAGTAGACAATTGTATATTTTGTCTATGAAGAAGGTTGGCAGATGGATCTGGGCAATTGTGCTGTGCACAGCCTTGGAGGGTGAGAATCTGTAAGTATAGCCAACAAGATACAACTCTTTTTCTCCAGGGCTGTTAAGAAAAAAGGCATGTTCTTAGCATGATAAGGAAAAAAAAGAAAAGCAAAGTAGAGGATTTCTATAAAAATAGAAGAAAGATCAGTGGAGTAGAAGAAGTAGTTTGAGGGGAGAGAGGAGTGATGGGATAAGGGAAGAACCGTGGAACGAATCTGATCTAACTTTCTTCTGTACATATATGAATATACCACAGTGAATCTCACCATAATGTATATCCACAAGATGCTGAAGGGAAGGGAAGAGGGATAGGAATAGGAAAGATAGTGGAATGGTTCTGACATAACATTTATATGTACATATATAAATACAGCACAGTGAATCTCCACATCATGTACAACCACAAGACTGGGATCCTAATTAGCATTAGATATACTCTGTATAAATATGTCAAAATACACTCTACCATCATGTGTAACTAAAAAGAACAAGTAAAAAGCTATAAGTAAATATCAGAAAGAACAATAGAGAGTAGGGAAGCAAACAGGGGGAGGTCGAAGAGGAGAGCCTGGGGAAGCACTAGGAACTGAATTAGAACAAACTATATTCCATGCTTTTATAATTATGTCAAAATGAATCCCATTGATAAGTATAACTAAAAAGAACCAAGAAAAAAGAAAAAGGCACATTCTGGCCTCTCTGCCTTTGTTCATGCAGTTATCTCTGCCTGGAACATCTCCTATCTCCAGAAACATATATCCCACCCATTCTTCAACACTCAGTTATTTTTTTATCATCTTCTCTATGAAGCCTTCCCCAGTTCTCATTGTTAGAATTGTTCTCTTTGTCTTCTACGCTTTCCCCTTACTTTTTGTGCCTCTACAGTAGTGCTAACAACAGCCTGCCTTGTATTCTAATTATTTGTGTAGTACTAACTTGCTTATTATGTTGTCAACTCTGAAGACGGGGTCCCTTATTGTACATTTCTGTGTCTCTCGCATAATTCCTTTGCCCCAATAATTGTCTGATGTATCAATACTAGTGGAAGGGAATTTTCAGTGAAAATATTTTGCATATTGAAAGTGAGCCACATAGATTTCTAAGACCTTACTTCCTGAAGTAACATTCTTTCTGAACAATTAGGTAATAAGTGAAATGAGGAATCTAATAGCAGCAGGCAGGTGTAAGTATCTGTAATATGTGGCTGGAGAATCTAATCAAGCCTAAATCAAGCCACGGAGTAAATTTTCCGTTTTTCAGCTAATAGATTCAAACTGCTCCCACAAAGTGATCTGTTATCTCCATTTGTACTTTGACATTTAAGACACCAGACCATCCATATAATATATTACTCATGCTAATGCATAAGCAAGCTGGCCTCCCTTTGCCTAACACCTGACACTTTTTTTTAAAAGAATAGGATTGAGTTAATGGATCATTGTTAATGTGAGTTGATTTTATTGATTTTGTGTTCAAACTTGATTAGTTGTGAAGATAGGTGTCATGCTTTCATGTTCCCTTCTCTGACTTAAATACCCAAGTATGACTCATACTGAAGCTGATGTCAGCAAAACCTTTACTCTCTGAGGATGATGTAAGTGGTATTGCAATGATTATTATATTTACTACTTTTGTTGCCTTGTGATGGAAATTTTATTTCAAAAAAGCGAATTTTGAAATCATGCCTTTGTAATATAAGCCTGGGTGGACTTTGTGTCATATTATCTCAATTGATTTTTTTAAAAAGGCATTAAATGAGTGTGAGCTTTATTTGAAAGTTATATTTTATATTCCATTCTTCTCTTCTTCCTCTCTTCCCTTTTTCCTCCTCCTTCTTTCTTTTATTCATCTTTCTCCTGTTCTTCACTACATACTCAATTGTTAGTAAATTTTCTCTTCCATAGATTAAGAATATGATTAATAAAGAAAATTATTTTTTTTCAATTCAGTAGTTGTGATGCATATAAGGCATCAAATGGGACAATGGAGACTCTTCTGCCTGGCCTATATATAAGCCTTTCAAGTCAGGGCTTTATTTTTTTTCATTAAGCCTACAAGCATTTATTATATATCTATTGTGTACCAAACACTACTGTGGGGAATACAAAAATGAGCTGGATAGTCTTGTCTTTGGGTACCTGAAGGAGAAAATACATGTCCATCAATGGCTGTAACACAGGCAGAATGCAGTATGGGAAAAATACCAACAGGATCTGTAGGAGCTGAGGGAAAGAGAAAACTTTACAAAGAACCAGCAAAGTCTCCATGTAGGGGTTCTTGGCCAATTTTATCCCATGGGATCCCTCTGGAAGTTTGATGAAGCCAATAGTTCCAAGTCAAGGCTTTAGAAAGCCCTGAATTATTTTGTCCTGAATTGAAGCTGGACAAATGAATGCTAGTCTCAAGTCTGCTATGAGCCAGCTGTGTATCCTTGTGCCATTTTGACTTTTGTGCTTCGGGCTTCTCATTTAAGATGGAGAATATTCTATTTTCCCAACCTATTAAAATTATGAGGGCTATTGTGTCTTGGTATCTAAGTACTTAGGAAAGCTAGGTATCCACATTGTTATGGTTTGGATGTGAGATGTCCCCCAAAAGTTCATGTGTGACATAATGCAAGAAGTTTTGGAGGTGAAATGATTGGGTTATGAGAGCCTTAACCTAATCAGTGCATCCCCTGAAAGGGATTAATTTAGTGGTAACTGTAGGCAGATAGGGTGTAGTTGGTGGAGTTGAGTCCCTAGGGTCATGCCTTTGGGGTTTATATTTTGTCCTTGTTGAGCAGAGCTCTCTCTGCTTTTTGGTGCAAGGTCCTGAACCACTTTCCTCTACCACAGTCTTCACCGTGATATTCTGCTCTCCCTGGGCCCTGAGGAATGGAATAGGACGTTTATGGACTGAGACCTCTGAAACTATGAGCCCCAAAATAAATTTTTTCTTCCTCCAATTGTTCTTATCAGGTCTTTTGGTCACAACAGCAAAAAAAGCTGATTAAAACACACATATGTTGGGCTGGGGATGTGGCTCAAGCAGTAGCACACTCCCCTGGCATACACGGGGCTCTGGGTTCGATCCTCAGCACCACATACAAATAAAATAAAAATGTTGTGTCCACCTATAACTAAAAAAATAAATATTAAAAAATTCTCTCTCTCTTTAAAAAAAAACACACACACATATGCAATGTGAATTTTTCTGTTTGTGAGCCAGTAAAATATGGGGTAGAATCACACAAGAAATCTGATGCCAAGCAGCTGCATTATAACACGAATATATTTGAAACCATTGTGAGTTTGTCAGAAGCACAAGAACTTTGCCTTTCTTAGAAGCTCCCCAAAGGAGGTTTTATCCAAAGGCTTTTTTGAAAAGCCTGGCTGGAGTTGGTGAGGCTTGGGTTGGTGGAGGGTAGGTAATTGTAACAGCCACCCCCCTAACAATCTTCAAGGCTTTGTTATCCTACATTGAGACATCATGTAAAAATCATCCATTTAAAACTAATTATTTTATTATATGAATAATTTCTCAACTCAGTCATTTCTCCTTTCTTATTCATAAATTTTTATGGTTTTGTTACTTTTTCAAAGCTTCTGAATGCCAAACTTCGCTGTCTGTCACAATTGATTTCTTCTTCCTGTTCCTTCTTCTCTGTCCTTTTATATCTTTACAAATCCTATGAATGTTCCTCTTTATGTCTTTTTTGCATGCAGTAGAAGCAGAACTGGGGTTTGGCTAAATTCTCATTATATCTTAAGCTCTCTACCATGAACCATGGGGAGAAACAGAGGGAGAGATATACTTGATCTTTACATTCAGAAACCTGTGATCTACTGGGGGAGCTAGCTGAAATCTATGAAGGCACAGGCAGGTCATGAAACTAAGTACACAATTCCTTGTGACCATTATCAGAGGGACATCCAAGGTTGAAGTTTATAGTACTCATGACCAAAACTAAAAGCAGCTACTCAGGGGTCAAGGACAGTCTCGAACAAGAAGATACAATAGAAATCTTCAGGGTTAAGGAGGTAGCAGGTGGTAAACAATGAAAACACACCGGTGCATCAAAGTTAGAGTCTCTAGGTTGTATTAAACCAAGGTCTAAAACATTAGCTTGAGGTCTGTAGTGGGGCTCAAAGCCATGTATCCTTCATTATTGGATCTGCTATATAGACCATATACAATGTGCCTATTGAATGAATAGTGTCAGCTAGAGACTGAGTTGCTTGGATGTGGCCATCAAATCACTCTCACAGCACCTACTGATTCTCCCATCCTAGCATATAAAGTGAATTAAATTGAAATACTCTGTTTCAATGTATCTCACTCCATCAGACTTTGAGCTTCATGAAGTGATGGTCTCAGTCTTACTTGTCTCCCCAGTATCCAAACTGTATGTGTTTTGTATTGCTAAGTAGTTTAAAGCAAGGCTTTGAAGTCAGATAGATCTGTATTTGTTTGGATTTGTTGGTTTCCTTCTGGGCAATTTATTTATTGTCTCTGGGTCTCAGATTTCTCATTTCTAAAATAGCGATGACAATAATACCAACCTCTAAGGATTTGTTGTGAGGATAAAATGTGATGACAGATTTGGAAGCAGAGTGCCTGTCACAAAGTAAGCATTCAATCAATGATAACTCTGATTGTCATTAAATGATTGTGGAATGAATAGGTGAGAGACAAGTGGGTTGAAGAAGGGTGTTAGTTTATTTGATGAGGTTGGGACTCAGGACTGGGAAGATGCTATGAAATATGATATGTCAAGAGCTTTGTAATGTTGTGAACAACCAATAATAAAAAAAAAAAAAGAGTGACCCGGGCAGTCCTCCAAGAGTTTCTCCCTTCTCTGAGCATCTCATAGATGATTGGAAGGCTAAAACAATGGGGATAATCTTTAAGCATTTCTCCCTTTGTGTAAAGCTTGCAATCATCTTGACTGGGAGAACAGGGACTGAATAGACCTTGGGTGGGGGCGATGTTATTAATATAAACAGTTTTCAAATGTAACATATTGCTCTCTGCACCCGGCAAGCTGTTGTTAGTTTGTGAGCACTATGTCTTTGGAAAGCCATTGCTGGCAGCTTGAATGGGAAGCTTAGAACAATTAGAGGCTTTGAACACTTACAAGCCAAGGATTTGGATAAGCATGTTTTGACTCTATAGCTTCTCCTGGGGTTTCCCTGATTTGTGCTGGACTAATTATCAGTTGTAATTAGAAAAGCTGAGAAGTGGGGAGACTGCAGGGAGCAGCATACTTTCCCAGGGACCCTCATTTATTTCTGCAGAAAGGGGGCTGGGGAGACTGTATTGTGAAGAAACAGGCATGCATAGGGTGCTCGAGGACAGGAAGGTACTGGGAACATGGCTTTACAGGAAAGACTCAAATCTACGGGATCCATTGCTCCTGATGAAGTTTCAAGTGGTCAGCAGTTTTCCCTTCTTAGATTCTCAGTGAGCAATGATATTCTGGGCCAAGACCAGGTTCTAGGCTCATTATAGCCAAGGTCCAATTTTTGTGGGTACAAAGCAGTCAAGAAGTGGTATCCTTTAGAGCTCATGTACGTGAAGAGAGGAATTTCAACTTCTGGATCAGCTCCAGGTTTTATCCACTGCAGGTTGTAGAAAATATTTCTCATGTGCCTTAGCCTAGATCCCTGGCTCCAGAATTGGGCCAACAATAGTTTGTATTTGAAAGTCTGAGAAAAAGTGACATTTGTAGGACCAACTGACTTTACTTTGGTAGGGGCCATTCCATTTAGTTATGGTTCTAATCTTACTTTAGATGCTATGGAAACAAGACTACCATACATGAAACATAGAAAGCAATAGCACTTGATCTTCACTTACTGTGAATCATAGTGCAGACTATGAGTGTGATAGGTGTTTTGAGGAAAAGGAGCTCCCTGGTTGAAAGAGACAATGGCTTTCATGTGAAGCTTTCCACACTGCCAACATGGCATGAAGTTCATTGTCACAAGAACACCAAATACAAATCTAGTGTTTCTGTTTTCTCCACAGGTAACCTGTCTTCATGATTTCTTTGGTGATGATGATGTTTTTATTGCCTGTGGTCCTGAAAAATTTCGCTATGCTCAGGATGATTTCTCCCTGGATGAAAATGGTAAGCACAACCATTGGGTTTTTAAATTTTGTTGGTTTTGCTTTTTAGGCATTGGGTTTTATTGCCGAATTTTTCTCCTTACTTCTATTCCTTATGATTTACATGAGTTTATGTTGGCCTGGAGAACATCCAAGCATGGCCCCTCAAGGGCAGATACTATTAGTCTTTCTCCTATATATTTGAATACATGGGCCACTAAGTGAAAGTATGTCCCAGAAATCTAGCCTTCAAACTCAATAAGACTCACCATCTTCCATAATAGTGACCATATTTCTGGAAATGCATATTGTGTCATATGGGCTAATAGATACCATTAGACTGCAGGAAGGAAAATTTGGAGGAAGAAATTGAATCCAATGTATACTCTTTTTTTCTAGGTAACATCCTCCAGCTATTTGGTCCATGTTAATGGTCTCATTTTAGAAAGGTTTTCCCATGATATTCTTAGTCTCAGACCCTCTCCCCACCTTTGAGTTTGCTGTAATGTTCACCTTACTTTGTGATTCAGGATTCCAGAAGAATCATCTCAGGAAGGACCTGAACATGTATCTCCTTTGGTTAAGCTCCAGGTGTAAGATAAAGGTGACTTAGCTCACTCAACAACAGGGTTAGGATATGATCTTGATGGAAAGACACATTCAAAACATGTTTTCCTTTTAAGAGGAGTAAAGTATTAAAAAAGCAAAGGCAGTTTTACTAATATAAACTTTACAAACAACTCAAGTGACAAGAACCCTAAAAAAATAGTATTTCTGCTGTTGTTCCTTTGAGAGGAGGCAAATGATCATCAAATAGCTAAACAAATACAGGTTATGTGCAGTTTCCTATGCCTTTCTACATCTCTAACTCTGGGCAGTGATTACTAAAGTTCATCAACCAAACAAGAAGTGAAGCAAACAAAAATGAGCTTTCCACTCAGTTCAGTTTCCTAATAAGCTTGATTTACCAGAATAGCTCCCAAAATCTTTATGGTTAATTTACATTTCAGTGCACCTTTAAATAGCAGGCAAAAGGAGGTGTCTAAAAGAAAACACTATCCTCTACCCATCTGTATGATTCCACTTTTCATAAGGCTTAAGTACTTTCTACCTTCCTCAGCAAAATGAATAGAATGATCCTCCTAGTAAATCAGCACTATCAGTGCCCAAGTTTACCATAACAGAGGAAAGTAAGTGACCTGTCTAGAAAGAGTGCTACAAATATGTCAGATTGGGGCTGGGGTGAATGCAGGAATATTTGGCAGACTGTACTATACTCCTGTGAGCATTCTGAAGTTACAAGGGGCAGTCATTGATGACTCATTTATTCATTAAACAACCATCATAAAGGGATTATGATAACTTGCATTGAAAATCAAAAAGAGCTCTGTAAATGTAAGATGGTGGTGGTGGTACTTATTCATGTAAAATGACATAATATTCGTAATGTGCCATTACAAAGTGTGGTATATAATAGACAATAATTCTTACTGCTTATCCTGCCTATAAATTACTCATGGATGTTTCATCTGTGTAACTATAACCTCTGAGATGTCAACCTCTACTCCAAGGAAATTAATTAAACATTATATCCAAAAGTACTATTCTGAGACATGGCTAAGTCATCCTCAAATGACTGACTTTACTTATTACTTACTTGACCTGCTTCTAAACTCCTGTCCTTGTTCCACAATCTAGAAATTTAAATGCCTTGTTTAGCCCAGGTGACTTTTGGAAGTTTTCCTCATGCATCTCTCTTCAGGGCCATAATTCCTACAAACAATGAAGACTGCCTTGTAGTCCTGAACCATATAAGTGCTTTGGCCTGTGCTGTTTATCCCATTTTCCAAAGGCTGGTATAATATGCTGAGCCTGAGTTTTACCCTCTGCTAAGCTCTCTGTGTCCTTTTGCCCAGAATGCCGAGTCATGAAGGGAAATCCGTCAGCCACAGCTGGCCCAAAGGCATCTCCAACACCTCAGAAGAGTTCAGCCAAGAGCCCTGGCCCTATGCGCCGAAGTAAGTCTCCAGCTGATTCAGGTAACGACCAAGACGGTGAGTGCTCTTTTCTTAACTGTGCACGCTGACTTCATTTATGGAGGCCAATACCTTCTGCATGCAGAGAAATGAATTCCTCATGATCATCACTGTGTGTCCATGATTATCAACTTTTTAAGGGAAAAAACTCTCAAACTTGGTCGGAGTCATGGAGGCACAGTCACAAACCCTCATTCCACTCATAATGGACACAGACCAGAAATCTGGCCTTTTTGCCATTCTTGCTATAATGCTTATTGTCATGGTTATCATTATTGTCATCATCTTCAATATCATCCAGCCAAAACATATTCAATGAAATAATCAAGGCAAACATAAATCTGGAATTAAAAATCAGAATCAAGGACAAAAGCCTAAAAATCGACACCCAAAAGTATCAACTTAGCTGATGCACTTGCACTTCAAACTTGACTCTGAACTAATTAGATATCATAAAATAAAAAGAGAGACCAGTACACAATACATATTTATATTTTTTTTTAAAAAAAAGGAAGATGAGATTGCACGACTCTCACAATAGGAAAAGACAACACAGGGTTCTGAAAACATGCAAAGAGATTTGTCATAAAGCATTTTATTTAGTGGATTGTGAGTAATCTGAAAATTGTGGCATATGGATCACTGCCAACTAGTGAGCTGTTTGTTATCAGTCAGTCTGTGATGAGATTAGGTGCTTGTGCCAAATGTAAATTAACTATGCCACTAAGCAAACCATTTAGATCAGCTGACTTTTTTTCTCCAGAGCATTATTTCATTGAGAAAGGCAGCAGTGTGCTGATTTACATTCTGGCAGAAACTCTTAAACTTGTCTTAGAGTGGCACTGATCTAAAAGGAAATGTCTTCCATTCTTTTATAACAGATGCTATTAAAACTAAAAAGCTACAGAAGTCCAAGCTGAGAATACAGTAGACTTGCACCCAGACAATTTGATTTCTTCACACTAAGACTTACACATTTGCCCTCCCAAGGCTCAGACAGGACTCATCATGAGAATCCTTCAATCCTGAAAGACTTGGGAAACCACAAGGGCCCTTTGTTTATATGTTTATTTGGTACCCAGCATTGAAACCAGAGGCACTTAACCACTGGGCCACATCCCAGATATATAAATTTAGAGATAGTGCCTCACTAAGTTCCTGAGGCTGGCTTTGAGCTTGTGATCCTCCTGCCTCAGTCTCCCAAGCCACTGGAATTACACCATGCACCACTGCACCTTTAATTTGGGGCAGCTTGAGTAGCCTCTTGGCTTGGAAATACCTTTTCCTGGAAAAATAGCCTGTCCTGCCTACACCACACTGCTACGAGTATGTACATGACCAGCCATCTCTTGGTTCTCAAGCAACAGAAACTAAAGTATAAAAGGTCATCCCAGGCTTTTCATACCTCAATGTCTTTGCACACTGTTCCCCCACACCTGGAATACTATCTTTCCAATTCAGCACTCTTCACTTGAAAATTCCTATTCATCCTTCATGATCTCTCATAGAAATTATTTTTTCCATTGTCATGCTATATCATTGCATGCTGTTTATATTTCTGGGGTAATATTCAGCAGCCTGTGTTGTAAAGTATGTGTTTGTCTACTTCCCTAACTATTGAACCCCTCAAGAGCAAGGTGTCACATTTGTTTTTGTCTCCTCAGTACGAAACAAAGTGTATGCTCCCTAGTAAATGCTCAAATAATGTCATTAAGTGAATATATGCACAAAATGACCTATTTCACCCAGCATAGTAAGACTTTAGGTAATTTGGGGCTGGGGTTGTGGCTCAGCAGTACACCACTTGCCTCACATGTGTAAGACCATGGGTTCAATCCTCAGTACCACATAAAAATAAATAAACAAAATAAAGACATTGTGTCCATGTATAATTAAAAATATTTTTAAAAAGAATTTAGATAAGTTTTCCTGAAGGAATAAAAATAGGTGTGTCTTGATGACATCTTGTTCAAGTGTACAAAAGGGCACATGAATTTATCTAAGCACATTCATATTGCTGAAACTATTAAGCCTCAGGTTTTAACACTTGGATGGGGAATAAAATTATTTGGACAATTTCTAAGCAGAGACTTGAAAAAAAATTCAAAAGAACTTTAAAGCATTTAGTCAAGATTTATAAAATCTAGCAATAATTGCTTACCTAATCATTTTTCAGAAATAGCACTAGCTATTTCTAGGGATTTCTAACTGTACTTATATCTTGCTGTGAAACAAATTATCCCAAGACTTAGTGGCTTAAAATAAGCTTTTATTATCTCACAATTTCTGTGGGTTAGAAATTCTGGAGTGGCTTAGCTGGGTGGTTCTGGCTCAGGGTCTCTCATATTGTTGTGGTTAGGCTATTGGGAGGGGCTGTGATCATCTGAAGGCTCCACTGGGCTGTAGGATCCACTTCCAAAATGGCTTTTGGCAGGATCTCCCACTCAACTGAAAGATTCAAAAGAATGAACAAAGAAGATGTAGTGCCTTTTATTATCTAGTCTTCAAAGCCAACACTGTCACTTCTACTTTATTCTAATAATTAGAAGCAGTCATCAAGTTCAGTCTGTGTTTAAGGGGAAAAGAATTAGCATCCACCCTTTTGAGGGAGCTATTGCAGGATTTGTGAACCTGTTTTTTAAACTGCCACATAAACTATTAGTTAGAAATATTCAGGGTGCATAAGCTTGAATTTAAAAAGATTCTCTTTGTAGACTACATATAATTGGTTACCTAGTACACATGAACACAACCACCTGTAATTAAACTGTTTAAATGTGAAATCATTGATCTCCAGCATGCTACAGAACTTCCCTTCTACAAAATATGCCTCTCACTGACAGAGACAGAACAGGAATATATTAGGACTCAATAAATATTTGTCAAATTGAAGAATTGTGGTAGATTCCAGTCCAGGCCCAGGCAGCCAAGATATGCTATTGCTCCTTCAGAACTCCCTTGCTAAAGAAAAGAAATGAGAATTTATTCACTCTCACCAGGCAAATAGAATAATAAATGTGTGTGGCAGGTATCAGATTTACAAACAACTTCTATTTCTTACCACCAAAGTAAAGTGGTGTTTTCGGTAGAGAGAATTGGAATCCTCATTGCAGATAGTTCATGGACATAGATGAAGCCAAACCCTAGTATAGAACAACTTTCATGACAGTTTCCAGAATATTTGAGCTCACCTTTTTTGATATGTCTAGAACCTCTGCATGATTACATCCCCAAAAGGTAAGAAAATCCATGTAAAATGATTATGCTCATTCCATAGCAGTTTGTTTAGAGCCAAGTCCAACGTATCCACTCAGTGAATATTCCAGAGGGGCAAAGTTGATCTCAGACAAAACAGTATCATAGGACCATTCCAAGTGGGGAGGTCAAGTGGGGGATGGTGGTAGATAGGATATGGAAGAGGAGAGGGAGACATCTAAGAAGGCCCAGCCACATCACTTCCTACTTTTGTGATCTTGGGCAAATTTCTTTTCTTCTCTGAGATTTGGTGGACTTATTGTCTTATTCCTTATTTGGAATAAGATAGGATTTGCATGTTTATAGTTGAGAATAGTTTTCCATTATTAATATTATTAGTTATTTATTTACTTATTAATTTATTTTATTTGTTCTTATTAGTTATACATGATAGCAGAATCCATTTTGACACTTTGAAGGTAAATGAATGGGGCTGGAGTTATTTATATTTATAATTTATAGCATTATAAAATAGCACTCATGGGTTCAGAATCAGATAAAGAAAATAATGAAGTATAGACAATCTATAGTTTTCAGTTTGCATAACTTTTTTCTAAAAAGATATTATTTGAGATTTAAGAAGAAACAATCATTTCATAAAATGTTAAGAGTTTTCTGAACTGTTAGCAAGGGACATATGAAGGTTAATATACATTTAACCAAAGAGTAAGTGGTGCTGGGTGAAACTGAAAGTCTTTGTTCTTTTCTAGGACATAGTAGGTAGTACCACTGTGTTTCCAACTTGTATTGGTCTATCTTGGATCTGGAACTCATGGATAGATTCACATACCTTCATTCCAACTGAAAAACTAAAGATTGTAGGAGATAGGCCATTTCCATGGAATTTTAACTAACTTCCTTCAAAGGCAAAAGAAATCCAAAAATGTTTCTCTTTAGCAGGAATTCAAACCAAATGAAACATTAGCTCAGTTCAAGTTCAGATAAAGGAATGTTTTCATGTTCTAGTTCATTAGAAAATATATAGGTTTGATTCTGGTTTGAACAAGTTTGCTAGGAGATTATATATATATATATATATATATATATATATATATAGAGAGAGAGAGAGAGAGAGAGAGAGAGAGAGAGAGTGTCCAATTTATGGTTCAGTTAATATCTTTGTTCAGTTTGACTTGAGATTTAGTAATTGATGCTATTTGGCCTGTAATTTGCATCATAATTTCCTTCCTTAGTTCATAGTCCTTAAATTATGTCTTTCCTATTCTACCCTATGAATAAATCAGAATCCTTCTACTTTAATCCCTTCATGTTCAATCCCTACTCCTGCCAATATTGAGTTTGCCCCATAAATTTGAGTTAAGAAGGGATTTGGTTGTCCATATAATATTCCTGTAAGGAGATCATTCTCACCGAGCAGAGCTGATGGACTCTTGGAACCCAAGTCAGATTAGCCATATCTGTCTTTAAATAGGCCAGGGAATTGTAGTAAGCAGATAAAATCTGAACCCAGATAGTCCAATGGGATACTTGAAGAAAATTTGTGTAGTGCCACATTTTGATTAACACAGGACTTGGCGTTAAGATAGGCAAAAAGCCTTGCTTCAGAACTGAAGGAAGACATTTCTAGTATATGTCTCCATTTTCATTTTAGCCTTTAAAGTGTTAATTTTCCCTTCTGTAATTTTTCTACCAATTGAAGTGAATTGAATTAAAAGGACAAAATAGTTGCTTGGAAGGGATCTTTTTCTTTTTCTTTTTTTTTTTTTAAGGAACTCCCATGGAAGTGAATTACCTACCATGGTAGGCAGAGAGAATTGTAATGTGATAATTACTTTGCTATTCTTCAGCAGTAAGCCACTGTAGCAACCCAGTGTTCTCTATCTCCCTTCCCCCAACTCATGTGCACCTATTTCTGCAAAATCAATCTTCTCTGTTCCTAAACTTCCAAGGAAGAGTGTCTTCTCTACCAAAATATACAGCCTTTAAAAGGGAAGGTCAAAGGACACAAAACAGTAGGGGGTCCATGAGAGAATTTATCCCAGGGTCCTTTTCTGAACCTGCACAGCGTGCTTTGGGTTGCCCAAGATGGAGGCGTCTGGCTCTTCTGACTTCCCTGCATGTAACTGCCTAGATCAGCTCTGCTCAACAGAAATACAATGTTGAGCCACAAACGAAAGCCACATATATAATTTAAAATTTTCCAGTAGCCACATTTCTAAAAGTTAAAAGGAAAAGACTAAATTTTGATGTAATTTATGTAGCAATACCTTCAAAATATTATAATTTCAACATGTAATCAACGAAGAAGTTATTGAGATATTTACATTCTTTAAAATTGACATGTAGTTTACACTTAATACCACATCTTAATTCTGACTAGCTACATTTTGGTGGGGGGAACTGGGGATTGAACTCAGGGGCACTCAACCACTGAGCCACATCCCAGTCCTTTTTTGTATTTTATTTAGAGACAGGGTCTTATTGAGTTGCTTAGGGCCTTACAATTGCTGAGGCTGGCTTTGAACTCACAATCCTCCTGCCTCAGCCTTCCGAGCCGCTGGGATTACAGGCCTGCGCCACTATGCCCAGCCTGACCAGCCATATTTCTAATGTTGAACAGTAATATATGACCAGTGGCTATTAAATTAAAAAGTAATTAAAAAGTATAATACCTTTCTTTTCTTGCTAATAAAGGTTCAAGATAACAATCCTTCGCATGAATTAAGTGTTGTGCACTTTGCAAAGCATTTCCTGGACCATGGCTATCCCTCATAATAGCACCATGAATTAGTTTGGAGCAGCATAATTATCCAAGTTTGCTTCTAAAAAATCAGGGAACTCAAGAGCCAGAACTCAGCTCATCTCACTTCCTGGCAGGCATTTTTGCACTACCTGCCTGGCATAAGGCAGGGTGTGGGAGATCCAGTGTGGTGAATGCAAAGGTCTGTTTTGAATGGTCTTTGCTTCTAAGCTTCCTTCTTCCTTCCTCCATCTTCAGGTCAGAGATTTGGGATGGTGTGGTGTCTGTCATTCTCTTTGTGCTGCATTGAACCCAGCACCAGAAATAATTAAGTGCCTTTGTTTGGAGTGCTCTGGCGTAGACATTCCATCAACTCTCAACTGTCACTCCAAGGGGAAGTGGTGCCCTTGGCAGAGCTATGGGAAAATAAAAACTTCCTTATCACCCTCACCCATTTGATTCTTTCTAAACCTGCAGCTCTTGTCAAGTTTAACTGCAAGAGCTTCCCCAGATGGAAGACAATTTTTCTATCACTATTGCAGAGCCCCTTATGAAATGGTTGGAGCAAGCAGCATAATAGAGGCCACTGAGGACCCTGTAGTGTATGAATATAGTGTACCTCCCTACAACAGGAGTCTTATCAGCCTGCCTTGCCTGGAACTTATGTTTAAATACAGTTGAATCTCCAAAGTTTGGCTGGAGTATCTAGAAATTCTAGGTGCTATGAGGAAAAACAGTAAGACAAATATTTGTCACTAAGAAGATTGGTGTTTTTTTTTTTTTCAGGAACCAGGGTATATGTAAATTTCAAACTTTTTTATTTCAAAATACTTATATAGTTCTTATTATTAGTATAGTCTTGCAGACTAATTTAGTCTTTACAGCAACTTTATAAGGCAGGTGCTATTATCCCCATTTTGCAGATGAAGAAACTGAGGCACACAAAAGTTGAGTGATCTGCTCCAGGTCAAACAGACTTGCTCCATCAGAAACTTCTGAAAAGAACCACCTTCAACAGTAAATAAGCATTGACAGCATTGTCAAGCTTAAGAAAACAACTCTGGCAATTCTAGCCTCCTTACAGATGTGCTTTTCTTAAAGGAAAACCATCTGTATTAAAATATTGCAGGATTGGATACATAAATTTGTTCTACAGTAGGGAATAATCTTACTTTTTTTCCCTTATTTAAGATTCATAAGTGTATGCTATATAAGACTCTGTAGGATATAGATTTAAAATTCAAATTTCATCTTCTGAGCTACAGTATCTCACAGCCTGTGATGGAATTTGGCCTGAGAAACAACCCAATGACCAAAGCATTGAGGAATTGTTTCTGGGCCCTCAGTTCTTGCTTTCCTAATGAATGGGTCTGTGGAAAGGGACAAAAGCTTTTCTACTGAGCAGAAACAATTAGTCAAAGCAATCTAGATACCCTACCCAAACACTCTTTGGAATGGATGTGTGAAAACCACAGGGTCTGTCTTTTGGATTTATTCTGATGTAAGTTGAAACCACCTTGGTTTCACTTGGATGGTCTTCCAGAAAAACTTCTTGTATGTGTAAAGAGGAAACAGGGTATCTTTGGACTAGAATAAAGAAAAGCTCAGAGTGTCTCCATATGAAAAAATGAGGAAGTGAGTGACATAGGAGTTAGAGAACACATGACAGATAATGAAATCACTAAAAGATCACAGTGGCTGATATATGATATGCTAACCCTAAGGGAATTTTGAAATGGATTCTGTGAGCAAATTCTGGAAGCCATCATCCATGGAATAGAGACAGTTTATACCAGTTAAACAAATCATACCCTCTCTGAACCTCTATCTTTGTTGTTTAAAAGAAGACTAGTCATTTCTGGTCATCATGTTTTAGGATTATCAGGAGAATTATGTGAGTTCTGGTATTGTAAATGATTTGAAAATGTAGAAATACAATTATTAAGGAGGATCTGAAATTCTTATCATGACTTTTTTGTTAGACTGGGGTTATTTTCAGGGAGCAGTATTTCAGAAGAGACATCAAATCAAAAACAAAAGACTTGATTTTAAGTTGGGCTGAAGTATTGGGATTAGGATGAGAAGGTCAGGGCTAATTGAATAAGCATTTAATCAGTTTCGTCTCCATCAGATGTTGGAAGAAAAGCAGATGCCAAATTGACCCTTCTTTTTCTGTCCCATTCTGGTCAAGAAAATTTGAACCCAGAGTGTTAATGACATGTCTAAATTACTTCCCAGACAGCTCTTCAGTCACTAATTCCTGAGGCAACTTACACCCAAATTCTATTTTTTCAGGATCAGTCTAGCTTCCAGGCAAAGGAATCCACAGTCTGAGAGCCTCAGCATCAACTCAGCCTGACTGGTGATTCCATAATTCTGTCCTTGACAATCTATACCAGAAACTGGACTCTTTCATTGGTTTTTGGAAACTAGCCCCTTGCTACCACCACCAGCATTTTATTCCTCACTCTCAGGAGACCATTTTCCCACATATATTTTCAATCCCTCTAAATCTAGATAATCAGCCTACTTGCCCTAACAGCCATCCTGTTGAGGCTTGTCCCTTTCCATTCTGACAGGAAAGTCTGACAGAGCCAAGGAGCTAAAGATAAGTATAAGGGCAAGGACAGGAATAATCATTGAGAAAAGCCAGTGTGCCAAGACTGCACAGGGCCAGGCTTGGCAATTGTACTGCATAGCTGAAGGGCACCAACTAAGGGAGGAGACAGGGCACAAATACCATCTTCCCAGAGCACTCTGTGGCATGAGGGTAGTTACATGGCATGCTGGCTTGTCTGCCTTCTATTGTTTCATGACATTGTGTATGCACCCAGCCAAATTGGTGAATGAAAAAGAGCTCTTGCTAACCACTTTCAAATTTAAATCTGATCAAATAGGATAGAAGTCTTAAAGATGGGTATCAGCTCTGGTGTCTGCTTTTAACTGTTTATTCCTTTCTCTTTTCTCTGCCAACACTATATAGCAAATGCTGGGGGTGGGGGAAGAATATATGAAAGCTTCAGGGTTTGGAAAAGACCTAAGTTTGAATCCTGACTTTGCTTCCTGTAACTGGAGTGTGTGTGTGTGTGTGTGTGTGTGTGTGTGTGTGTGTGTGAGAGAGAGAGAGAGAGAGAGAGAGAGAGAGAGAGAGAGAGAGAAGAGCGCGCACATACCTGACTTACCATAGACACTCAACAAATAATAATTATCCTTTATTTGTTGAAAAAGTTTGAAATGTTTTTGACATACCTTGTTGCAAAGGGGGAAATGAACTGTATAAAGAGAAGAAAGAAATGAGAGGATTTGGACTATATATAAATAAAAGGTGAGAATAATGAGAGCTGTGGTTCTGAGGTAGAAAATGAAAGACACTAACTAGTCAAAGAGGGAGAAGACGCCCCCCATCCCAAGGCATTTTCAAACCACCAGAGAGCTAAGGATATTTAATAAAGAAGAATAAAGGAAAATGAAGATCAAACAATGGTGCTATTTCCATTCTCACTCAAAATGAAATGTGACAGCCTTTCTACAATGGGTTTACCAATCCAAGAGCACACAGAATTCATCAGATCCTATTTGCATTATTTCCTGCTGCCTCTTTTAGTTGATATTTATATGAATCGACTTCAGAATCCATATCAAATGGCACTTTTCCAGATTTTTCCCCATAGAATCCAAATGCAAAAATGTGTATATGAATATATTTTCACCTATGCTCTAAATGAAGGAGCTCTTTTAGCTTGTAAGGAAC
This sequence comes from Spermophilus citellus, assembly GCF_964194105.1. Classification (NCBI taxonomy): domain Eukaryota; kingdom Metazoa; phylum Chordata; class Mammalia; order Rodentia; family Sciuridae; genus Spermophilus; species Spermophilus citellus. The sequence goes on along the minus strand of NC_138190.1, from coordinate 109,300,950 downwards.
CTACTTTTGCCTGTGCATGTCAATGTTTTCTCATTTCTCTATGTCTATCTTTGGATTTCATTCCATCACGGAACTCTGGGAAAATATTGGGAAGTGTCTGCATTTTTTCAACAATGCAGTGCATGGCAGTTAAATTATTAAAAACTGATCTTCAAAATGTTTGTTGAATGCTGATGACAAAGTAAGATCCTTTATTTACAGCTAGCTTAAGATTGATTCTCTGGAGGTAGCAACCTGGAGAGCATATATAAATATTTACACATATGCAGATAATATGGAGAGGCATATATGGAACATGTATTTATATACTGTTTCTAAAGTTACTGGGTGAAAGAGTTTTAGAATATATTGAGAAAAAAATCTGGAACTTATGGAAAAACCTATATGTTAAGATCTGTGGCCAATAAAAACTAACTCACATGTAGACATGTTTGTGACTAACAATTTCTCTTATCTTGGCAAGGCCAATGGGTTCATTCTCAGTTAAGTGTGTAGATTTTTAAAAAGACAGTGTTAATACTTGGGATATAATAGTCACCCTTTTGCATCATGACTGACAAGTGCTGGGCAACTAGAATCTGCAAAGTATATAGTGACCTTGTAGAATAAAGCACCAGAACATACCCAGGGATGCCCACATCTGAGAGACCTCAGGAGGCTGATACCAGGGCTCTTTTTGGAAACTTCAGGTGTCAGCTCACACAGGTCTCTTAAGATTGTTCCTTATCCTGAATGCTAGGGACCAGGTCCTGATGGGAAAGCCCTCAGGCACTGTAGGCGGTCCATTAACTCTTTCATTAATTAACTCCCTCATTTCTTAAAAAGAGCAGCTGACTGCTTCAAGCAGTTGTGACTCCTCAGACTCTTGCCTTTCCTACAGTGCAGTCTTTGTTTGCCAGAAAGCCAGATGCTTTGGCAGTCTGGCACCCACATTCTCTGTGCTGCCTGGTGCAGGTCATGTTCTTTGGGTGGCTTACATGGTATGTATACATAGCACTCTAAGCTTATCTGGCCTCTAGGTCCCTCTGTATTGCTGAGTCCCTTCTTTCTCTCCCCATTGCCTTGGTTATCACCATTATCATTATCACCTAAGCAACATCTCTGTTTATTTTACCCTTAACCCAGCCCACTCCAAACCAGTATTGCCATGGCAGCTGAAGTGATAGTTCTAAAATTCAGATCACTTTCAACTTAAAATTTTTTTGACTTTTTTCAAAAATCACACCCAAACTTAATAGGCCCCACAAAAGACTCTGAAGGTCTGGCTCTTATCTTCTATCTCCAGCATCATCTCCTTGAACTCCCTGCTGACATTATAAACTTGAGCCATTATAAGCTACTTGCACTTTGTAAGCACTATATTCTTTCACATTTTCATGACTTTGCCCATTGGTGCAATTCTAATGTATAGAATACCCCTTCTGTCCTGTTGGTGTAGCTGGTTCCCATTCATCTTTAAAAAAAAAACAGCTTTATTGAGGTAAATTCACATAACATAAAATTCATTCATTTAAAATGTGCAATTCGATGGGTTTTAGTTCAGCCACAGAGTTGTGCAACGATTACCATGATTTAATGCCAGAATAACTTTGTCTCACCAAAAGAAACCTCCTATGAATTAGCAGCCACTTTCCATTTCCCTCCAACTTCTTTCCCCACCCAGCCCTAGCAACTGTTAATCTGCTGGCTCTCTGTATAGATTTGTCTATACCAGATTCTTCTTTAAAGATTTCTCAGGTGTTGCATCTCCCTCCCCGCCCCACCCCGGGCTTCAAAAATATCCTATGCATGGCTCTGTCTTCAATCTTACTCCATGGTGTCCTTACCTGCCTCCCCACAGGAAGTTTCTTATTCATCTCTGAAACCCTTTATCTTTATCTTTATCACTTTCTAGTACTTTGCCTGAATATCTAGTACTTTGCCTGACTCATGAGCAGTACTCTATAACTATTGGCTAAACAAATGAATGATGAGGAGGGAAGCCTCTCAAAAACCAGACAGTGGTGGGAGCTTATGTGCTCATTTTCCAACTCATTTGCACTTGGATAAATTCAGCAACCACCACACTGATATATTTTCCATCTCTACCATTGCTATGCATGTTCCAGAACCTAGGGAAACATAATTATAAATAGTGTAGAAGTATATCTTCAGAAAATATTCATGATAACACAGTTTAAACTTTATCTGTTAGACTAACAGTGGCATTCTCAGGTCATCTTTCTACTTGCTCAATTTTCTGTTTATTCTTTCTCTCTCTTTCAATACTTTCTCTCTCCTTCATTCTCTAAACTTGCTTTTTTTGAAAAAAAAAGTTTAGTTGTTGATGGACCTTTATTTTATTTGCTTATTTATATGTGGTGCTGGGAATCAAACCCAGTGCCTCACACATGTGAGACAAGAGCTCTACCGCTGAGCTAAACTCCAGCCCCTGCTTTTTTTTGAAACACATTTCAGAATATCTCTGTTTAACAATGTACTCCCTAAAATTTAAAAAAAAATCACTTCAGTATGAGGTGTCTGAACATGAATCCACTTTGAAAACTGTTTAATTTTTCCATTTCAATGCAACACATTTCTTTTTTTTATTGTTGGTCGTTCAAAACATTACATAGTTCTTAATATATCATATTGCACAGTTTGATTCAAGTGGGTTATGAACTCCCATTTTTACCCCGTATACAGATTGCTGTGTCACATCAGTTACACTTCCATTGATTTACATATTGCCATTCTAGTGTCTGATGTATTCTGCTGTCTATCCTATTCTCTACTATCCCCCCTCCCCTCCCCTCCCCTCCCCTCCCCTCCCCTCTTCTCTCTCTACCCCCTCTACTGTAAATCATTTCTTCCACTTGTATTATTATTCTTCTCTTACCCCTCATTTCCTCTTATATGTAATTTTGTATAACCCTGAGGATCACCTTCCATTTCCATGCGATTTCCCTTCTCTCTCCCTTTCCCTCCCACCTCTCATTCCTGTTTAATGTTGATCTTCTTCTCAAGCTCTTTGTCCCTACCCTGTCCTTGGTTACTCCCCTTATATCAAAGAAGTCATTTGGCATTTGTTTTTTAAGGATTGGCTAGCTTCACTTAGCATAATCTGCTCTAATGCCATCCATTTCCCTCCAAATTCTATGATTTTGTCATTTTTTTAATGCAGAGTAATACTCCATTGTGTATAAATGCCACATTTTTTTATCCATTCATCTATTGAAGGGCATCTAGGTTGGTTCCACAATCTTGCTATCGTGAATTGTGCTGCTATGAACATCGATGTAGCAGTGTCCCTGTAGCATGCTCTTATTAGGTCTTTAGGGAATAGACCGAGAAGGGGAATAGCTGGGTCAAATGGTGGTTCCATTCCCAGCTTTCCAAGAAATCTCCATACTGCTTTCCAAAATGGCTGCACCAATTTGCAGTCCCACCAACAATGAACAAGTGTACCCTTTTCCCCGCATCCTCTCCAGCACTTGTTGTTGTTTGACTTCATAATGGCTGCCAATCTTACTGGAGTGAGATGGTATCTTAGGGTGGTTTTGATTTGCATTTCTCTGATTGCTAGCGATGGTGAGCATTTTTTCATGTACTTATTGATTGATTGTATGTCCTCCTCTGAGAAGTGTCTGTTCAGGTCCTTGGCCCATTTGTTGATTGGGTTATTTGTTATCTTATTGTCTAATTTTTTGAGTTCTTTGTATACTCTGGATATTAGGGCTCTATCTGAAGTGTGTGAAGTAAAGATTTGTTCCCAGGATGTAGGCTCCCTATTTACCTCTGTTATTGTTTCTCTTGCTGAGAAAAAACGTTTTAGTTTGAGTAAGTCCCAATTGTTGATTCTAGTTGTTAACTCTTGCGCTACGGGTATCCTATTGAGGAATTTGGAGCCCGACCCCACAGTATGTAGATCATAGCCAACTTTTTCTTCTATCAGACGCCGTGTCTCTGATTTAATATCAAGCTCCTTGATCCATTTTGAGTTAACTTTTGTGCATGGCGAGAGAAAGGGATTCAGTTTCATTTTGATGCAAATGGATTTCCAATTTTCCCAGCACCATTTGTTGAAGATGCTATCCTTCCTCCATTGCATGCTTTTAGCCCCTTTATCAAATATAAGATAGTTGTAGTTTTGTGGATTGGTTACTGTGTCCTCTATTCTGTACCATTGGTCCACCCGCCTGTTTTGGTACCAGTACCATGCTGTTTTTGTTACTATTGCTCTGTAGTATAGTTTGAAGTCTGGTATCACTATACCGCCTGATTCACACTTCCTGCTTAGCATTGTTTTTGCTATTCTGGGTCTTTTATTATTCCATATAAATTTCATGATTGTTTTATCTATTTCTACAAGAAATGCTGTTGGGATTTTGATTGGCATTGCATTGAACTTATAGAGAACTTTTGGTAATATCGCCATTTTGATGATGTTAGTTCTGCCTATCCATAAACAGGGTATATTTTTCCATCTTCTAAGGTCTTCTTCTATATCTCTCTTTAGGGTTCTGTAGTTTTCATTGTATAAGTCTTTTACCTCTTTTGTTAGGTTGATTCCCAAGTATTTTATTTTTTTTGAGGATATTGTGAATGGAGTGTTTTTCCTCATTTCCGTTTCAGAAGTTTTGTCGCTGATATACAGAAATGCCTTTGATTTATGCGTGTTGATTTTATATCCTGCCACTTTGCTGAATTCATTTATTAGCTCTAATAGTTTCTTTGTAGACCCTTTTGGGTCTGCTAGGTATAAAATCATGTCATCTGCAAATAGTGATAATTTAAGTTCTTCTTTTCCTATTTTTATGCCTTTAATTTCTTTCGTCTGTCTAATTGCTCTGGCCAGTGTTTCAAGGACTATGTTGAACAGAAGTGGTGAGAGAGGGCATCCCTGTCTTGTTCCAGATTTTAGAGGGAATGCCTTCAATTTTTCTCCATTCAGAATGATGCTGACCTGTGGCTTATCATAGATTGCTTTTACAATGTTGACGTATGATCCTGTTATCCCTAATTTTTCTAGAGTTTTGAACATAAAGGGATGCTGTACTTTGTCGAATGCTTTTTCTGCATCTATCTAGATGATCATATGGTTCTTATTTTTAAGTCTATTGATGTGGTGAATAACATTTATTGATTTCCGTATATTGAACCAGCCTTGCATCCCAGGGATGAATCCTACTTGATCATGGTGTATAATTTTTTTGATATGTTTTTGAATCCGATTCGCCAGAATTTTATTGAGGATTTTTGCATCTAGGTTCATTAGAGATATTGGTCTGTAGTTTTCTTTCTTTGAAGTGTCTTTGTCTGGTTTAGGTATCAGGGTGATGTTGGCCTCATAGAATGTATTTGGAAGTTCTCCCTCTTTTTCTATTTCCTGAAATAGCTTGAAAAGTATTGGTGTTAGTTCCTCTTTAAAGGTTTTGTAAAACTCTGCTGTATACCCATCTGGTCCTGGGCTTTTCTTAGTTGGTAGTCTTTTGATGGTTTCTTCTAGTTCCTCAATTGATATTGGTCTGTTTAGGTTGTCTATATCCTCCTGACTCAATCTGGGCAGATCATATGACTTAAGAAATTTATCTATGCCTTCACTATCTTCTATTTTATTGGAGTATAAGGATTCAAAATAATTTCTGATTATCTTCTGTATTTCTGAAGTGTCTGTTGTGATATTGCCTTTTTCATCCCGTATGCTAGTAATTTGAGTTCTCTCTCCTCTTCGTTAGCATGGCTAAGGGTCTGTCGATTTTATTTATTTTTTCAAAGAACCAACTTTTAGTTTTGTCAATTTTTTCAATTGTTTCTTTTGTTTCGATTTCATTAATATCAGCTCTGTTTTTAATTATTTCTTGCCTTCTACTTCTTTTGCTGTTGTTTTGCTCTTCTTTTTCTAGGATTTTGAGATGAAGTATGAGATCATTTATTTGTTGGTTTTTTCTTTTTTTAAGGACTGAACTCCAAGCAATGAATTTTCCTCTTAGAACTGCTTTCAATGTGTCCCATAGATTCCGATATGTTGTGTCTGCGTTTTCATTTAACTCTAATTAGTTTTTAATTTCCTCCTTGATGTCTTCTAAAACCCATTGATCATTCAGTAACCTATTGTTCATTCTCCAAGTGATGCCTGATTTTTCCTTCCTTCTTTTGTCGTTGATTTTCAGTTTCATTCCATTATGATCAGATAGGATGCATGGTATTATCTCTACTCCTTTATATTGTTTAAGAGTTGCCCTGTGACATAATATATGATCTATTTTTGAGAAGGATCCATGTGCTGCTGAGAAAAAAGTGTAACTTCTTGATGTTGGGTGGTATATTCTATATATGTCAATTAAGTCTAGGTTATTAATTGTGTTATTGAGTTCTATAGTTTCCTTATTTAACTTTTGTTTGGAAGATCTGTCCAGTGGTGAGAGAGGTGTGTTGAAGTCTCCCATGATTATTGTATGGTGGTCTATTAGACTCTTGAACTTGAGAAGAGTTTGCTTGATATAGCTGCACCATTGTTTGGGGCATATATATTTATGATTGTTATGTCTTGTTGGTATATGGTTCCCTTGAGCAGTATGTAGTGTCCCTCTTTATCCCTTTTGATTAACTTTGGCTTGAAATCTATTTTATTAGATATGAGTATGGACACTCCTGCTTATTTCCGCAGTCCATATGAGTGATATGATTTTTCCCAACCTTTCACCTTCAGTCTATGTATATCTTTTCCTATCAAATGCGTCTCCTGTAGGCAGCATATTGTTGGGGCTTGTTTTGTGATCCATTCAACTAGCCTGTGTCTCTTAAGTGGTGAGTTTAAGCTATTAACATTTAGGGTTATTATTGAGATATGGTTTGTTCTTCCAGCCATATTTGTTTATTAATGTTACTAAACCTGATTTGTTTTCCTCTTTGATTACTTTCCCCCCTGTACTGTCCTACCTCCCACTGTTGGTTTTCATTGTTATTTTCCATTTCCTCTTCCTGTAATGTTTTGCCAAGGATTTTTTGAAGAGATGGTTTTCTAGCTGCAAATTCTTTTAACTTTTGTTTATCGTGGAAGGTTTTAATTTCATCTTCCATCCTGAAGCTTAATTTCGCCAGATACACGATTCTTGGTTGGAACCCATTTTCTTTCAGTGTTTGAAATATGTTATTCCAGGATCTTCTAGCTTTCAGAGTCTGTGTTGAGAGATCAGCTGTTATCCTGATTGGTTTACCCCTAAATGTAATCTGCTTCCTTTCTCTTGTAGCTTTTAAAATTCTCTCCTTATTCTGTATGTTGGGCATCTTCATTATAATGTGTCTAGGTGTGGATCTCTTATGATTTTGCACATTCGGCGTCCTGTAGGCTTCTAGGATTTGGGATTCTGTCTCATTCTTCAAGTCTGGGAAGTTTTCTCGTATTATTTCATTGAATAGATTGTTTATTCCTTTGGTTTGGAGCTCTGTGCCTTCCTGTATCCCAATGACTCTTAAGTTTGGTCTTTTAATGTTATCCCATATTTCTTGGATGTTCTGCTCATGGTTTCTTAGCAGACTTGCTGAGCTGTCTATGTTCTTCTCAAGTTGAAATACTTTGTCTTCATTGTCTGATGTTCTATCTTCTAAGTGTTCTACTCTGCTGGTAGTATTCTCAATTGAGTTTTTAAGTTGGTTTATTGCTTCCTGCATTTCTAGGATTTCTATTTGTTTGTTTTTTATTACCTCTATCTCCCTGTGTAATTGATCTTTTGCTTCCTGGATTTGTTTATGTAGTTCCTTGTCAAAGTGATCTTTCATTGTCTGATTTTGCTGTCTCATGTCTTCCTTGAGACTCCAGATCATCTGAAGCATGTATATCCTGAACTCTTTATCTGACATTCCATCTGTTGCAGCTATTACCTCTTCTAAAGTTGAGTTGACCTGCATTGCTTGTGGTCCTTTCTTTCCTTGTCTTTTCATACTGCTCGCGTTTCTTTCTGCTTGGTGAAACTGTTGTGTTTTTGAAATTTTCCCCCTATTTATTTATATTGCTCTTGTATAGTTGGAAAATCTCCCTTGCAGGGCGGGTAGTGGCTGTGCTCCTCCTCTAATTAGGGTGATCTGTCTACCACGCTGGTCGGTCGCAGGTCTGCCCACCCTGCGGGAGCAGGTGGCGGCTCTGCTCTGCCCCCACTCCAATTGTGGTGACGTGTGACGTGTCTACCACGCTGGCAGGCCTCTAGGCCTGTTCCGCCGGTGGGTTGCAGGTCTGCCTACCTTGCGGGCTCGGGCGGCAGTTCTGCTCGGCCCCCACTCCAAATGGGGCTACCTGACTGCCTCTCCAACGGGTCGCTGGGCCTTTTCCGGACACGGGTGGCAGCTCTGTTCCACCCCCACTCCAACCAGTGTGACGTGACTGCCTCGGTGCTACGTGTCCACCACGCTGGCAGGCTACCGGGCCTGTCCTGCCAGTGGGTCGCAGGTCTGCCTACCTTGCAGGCTCAGATGGCAGTTCTACACAGCCCCTACTCCAAATGGGTGACTTGGCTACCGCACCGTTGGGTCGCTGGTCCTGTTCCAGGCGTAGGCGGCTACTCTCTTCGGCCCCAGCTGCAGTTGGGGTATCGTGATACCATGCCGGCGGGTCACTTGGCCTGTTCTGGGCGCAGGCGGCAGCTCCCCTCTGCCCCTCTGGCCCCCACTGCACCCAGCAGGACCCGGACCGAGAAGCAGTTACCGCGGGGTCCCCGTCCCTGGGCCAAAGCCGCTCAGGGAGCCAGAACCCAGCCTCTCCGAGCCCGGTGCACGCTCCGCTAGGAGCAGGCTCCAAGGAGCGATCTCTGCGGGTTCCCCAGCCCTAGGCCAAAGCAGCTCCGGGAGCCAGAGCCCGGCCGCTCCAAGCTCTCCAAGCTCAGTGCACGCTCTGCTGGGAGCAGGCTCAAAGATGCAGACCCCACGTGTTCCCCAGCCCTGGGCCAAAACTGTTCCGGGGGTCAGAACCCAGCTGCTTCGAGCTCGATGCACGCTCCACTAGGAGCTGGCTTCAATACGCAGTCTCCGCGGGTTCCCCAGCCCTGGGCCAAAGCAGCTGCGGGAACCAGAACCTGGCCGCTCAGAGCTCGGTGCACGCTTTGCTAGGAGCGAGCCCCAAGGAGTATTCTCCACAGGTTCTCTAGCCCTGAGCCTGAGCGATCTGTCTGCGAGACGCAGGCAAATGCCAGCCTGAAATCACCTGTTCCGTAGCTGAATGAGCTGAGATCAGTAGAAAACAGGGATGATTCCATCAGCTCTCCAAGATGGCGGCCGCTGTCCTCCTCCGTGGTCCGACCGGTGTCGAGAACCAAACTGGACGGCTTCTCTCCTCCGTCTCAAAGCCAGAACTCAGCACTAAGCATGGCCATTACGCCGCTGGCAGGAGCCCCCAGAATCCGCATCGCTACACCCCCGCTCCGGCACCTCGCCGCTTCCCAGCGCGCGCCGCAGACTCCAGCCACGGGGTTATCCGCCGATCAGGCAATGCGACCCTCCGTGCGGAGAAATCGCCCGCGTCCGAGCCCCCGCAGCCGAACCTCATGCGATGGAAATCCCTCTACTAGATTCTGGAGCACCTCAATTTCGCTGGAATTTCCCAACAAGACAGCCTTCAGCTGTTTCACCTCGTCTTTCTTCCGCACAGTGACGCGGCGCCGGGGGTGATGCACTCCCTTCGCTGCCATCTTCAATCCAACACATTTCTTTTTTCACAATTGGATATTAAAAAACTCATTAGGGAATATAAAACAATTTCAAAGCAAAATGGAATATAAAGATGTTCAAAACTAAATCAGCATTTTATTGACTAGAGACAAATGAGGATATATGCTGACTCTGGCCACAGTTGTCTACCTTTGTCTCTATGCCTTTCTCCCAGTTCTCATTCTTTTCTTAACCAATATTTTTCAACCCTTCCTCTCCCCTATTCCCAGCTCCTCCCTGCCTCTCTAATTCTCTCCCCTGCCCCATTTTTCTGTTTGGGCCCTTCTTTATGTTTCAATTTCTTTTTCTCCTCTACTTTACCTTTCATTCTTCTTCTTCCTGATTAGTCTACTTCTCTCTCTTTCCTTAGGATCCTTTTTTCCACCTAGAATGAGGTAGCAAAGGCAGGAGGAGGTGAACAGGAAAAGAGAGGGAAACAGATCTACATCGGTATTGTCCCACTCCTACCCCATCATCTGCCACCAAAGTGGATGCACCCTGGTCTGAAGCACTTATATTTCTTGCCTTTTATGTAAGGCACATAACCTCTCTGTGCCTCACTTTTCTCCTCTCTAAAATTAAAGTAAACTAATACTTGTCCAGACTACCTCCCAGAGATGTTAGGGTCAGACCTGGGAATGAATATGAAAAGGTTTGAAAAGAAACAGGCCCCTGTGATTGGGAAGCACTCAGGGAGGGCTCTGGTGGGAAGGGTGGGAGGATGTCTGCCTTGCACTGCATAGGGACCTAATTAACTGAGGATTGCAGTTCTTGTCCTTTTCAGGAATGTGTTTCTTTTCACCTTTGTTCTGCTCATCAAATCACTTGGTTGTCTGTGTGCCTTGTTTGAATGTTCTTAGTGTCTTCGGAGGGGTCGGATAACTTGCTCCTTTGTATGCTGTTGATTTTTATCCCTTCCTTTTCTCTTGCCTTGGGCTAGCAAACGGAACCTCCAGCAGCCAGCTCTCTACCCCCAAGTCTAAGCAGTCTCCCATCTCTACGCCTACCAGTCCTGGCAGCCTCCGGAAGCACAAGGTATTATGTCTCTTATACCTTACTAAACTCCTTTGCACTCAGTTTCTTGAATGGCAGGGTGGAAGTTTTCTCTTCCATTCTACTTCAATGGCATATTAAAGCCAGAATTTCCCTTCATCTGGCTCTGCTAGCTTGATGTCCTGAGAATCCCAACACGGATCAAGCTTCTTGTCACTTTTATTTATTCCTCAGACACCTGCTTTTTTAGATTTCCAGTTACATCTATATCTTTTCCAAAAGGAAGAAGTACAAAGATCCCATGTACCTCCTTCTGAGGTAATTGTGTAACCAAACAATGTCTTGGGGGATGGATTGAACATTTGCCTCCCCAATTCAGAAACATAGTAAATTGATACCCTTTGAGGGCAACACCAGGTACCAGTCAAGGGAAGTAACATAAAGATAGAAGTCAAGAAACACTTACACCAAGTTACTCCCTTTAGATTTGCTGGACATCTATGAATAGACTCTTGTTTTACTCTGTTTATTGTGTGGCAGATTCTGGTGCAGTGTTTCGAGAAAAGACACAAACATATTGCAGTGGCTTTGGCACCATTTGCACCTCTTTAGCTATCCCAAATAAATATATCATTAAGATAATAGAAGTGTAGGGGCTAGGGGACTAGCATGGAACCTTCAAGGACCTGGGTTCCATAACCAGAACCACAAGTAATAATAGAAGTACATAAATTTCCTAGCTGTACTTTCCAAGCAGATTGCTGCCCAGAAATCTCTCCTGTATAAAATAAGCAAGGTGGTCACTGCCTTAAATTTCTTATACCTGAAGAATGTGTACATGGTTTCACCTCTGATGACTACACTATGAAGCAGGTTCCTCTAAAATTCTCTTGTTTTCTTCTGATTCACAAGACTTGATGTGAGATTAAGAGAGGGAAAAAAAAGGCTAACTCCATCACAGACCCATAAATGGTGACAGGTGGTGGAAGACCCCCTCAGATGGAGATGAATTCATTTCATTTGATTCTTTCACTAACTTATGAGGTTGCCATTTTACAGATGAGAAAATTGATACCTAAATGGCTAAGTTACTTACCAGGAAAACATAATTAGCTATGGGACTGGTACTGAGGTCACTACCAGTGTAATGCTAGAGTCAGTTCACACTAGCTTTTGAGAGCTGATTGTGTATATCACTACCTGTATTCAGTAACATCATGTTGGTAATTTGAACTTGGCCACAGTGGGAATATTTACACCATGAAAATCAGTTATTTCTTTTCCCCATAGAAAGTCAGTTGTTAAACATTGAACAGCATGCTACTGCCTGACATCCATTTTCATTTTATTTTTTCTACATCAGACTTTTAATTTGTCTACATCAGACAGCTGTTGCCTGTCCTATCATTCCTAATGTCCATTCCATTCCCTTAATTACCCTTTAACTTCTGATATTGATCCTGACAAGGACCTTCTGATTATCCTGCTGAGCTATTTGGTTTCAGAATTTTCTGACCTGTCTCAGTAGACGTTTACTCAGAGACTGTGAGATGGATGAAAGTTACTTTTACAATTAGCTTTCAGTTATTCTTTGCTGAACACCAAAGCTTGTTAATATTCACATTCCAAGATGGGAGCAGCCTTTACTGTTGTTCTGCTGCCCATAATGAACCTCCTACACTACGCTGCATTTTACTATATCTTTGCCTTGTGCCTTTCTGCCCCTGCCTTCCTTCTGGGAAGTGTAATCATTACCTTCCCCAAAGTGCTAGAGGCAGCTTGGGTATTTGTTCTGCACACTTGAGTCGTTCAACTTCAACTGACATGTCTGGTTCATTTAGGCTGAAGACCCATCATCCATAAACCCATTGAGGTGAGTGTTGGTATTGTTAAACCGTTTCTCCTGGTTGGGCTTGCAGGAACTTGTGGCTTGCTCGTTTTTTTTTTTTTTTTTTTTTCAATATAAGTCTAAAAATGATTTTAATTATTGAAGGACTAGAACAAGCTCACAAGTGCAGCATTACAGGGCCTCACTATTTTCTTCACTGTGGAATTTTCAGTGTATCATTTTATTTTTAAAATTATTCTTCCTTAAGAATGTTTAAAAAAACGAACAAGTAATATATCATATAATTTTCTAGAACAAACTGTAAAATAAAATAAACACTTGAATTTTTATATAATGCACTATTTTAAAAACTTGCTATTTTTATATCTTTTCAAACTTACAAAAAAGGTTGAAGGACTGGGCTGGTGTTGTGGCTCAGTGGTAGAGCGCTTGCCTAGCATGCATGAGGCACTGGGTTTGATCCTCAGCACCACACAAAAATAAAATAAAGATGTTGTGTCCACCTAAAAACTAAAAAAATAAATATTAAAAAAGTTTTAAGACTAATAAATGCTTCTGTATTTCCTTTGTACAGATTCACCAGCTGTTTTTATTTTTCCCAAATTATTGAGGATCCCCTTTGGAGATAAAATCACCTTTTTGTGTGTTCTCTTTCCCTAACCTCACAGACATACCTATATGCATTTTACTATTTTTCTGAATCATTTGAGATTAAGTTGCAAACATCATGCTCCTTTACACTGAATGCTAAAGTGTGTATTTTTTAAGAACAATAGTATTTTCTTTCATAACCACAATCAGGAAATTTAACACTGACATAATACAGTCTGTATTCAAACTTTGTCAATTCTCAGTAATGTTCTTTTTCTGGTTCAGCATCTAGGATAGAACACATTGCATTCAATTACACTATCCTTGTGGTCTTCTTTAATTTGGAAAAGTTCCTGAGACTTAATCTTTTGGTACAGTATGTTATAGAAAGGAAGAGAATAGGTCAGTTACTTGGTAGAATGTCCTTCAATTTGGATTTGTCTGCTATTTCCTTGTGATTAGATTCAGATTGTGCATTTGGAGCTGGGCTATCATAAGAATGATGTTGCATCCCCCTCAGTGCATCCTATTGAGGGGCAATAAGCCTCATGCTTACACCAGTAATGAAGCTTGAAATTATTTTTCTGTGTAAGCTAAAATGTGTCTTGTGACCTTGGCTCAATCCCCCTGGGTCTCAGGTCCCAGCTTCATACCCCTCCTTTCACACAGGTACCTGAGCCTTAGAACTATCAATATCCCAGGGCAGTGGGCCTGAGCATATCTCATCTGAACTTCTATCCAAGTGAACCTGAAAGGTGTGAGTCATGGTGGAGACAGGAAGCAGGTGGCTGAGGCCGTGACTTTCCTCCTGCACAATTGGAAACAAACTTGAAGTCCCAGAATCCCTTTGGTAACTTTTGATGGCTGTGATGGGGCCCTAAGCTGTAATCAGCCTTTTGGCTTCTCCTCTTAAGCAGCTCATGGAGAATCCTTAATGCAGCTGCAATGGGGTTAGCCAAAGTCCGCATACTCAAATGCTACAATATGGACACAAAGTAAATTTTTGGGTACTTAATGAGAACAACATTTTACATTTCTATAAAGGTTCAGCCTTTTCCACAGTCATTTCTCCTTTTCCCTTGTTATATTCCTGTGGAAGAGATAGAGCAGATAGTATTCCCATTTTGTAGATGAGAACGAAGAGGTGCAGAGATTAAAAACAGCTTCAGTACGATTCAACAAAAAAATTATTGAGGATCCCCTTTGGAGATAGTACCACCTTCATGATCTTAAAAAATTAAAAACAGGGAATCTCGTTCAATTAAAAGTTTTCCCAGATTAATAATTGCACCCATGGCTTTAAACTTGGAGGCATTTTGTCTGCAAAGTATCTAAACATAACATATTATCTGAATATATAACTAACATTATTTAAATATACATTTTCCTTTATGTTTCCAAAAATTCTTTCTTCTTTCTAGAAGTGGCCAGGGAGATAGCTGGATGAATAAAACAGAGTCCTGACCCCTAAATCACAAGGGCAAAAAATCTAATATGCATGGCTGTGCATAGTGTAATGGAGACTAAGAAAAGGACTGAAAGAGGACAAAATAGGGTGGGAAAGACATCAGACTGGGGGAGGGTGGGAGATGGGGAAAGCTTTTCAAAGAAGTGACATTTAAGTGGGGCCTTGAAGACTGGGTAAGCTTTTGATGGCTGGTAAAGAGAACAGGCATTTCAGCTTTAAAAAAATAAAAACCCAGCAAGAACAAAGTCACGCCACCATAAAAGTGCAGCATTCATTTGAGAAATAGCAAACTCAAACTAGAAGCCAGTTTTTTCAAAACTCTTTCCTGATTTCCTTTGGACTATAGCTCCTTGGACCAGAGACCAATTTATTTTTTTCTCTAACGCAATAGTATCTCCAGCACAGCTGTATTTGTTACAAACATTTTGTTCTGTAGGGCTCCAAGGGACTAAGCAAATGAATTTCAGGTGCAAATTATTTGTATTGTTAAGCAATATGTGTGTTTCTGTATTTCTACATATCAATCAACAAAACCAGAATGTTAAGATAATTCTTTTTCCTGAGCATTGTTCTACCCACACAAGAAAACACATTTTGAATGTGAAATAAATTGATGAAGGTACAGAGGTTCAGAAGTTCATGCCTAGCTCTGGTCTTGTGAATTCTCTTCTTAGCCTTTACCTCTAACCCATTCTACGTCACAGCAGCTCCAAGTGAGTCGCCTCACAATTCTACTCTATGCCTTCACCCATTGTTCCAATACAACTTCACTAAAGTATCTGTTACTTGAAAATTAAGAGCAGAGATAAACGGTAAAGCCCAGTGAGTTAGTATGATAAGACTCAAAGTGACCTTCATATTTTTAAGAGCACTTTTGTACTGCCTGAGAAATATCCAGGGAGTTTGTTAACTTGGCAGTATCCTTCTCATTCTTGTGATTTAGTGCAACTAAAGAAAAAAAATGTAATGAGTATATTTTATAGAATTTTAGCACTAAAAGGAACATTAAAGATCTTATAGTTTATAAGTTCCTCAATTTTCAGATGTAGAAAGCAAAGTCCTGGAAGAGGAAGTTAAATAGCAGAGTTGGGCCTAAAATTTGAGTCCCGTGACTCTTAATCCTGTGTTTTTTCTACTACAGCAAAATTTCATTATATGCAAATTTATATTATGAAATTCATCAGTAGCCACAATAGAGGATAGAAAAAGCTACTACAAAACTCTCTCTTACATTTATACACATCATTACATTCTGAGTATTACTATATTAATTATACAACTATACATACTGTGTATGGTTGTGTTCTCAGAAATCACATGAGCAGCATTCTACTGTTAATGTCAGGGATTTTTTAAAGTATATTTTAAAATAACATCTCATTCACACATGATTCTCATATTATAAAAACCACCATTTTAAAGTATACATTTTAGCAGGTTTTAGTATAGTAACAAAATTGTTCAACATTTACTGTCTCCTAATTTTAGAACATCTTTATCACTTTTAAAAGAAACCACATGCCCATTAGTAATCACAGCTCCTTCCCCTGGCAACCACTGTATCAATGGGTTAGTACATTTAGAACATTTCATATAAATCTCCCTCTGAGAACTGCTTTAACTGCATCCCATAAGTTTTTACATGTTGTAACTTCATTTTTCTTTATCTTAAAGTATTTTCTAATCTTCCTAATTCTTTAATCACTGGTTAGTCAGCAGTGGGTTAATTTCCACATATTTGTGAATTTCTCAGATGTCTATTATAACTTTCTATTTTAATTACCGTAGTTAAACAATATACTTTTTATGATTTTGACCCTTTTAAATTTATTGAGACTCATTTTGTGGCTTAGCATATGATCCATCCTGGAGAATGTTCCATGGGCAATTGAGAATAATGTATATTCTGCTGTCCTCCAGTATTCCATAAATGTTTGTTTGCTCATAGTATTGTTCAAGTACTCTATTTACTTCTTGGTGTTCTGCCTAGTTGTTCTATTCATTATTGAAGGTGGGGGTATTAAAATTTTCAGCTAAAATAGTTGAATTGTTAGTATCTGCTTTTGATTCCATCAGGTTTTGCTTCATGTACTTTGGGGCTCTATTGTTAAGGTGCATATACATTTATTACTTTGTTTTCTGGAGTCATTGACCCTTTTAAAATTTATTTTTAGTTGGGTATGGACACAATACCTTTATTTATTTATTTGTATGTGGTGCTGAGGATCAAACCCAGTGCCTCACACCTGCAAGGCAAGCGCTCTACCACTAAGCTACAATCCCAGCCCCTCATTGGCCCTTTTATCATTATAAAAAATTCTTTGTCTCCAGTAACAATTTTTTTGTCTTAAAGTCAGTTGTTTTCCAATATTAGTGTAGTTATTCTAGTTCTCTTTTAATTATTGATTTCATGATAGATATTTTCCCATCATTTTACTTTCAACATATTTATGTTTTTCAATCTAAATTGTTTCCATTAGCATAAGGCTGGATACTATTTTTTTAAGTCCATTCTTCCAATCATTGTGACTGAAATTAAATTTGAGTGTTTAATCTACTAGTGCTTAATGTAATTACTGGTAAAGTAGAAATTAAATCTGTTATTTTGCCATTTTCTATATGTCTTCTGTCTTTTTGTTTCTTTCTTACTCAATTCTTGCCCTTTTTTGTTGAATATGCATTGTCTAGTGTAACATTTAACTCCAGTGTTGATTTTTTTTTACAGAGAGAGAGAGAGAGAGAGAGAGAGAGAGAGAGAGAGAGAGAATTTTTAATATTTATTTATTTTTTTTAGTTCTCGGCGGACACAACATCTTTGTTGGTATGTGGTGCTGAGGATCGAACCCGGGCCGCACGCATGCCAGGCGAGCGCGCTACCGCTTGAGCCACATCCCCAGCCCCAGTGTTGATTTTTTTAACTGATTTTATTTTGAGCTATTTTCTCAGTGTTGCCCTAAGGATTATAATTAATATTTTACTACAATCTACTTTAGATTAATAGCAACTTGATTTAAATCATACATAAAATTTTTGCTACAGTGTTCCCGTTTCTTCCCTCTTCCTTTGTGTTGTTACAGACATACAAATTACATCTTTATGCACAATAAGTCCATCAACACATTTTTATAATTACCACTTCATGCGTTTGTCTTTTGAAATAAGCCAGACACAGAAAGAAAAATATTACATGATCTCACTTATATGTGGAATCTAAAAAGAAAAGAAGAAAGGTCAAATATGCAGAAGTGGAGAATAAAACAGTGTGTTACCAGGGGAACTGCAGGGGAGGGGTGAAAAAAATGGGGAGATGTAGGTCAGAGGATACAAAGTAGCAGAAATTTAGAATGAACAAATATAGAAACCATATATACAATATATGTAAGAACTATAGTTAATAAAATTGTATTGTATTAGAGAGTAAGTAAATTTCAGCTGCTCTTGTCACACAAAAAAATGTGAGATCATAGATATTAATTTGTTCCACTATGGTAACCACTTACTATCTATATGTATCCCATAACACCATGCCGTAAACCTCAAATATACAAAGTAAAATTTATTTTAAAAGACAAGAAGAGGGGCTTGGGCTATAGCTCAGTGGCAAAGCGCTTGCCTTTCATGTGTGAGGCACTAGGTTTGATCCTCAGCACCACATTAAAAAAATTAAAGATATTGTCTCCATATACAACTAAAAATTAAAAAAAAAAAAGAAGAGGAGGCAGGCATTATGGCACAGGCCTGTAATCCCAGCAGCTCAGGAGGCTGAAGCAGGAGATTGCAGGTTGGAAGCCATCCTCAGCAACTTAGTGAGGCTGTAAGCAACCTAGTGAGACCCTATCTCAAAATAAAAAATAAAAAGGGCTGGAGATGTGCCTCAGTGGTTAAGGACCCTGGGTTCAATTTCTGTTACCAAAAAAAAATAAAGATAGTTAGAAAAAAAATAGTTACAAACACAAATTTGTACTGTCTCTAGAACCCGGATCCATTAAGTCTCCTAACCTTCGCTAAGGGGGTCTGTGCATGTGTTGGAGCAGGTTTCAATGCTCTGACAGGTAGGTTACTACTCTACCTTAACTCTTTACTTGCTGCTTACACAGGGCCTCAAGTTCAGCCAAAGGTGAGAGATTAGGGCCTTTAGTCTTTTTTAAGATTACTCTCAGTCCTTGACACATGCCTCACCTTCTAGAATCCCAGGAATATATGTTAGAGCATTTCAAAGTCCCTTATGGAGAGTGCTAACCTTTTCCTTGTAAGTTTTTTGTTGTTGTTTTTATTTTTTTGGTACTGGGGATTGAACCCAGGGGTGCTTTACTGCTAAGCCACATTCCCAGCCCTTTTTATTATTTTTTTTTATTTTGAGACAAGATCTTGCTAAATTGCTAAGGATGGCTTTGAACTTTCAATCCTCCTGTCTTAGCCTCCCAAACCATTGGGATTATAGGCGTGCACTACCACACCTGGCTCCAGTAAGGTTTATTTTCCCCTACTTTTGCTCCCACGTTAGGCAACTGCAATTTTTTGAGGGGTGGGGGTTGGGTACAAGAGAGTGAACTCAGGGACACTCGACCACTGAGACACATCCCCTGCCCTATTTTGTCTTTTATTTAGAAACAGGGGGTCTCACTGAGTTGCTTAGCACCTCGCTTTTGCTGAGGCTGGCTTTGAGCTCACTATCCTCCTGCCTCAGCCTCCTGAGCCACTGAGGTTACAGGGGTGTGCCACCGCGCCTGGCAGGCCATTGCAACTTTTAAACAATTGCATGATATTAATGCCCCCTGAAAATACTGTTAACAGCAAGTGTGCTCTGTCACGCGAATAAAGAAGAACTCTGTAAGCAGAAGTTTCCAGGGAACTCCCACACTGGTCAAAGATTTGGCCATTTTCTTTCAATAAACACTTCTCAGATTGTTATAAATATTTGATCCACTTCCAGGGTTTTGAAAAAGTTGTTTTGCCAATGTCATTACACTTATGGAAGAAAAGATTTTCAGTCTTTTTTTTTTTAAGATTTTCAGTCTTAAGCCATATTTCTGGATTTCTGCAGCTTAAAGCTACCTTTGATTATGTTCAATTTTCAGTTTTCTCAAGTAATTGAGAACTAAATCCTTTAGAGACACAACTCCATCGTATGTCACTTTGCCTCAAATCAAGTTCACAAGTTTTTGTTGTAGTTTTATTATTCCCTCAGTTTTGTATTTAGTGCTATTTATTAGTTTTCTAATTAACTTTAAAAAATATTTTTAGTTGTAGTTAGACATAATACCTTTATTTAATTTACTGATTTTTATGTGATGCTGAGGGTCAAACCCAGCTCCTTGCACATGCTAGGTGAGAGCTCTACTTCTGACCCCCTCTAATTAACTTTCATTTGGTAGTTTAGAATGGAAGTGCCAAATCCTACCAGGGTTCTGGCTCTGTTTGCATAGATAACTCACTCATATAAAAATGGCTTTTGCATCTTTAAATGATTGTAAAAGAAACAAAACCCTAAGAAGTGTATGTGACTGAGATCATACATGGTCGTCAAAGAAAGCCTAAAATATTTACATCTAACCTATTATAGTGAAGATTGCCAAAGCCTGATTTACAGTGAGGGGATGGGGGATGGTAGGTTTAAAAGAAGTGGGTCCATTTGCTACAGTTGCCTTTGTAGTGTTTTTAAATCATTTAGTGTTCCTTTGAGAGTCCCAGATTATAGTCTCAGTACTGGTAGAAACCTTACAGATTGTCTTCTCCAAAGTCTTACACTAGTGAAGAAACCAACATTCAAAGACATTTCAGTATCATATTGCAAATTATCCAGGTTTAAAACCTTAGGTTTCTGAATGTGGTTTACTTTTCTTTCCATTCTCAGTAGCCTAAAATTTTTTTCTGCCACATCTTTCTCAATAAAAGTCATTCTTTCTCTGATTCTATCTCCTCTTTCGTGTGTGTGTGTGTGTGTGTGTGTGTGTGTGTGTTTGTGTGTATCTGTGTGATAATGAGGATAACCCAGGGCCTCATGCATGCTAGGCAAGCACTCTACAACTACTCACAGCTCTTTTCATTTTTTATTTTGAGACAAAGTTTTACTAAGTTGCTGAGGCTGGCCTCGAACTTGTGATCCTCCTGCCTCAAACTCCTGAGTTACTGGGATTACAAGCATGTACCACTGCACCTGGCTGGCAAAAATCATTATTTTTTATTGTTGTTGTTTGCTTGTTTATTTGGTACCAGGGATTGAACCCAGGAGCACTTAACCTGGGTTAAGTGCTGAGCCACATCCCCAGATCCCCAGGCCCTTTTATTTTTTACTGTGAGACAGGATCTCCCTAAATTGTTCACAGCCTTGCTAAATTGCTGAGACTAGTATGAACTTGTGATCCTTCTGCCTCAGCCTCCCAAACAGCTAAGATTAGAGGTATGTGCCACTATGCCTTGTAGAAAGCATTCTTTTTTTATTGGTTGTTCAAAACATTACAAAGCTCTTGACATATCATATTTCATACATTAGATTCAAGTGGGTTATGAACTCCCATTTTTACCCCAAATACAGATTGCAGAATCACATTGGTTACACATCCACATTTTTACATAATGCCATATTAGTAACTGTTGTATTCTGCTACCTTTCGTATCCTCTACTACCCCCCCTCCCCTCCCCTCCTATCTTCTCTCTCTACCCCATCTACTGTAATTCATTTCTCTCCTTGTTTTTTTCCCATTCCCCTCACAACCTCTTATATGTAATTTTGTATAACAATGAGGGTCTCCTTCCATTTCCATGCAATTTCCCTTTTTTCTCCCTTTCCCTCCCATCTCATGTCTCTGTTTAATGTTAATCTTTTCCTCCTGCTCTTCCTCCCTGCTCTGTTCTTAGTTGCTCTCATTATATCAAAGAAGACATTTGGCATTTGTTTTTGAGGGATTGGCTAGCTTCACTTAGCATAATCTGCTCTAATGCCATCCATTTCCCTGCAAATTCCATGATTTTGTCATTTTTTAGTGCTGCGTAATATTCCATGGTGTATAAATGCCACATTTTTTTATCCATTCATCTATTGAAGGGCATCTGGGTTGGTTCCACAGTCTAGCTATTGTGAATTGTGCTGCTATGAACATCGATGTGGCAGTATCCCTGTAGTATGCACTTTTAAGGTCTTCAGGGAATAGTCCGAGAAGGGCAATAGCAGGGTCAAATGGTGGTTCCATTCCCAGCTTTCCCAGGAATCTCCATACTGCTTTCCAAATTGGCCGCACCAATTTGCAGTCCCACCAACAATGTACAAGAGTACCCTTTTCCCCACATCCTCGCCAGCACTTGTTGTTGTTTGACTTCATAATGGCTGCCAATCTTACAGGAGTGAGATGGTATCTTAGGGTGGTTTTGATTTGCATTTCTCTGACTGCTAGAGATGGTGAGCATTTTTTCATGTACTTGTTGATTGATTGTATGTCCTCCTCTGAGAAGTGTCTGTTCAGGTCCTTGGCCCATTTGTTGATTGGGTTATTTGTTATCTTATTGTTTAATTCTTTGAGTTCTTCGTATACTCTGGATATTAGGGCTCTATCTGAAGTGTGAGGAGTAAAAATTTGTTCCCAGGATGTAGGCTCCCTATTTACCTCTGTTATTGTTTCTCTTGCTGAGAAAAAACGTTTTAGTTTAAGTAAGTCCCATTTGTTGATTCTTGTTATTAACTCTTGTGCTATGGGTGTCCTATTAAGGAATTTGGAGCCCGACCCCACAATATGTAGATTAGAGCCAACTTTTTCTTCTATCAGACGCAGAGTCTCTGATTTGATATCAAGCTCCTTGATCCATTTTGAGTTAATTTTTGTGCATGGCTAGAGAAAGGGATTCAGCTTCATTTTGTTGCATATGGATTTCCAATTTTCCCAGCACCATTTGTTGAAGATGCTATCCTTCCTCCATTGCATGCTTTTAGCCCCTTTATCAAATATAAGATAGTTGTAACTTTGTGGATTAGTCTCTGTGTCCTCTATTCTGTACCATTGGTCCACCCGCCTGTTTTGGTACCAGTACCATGCTGTTTTTGTCACTATTGCTCTGTAATATAGTTTGAAATCTGGTATCGCTATACCACCTGATTCACACTTCCTGTTTAGAATTGCTTTTGCTATTCTGGGTCTTTTATTTTTCCATATGAATTTCATGATTGCTTTATCTATTTCTACAAGAAATGCTGTTGGGATTTTGATTGGCATTGCATTAAACCTATAGAGAACTTTTGGTAATATCGCCATTTTGATGATGTCTTGATAGTAAATGAATTTCTCTTTCCCACTGTTCTTTTTCCTTCCTCAGTTCCACTTTTTCCTCTACCTTGAGCAGAAGGTGTTCTCCAATTTTCTTAGACAATCCTCTATTGAAGTTATTTTCTCCCATTTTACCAAATATCCACATCGTTGATTCTAGATTTTCTATTCTCTTTGGTATCTTGCTAATATCAAGCACAAAAATAGTGGTTTTCAAACTTTGCTACATTTGAAGGTGCAGAGAAAGATGGAACTGGGTAAAAATCTGCCACCCCACCTTTTCTCATGAATTGGATTTCCAAGTAATATTTCACTTAAATATAGGGGTTAAAAAGAGGAAAGAGCATGAGGGAGAGGGAGAGAGGGAGGGCGGGAGGGAGGGAGGGAAGGAGGGAGGGAGAGAGAACAATTTACAGGAGAAAAAAATTGATAAATTGTATAGGTTGGACCTAACCAAAATTAGAAACTTTTGCTCTGCCAAAGACCATGCAAAAGTTATGAAAATACAAACTACTCACAGTGAGGAAAATATCTGCAAGTCCACATATCTACAATAGACTTATTTAAAGAACATATAAATAACTCTTAAAACTGACAAGAAAAGGTCCAATTAGGAAATGAACAAAATATATGAAGAAACATTTCACTCAGAGGAAATACAGATATCATTTAAATACATGATGAGATATTTTAGTATCATTAGCCTATCACAGAAACGCAAATTAAAATCTCAATGAGATATTACTACAAATCCACAAGAATGGTTAAAATAAAAAGTAGTGAAAGCACCAAATGCTGGTGAGGATGTGTAGACACTGAAATCACTAATATTTGGTTAGTGAGAAGGTAAAAATGTACAGCCATTCTGGAAAACAATATGGTAGTCCTGATAAAACTCAGTATGCATGTGGAAGACCCTGGATTTGATCCCCAGTACCAAAACAAAAAAAAAAAATTAAAAAGGAAAAAAGAATAAAGAAAACCCTAAATTAAACATGCAATTACCATATAACTCAGGAATTGTGCTCTTGAGCATTTATTCCAGAAAAAATGAAAACTTACATTCACATAAAAACATGTACTTGAATATTTACAGCAGCTTTATTTACAATGGTCCCAAATTGGAATCATTCCACATGCCCTTCAGTGAGTGTATTGTTAAGCAATCTGTTTACTTCTGTACCATGGAAGACAACTCAGGGATACAAAGGAGTAAACTATTGATATATTTATACATGTAACAACTTGTTTGAATCTCCAGGGAATTATGCTGGCTAAGAAGATCAATCCCCAAATCTTATTAACTTCACGATTCTATTTAGCCAACATCCTTGAAATTCAAAAATTACAGAGGAGGGAAGCATCTCTGTTGGTTGTCAGGGCTTGGGGAAGCAAATGTGGATGGATATAGTTATAAAAGGGTATCACAAGAGAGCCCTGTGCTGAGAGTTCTGCATCTTGACTCTGGTGATAGTCACACAAATGTGCATGCAATACAATTGTATAGGATTATTCACTCAAACAAATGAGTGCAAATAGAACTCTAAGATGTTATGTTTGGGGAAAGTTGGGTGAAGGCTACATTAGCATATGGTTATCTCCCTATGCATTTTTCTGTTTCTTATGAATAAATAATTATTTAAAAATAAAAATTAGGGAAAAACTAGTTATAAAAACTAAAACAGTCATTCCAAATCTCAAGATGTCAAGAAAGGGAAAGTTAACTTTGCCTCTTCTCTTCTTATAGGACCTGTACCTGCCCCTGTCCTTGGATGACTCTGACTCGCTTGGTGATTCCATGTGAAGGAGGACGGAGTGTGTAGAATCCAGAGTACAAATCCAATCCTACCACTAAAGTAGGATACTTCACTCTGAAGTGTCCAACAGGGCTATTGGTGCTTTCAATTTTTCGTTTGTTGTTGTTGTTATTTTTCAAAAACACACTGTAGTATGTTGGGTTTATTTTCCTGTGATTTCTCCTCTGGGCCACTGATCCACAGTTACCAATTATGAGAGATAGATTGATAACCGTCCTTTGAGTAACTTTCCAGGGATGCCAAATGTGCTAGTCCATGACCTTTCTACTGAATATTTAGGCGCCTTCATTATTTTTCCTATCTCACTTACTCATACACTATAGCAGTCTTCCTTCTGTAGAGGGCTGTTTACATACTTAGCATTTAAAATGTTTGTGTGGGGAAAAAAATCTTATTGGTGCATCCAAGAGTGACAAACACAAGTGCCCCTTGTCTCCGGATCTTAATAATGCTGGAGGCTCCCAGGAAGATGGCAAGGCGGCTCCCCAGCCTTGCCCTTTACTCCTGATTGAGCCCCAGTTTGTTGTCTAGCACCAACCCTGTCTGTCAAGGGGTAGAAACACCAGCAGCTAATAACTATGGCACCAGATGCTTAGGACTGTGGGGGCAGGACTAGCTAAAAGAGATGAAGCAGAAACTTCTAAGATGTTTCAGTAGAAGTTAAAAAGCACAGTCAATTCCTGGTCAACTTCTCCACTGGGGCAATTTGGAATCAATAAGTAATTGATAAGACTTTGGAATAAAGGATGTTATATATTTGATTCATCTTGAAAGCTGTCCAACATACCAAGTTATTACAATGAACTGTACGGTATCCATCTATCTCTGTTCTATTGAATGCCTTGTAAACAGCTAACACTGAAAACACTGTGAGAATTTGTTTTCAGGTCTGACACCTTTCGGTCACTTTTTATAGCAAGAAACCAATATCCTTTTTATAAAAACTCATGTCTGTATTTCAGGAGCAAACTCTTCAGGCTCCTTTTTTATAAACTGGTGATTTTTCTTTTGTCTAAAAAACACATGCAGAAAATTTACCAAAAAAAATGCAGAAGAATAATGTAGTTTAGAAATCATGCTGTCACTGCCAAACAGTAACCTCCAGGAGAATATGAAATGAATAGCAGAGGCCAATTCAATAGAATCAGTCTTTTGATAGCTTTTTAACAGTTATGCTTACATTAATAATTTCAATGTGGACCAGACATTCTAATTATATTTTAAATGAAATGTTATGGCATATTTTAAGCAACTCTTTTTTATCTATAATCCTAATATTTCATACTGAAGATACAGAAACCTTTCACTTTAACACTAGAAAGGATTTCTCTTTATTAAGGACTGATCATTTAAAATAATTCTCAGTCTTTGAGGTACAGGTTCATAACACTGCTTTTTTGTCTGTAATCATAGCCCATAATGGCAAAGACAACTAAATTTAGGTGAAAGCCATGCATGCTAATTCTGTGTTTGCTTTGAGCAGATATGAAGATTTCCTTTATTGCTTTGTAATTGTTCAGATATTTTGAAAGGTGCATCATTCAAAGCCAAGCTATTGTTTGGCTACTGAATGACATGCAGTTGTCCCTCCCATGAATGGAATGAGCTTGCTGTGTGTGTCTGTGTGTATGTGTATGTGTGTGTGTGTGTGTGTGTGTGCACGCACACACGTGCGTAGACATGCACATGCTCCTTTGCAGCTGATTCACAATTAGGAAATATACTGTAAGACAACCCAACATGGATTGATGGCAACTTGGTGGCATTGCTGATGTGCAGGGAGAAACACCGGGTGGAAGGGGTAGCTAGAGGTCCCTAGACAATTTCAGAAGTTCTTAATTACCAGAAACAGTTTTGATTCAGAAGTGAGATGATGTTAATACTGGTTTCTGCTTCTTCTGATCATTCACTGAAGAACCCCCAAATTATGAGGATCTCCTTTTGATCTCTCCTGCATTTGTAGATCCATTCAAAGCATTTGAGAAACTCATTTCACCTAGCCCCTATTTCTTTCTAGAAGCTCACAGTTTTCATATTGCCTCCTAAAATAATCAAAAATTAATTAGAAAAAAATGGTACTTTGGAATGGGAGTTGGGGATAGAGAATGATGGGGGGTCTATTTTTAAACTTTACACCAGGTCTTTCTAAAGACTCCATCCACTGTCTTTCTTAAAATCTCATTTAGTCCCACACCTTCATTTTAAGATAAAGAAATAGAGAGGCAGCTTAATGACTGCTGGGAGAGTAGGTAGGACCAGAGGAAGAAACCAGATTTCCTCATGCTCTACACAAGCTGAGAACTTCCTTGCATGTGGCTTATGTACCACTAGAAAATACTAAATGGACATATTGTATTTATAATAATCTTGGAATCAGCAGTCTTCTGTAACAATAGTACAGTTTCCATCTTTCTTTTAATTATTATAAGGAAATGTTTCTGTATTGCCACTTTGAGGGGCTTGGCGTAGTTCAAAATTCAAGCCTCCAATAATTGCATTTTAAATTAGCCCATGTTTTCAAGGCAAAAAAGTGTCACTGAGCTCATTTACCCCTATTATTTGTTCCCAATTTATCCAGTTCAGTTTTACCACTCTAGTCCCATTGTGTTGACTGCTTCATGGTTAGCAAACATCAAGTCAGCAAGCATTTGCCACCACTCCCCATAACTTCTTCTCTCTTATACACTCAAACACACACACATGTGCACACACACAATCCATCTGTTGCTTGTTCCTACCTCCTAATTTTTCTTCCCTACATAAATAGAAATAGGGACAAAGAAGGGGAAATGTATATATAGGGGCTGGGCTGAACAACTAACTTCATAAGTAGTGTTAACTAGAGGTAAATTGAGAGAAAATCTCCTTTTCTCTTCACTGTTTTGGAAAGGATAGCCATTAGCATGACTACTTTGTGTCCTTATGGACTTTAGTATTAGCCTAGATTGAATCATAGAGTTTTCTAGCTGGAAGGAACCTTAAGATCACATCATCCACTCCCAAATTCCTCATTTTTTTTTCAGGCCAGGAAATGGAGACACAGAGGTAAAGTAATTTCCCTGAGGTCACACAGTTGGCTAGGGGCAGGGTTGGGATTAGAACCCGCATCTCTTGGCTCTTATTCCAGGGCCTTTTCCCACTAACCAGTATTGCCTTCCATTAGGCTCCTGAGAATTCTTTCCCAGGGTCATGTTGCATCTTGGAGCCATATGCTGCTGCCCTGATCTCAGTGGGAAATCCACCCAGCAACTTAATATGGCCCTTTCTCCCCACATTCACATGGTTCCCATTCACATGGGCTGCAGATGTCCCCAAAGAGAGGGAGGCATTTAAGACCAATAGGAACAACAGTCTATCTAACTCAGGGGATGCCCCATCTTGAGGCGCCTTTGGAATAGTCCTCTGAGCTACTTACTCTGTTAAAAATGGAATAAAAGAAAAGTAGTTTTCCCTATCTGCTCCACACATGTCACCACATACTGATTTGTCCTCCCAGGCAAAGGACTAAAGGTTTCTTGTTTCAAGAGCAGGGAAAGGAAGAAAGGAAGAGTGAAGTAATAGCTTTGTTCATCCTGATTTTCTGAGATGGCTTTTCAGCATTTTAAAAACTAGTGCAGCTACCATTGCTACTGGTAATGATTGCTTTTAAAATAGCAATGATTTCTTTCCACTAGACCAGCTAGAGAAAATAACCTAGTCTTTCTGTGGTTGTCCTCATACACAATGTCCCCATAGCCATCCTCCCCTGATGGGGAGAGTTTCCATGTATAAGCAAGGGGCATTGTGACTAAAATGTTCCCTGGTTGATGTTAAACATTGGTTCCTTGTGTTTTCACCAAAATAGCAAGCAGTGTGCTCTATGCACCATACTCATCTTCTTGTGTACACTGCTCCTGTGGCCTTCCATGGCAGAAACCATGGAAACAAGGTCTGAACATGCAGCAAGGCTCTTCCTGGGAACTAAAGGGTATTCATTAATTGAGTTCTAAGAGACCTCCTACTAGGCTTACTCCATTCCTCAGGTACTTCCTTCTTCCTTTGCTCCTCCTCAAACAAAAGTAGCCAAGGAATCTTAATGTAGATATGTAGCTATCCTCTTAGATCCTTCTTAGAATCACCTAGCCCAGGTCACAGACAAGGAATTCAGTGCTTGCCTTGGACAGAATTGTATCTCCAACCCTAATCTCTTCAATACTCGGGGTAGAGATGCACCTACTCCCTCTCAAATTTTATTCTAAATGTATTTTCTTTAAAAAAAATTGCACGTCTCCCTGGGATTGGAGAAAGAACATACCCATGTCCTCAGAATGAACTTCAGCATAATACACACCAGTGGGAATTTTTCAAAATACAGCACATGTCAGAAACATCTATGTCAAGAGACTTCCCTAGACAGAAGCATTGGAACAGTGTGGTTTGAATGACTTCCTTCACAGTTGTCTATTTGTTATGGAAATAAAAGGCACTGGGTATTATTTTTTGAAGGTGAATAAAACTTGGTTTTGGCTACATGGAGCCATAGGATTCATGGCCAGGCCTCAAGCATCTTTTGTCTTTGATGCATTAAGACACTTGGCTTTTAGACTCAGATTGGTTTCCTGAATAACCCATCAGCACTTTGCGGAGTGGGGAAGGAGCAGGAGTTCTATGTTATGAGACCTGGAGCCCAGAGAAGGAAGAAGCTGAGCACTGGCCCACAGCCTTTGATAGTATGTCAGGAGTGATATGGGATCTTTTTTGTAGCAATTGAGCCTTGCAAATCTCCTGAGTCTCTTTTCTAGGATGGAGTTTAGAAACTGTCATATTTCTGCCTCTGCTCTAAGAGGACTTCATATAAAGCTTCATCCACTGTTCTATGAGTCCATGCAGGTTTTCTTCTTCCTTGCAGGTATGACCACCTGAAGCAAGGATAGTTCATTGATTTTCATGCCTGCCTTTTGGCCAGAGAGGCATCTGTCAAATTTTCTGGCTGTTGGTGGCCCAGAGTCAGTCTAGTGCTATTACCATTCAGTATATTGCCATTAGATAGCCCTTAAAACCTGTGATTACATATAAGACAATATGGGTCATTTTTTAAAAAAATGAATTCCCAATTTTATTCTTCTGGCTAGCAGATCTCACTTCTTTGGTATGTAAAAGACAGGTGGTTCTTGTTACACAGCAGCAAAGACACAAGTGTGGAGAGGTAAACAAATTTCTAGAATCACAGAGCAATGATTTCAGAGGGCAACCTACTATGGGCTGAGACTATTAGCAGATTCTCCTAGCCCCTTCCATTTTCTCTCCTCACAGTCTAGAAGTCTCACTCTTCATCAGTCTATCTTTCAGTATGCCTGACCCTCTTATCCCTTCAGGAAAATGGGTGTTTCTTCTCTATCTCCTCTACTCTGCTTCCCAGAGCTTGCTTCCATTCCCAAAGCTCTGCTGTGGTCTTCACACGCAGCCTCTTGATGTTGCTTCCTGCTTGTTTTCTTGTTAAGGATCCATGCAGCCCTCAACATTAGCCAAGCTTGTTGGCATAGGCTACCATTTGCGATGACTGACTTTTTATCCCTTAGTTTATTGGCTTCAACATCTCCTAGAATTAGAGGTGAATTTTTCTTACCTTGGATGTCTGGGGCTAGGGGAGTATAGGATGCCCATTCGGAATTAAGGCCTCTTCCTTCTCCTGATCACAGAAGGTGGGTTAGTTGAGGGAGATCAGATGACATAATAGAAGTCAGAATAAACACCTTGTAAACTAAGGCGAAGACTTGAAGGCATAGGAATTTCTCATTTCTGGGAAATAACCTGAAGAAATCAACGGCTTTTTGCCACTTTACCTCCACCATGTATCACTTTTTTTTCTTTTCTATTTCCCTATATTTGTTCTCAGTTTATGCTCTGTTATCACTCTTTTTACTGTGCAATTCTTTGATCATTTTTTGGTTTTTCCTCCTCCCTGTCTAGGCACTGAGCATATGCTTTTTCTTAGCCTGTGATTTTTGCCTTGGAATTGATGCAAAATTATTTCCAGACTCAACCAGCCCTAGTCTTACCCCAGTATAGTCAGAAGCATATTGGTGGGAATTAACCTGACCCTGGCCCTTTGTCTTTTCCATTTTCGGTCTCAGCAGACCTCAATCATTTTTCTTAGAGCTCATTTATCTTTAGGTTGTTGCCTTCCAAGCACTGTACAGAATACTTTGTGGTTCCTTTGTAGTCTGCCATTTTTGTGGAGCAGTGAAGTGTGCTCAGAGAAATACTCAGCTGAACAGAAAAAATCCACCCATGGATTCATATCAGCTAAATACTATTAGTTGATTTTGTTTAATTTGCTCATAGTTGAAAAAGCTGCAATATAATGAGAGACCACAGGTGATTGCTCCTGCCATTTGGTTTGGCTGGGTGGGGATGGGGGGCAGGAGCAATTTGTTTAAACTTTTACCACTACTCATTAAGCTCTCTGTAATAACCTTTTGTTTTGCATTTGCCAACTGTTGAGTTGGTCAAGCTCAACTGGTAGGCAACTGGGGTTAATTTAAATGAAAAGGGTATTTAACAAATCCATACTATAAAAAGAAACATTCATTTAATTGAGATGTAGTTTTTCCTTCTGTTACAGATTCACCTCAACCTTTTATTTTTGACACCAACTGCACAGGCAGTCCCTATATATGTAATCAGTGGGCCTAGAGAAGCTAACTTGTTAGGTGTTCATTTATTCAGGAGAGTTCACAGCCCCTGGGAATGTCACTGCTTGGCAATATCATATGGGATGCCAAAATTTCCAATGAGTTTCTTTATAATTTCTCTTAATGGGGCTTAAGCAAGTAGGAGGTTATACCAAAATGTCTCCAGTGTATGGTCCTGTAATATATTGCAGCTTGAAGCCAATGATCCCTTATGACTTGTACACAACTAATGCATGTTTTGATTGAATTTTGCATTTCTCATATGTGGTAAGTTCTTTAAAACATTTTTGGTCACCTTTTTGTGCCATTAAACTTGTATAGAAAAATGTTTTTATGGCCATTTTCAAAGGGAGAAAGTTTAAAATGGAAACAGCCCACCCTTTGTGCCCTATAGCTGTAGTTAGGATTGAGTAACTGTAGTAAAACAGCTGTAATTGGTGGTTGTAGTGTTAGAGGCGTTAGCTTGCTAGTGACTAGCTTTGGAGAGTAAATGCATGGTATTGTACATCACATTTCTTAACTAACTCATTTTAACCTCTGAAAAGAATATATTCTTCCTTGTGGCCCTTCTCCCCTCTCCCGCTCCCTGCTTCCAGATATCTTCCCTGCTCCCAGGTATCTTGTAAATAAATGATTTAGGGGCCAATCATTCTTGCCAAGTAAAGTCAGCAAAGAATAAATAAGCCAAAAGGGGAGAAAGACATTTCTCAGCAGTTATTGACCATTTCTCAAGGAATGGCATAGTGATCAAAGACTCAATTCCCTTTCACATAAAAATCAGTGGCAAATTGGGAGTGTCTTTGTTTGATCACATTACAGAATTGAATAGTTCTCAGAATCACATGAAATCCAAAGACAATAGGCAATGATGTCCTTATCCCTGCAGTAGTTTTGGGGAATTTGGAGACATCCAAAGACCAATGACCAATAATTATTTGAAAAGAAAAAAGAAAATAAAAGCAGAGAAATATAACATACTTATGAGTTTTAGTCATCTCTTTAGAATGGTTATTATCGGAAAAGACGAGGACCTGGGTTTATATACATTGTTGTTTCCCAGGTACTGCCTAGCCCACTCTTAGATTGCAATTTTCCTTTTTGGTTTGCTGTTACCTTTGGACTGGTAGGTTTGGTGAGGCCCATGT
Organism: Spermophilus citellus; assembly: GCF_964194105.1. NCBI lineage: Eukaryota > Metazoa > Chordata > Mammalia > Rodentia > Sciuridae > Spermophilus > Spermophilus citellus. The sequence continues at coordinate 109,268,479 of NC_138190.1, read as the reverse complement.
AAAACTGGTTGGGGCAGACCCTTTTTATCTCCTGTGCCTGTTAACATCCCTTTCCCCCCTCCCCCTTCATACTTTGATGAGGGCTCTTTGGTCAGAGGACTTCAAGGTCGTCTAGAGAAGTTCCCCATTCGTGTCAAGTGTTGTGAACTGTGAATGCTGCAGATTCACAGTGTTCAATACTGTGCAGCCAAAGAGCTGCTCTTGCAATCATTTTGGCTCTCAAGCTCTGTTCTCCATTGCATTCTCTTTTTTGTGTACATTTGCAAGATGGGTGTAATGTCATTTTCCAAAAATAAAATTTGATTTCAATATTTTTGGCTGACATTCTATTTTTTTAACCATTAAACAAATAATCATATAACCATAAAATGTCCAAGCTGGCACAAGACTTGGACAGTATATTGCCCAACCCTTTAATTTTACAGAAAATAAAGCTGAGGATCAATGTATGATGGAAAAACCATGATTGACAGCATCTCCCTCCAGAGTTGAGCAGCAATCAAATGACTTCTTTTTGTATCTAAAATCCTTTGCCCAGGGTCAGATCGTGTCTTCAGAATAGGTGGTCACTTCTAGTACTCTGCAGAAATCCAAGAAAGATTTGAAAATATCTCTACCTGCTGCCTGCAATTCATTAAACAGTACAGCTTTCCATTCTCAATAGGTTATGGTGCAGCTACTCTCTGGGAGAGGGAACACATAAATATTTTATTCACCCTAAGGCATAAATAACTAGTTAAATATTTTTCTCAGATTGGGTTTTAATGGGGTCAATAACACAAGGAACTGTATGTGGGAAGAGGTTGATGTCAAGGGTGGGAGGAAACAGCACAGAAAGAGGAGGCTGAGATCTTGGGAAACACTTTGGTCAACCCCACAATTCTAAAGGCCAACACTGAAGTTCCCATCTGACCTGTGTTTCCAGAAGCAAAGATGCCAACATACATTAGGCATTTCCAAGGACTGAGGTAAGTTGGAATGTCTCCTCCATACAATATTTTAGCAACCAGACCCATCAACATCACTCTGGTGAGAACAAAGAAAGTAGATGGAGATGGCATTTCTTGGTGTGCCTAATCCAAAGGAAAGTTGGATGCAACAATCAGACTGGCTAGACCTCTGTAACAACAATTTTGTAATAAATTTTTCACAAAGGACTGGGTATGTATTACAAGCAAACATAAGTTCTGCTCAGTTACCAGCAGCGCAGAACAAACAAAAATCACCAGACTCTGGTGGAAAGCAAAAACTGTGCCCCCTTAAAAAACTGTAGTGTTTTCCTCATAGACATAACATACTTCATATAAATGACAAGTTTTAATTTTGAGATTATCTATTTTACCTTTTGGTATTAAAATGTCAATTCCTTTTTATTTGTTCTAATTAGTTATAAATGACAATACAATGCATTTTGACATGTACATAAGTGGAGTATAACTTCTTATTCCTCTGGTTGTACATGATGTAGAATCACACAGGTCATATAATCATATATTCACATAGCTTAATATCTTATTTATTCTACTATCCATTCTTTTATGAAATTTTGGTTACAGTAAAAGATAGGCATGTATTTGTTTTTAATATCTCAAGTGGCTAATCATGGGAGCGACTCAGACAAATCTTTTTTTGGGGGGGTGTACCAGAGACTAGGCTCAAGGGCTCTGGTTAACTGAGCCACATCCCCAGCCCTATTTATTTTTTTCTTTTTAGGCAGGTTCCCACTAGATTTCTTACAGCCTTGCTAAATTGTTGAGACTGACTTCAAACCTATCATCTTCCTGCCTCAGCCTCCCAAGCTGCTGGGATTACAGGCCTGCACCAGCATGCCCAGCCTATTTTTCTTTTTGAAATTTTAAAGATTTGGAAGTCTAGAAATTTGGAAACCACTTGTTTAGACTAAAAGAATGGAGATGTGGAGAAACAAGTATGGGTGGGGTTATAAGAAAAAAAAAGGTATTCAACAATGGAGTTTAATTCAGCCATAAAGAAGAATGAAATAAATTTGCAGGAATATGAATGGAACTGGAGAGAATCATGCTAAGCAAAATAAGCCAGACTCAGAAAGTTAAGGGTTTTATGTTCCCTCTAATATGGGAAGCTAGCTATAGAGAAAAAAAATTAAAGGGAATCTCATAAAAATAAAAGGGAGACCAGTAAAATAGAGGACGTGGATTGGGAAGAGGGGAGGGAAAGGGGAAGTAGTAGGGAATGAAATTGATCAAATTATGTTATGTGCATGTACAAATATATCACAACATATTTCACTATTATGTATAATCATAATGTATCAATAAAAAAGAAAAAGGTTGTTTAGTATTTGAAGGAAATTCTTCCTCAGGGTATTTGATCTTCTCCCCTTCCACCTCTCCCTTCTCTTCTAGGCTTTCCCCATTCCTCTCTCATTCTCCCTTCAGCTTTCCCTGTTCCCCACGGTATAAGCACCCCCCAAAACAGTGCATAGGCACCAATTAGGAACCTGTCAAAAATGCACATCCTTGGGCCCCACCCCACATAAATGGGATTAGAAACTCTGAAAGTGAGGCTTAGTGATTCCTGTGTCAACAAGCCCTCCAAGGGAATTCTGAAGCCATCTCTTGTTTAGGAATTCCCTGCTCTGATGAATTCTACTTTCTTTCCCCCAGGACTCAGAATCTATGTAACGGGTATGATGTGGGCCATTTGGTTTAGAGTTTGCATCTCTCCTCAAAGAACTTACTCAAGAAACTTACTTCTAGAGAGATCTCTATATATTTAGTTTTTTGAAAGACATCTTTTTTCAAAACCAAACTTGTGTAGGTAAAGACACAAGGTCTTCACAGCTGTTACAAAGGCCAAGATGGGGATGTAAGCAGATCATGAGTTAAGGCCAGAGCTGGTGGACCATGGAACTGCTGATATAGAAGTGCGAAGATTTGGTGGGCAAATTGGATGTAGGGAAGAAATACGAAAGAGGGAAATCCCTAACTTGAGCAATTCAGCCTGAGCTTCTCTTGGTCCCAGACCCTCTTCTGCTCTGGACAGCTCAGTAGCCTCTTGCATACCTCCTCCCCTAACTTCAGCCCTGGCTCTGCAATGCTCATTCACACTTCACCCTTGCTGACAGACTCTACCCTTCTTTCCCTGCCTAGAAAAATACCCTCTGAATGCCCTTCCACATTCTCCCCACCTGTCTAAATCTCAGACGTAGCCAAAACCTACCAGCAACGGAACTTAAGGCATATTTATAAGAAAAACAAATCCAAACATGGAGAAAAACTGGCAACTTTCTATTCCCGAACTTTCCAGAGCAGTCCTGATCTTGTGTAACTTTTTTTTTTCCTTTTCCAAATAAAGGTGATTTGTTAAACATATAACTAAATGTGATTTAGTTTTTATATGTTTCTAAAAAAGAATCCATATAAATAAACTCACAAATCAGAAAACATCCCTTGTCAGGCCACATATCCATTCTGAGAGTTTGGAAAAATAGGATTGATTTCAGGGAGAGGCTTCCCCTAGGTTTTCTTGTCAACTTGTCCGCCCACCATTCTCCGGCCCTACTTGCCAGTATGGGAGAGGTGGTACACCCTTCGTTTCTCTTCCCCCTTTCTCAAAACTCTAAGAGGGTCATTCAGATTGCCTGATTATATCCTGATTGCTTTGAGGAGACAACTTTGAGTAAGCAGGTAATTTGTCTTTGAACCCCGGAGACTGCTGATTTTCTTCAATCAAGGAGACCCCTTGCTTAAATTTTTTTAATCCTTTCTTTCCCTGCCTGAATAGATGTGACTGATTCTGCAAATGCTTCCCCCAACTGAGAGAGGGATAAGTCCCAGAGTTCTGAATTAGGTACCACTATTTACTACTCTCAGAAATGAACCAGTGCATATAGAATTGCAGAATGTCAAAGGCAGAAAGACTTTCATAAATCACTTATCCAATGTTTTCCAAACTTCACGGATATGAGTCACATGAAGTACTTGTTACAAATACTAATTCCGGGACTCCACCTTAGTCTCACTTCATTAGAGTCTCCAGGACAACAATCTGGAAAGCTGTATGTTGAACAAGAGCTTCAGTGATCATTTCCTCTGGGAAGTTTACAGTACTTCCCAAACTTTGCTGTGGACAGTATCACCTGGGGAACTTGTTAAAATAGAGTCTGATTTCAGAGATTTAGTTTGGGACCCAGACTGCATTTCTCACAAGCTACCCACCCCCGCTTGCTCCATGCTTAGGCCACACTTGAAGCAGCAAAAGACTAAGTTCAAACCTCTCATGGTTCAAGAGGAAGAAACTGAGTCCCAGGGATGGAAGGGAGTCACCGTGTTCCAACATTTGGATAAAGGCAGAGATGGTTAGTACTGGGGACTCCTGAGTCCTGGTTCAGCACTCTTTCCATATGACCAGGTTGCCAATCACCAGCAAACACATAAAGCAGCCCAGCTGTAATGGCACTATTTCCAATCAAAGGCTAATTGGAAAAATGATGCTTCCTGAAAGGGAAGCAGCCCTGGCTTGTCTCAGTAATGAGTGGGCATACTGGCAGGGAAAGACAAAGAGTGGGGGAAGGAAAGAATTTATGTTTCATTTTAATTGAAGAAATGAGTCAAGGTCCCCTTACAAGAAGCCAGGGGCTGGGGGAGGAGTTAAGGTCATATAATGTCCTCCTACAACATGGAGGGCAGGATGGGGTGGGGCGGAATCTAAACTAAACAAACAGAAACCCATCCCCCAAAACCTTGTGGAAGTGCTGTGACAGAGGTGCTGCAAGGAGCTGAGGGTGCAGAGGAGGGGCAGTGTAACTGCTGGAATGGGGTGATGAAGGCTGCTACATATTGGAGTTAGTATAATAAAGTATTAATGATGAAGAATGAGCTAAGAATTACCCTGCCTAGAATAAATCCTTATTTTAATGGTCCCCTTCAAGCACAGACTTCTCTGAGGAGGTGAAACTTGAGCTGAGACTTAAACAACAAGATGGAGTTTGTTAGAAAAAGGGGGAGAACAAGGGCATTTCAGCCAGAAAGACAAAGACAAAGAGGTATGATCCAGGCCCAATATGTCTGCAGATCAGAAAGGCCTCCAGTGAGGTAGGGGAGCCTTAGCTGTGGAGTGCAGGGGAGTGAGTAGAAGGAAAGGTTAACCAGGATTCATTCACTTGACAGATATGCAATGCACTCTGTTCCAGGTACTGTAGTAGACTCTCAGGAGTAAGTAAACATGTCCCCTCACCTCCCAGAGCTCCAAGTCTAGCTAAGGTAGATGGTAATTATGACACAGCATGTCCAGTGCTAGGATGTGAGGAAGCATAGGCAGAGGAATCACCTAATTCACTCTCAGAGACATTTGGAGAGCCCTCCCAGAGGAAGTAACATCTTAACTGAGGCCTAAAGTTAGCTGGAGGGAGGAAGAATGTTGTAGGTGAGGGGAAAATAACATGTGAAGGGCCTGAAAAAAGTGCTATGCTCTTGAGCAACTAAACAATGTGGCTCAAGTATGGAGTGTGATAGAGGGAAGGTGAAAAGTGATGTTGGAGAGGCAAACAGAGGCCAGACCACATGGGGCCTATAAGGCACAATTAAGAAATTTGAATTTCCCTCTGAACAGCACCCGGGGTCATTAAAGAGTTTGAAGCAGCTAGGCACAGTGGTGCACGCCTGTAATCCTAAAGGCTTGGGAGGCTGAGGCAGGAGGATTGAACCATGCATTCAAAGTCAGCCTCAGCAACTTAGCAAGGTGCTAAGCAACTTACTGAGACCCTGTCTCAAAATAAAAAAATAATAAAAGAGCTGGGGTCATGGCCCAGAGGTTAAGCACCCCTGAATTCAATCCCCAGTACCAAAAAGGGGAAAACAAGTTTGAAGCAGAAGAGTGAGATGAGCTGATAAAAGTTGTAGATAGGCCACTCTTACTGTTGCCATGTGAAGACAGAGCCACAGGAAACCCGAGTGCCAGAGACAAGGTGTGCACTAGGGGCTGATGTCATGAACCAGGTGAGAAATTAATGAAGCTTGGACAAGGATTGTGGTGGCATAGATGGACACTTCAGTTTATCTCTGGCAGAGGGAAGTGAGTCCGAGAATACGAAGAACTCTGGGCTAGGAAGAACTGAGGGCCACTGGTATACTTTGGGCCTCCTGCTGGGCAATGGCAGGCTTTCACTTTTCCTGTCCCTTCCACCACCTCCATTGTTGTGCTGTTTCTGAGTATAACAGGCTTTGGCTGCCTATGCTTCATCCTGACTGAAAGTCCAGGCCCAGTAGGAGGAACTACCAATTGCTGAATCTCCCCCATTATGTGACAGGCACTGTGCTCAGCACTCAACATACTTTACCAGAATAACCATTAACAAACTACAGCAGAGTGGTTGAAGATAGGAAACTAGGGCCCAGAGAGGTGAAGTGACCTGGAAGTAATCACACAGCCAGAAAATGATAGCCTGGCAATCTTTCCATTAAACTGACTTGCCTCTTTATAAAAGTTTGTATTTAAAATGGCTTTCCTGGGGCTGGGGTTGTGGCTTAGTGGTGGAGCACTTGCCTAGTATGTGTGAGGCCCTGGGTTCTATTCTCAGCACCACATACAAGTAAATAAAATAAAGGTCTATAGACAACTAAAAAAAAAAAGAATATATGAATACACAACCAATGAACTCCACAGCATGTACAACCACAAGAATGGAATCCTAATTAGAATAAATTACACTCCATATATTATAATAGGCCAAAATATACTCCACTTTCATGTGTATCTAAAAAGAATTTTTTTAAATGGCTTAATACAAAGTCCTAATGCTATGGATTTACCATCTTCTGTACCTAGAATGACAAAGAATTTACAAGTAGATTTGAGGTTTCCAGATCTGAAAAGGTAGATCACACAAGCATGGTCAAAGCAACAAGGAAGTTGTGGGTGTTAAAGGTAAATGGATGGTACTAAGAATAGGGCCCTTTATCACTAGAACAAGCCTGGTGCTGATTGATTAAAGACAAAAACAAAGAAGTGTCTCAAGGCATCAGCAGGAAGGAACTCAAAAACATGAGTCTCCAAGGACTTGGAGAAATCATTTAATCTGGCATCAATCATTCTTTTTTTTTTCTTAGTACTGGTGATTGAACCCAGGAACACTTAACCACTGAGCCACATCCCCAGCCTTTTTGTTTTGTGATTTTTATTTTATTTTATTTATTTATTTTTGAGACGGTCTTGCTAAGTTGCTCAGGGCCTCACTAAATTTCTGAGGCTGGCTTTGAATTTGTGATCCTCCTGCCTCAGCCTCCTGAGCCACTGGGATTACAAGCATGCACCACTTAAACCTGGACCTGGGCATCATTCTTGATGTGCTCTTTTTTCCATTTTAATACATTTTGCTTATTTTAAAAATGTGGACTCTTCTAGTGTTCTCACCAAAAAAAAAAAATGATAAGCAGAGATGACTCATGCATTAATTAGCTTGACTTAACTACTCCATGATGTATACATATTTCAAAACCTCATACTGTATACCATAAATATATGATTTGTGTTTTTCAATTAAAATTTGTTTTAAAATGTGAGCTGGAGCATCAAAGGACATAATCAACAGACTGAACACAAAACTTGTAGAATAGCAGAAAATACTAAGAAAATATATATTTTATAAAGGATTACTATCTGGAATACATAAAGAATTGCTATAACCCAACAGCAAGAAAATGAATAACTTGATTTAAAATGGGCAAATTACTTGAATAGGCAAAGGTATACAAATGTCCACTAAGTATAGGTAAAGATGCTCAACAGCAGTAATCATTAAGGAAATACAAATCAAAATCACAATGAGATATCACCTCACTCCCATAAAGAAGTTTATCATTTAAAAAAAACAAGTGTTGCAAGCATATAGAGACATTAAAACTCTTGTGCACTGGTGGCAAGAATATAAATAAAATGGTGAAGCCATTATGGAAAACAATATGGTGGTTTCTGAAAAAAAATAAAAAATAGAGTTATCATATACCTACTTCTGAGTATATATAAAAAATGAAAGTGGGATTTCAAGGATATATTTTCACAACTGTGTTCTTTGCATTCACAATAGCCATGAGGTAGAAGCAACCCATCACCATCAACAGATGAATTGATAAACAAAATGTGATACATAAGTACAATGGACTATTATGTAGCCGTCTTAATAAGGGAAGGAATTCTGACACATGGATGAACCTTAAGGACATTATACTAAGTGAAATAAACCCATCACAAAAATTTAAATACTTAATAATTCCACATATATGAAGTATTTGCTGTAATCAAATTCACAGAAAGAGAAAGTAAAATAGTAATTACTGGAAACCAAGGGAAGGGAGAAATGAAGAAATGCTGAATGATTTAGAGTTTGAATTAGACAAGATAATAAGGTTCTGGAGATCTAAAATATGTGAACATATTTCACACTGCTGAACTGTACACTTAAAGATGGTTAAGATAGTAAATTTTGTGCTACATGCATTTGATCACAATTCTATCTTCAAAAGTCTTTTTTTAAAAAATGTGGTTGGGATCAATGTTTATGGGAGTTCCTTCTCTCTCCAGTAAATCTTAGCTCCCCCCACCCCAAGTTTTCCAGAGCACTCCTCCTAAGCCTCCACCAGAAACTTTTTTCAGGCAATGGGAAGAATGGGAAGGATTCTCTCTGACCAGGCTCCATGAAGACCCCTTTCTGTCTCCCCAGTCTGAGGAGTCCTCCCTCCTTAGCCCAGTGGATAGTCTTAGTCAATTTTGCATGTGTTCATGGAATGTATGTTCTCAGAGGTACTGGACGAGGGCTGTCAAGGAGAAGGAGAAAGGTGTGGACAGCTTGTTCCAGCTCTGTAAGTTATAAGGAGCTCTCTGCTTGTCCGGCAATGGCATAACTTTGTAGATTTCAGGCAAGCCTGTGCTTCCTCTGAAACGTTCTTTCACTGCAGGCAGAAAAACACAGTAAACCGCGATCCAAAAAAAACCTGTCCACCCGTGAATGGCGCTTTGTAAGCAGGTTAATGTATAACACTTTAGAAAGCTGGGCAGGGAGCATGTTTGCTTTTCCAACAGGAACCACATCAGGGGTGTCAGATGCCAATAATCCCAGGATTCCGTGGTCACAGGCTTTGAATCTGCAGCCAAACTTTGGCATCCAGACGTGGAGGCCAGTGATTTCCAACCTTTTACCACCAAGGATCCCTTTTATTATTTTTCCCCCTGTGGGCCCCACGTTTGGAAAGATTTGTATCTAGCAAAGCTACATTTATTATGGAATAATTCATTTCCCCAATTTTTTATTCATTCAGAGCTTCTAATCCACATGAGATAACCACACCAAAATAATATAATTTCAGTCAAAAGTAAAGAAATATGATATTGTACTTAGTTCTCTGTGGCTTTGTCTTGGCTGAGTTCACAATTGCTATTAGGCTTTTTTAACATTGAAAAATAGTTTAATGACACCAGTTACTACCTTCAGAGACCCCAGATTGAGAACTGCCAGTACAAAGCAGTGAAGCACTGATAGGATGACCATCAGTTTAAGAAGCTCCAAAGTCCACAAACCACAAATAGAACAAAATCTGTTCAGTAAGACCTGCTTTAATTCACTAAATTTTCCCTAGGTTGAGATTGCTTTTCCATGTAAAGGGAATGATGAAAGAGATTGTTTCCAAAGTAAAAATAATACTTGTTTATCAAGCACCCATTAGGTACCTGATATTGCAACAGATCAAGTCCCAGATATATGGATCTGCCTCCCCCCCAGACCTGACGCTTCCCAGATCTAATGCATTCTCCTTCTAGATCATGGATCTTAAGTCAGAAGGTATCATAGAGGCTCATCTAATCCAAGCACTCCTTACCACTCTGAATACAAATGGGGGTCAATTATTTTCTGTATGTCTGCATACCAACGACCAGTGCAGTGCAGTACCCAGCATCAGCAAATGCCAGTAGAATTAATGACATTAACCTCTAGGCTTGATGAATAGTTCAATTGCTCAGAATTTTCTAGAAGTTAGACTGTGAGCTTCTTAGGAAAGAGAGTCATAATCAATTAACTGTTTCCATTGCCTGGCACAATGTGGTCACTCAACGAATGCCTGAGTGAACAAAGGAATGGATAGATTCCATTTTCAAAGAGCTGGTACCCTGAGGCTGAACACTCAGTTATTACAGGCACACAGGTCAAGGGACACAGATATAACTTATTCCTCACCATTTATTTTTGTGAGTTGTCACTGAGTCCCCTTCTGTCTTTGGCTAATAGTTACCCACCACATCCCCTTCTTTGAGACTCAGAATAACTCCCCTCTCTCCCATATCTCATCACCCTCAACCTTGCCATTGTTTGCATACATAAACCCACACACACTCATCTGATAAAAGAACATGGGTCAGAACCCTGGCACCCCATTTTGGAAATATTGCTGACCCTTGCTCTAAAAGAAGCTCAGAAAGGACAGAAAATGAGTGCAGCCTAGACATGTCTCTCCCTGTGATGTCAGTGGGTGTAATTTAAGCAGAGGCATTCCTGCAGTTGTTACACCCAGGCAAGTGTGGGGAATGAAACAGTTGTCTGTGACTGATTTAAACTGTGGTTTTTTGACAACTGTGCCCTGGATTGAAGTGTCCCATCTGTTAATTTTAGTGTCCAAGGGAGCTGTGAACATGAGCTCCAATAGCAGCAGCTTCAATTCTGTGGGGTCCTTGACAACTCAGGAAAAGTTTCTATCCCCAAACCAAATTGAGCATTTTTTCTACATCTAAGTGCTGTTTAATTAATACAGTTATTTCTGGAAGGCTCCTGCAGGACAGGAACAAGGTGGGCAGAACATGAGGGAATCGAAAGAGAATGGGGGGTCTCTTTTCAAACATTTATGAAATAAGTAAGACTATTCTTATTCAAAGGTCACCAAAAGGCCCTCTTCTCAAATTTCCACCCTTACCCCCATCTTCACCCCATCCCCATCCCCCCATCTCTAAGCTAAAGTCCCATGACTGCCTCTGTTTCTAGCAAAGGCATTGAAGGCTCCCATTCATATTTCAATATTATTAAGACATTACCAATTATTAATATCTACTGTGACTTTATCATGTTTGTGCTCAGGAACATAAGTGAAAATGGTAGGATTTGGATAGAACAAGAAAAGGGGATTAATAGTGAGACAAAAAGATATTTCTTAGGAAATGTGGTACTGTGTGAGATTCTGCCAGTGACAGAAGGTGAGGACTATGTGCCAAAGGGCATAATGGAGGTAATGAAATACAAGGAGAAAAGAGAGCAAAATGTGGAGGTGAAGTACCCAAGGTACACAGTTTCATGATAAGTGGACCCTTACTTGCCATTTCCATTCCAGAGGAACTTGACAAGAAAGAAGTTTCAATTATATTATCCACCCCCAGTGGCAGCCTTCCCAGCTGCCCAGTCAACTAATCCATGACTGTCTTTATGGCTATATTTGGCTAGGCAGGCTCCTGTGTCTCCTCATACCAGTTTGTAGAACTCACGTAAACTCTTAACTCCAGATTTAGGCTCTACCCAGTCTGATCTTCCATTATTTGCCAACATGAACTCTGAAGTCAGATCCCACCCATCCTCCTTACTCTTCTTCTGTAGGACCCATACAAACACACATCCCGTTTCCACCTAATGCAAGACCTTCAACTCTAAAGATCTCTTTTCCTCATGCCTCAAATGCTTGCTTTCTCTCAAAACCTTATTATCCTTCCAGGCTTAGCTCAAGTGTCACCTGTTCCACAAAGAAGTTTCCCTTGCAACCCTTAAGAGGAGACTTATAAAGTCTGGTTAAATTGTCACACTTATCTTAGAAGTGTTTGTGGATGCCCTATCCCTGTGGGTGTCCATGCTTTTCTGGATGGGGTGTCTCAGGATTTGAAGCTTCTGGAGAGTGAAAAATGGAAGGAAGGAAGGAAGGAAGGAAGGAAGGAAGGAAGGAAGGAAGGAATGAAGGAAGGAAGGAAGGAAGGAAGGAAGGAAATTAGTGTAAGAATGTCTCCATACCCCAAACTTTGTTGCAGCTAATCATTGCACCATGGCACAATGAAATTGGCCAGGACTTGTCATGAGAAAACTTAATTTTGAATCTCAACTCTGCTTCTGAGAGATCTATTTTAATAGTATGAAGACTAGGCAAGACAATATGCAAGAAGCATATTGCACATGATAGGTGCTTGATCAAAGGGAGATTAATCAGAAGTGCTAAGGAAGTACTTATTTGCTGTGTGTGGAACATCAGTTCCTTTGGAGAACTGTGTGTATGTTCTTTCTCTGAACCTGTCCCTCCAAGTGCTTTCCAGCAGTCCAAACTGCCCATCACTCTTGTAACCCTTTTCCTTTGTTCTTTACTTAAATGATCCAAGATTTAGCCTAACCTCAGGGTGGGAGCAGATCTCCTGTGTACTTTAAAGCAATTATCGGGTCTGCAGTCTCTGGGCTTTGGTTTTGTCATTGCCTGGTAAGTCTACTGTGTGCCACTATTTTTTCTCACACCCATTCCTTATCTACTTCTTCTTGTCACTCATCTTACCAAATCCAGGCTGAAACTTAGAGGCCTAATTCAATATCCTCATCTTATGAATCCTGTACCCATGCCCTATCATTTTTAATGTATCCCACACATATTGATACTTGATTATACTATAAACAGTTGTACAAAATGGAAATCATTTCTCTTTGTCTTGTTTACCCCAAGCAGAATGGAAGCAATCTGAGAGCTAGGGTAATCATGTCTCTCTTTTTTGTATTCTTGAATTCCTTTGAAAAACAAGCTCTATGCTAGGTACTGGAGCTATGGAGATGAACTTGACATAGACCCCATCCTCAAAATGAGAAAAACATCTCAAAGATTTGAAAGGACTGCTATGCCATTTGAGGTAGCTGGCCAGGGGAAGATATTCAATATGTAGTAAAGGGCATGTGGAAAAGCCCAAGGAAAGGAAAAGTCATGCCATGTTCTGGGATGATTAAACGCTATGTAATATGGCTGGGTGACTAAGTGGTAGAGCACTTGCCTGGCATGTGTAAGGCACTGGGTTCGGTTCTCAGCACCACATAAAATAAATAAATAAATAAATATCCATCAACATCTATTTTTTTTCTAAAGCTATGTAATACAGTGTAGGCTTTGGTCACACAGTAGAAAATAAGGCTGAGGGTGAAGTGAAGTTACCCCTGAAGTGCTTAGAAATAATGGAAAACCCAAAGAGGTTCCTCTATCAAAGCAGTTATCACATTCTATATCAATTATTTGTCAACTTGTCAGTTGACTCTAAAACCGTGGTTCTCAACTGGGGGTGTTTTGCCACCCATTGCATCTAGTCATATGTGTGGAAATTTTGGGTCGTCATGACTTGGATAATGCTAATGTCTTCTAGTTGGCAGGGGCCAGGGATATTGCTAAACATTGAACAAGCATAGAACAGCCCCCCTACAACAGAGTTATCTAGTCCTTTATGATATGTCGATTGTATTGAGGTTGAGAAACATGTCCTACAAGAACGTTATATGATTCTTGAGGGCAGAAACTGTCTCTAGCTCCAAGACCCACCAAGGTCCTTAGACATCATGAGTAATTGGGAGCCTAATGAATAATAAATGAATGAAAAGCTGACTGATGCAAGATCCTTTTCTGGGAAAATTATGTATCTGAGTAGATACTCCTCTACTTAGTTCCTCTTTTCCCCCAACACACATTCCCTGTTATCTCTGACTCCACCTATTAGAGCATAATGCTATATGAGGACAGAGATTCTTTCTTTTTCCTTGTCCTCTCCCCAGCAGCTGGATGAATAGTTGGCAAATGTTAAGTGTTCATAAATGTTCATTGAATGAGTAAATGGTAGACTTCATGGTTGGGCCTAGGGATAAAGGACAGAGAAAGTCAGGGCTTGAAGTGAGCTGTTAAGATGCGGAAACTAGAGACTGGTAGCATACCTTGGCATGGATTTCTTTTTTTTTAATACCTTTATGTTATTTATTTATCTTTATGTGGTGCTGAGGATCGAACCTAGGACCTCGCACATGTGAGGTGAGTACTCTATCGCTGAGCCACAACCCCAGCCCTCTTATTTATTTTTTAAGTTGTCGATGGGCCTTTATTTATTTATACGCAGTGCTGAGAATCAAAGCCAGTGCCTCACACATGCTAGGCAAGCACTCTACCACTGAGCTCCAACCCCAGGCCCTGGCATGGATTTCTTTGAGTTTATTCTATTTGAGGTTTACTCGGCTTCTTGAATTTGTAGGTTTATATCTTGACAAATTTGATGGTCTTATAAGCTAGATTTTCTTCAAATATATTTTTGTACTCTTTAATCTTTCCTTCCATAACTTCAATGGTACAAGTGTTAGTGCTTTTGTTATTGTCCCACAGGTCCCTGAGTCCCTGTTCCCTTTTTAATGTCTAAGTTTTTGGGTTTCTTTTTATGTTGGATACATTTTATTGATCTGTTCTCAAGTTCACTGATTCTGTCTTCTGTTATCTCAGTTATTTCAGTTATTGTGTATTTCAACTTTGTAATTTCCCCTTTTTAACATTTTCTTTGCTGAGATTTTTCACTTTTCAATTTGTTTCAAGATAATTAGTAATTGCATGCTGAAGTCAATTAGCACTGCATCGCCTTGTTCAGTCTTTTTGCTGCTATTGGGGGTGAGGACTTAGCTTACTGCTGGACTAACACTATTTTGATGGGGGAATTAAAGCATCATTTGTTTCTACCAGGCAAGGCATAAAGATCAACTCCCCACTTAGCCCTACTGACAACCTAGAGGAGTGGCTTACATTTGTTCCATTGATGTTTAGTTACAATAGGATAAATATTGCCAAAAAAAGATTTTCCATTGTTAAGTTACTATTTTTCCCAGTTTTGTGACTAAAGGGAACAGGCCTTTCTTGGAACAGTTTTGACTGTGCTTGCAGGAAGTTCCAGGTTGGAGGTTTCTACAACATCCTGTCTGAGATATATGAGGGGGAAAGCCCCAGAGAATTCAAAGGTGTGTTATTTCTGATTCTTAGACTGTCTGCCTTCTTCCAAACTTCCAATCTTCCTATGTTTCTTTGTTGTGTTATGCCCAGCATTTTTAGTTTTAAGAAGGAGGACCTGGAGGCTACAGAATGCAGTTCAGTGGTAGTGCACTTGCTTAGCATGCATGAGACCCTGGGTTCAATCTCCAGCACCACAAAAAAAAAAAAAAAAAAAGGTGGACCTGGGCTCAGGGGTGGAGAGTGGCACTACTCTCTCTTGTTCAGAACTGGAAGTCTGGCTCATGCATTTTATTCTTACCTTCTTTCAGACATCAGATCAGGCCAGCCACCACCTGCTGGGAAAGGCTTAGGGGTACATGTATAAAAATCAGACTGGCTGCTATTCTGAGATGTCTTACATTTCTACCCACCATGAGAGTTTCCACAGTGTTTTCTTTTTTTTTTTGATATTTTTTTATTGATTATTTAAAGCATTACATAGCTCATGATATATCATCTTTCAAAACACAATTTGAGTCCACAGTGTTTTCATATCCATGATTCTATTTGATTCTCAAACAATCCAATGAGAAAAGTACTATTGTTATTATCTCTATCTTACAGAAGAAGAAACTGACACATTAGAGATGAATTAATTAGCACAAGAATGGGAAAGTTTGCATATGAGTCCAGGCCTC
Organism: Spermophilus citellus; assembly: GCF_964194105.1. Taxonomy (NCBI): domain Eukaryota; kingdom Metazoa; phylum Chordata; class Mammalia; order Rodentia; family Sciuridae; genus Spermophilus; species Spermophilus citellus. Next base: position 109,252,806 of record NC_138190.1, on the reverse strand, counting down.
AGGACTGTAGTTTAGTGCTCTATGTATGGCAACACATTTAGCCTGAGCTACTTCTCACCAGCCTCCCTTTTGCCAGTGGGCACCAGATTTTTCCAGCCTGCCTTCTGCTTCTGGGCTCTACCCTCTCTTATTCTATATCTGATCTATGTGGCAGCAGTCCATTCCATCAGTCAGCAGGGATTTTTGACGTACCCATCATCAACGCTGCACAGTGAATAGGTCCCAAAGGGCCACTTGGCCCTCAACCATCTCAGTCAATCCAGTAGGGAGGGGCTGGAAAGGAGGTGATGTTCTGCTTTCTCTAGATGTTGCAGCTGTGGGGATTTATCATAAATATTAACTGGGGCCAGGACATGTGTAGTCACGCAGGACTCTGTGCTTAGAGGGGCCCCCTGCCTATTTTAATGTTCTGTAGTTGCTGTCATGAAATTCCTAATACATTTTGGACAAGAGGCCCCACACTTTCATTTTACACTGGGCCCAGCAAATTATTTAGCTAGTTCTGGCTGAGGTCTATTGTGGCCAGGTCTCTGGAGTAGAGTTCATTCTCCCAGCAAAGAGCAGAGGAACAAGCAGTTACAGCCTTGAAGGAAACGCCCCAAAGCATGAACTCCCCTTTGAATTTCACACCACACTCCCATTTCCTTGCACTCAGTCAGCTTACATTCCCTCCAAGGCTTAGCTAGACTGCTCAAAAATACCAGACCATTGTAACTTCACCTTTTGGAAAATATGCCCATTGGATTAGAGAGAATACATTTGAATTATAGATAAACCTTCTCACTACATATCATCTCTTAGTTTTGAAAATTTTAAGGTAATTATGTATGCACACCAAATTGTAAAAAATAGTACAGAGATCCTGCTTTATTCTTTTCTTAGCTTTCCCCAGTGGTAACATTTTGCAAAATTCTGGTACACCATCACAAATAGGATATTGACTTTGATATAATTCACCCATCTTATTCAGATTTCTCTTTACTTATAGTTATCTACGTGTATTATTTTTATACAATTTTATCACATTAGGTTCATGTATTCATTGTCACAGAGCCAAGATATTCAACAGTGCTATCATATCAGGGATCCATCATGGTATTGCTTTCCTTTTTATAACCACACCCACCTCCCTCCTGCAATCCTCACTCTCAACCCTTGGCAAACACTAATATAGTCTTGGTTTCTAAAACAAGTACATCTGGGCTGTTTCCAGTTTGGGGTTATTACAAATATCACCTCCATTTTTGAACATGTGTTCTCATGAATTCACAGCCACTTAAATGCATAATAAAACAAGATTTATTTAAAAAGTTTTTGAATACTCTATTAGTCAATGCTTATTTTCAGTTAATAGGCAACCTGCTCCAAAGAAAAGCAGGAGAGATTTGGAGTCGGAATAATTATTTTTTTAGAAGTGGGGCTCCATTATTTCCTTCCTTTGTGGTCAGAGGCTTGTTACTTAACAACCCCTGTCACACATGTTCCCTCCAGGAAGAACAATACCTCTGCCACAGAGTTGTTTTTGTGATGATTAAATGAGATAGCATATTATGGTTCCCAGTACTTTGGGGATTTTCATACTATAGTCCTTTCATTCTTGGCTCCAAATTGAAGAGGAGAGACAAGTCTAAGAGACTGAAAAGTCAGAATTGTAGGGTTTTTTTTAAAAAATGCAGTTTTAATACTCCTAAGTATTTACAAGAAGAGAAAATAGGACAAGAATACAACAGGACGTATAATTAGCTTAATGAGGCTTCTAAAGAGCTCTAGGAGGGAACTGGGAAAATTTATTTTAACTGAGTAAAACAAGACCTCTCTCCATTCCCCTGCTCCCTCTGCCAACATGGAGGATGCTTAATTAGTTTAGCAACTCTTTTCTTCCAAGATCCTTTTGTATCAAGCAATAGCCTCCCTTAGTCCAATTTTTCTAAAATCCCAAATTAGAGGAGGCCAGATGAATGACATTTTTCTGGGATTGAAAAGGAGTCTTTTCCCTATGTTGGAAATTTTTTTTTATAATTCTGTTTGTTTCTAGCCCCTTCCCTACCTTTATATCACCTTCAGATTTAATGACAACTCAAGGCTGCCTCCTCCCATGTTTTCCAATTCTATCAATGTTCCCAGCTCTCAAAGGACTGTTTATGCACATGCAGCTCTGGCAAAGAGATACTATAATTCCTCCCAGACCTTCCCATTTCTAAGTTTTTAAATACCAGAAGATGATTGTACTTGATTTTTTTCAGAGAGAGAGAGAGAGAGAGAGAGAGAGAGAGAGAGAGAATAAATATGAATGTGTGATTCACTTTTCTTGCTTTGTTGCTACTGACTTTCCTTCTGAATATCTCTGGAGTTCATTGCCAAGTAGTTATTGCATACCTACTGGTTCCTGTCCCTGTACTTCATACTGTGAAGACTGTAGAAGTGCAGAAGCCAAAGATGCTATCCTCCAGGAGTTTGTAGACTGAAGAAATTAAAGTATGTGCACGCTACATGGAAGAATAATTAACCAGACCTCTGAGTGATACTGACTCAAAGTGAGATGATTATTCAAAGAGGTTGGATCAGTGAGAGAGGAAGAAGACTTTGCAGAGTTAATAAGATTGCAAAATCAAAAAACAAGCAAGACCTGTGTAGATAGAAAGGTGAGAAAAAAAAGGTCATAGTTGGGGGACAACTTGAATAAAAGATAGAGGCAGGGTTCAATCATGCCAGCCTTCGAACACTCACTTATCATGAAGTACATGATGTTTGGCTTTGTCTTTCACTTTTCCTTTTAGTTATTTGGCTCCATCCCATCTTGCACATTGCTTCGTGATCTGTGAGTTCTGGATCACACTAATTCTTGCCTTTTTGCCTCAACTTCTGACTTTGCCCACTCACTGCTCAATTCTCTGTGGCTGACCCTTCCTTGATTATAATTTGTACCTAAGGCTTAGATGATATCTATATCTAAAGTGTCACCCCTATGCAACCTTTCCCAGCCCCAAGTTTTGTGGCTTAACACCAGCCCAGTGGTGGTTAATTTCCTGAAAAATTCGTCTAGCCCTTAGAAAGAAATTGAGCAAAAAGACCAGCCAGACCAAGTAATGCAGAAACCAATCCCTTGGTGGAGAAAGGCTCCTGATGACCCAACAGAGCAGTATGAATATGATATAGTCAGAGATTATCCACCACTGTAACCATTTGTTTCCATTACTAGAGACAGAGGTTTTGTTTGATTAATACTGAGAAACTAGAGCCCTTTCGATGACAAGGCAAACAAATGCTTCCCTTGATTAAAGGATGTGGAGCTCATGATGATGGCCCAGTGAAGCATATTTTTGTGTTAACCAGGCCAAAGGGAAAGACATCCAATTTACCCCCTTTCAAAATATTAATTGAACTCCACCCAATGCTGGCCCATGACTACTTGGTTTGGAAGCTGACAATCTATCCTCTTTGTGGCTTCTGTTTACACTTTTACTGGCCTTGAGGGATTGTAAAGTCAAAAAAGCCAGGAACTGTGGCTAGCTAGCCAAAGCCAAATGGTACTACCCTACACTACCATACACTACTGAGCCATACTACACTAGTATAGACCTCCCACCACTACCATTAGCACACCAGGTGCAGCTGGAATCCCCTTTCCAACATAGGGAATTCTATTTTATAACCTAGAGATGGAAAATGCCTAAGATAGGGAATTGATTGAGCTAGGCATAAAGCTGGAAAAGGCAAAGGGGCAGAACCCAAGACTCAAGTGAAGTCTGAGATGAAATTAATGAGAATCTATAGCACCTTGGAGAAAAAAGCCATCAACTTGTTCCCCAAGCCCTAGGCTATTGGGTGAAAAGCCTCTATTACTATTCCCACAAACTTTGAAAGAGGTTGGTTTAAGATAATTAAAATGTACCACTTTATCCAGATAATGGAATAATGAACAGTGAAAACTGAAAACTTCCACAAAATTAATTAATGGCTGATCTTTAATGTATTGAGAGCTGAGATTCATGGTTCTTGTTGTTCACCATTATATCCTCAGCACCTAGCATAGTCTATAACACATAGTCAGAGCTCAGTAAATGCTTGTTGAATGAATAAATAAATTATAGTAATAATGACAGCAAGTAACATTTGTTGAACCTTAATTATAGGCCAGACACTCTTCTAGGTACTTTACACATATTAACTAGCTCATTTAATCCTCACAAAAACCCTCCAAAATAGGCCCATTATTATTCCTATGTTATAGAGCAGGAAACCAAGGATCAGGAGAACTGTGCCTTGCCCTAGGGTGTTTAACTAGTAATCAGCAGAGCTTGAATGACTAGTTCTTAAGGAAAGGTTGGAACACTCTGGTTCTCTCTTGACCATTTGTGGCCCCTGTGTTCATAACGATCAACCAAGTAGAGTCTGAAGCATACTCAAGGTGCTTTATTATTTTTCTTACTTCCCCCACCTGGGATGCCATCTCAGTCTCCTCCATCATCGCTACCAACATATTCACACATCACTTCCTTTTTTCCTTTGATCTATTCATTCTTTAAGATTTAGCTGAAAGTTTACTTCTTTGATGAAACCTACCTTGAAAATTCTTGTTAGACAACCTCTCTCTCTGACTTTGGGATTCATATAGCACTCATAAGCCATACCACTCACTTGTTACTGGAAAGCTACACAGCATTCTGGTTAAGAGGCAGACTTCAGAGGCAGACAGGGTGGGATTTAAATCCCAGCTCTGCCAATTTACTAGGTGTGTGACTGTGGGCAAGTTACTTAACCTCTCCCTCAAAGAGCATGATCTTTGAACTGGAAGGAGAATTAAAGCTCAAGATAGATGAGGAGATAATAAGGGAGTACTTAACTACCTTCAATGAGTTCAAGTTTCCAGACCCAGACAAATTACATCCGAGGCTACTGAGAGAATGTGCAGATGTGATCGTAGTGCCAATCTTGTTAAACTTTGAGAAATTATGACAAAGAGAAGAGCTGAGAAATGGAAAGAGGAAGACAAATAATAAAATCTTAGTGAAGGTGAGTGGTGGTATTGGGGGTGTGTGAAAAATGTAGATCTTAGAAACTGAAGACCAGCGAACACAGCGTTGATCCTTGGCAAAAAGTACAGAATGCACTATTAAGCAGGTAATTTGTGAGGCTTTAGAAAGGGAGCGGAAATCACTAGGGGTAAGCATGAACTCAGTAAAAGCAAGTCATGCCTAACTAAGCCCATTTCCTTTTTGAAAGGGTATCTAGAAGGGGAGATGACAGGAATACCACAGCATAATGTATCTGGATTTCAGTAAGACATCTGAAAGAGTCTTATATATATCCTGGTAGAGATGATGGGAAAATAAGAGCTGGGTAGTGGCAGAAGTTTCATGGATTGCTTCAATTTGAGCAACAGTATTAAAAGTGACTGTTAATAAGGAGAGAACTCTAAGGTTACACTGCAATATTCTGTCCTGAACCCTATCTTATTCAAAACATCTATTACTCTGGCTGATCAAATATTCAGATAAAAAAACTTAGTGGTATAGGATATGCACTCTCATTTGGGGCAATATTGCCTCTAAGGGCAAAAATTGGTTCTCGAGGAGTAAACAATTATCTTTTATTTTTATATATAGAAGACAGATATACTTGCAGCACATAAACACATACACAGTATATCTCTATTATTATAGTGTTTAGGGAATGTTGTAGGAAAAATGTCTAAAAAGACTCTTCAGCGATGCAATAATGAAAAAGAAAATGTTGGGAAAGGGAGTAAAGGAATAGGTTGAAATAAACAAGGCAATGGTTTTTGAAGATGAATACAAAATCCAGCACCTAAGTTTAAAGTCAATTGTGCAAACAGAATAAGGCACACAATAGTAGTTCATGCAAGAAACTACAGAGGGTTTTAATTAAGCTACAAGCTACACACTAGCAGGTTTATGCTCAAAAGACAACCAGAGTGGCAAAAGATCTGGAAACCATATTCTATGAGGCATGGTTTAAAAGAACTGTGGATGTTTATGCCAGAGAATAGATGACTTGGGGTGACATAATAGATATCCTAAAGGGCTGCCACATGAAAAAGGAATTAGAAAATTTGTGTGAAGCTAATTTTTGCTCAATCCAAGGAAAATGTTTTTAACAATTAGTGAATGTCCAAATATGGAATAAACTGCTTTAGGAGGGTGAGTTTTCCATATTATCTGGAGGATATTTCTGCACTTAGTGGGAGTGTACATATGGCCTCCAAATTTCCTTTCAATTTTCAGGTTCTATGATTTCCTACTTTCTTTAAAAAAAACAATTATGGAGGTTCAAAATATGGCTAAATGTGAGCCCAGGCAAACCATCCTCCTTTGATTTCTAAACCCAAATCCTACCACATGGGGGATATTTACTTAAGAAATCTCTCACTCTTGAACAAATTGGGTACAAATATTCAAAGTCCTAACTCTCCTGGGCTCTGGCATTTTGTATTGCCCCCTAACTCTAGTTTGATTTCCATCTTGGCATAGAAGGCACAGAGGGAGTTGTAGCGAAATGTCAAGGGGGAGGTCTCAGAGACTGAGTTATAAAAATGCTCAGATCTGTTTCATAAAAATATTGGTATGGGGCCAGTGGGCGGGGAGAGCAGACTTCCTTTCTTTGTTAGGCTCTACCTTGCTCATTTGTTCTCTCTCTCCTGCTCTCTCTCTCCCTCCTTCTCCCCTTCCCTCTCTCCCCCACTTCCTTTCATCCTTCATCTCTTAGATCTTCAACTAACCAGAAGGAGGGTCAGTACAGAGGTAGGGGTGGAAGTTAATTTCAGGTTCAAGGGCGAACAACACACCAGTCAGGAAAACTGGTGAATGAGATAATGGGATCCTTCATCATTTGTGAACATGAAATGAGCAAAATAACTTGACAATCATATCCCTGGAATTGTATCCCAATGAATATCCCAGGAAGAAGGGAGCAGGACCTTGACTGGAATGTGGCATAATTTTTTACAAGGGTCTGAGCACCCCACCAAAGACTCTTGGTTGACCTTTCAGAGTAAACACAGTTATTTGCTCTGCTTTTCACATGGCACTGCTTGGTAAAATCTCCGTTGCACTGTTGTTAGAAATTTGGCTTCTCATGGCTGCCATGGAATCAAATGCCATTCACCTCCTTTCTCCCTGCCCTTGACCAAATATTACCTGCTTTTTCGCAAAGTGACCTTTTCTTCCCTGCATCCCATTAGCTGCTCTTTCATTTCCATTCCCTTGCTGAAGTCCTCATCACTATCATAGATGTGATTTTTGTAAGAGGGCCATGTTTGCAGCCTAAGCTCACCAGAACTTTGCCAACACTTCAACATTTTCCTCCCTGTGTCCTCTCTTGGGTAATGCCCATGCCTGCTGTGTTAACCCTGGGACAGAAAAGTCAGAAACCTATCAGACCCTCTCCCTGAAAGTTTTATTTCTCTGTGGAACACACACACAAAAAAAACTTTCAAAAGTGGCTTTCTAGCCTTTCCAACTTGCTGGTGGGTGGATCTGGAGTGGGCATCCCGTCTGCACATCTGGCAGGGGTGCCTTCCAGATTTTCCTCATGACTCAGGATCAGTTTCTGAATGCTGGGCGGGGCAAAGGCTCCTGAAGTTGCTGAGAGGCACCTCCCCCTATGAGCAGAGCTTGGTACAGCCCAAATAGTTTTCAGGTTAAGAAAGCCAGAATCTTTGTTCAGCCACACTGACTGAACAGACTTAGTTGGGTTACCTGGCTAAGAACAGCAGCAGCGGCGGTGGAAGTGGCAGCAGCAGCAGCAGCAGCAGCAGCAGCAGCAGCAACAACAGCAGCAGCAGCAGCAGCAACAGCAGCAGAAGGCTCCTGGGATAACTCAGGTGAGGAGAGATTTAGCTAGAGTTTTATTTGCTGGATATGTTAGCATCTAAGAGAAGTGAAGGAATGTTAACTTTTATAGTTAATTGAATTTTACAGCTATAATTTTATATTCTGTCTCAATCAAATGTGTGCACGTTAGTAGTAATTTGTGAACTTCAAAACTAACAGTTATTTTGGTTGGTTATTTTGGGTGCTGTGTGTGGTGATTGTGGTTGTCTGGCAATAAGATTTTTCAGGATATATCTGGTCAGTTTTGTGTGCATGTATGTGTGTGTGGGTGCCACACACACCTTCTGATAAATACTTGGTAAGCAAGGACAAACCTGGAGAGAGGGTATGTGGGAGAGAAGCCTGGCTGACTGTCAGAACTTCTTTCTAGTTTCTGCTGACCCAGAGGTATAGACAGATTATTGAAATGCAGGCAAATCTTGGAGCCACACTGTGTGCAAAAAGCCTCTGAGCCCTGGCAGTGAAGTGCACAGACTGTGCTATGTCGCACAGGAGGGAGTGGAAGCTGAGACTGTCTTAACTCCTTGTCTGCACAGCCGGGGGCCTTCCTGCCTCTGGTGACAGGTTGATCTTGGTTATTCCATTGTCAACCCCTGGCATGGTTTTGTTACTCTCAGATTCTACCTTTGGTTTAAATTTTGATTTGTAGTTGAGTCCCTGTTCTTCACCCGCACCCCCCACCCCAACTACACTGTTGGAGGGACTTAACTGGGCTACTTGACCAGAGCGGGCTTCTGCTGGGGCAAGAAAAAGAAGTGGGTATGTACTGCAATTGAAATAATTGGTTCTAAAGATTTAAAATTCAAAGTTTGATGAAAAGCCCATAGGAAAATTCAACAAATTCTGCTGTTCTGATGGTCAATTCTGGCTTGCTTCAGGATAAAACATTCTAGTTTGTTTTAAGATTTTATGGAAATTCAGCTAATGCTTCATTTGCTAATCTTTGTTGTGAAATTAGGGACATTTTTATAGTCTGAATGAGTAAACAAAAATATTTGGGGACTGCTAATTAACTCTTGCAAATTCTTCTGGCAGTTTGTGCATGTATACATGCATGTGTGCGTGCTAATGTGCACATGTGTGTGCAAGAGTGTGTGTGAAAACTTCAGATTTGAATAGCATTCTTTATTAGTCCTTAAAGTTCCTAGCAGTCCAGGGAAAGCCTAAACACTAATGTGGTCAGGAATAGGTTAAAAAGTAAGCTTTTCATATCCTTGGGAGTTTTCAGTTCCTAAATTAAGAGCAGAAAAAGCCCCTTTGTGACCCCCAAACAGTGTTTCTTTGATTAGCCTTGATTTGAAATCATCTCACCTTCTGACAGCTTGCAATTCAAAAACAAAACTCTTAAGTGCATTCTTGCAAGAAGAAGACAATGAGAATTTTCAGAAGCAATGTCTTGCTTGAGGTTTCATGTTTGCATGCTTCTCCCGCCACCTCTTTTTTTGAACAACAACAAAAAAAAAGTGGTGAAAAGAGTCATTAAGTTCCAGTTTTGGTGGTGACCCTGTTACTGTGTAACCTTGGGCAAGGCCCTTCACCTTACAGTAAAAGAAAAAAGTTTTACTAAGTAGTTTCTAAGAGTCCTTCCAGCATAGCCATCTATAAAAATCAGGATTAGATTCTCAAAGGACTATAAAATTAGACTTTTAGGTTAGGCTTATTCAGTCAACAGGGCAGGTCAGCAGAATAGAAGAGGTGGAATAGGGAGTAAAGAATGGCAGAGGGGTCATTTTACACTGTTTTTTTTTTTTTTTAATGCTTGTGTGTGTCTTATTTGAAGCATGCGATTGACTTTCCTCAGTTTCTACCAAGGACAGAAAGAGAATTTAATTTGCTACATATGACCATTTCCCAATACTACTGCCCTGCATTGCCTAATCCTTAACAATTAAAATGTCTACTGCATACTTAACTTCATTAGATCTTCCCAATAACACCCTGAGATGGGCAGGGCAGCCATTGTATTTGCATTGTGCTTTGGGGGAAACTGAGGAACAGAGATGTTATGTACATTAAATGGTGGCATTTGGGATTTGATCCTGGATCTTATGACTAGCATGTGTTCTTTTCATGATTTAAAATTGCTTTTATTTTTAAGAGAGTTTTCAATAATGTAATAAAAGGAAATTGTGTGCTCTTTTTTTCCCTGTGTATATACAGAAAGCACTGTTCTCTGTGTAACATGTGGATGCTGAATTTTTGTCCTTCCCTTTAGAATTCCCATTTCTCTCACCACAGAGCATCTAATTGTGGGGAATAAAGGGTGTCGATTATGTCTAAAGTGGGCCTACTTCATGCTAGGACAGAGTTGGGGCTCCTGTACTCAAATTGTCTGCAAACCCTTAGTTAACTTCTACCTCCATTTTTTTGCATAAAATACAGAACAAAGGGGGAAACTGGGAAATGGGAGAAACTAGCTAAAGGCAATGCTTCTGAGGCCGTGTGTTGCCTCCTTCACCTCCTTAAGTGCCCTCACTTCCTCTCCACTCACCCCAATCCAAAGTGATTTGTGAACCACAGATCTGATTTCCTTTATCAGATATTTTTAGAGCAAAACTTGGTTTCTACTCTAAGGATGACCTTGAGGTAAAGAAGCAAATGATTTTTGCTCCAAAAATTTGCCTAGTTCCCCCATGCTTTCAGGTCCAGTGAGTAGCTAGAGTTCCCACTCCTAGCTGCAGTTTTGCATTCCACGTGGCAAGCTTCCTCAACTCCCCCCTGGCAATTCCCAACTCTCCATAATCTGCTCCCTTGAAAGACACGGTGCTCTTCATATTCTTTCTCTAGGCACTGAGTCTGAGTTCAGATAATATAGTCTAAGATCATGACCTCAGTGCTAAACCCCACTCTCTGCCTCAACCAGCCACCCATGCCACTAGCCCTCAGGTCACAGTGTCCTTCTTTATAAGTGTTCACATTTGCCTCGCATTCACTAGCTCCCTTTGAGCTAGAGACTTTCTGGGTTTTACTGAAATCCCTCACTTTTATTTTGTCTACCAACTCTTCTCATATGTGGTCTTTTAACTTAAGGGCTCTCTCCTCCCGACAACATTGGCTGCAGTGGGACAGTAAAGAAAACATTCTCTTCTCAACACTCCTCCACTCTGACAGGGCAAATCATTTATGATAATTCCATCTTTCAAGTTTCTGGTTTTCCAAAAGTTTTCTGAGGGTTAATCGATAAATCCTCAGATGTAAAGGGTTTGGATTCTCCCATGATCATCAAACCAGGAAAATAAAGAATCTTTTCAATATCCACTGTGGCAGCAAATTCTAGGCAGAATGCCTCAAAGTTGGGCATCGTGTTTGTTTTGGAGGTTTTCCTCGTTTGAATTAAAAAACTCGTTCTTAAAAAATGTAGTGACCAAAAGAAGCAGTGTGGTGTGATGGAAAGTCACACACCAAATCTAACATTAAACAGACCCGGGTTTGAGTCTGCCAGGTTCTGGCTGCTGCATCTCTGAGCTGCCCTTTCTGCAGGTACAAAATGAAGGGCACAGATCATGGCCATAAACCTGGTCACTCTGAAGAGAATGTGAACTGAAATTTAAAATGCACATTTTGAATAGTAAATTGCCATACAAGCACTGATTTGCTACTTAAAACATTTTTTTCCTGAACAATGGTATACGCAAAGCTCCGTGCCTAGCAACGAGGGGGCTTCAGTGTGTCTCTAGCATTCACAGAGCACTTTCTACTTACTCCAAATTATTTTTACACTAATCATCTCAGTATGTACAGTCACATTGTAAAGGCGCGGGGTTGATAACATCACTATCTTAATGAAAAAAAACTGAGGCACAAAGAGACCAAGGTCACAGAGCCAACGGGCACATTTCTCCTGTTACCTACACAGAAATGGGGGTCAGTTCAACTGTGATTTTAACAGCACTTGGGACTATAATGGTACTCTATTGAAAGTTCATTCAGACTCTTAGCCTGAAGCTCCTTATGTGTCCCCAAAATGCAGGCATTTTCACTCAGAAGGCATTCTATCAAACTTTGACCCATTCATACTAGCTATACATTCTACCTCTGAAAGGGAGAGATCAGTCTGTTTCTTTAAAATGAGACCTATTTTTCTTTAAATTGATGCTGCTCTGTCTGTAGCTAGGTCCTCTTTAAAACAGGGATTCCCTTTGCAGGCTCTTGCCTGCCTCATTATTTGCCTAAATAGCAAGGGAGACTTATGAGGGCAGATGACTTTTTTTTTTTTTTTTTTGAGAGCAGGAAATGCCCATTTATCTGGAATGCTTAGGGACTAGGAGGTTCTGGCAAACTAAATGTCCTAATTGCCTCAGAATATTCCGCATTTACAGTCCCCAGCCTTTGGCAATCCACCAAACCTAGGGAAATCAAGAAGCAGAGTAGCTTTTGCTGTAAGTTTGAGCCTACATGAAAATTGGGGTCCATTTTTAACAGGCTCCACAAAGGAGCCTGGGCAAACATTCAGATTGGCCCTGATGCTGTTTAATTGAAAATTTTTACTGATACCACCCATGCCTTCAAATACAATAAAATATACTAATATTTAAAACACATGGACAGAGTTAAATCTGATTAACAGAAAACATTTCAGCAGTTTTCAGTGTCTCTGCAGTTCTCAGTTTGTAAAGTCATTGTCAATAAAGAAGGCTATGAAAAATATGTGGTTTTGTTCAGCTTTTTATTCCTATTCCTTGGTTTCAGAGAAATTGTATGCTTGTTGCACATATATTAGAAGTATCATTGCCATAACGTAGCAAGAAATTAAATTTTTTATCATTTTCAAATGAGGTGACTTATTTACTAGTGAGGCATTTCAATGTGATACTGAAAGAACATGAAAGGGGCTAGAAGAGAGGTCTGATTAATATTTTACTTTTTATAAAATAGCAACTGCCTCACAGGTATGCCACAGAGATACTTTTTAAAGTGCTAATGTAGCCAATTTTGTGGGGTTTTTGTTTTTGCAAAAATTGTCCAATTTTTATCACTCTGAATCTTAAGTTTTTTTGCTCATAGAATATAGACTTTTTTTGCTCATAGAATATAGACTTTTGCTCATAGAATATAGACTGTAACCCTTAAAATATATTTTTAGAATAATTGACATCAAAAATTCACAATCCTCTCTTCATGGAAGAAGAGGATCATTAAAATCATTACAACTCTCTTTGTAAATCAAGTTAAGACAGTGAAAACCCTATTATCACCCAAAAGCTATTTGAAATCAAATTTGCCTTTCAAAGTATCTTCATAAAAACCAGTTGTTAAGGCCATTTGAGTGTGGGGCACTCTGATACACATTGTCTGAAGAGCCACTATATTAATTCTCCGTTTAACCATGTGAAGTTTCTTTCTTTCTTTTAGAGGAAAGAAAGCAACAGTGTATTGCTATGGGATAAGAATCTATAGTCCACCAAATTAGTGTAATTGAATTTCGGAGTCTGCCTTTTGATTTCAGAGTCTGCAAATGATTGTACATTAGACTTTGAAGAAAAAAAAGATCATACAATCTTTCTATCTTTCCTTGTCTTTGGAGGCCATCTGCTGAGCTCTTTTTCTTGCATTAGCCTTCTTGGTTAGTAATAAAACATGCAAAGCTCTTTCAATGATAAAAGAGAAGTAATTGTGCAAAAGAATTGGAAGGGGCTGCTTCTCCCCTTGTGCACAAAGTGTGACTCTCCAAGGCACCAACTTATTCTGAATGCAGTAAAATGATAGTTATACTTTTATCTTCAAATTTAAAATAGTACTTTGCCTTGAACTCTTCTTTGCCACGTAAATGGAAGACTGCCTTTCAAATGATAAATGAGTCATGCTTAACTTGCCATCTTCATGTTCATTATCTATTTTACCAGTGAGAATGTTATTACTTACATTGCCCCCATTTGGTAGATAAAGAAACCAAGGGTCTAAAATGGTTAGGTGCCTTACCCAAGGCACCTGAGAACTTGTTTCTCCAAAGACAACACTTTTTTTTTCTCATTCTAGGCATAGTTTGACACTATGGGTCCTCCTCTGAAGCTCTTCAAAAACCAGAAATACCAAGAACTGAAGCAGGAATGCATCAAAGACAGTAGACTTTTCTGTGACCCAACTTTTCTGCCTGAGAATGATTCTCTTTTTTATAACCGACTGCTCCCGGGAAAGGTGGTGTGGAAACGTCCCCAGGTAACTTTCCTTATTTTCCCCAATTTCTGTCTTCTTCTTGACCTCCTTCATCAAAATCCTATTTGATCCACTCTTTCCCTTACACAGGCCTACTGTGTACACTATTTCGGATATTAACTTCCTTCCTTTCCCTGTCTCTTTTTCTAGCTTTACCAAGGTATAGTTGAGAAATAAAAATTGTATATATTTACAGTGTACAGCATTATGTTTTCATATACCTATATTTTGTGAAATGATTACCACACTCAAGCTAATTCATATGTCCATCACCACACAGAGACAATTTTAAAATGGGAATCTTAGAAAAGCCTGCCATTGGGCGCCCTCTCTCTCTCAGCAAGCATTCTGATTCTTTTCACTGGAATAAATCCTACTACTTCATATTAAAAAAAAAGAAGGCTAGGGGAATGCTTCATGGATCTGCGCTCCCAGCTCTATTTTGAGGAGACCTGAATTTTAGTCAAATTTTGTTAGACAGTAATTTCAAAATATCAACAACAACAACAACAAAAGGAAATATTGGGGCTGGGGATGTAACTCAGTGGCAGAGCACTTGCCCAACATGTGCATGTCTCTGTTTCAATCACCACCTCTCCACACACACACACACACATACACACACACACACACACACCACAGGAAATATTCCCATGCTTATTACCTTTCAGAAGTTCATTTGAGTAGATCAACATAATCTCATACCAATAAGGAGAAAAAACTCCTTAAAGTGTGAACATAAATGAAATTAAATCAATAGGGAGAAGATGGATTTGTCATCTGGGGAAGGAAACTTCTTTTGCTGCTCTTTGGACATCATCACCCATATCATCCCATGGTTGGCCATGTGGGATCCACATAGAACTGCAGCTCTTTCACCATCTATTAATAGTAACTATTAATAGATGCTATGGTTCTCTGTGGAACCATACATTGTGTCTCAAGGCAAGTCTCAGTCCTACAAGAGTGGGCACTCATACGATAATAAGATATGATGATGGAGTCTGGAGAATAAATAGCAAATAAACATGCTATATGTAAAGGTAGTAACTGAAGAGAAGGATATTCCTCCTGGGCTTCTTTCCAATATGAGTTGCCTGGTGTATAGACCACAGGGGGTTGTTGTAAAATGCAAGTTCTTGAACTTTCACAAAATCTTGAAGATGTTCTATTTAATGAGGTGCACGATGATGGAACCACCTCGGCCAGTACTCAATGGTTGCCTTCTTTAAGGATCCAACTATCACTTTTGCTTGTAATTTCTACAGCTTATACTCCTAAATGGAGTTTCAAGAGCTCCTTCAGTTTATGCAAATTGCCACCAGGTGGTGCCAAGATACACTAGTTACATGAAGACTTGTTTTCTGTGCAACTTGAAATATGTATCTTAGTGTTTGCTTGCAAAGAATGATGACCATTGAAAGTATGAAACTGAGGGCTGGGGGTATAGCTCAGTGGTAGAGCAGAGGCCCTGAATTCAATCCCCAGTAGAAAAATATAAAAAAGAATAAAAATGAAAGTATGAGACCGGGAGAAATTTCTCTCCATCAGAAGGGGAATTGCACTTCTCCTGCCGTTCTGTGCCTCTAGTTGTTGATATCTCTGCAGATCACTTTGTTGACCAACAATAAAAATCTTGGAAACATGAGCAGAATTCATTAATTGCTATCGATATGCAGAGAGGTAAGACTTTTTTTCCCAAAGAAAATACGCGGAGAAATATAACTATGTTGTCTAGGAACCACTCTTATAAACTAATGATGGTAATAAAGGGCATAAGTATTTTGTGATGCTTGGCCATGATTGAAAGGACATCAGTTGGGCAGAAGTAGCTGAAAAGGAAGCAGGAAATTGAGAAAGGTTTATTAGGTGGGTGTCTTTTTAAAACAGGACAGACTTGAACATATTTATAGGCTGACGAGTAGCCAGTAAACAAAAAGTTGAAGATGCAGGAGAGAGAAGGACTGATTGATGGGGGTGAGGGCTTGGAGGAGGTGGGAGGACATCTGGTGGGCCGCAAAATTGCAAGCCAACATGAAACCATTCCCCAGATGTGAACCAAGCAGACAGCGCTTCCTGTGCTGGCCTGTCTTAACACATATCTTTCCCCCCTCTCTCTTGGCTCAGTCCTTTGTCCTTCGTCTTCATCGTCCAAATTCTGTGGATTTAATCCTAGATGGATTAGCAGAGAAGGAAAAAACTTAATAACCATGAAAATAGTCCATTTTTCCTCTGAGGCAACTCTTGGATGAAGGAATGTCGGGGGTGGCGTTTGAACAAGGCGGAAGGGTGGAAAAATCAACATTTATGGAATGTATACTATGGGTCAGATACTGGGTTTAGAGTTTTCTATATATTATTTCATTTCATCCTATGTACCACAGCTTAATAAGGTAGGTATATTAGGAAGTTGGATATGTTAAATTCCTTTGATATAATTCTTTGGTGTAATTTTCCTGGTTGAAAAAAAATAATGGTAGATATAGTGCCCATTTTATTGATGAGGAAACTGAGTCTCCAATAGAAGGTAAGAATTTCCTTGGGATTGGACCACTAACAAGGTAAGATATGAATCCAGGTTTGACTTCAAAGCTCACATGAGTTTTCATTCCCATTACCATGTCAGGGAGATTGTTATTTGTGTCTCCTCTCTCTCTCTCTCTCTCTTTTTAAGTAAGCATCCTTCTAGTCAGTTCTCACATTCCTTCTCTTTGTTGATGTACTTTTGTTGATGTACTTTGATGCTGTACTTTCAATAATTGATCCAAACTGTCCCTTTTGAGAGCACTGTTTGAACTTATTCTCCAGTGGGAGAGTCATTTGAGAAATATTCATAGAACACCTGCTCTATATCAGCCTCTGTACAAGATATAGACACAGTCTGCAGTGAGGAAATCCCATACTCATCAAGAAAATGGATACAAAACCATCAAAGATTTAAATAATAATTTAATGCTGAATATATGAAATGCTATTTTCAGGCATATAGATAGTAACTTATGTAGGGTTTGTGAAGATGGGAAGATCATCATAGATTGGAATGGTTGAGAAAGGCTTCTGGGGAGTAGGAGGAAAAAACAAGATTCTGGACCAGCATCTGAGCCCCTCAAAAAGCTGTGGATTCTTCCAGGCAGAATGGAGGCCAAGTCTGTGGTCAAGAACCACGTCAAGATTCTCTAGCCTCTCATCAGGAAAGCCAAGAGCCTCTTTGAATTGGCTCAGGGAGACTAAATTGGTCTTTGCCCTCCCCCACCTCATTAGGAAGGTTGAGATCCTGGTTTTCAGGGAAGCTTATACACATCTTGTCTCTTGGCATGCCATACAGTCTCTCACTCAACCAGGGCAATTTTATGAAGTTTCCAAAATGGAGGCAACATGATTAACCTAGTATTTTCTGTCTCTTTCTTCATCCATTTTAAAAACTTCTGCCTTTATAAGCCTCCCATACCTCTAAACATCACTGATAGTTGAACAAACCTAACCCCAGGAAGGTACCCACCTTTATGGGGCAAAGTTCCCCTTTTACCACTTCTACTTCCTTGCTGTCTTTTAGGAAGCCTCTTTAGATAGGGATTCTGAGAATGTTTTCCAATTGTTCAGTGGCATATCATCTATTCACACCCTCCAGAAGAAAACCCATCTCTTTGACTCCTCCAGTGATCCCATGGCTCCAGCTACTGTCCTAGCTTTCTAGGCACATGGGTACATTGCCTGAGACCATGTGCTCCTGGACTTTCCTGTCCTGTTGGGCCTTAACATAAAAAGTCTTAAAAACTTATAAGATCCAGGTTACACTAAGTTGCAGTCTAAGACTGCAGGTAGGGTTTTCAGACTGGACTTTGCCTGCCAAATTCTCACAGAAAATCTCTTCTCCAGTTCCTTCCAGGCACTCTGGCTTTTTTCCTGACTGACTCATATCCACCTACAATACTGTCTTAGAGTCAGACACATCTAATCCCTGACTAAAATGGAACCAGGCCCCATGGGAATTTACACAGCCAGCTGTGGGGGGAGAAAGGGCACCTGCACAAAATCTTCTGTCAGCTCTCCTGGGCACGTTTGAGTCCAGGAATTCCACCACCATGGCCCTTGCCCAGTCTTTCTTTGGGAACTACCCTCCCCTGGGCTGTGTCACTACATTGTCTTGATAGAAGGGGAGGGTGGTAAGGTTCTGGATTAAAACAATGGTATTAGGAATGGAAAGGAAAACCTGATGAGGGAAAATATCAGAAGCAGAATATACAGGCTGGGGTAACAGAATGTGAAACAATAGTAAAAGAGAAAACACTTCTCTTTTACTCTCATGATCCCAACCCTCCCAGAGATCATGTCCCTCCACATCAGTAGTCCTAAATGTTTTTCACTGTTTACACTGAGTGGAGTAGGTCCACATTCTTTCCTCCAGCTCTCCTGTTTATTTTAAATTTTGCATGTGAACTTCTTTCACTTAGTATAATATTTTTGATGTTTAATATCATCCACGTGGTGCTATGTTTGTTCCTTCTTATTGCTGAATGATATTCCATTGTGTAGATTTTTAAAAATTCTTTACAATAAGCCATTGGGAACTATACCTGAAGTCTTCTGGCAGAAGTCTGAAGGTTCAAATGAGAATATCACTACATAGCGACTTGGTTTTCTATATTGGAAGGGGAAATTGGACTTAAGATCTTATTCCCAGGTTCCATGCTGAGCTTTCCTTGGAAGTTTTAGGAAGCAAAAGAATGTTAAATTATTCGTAAATAAAATTCTCAGTAGGCAAAATAAACTCCTTGAGAGACTTGTGCAACATTGGTCCCTGAGCCCACATCTACCTATAAATGTCCCATATGGAGGTGGCACTATTTTCTAAGGATAGATAATGGCTGCTTGGACTAGCTCACAAAACCCTCAGGTCCCGAATAACAGTTCTGTTTAAATTAGCCCCTGGGACTTTTGGGACTACTTAGGCCTTAGAGTTAGTCACAATGTACCTACTATAGGGCTGACCACACCCCTACCCCCAATACCACTAGGTTGCATATAGCACTTTTGAAAGTGCCTCCACTCTTCTGGATGCTAGTTTTCTGGGCAGCATTTTATTCATTTTATTGTGGTTCTGGAGGTTTAGCTGGGAACTCAATACTTACTGTCATCAAATTTCACCTGTGTAAAAATTGCTGAAGAATTAAGTGTGGTTAGTCAAAGGGAAACTCATAGGGTGACCCGTGCAGGGCTATGGACCTTATAATTGTATGCCCCCTCCCTGAAGACATCTCTGGGAAGGGGGAAGAGGTAAGGATAATTGAGAGATCCATAATGCTCAGCTAAGATAACAAATTTGCTAGAGGAGCTGCTTTGCTTACAGAAGGTTTTGGCTCGAGGGTAGGGGTATTAGAGGACCATTCCAGCTTTGCTTGTGATGTTCAGTTCCTGGTTGTGTGTTTCTTCCTAAGAAATTATTTTACCGTGACAAACAGTTCAGTTCAAGGATCACTTCAGCTGTGCCAACACAGCTGGGAGCCATTAGGGGCTCAGCATCTCCCCCCTACTCCCAAGCCACCCAAATATTGTGAATATGTGAGCTGTGACCTCTCCCCTAACTCCCTCCTACCACTCCAGCAAGGCTCAGGCTGAAATGTCCCATCTGCACTCTGTGTCTCAGCTTGGAGTTGCAGAAAAACTCCTCGAGCCTTCTTTCTTTAACTCCAACAGGAATATATCCAGTGTGCCCAAAACTAGAAGAAAAGTCAATAAACAGATATTGCATTATTTTCAAGTTATCATCAAAAGGTCCA
Organism: Spermophilus citellus; assembly: GCF_964194105.1. NCBI lineage: Eukaryota > Metazoa > Chordata > Mammalia > Rodentia > Sciuridae > Spermophilus > Spermophilus citellus. The sequence continues at coordinate 109,233,023 of NC_138190.1, read as the reverse complement.
TGTGGCTGTTAGATTTGCATTAGCTCACCACTTTTACCGTTTCTAATTCCTTGGCTTCTTTCTGGTCTTTTTTGCCTCACTTCTTTAAAGAGGTAAAAGGGAAGGTTTAATAAAGGCTAGTCTCCCATGCTTCACATTGTAGTACATACATATATTATGAGCTTCATTCATATTTAGTGCACTGAATTGAGGAGATCAATGCCTATTTATGATATTTAGCCTGGAACCAAAAACTAAGAGTCTTTCAAATAATGTAGATCTGCACAACATTACCCTTTATAGGGGCACCAGTAAGCCTAAGGCAAATAGAAGGACTCACTGAGGTCTTGAGGTTAGGGAACATAACAGTATGTAGTTATGAAGAATTCAAAATTTTAGGTTTAGGTATCCTATTAACTAGACAACCAGAGAAGCAAGGTACTGCCCCTTGCTGAGCCTCTTTCCTGATCTGTCAAATACTAGATAGTTTTTAAAATTTCTTCTGGTTTTGACATTCCATAACTCTTTTCATGTTTTAAAAATCCATTGTTAAATAGATACAATGTATGAAGAGTGGAGAAATAGAAATGGGGAATAGGCTAGGTTATAAGAAAGAATAGGAAACAATGGGGATTTTGTCCAGAGTTACATTCTACCATGATTGCACACAGCTCTGTGTGTGTGAGTGTGTGTGTGATTGTGTGTGTGTGAGTGTGTGTGTGTGTGTGTGTGTGAGAGAGAGAGAGAGAGAGAGAGACAGAGAGAGAGAGACAGAGAGAGAGAGACAGAGGATATTCAATAACCAAATCCAATTCAGATCTACAGGACAATACTCACCCAGTTCCTCAGTGTGAATTCTGTTTATGTCTTTTTTGTTCACATATGTGATCTCTTATATCTTGAATAGATGTTTACATTGTCAGAAGTAATGGTTAAGCCTAGACCCCTGTTGTGAAATGAGTCTTATGGAAATTGAAGATGTTGTAAACTCCACCTACTAGTAACTACACAAAGCTAGCAAGTAATTTGTCTTATTAATCTAAAAGTACACTACTTCACATATCAGTGTTCACTTTATTGTTTTTCCAAACTAGGAAACTATAGTATATATCATTTAGATCCAAGAAATCACTATATAACTTTACATCTTGTTCCAAATAAAACAGTAACATCTGACATAGGGAGGGAAAACTATGCTTAATTTCTTCTTAGAAAAAGCAAAGAAACAAAGAGAAAAGAACATCAGGATCTAGCGCACCCAACACACCTGCTTTCTGTTCTAGAAGTGAAAAAAAATGGACAGCTCACAACCATAAAAATTTAATACGATAGAAATTTTCTCCTATGACACAAAGTAGTGATGAGACACAAGACATGCATCTTAAACAAAAACAAACAAACAAAAAACCCCCCAGAAAATCCAAAGCTGACAACCCATCTAACCATCTCCTTTTGGCAGAGGCATGCCCAATTAATCTTCAGTTTGGACTTGTCCCTGCCCAAAATGCCTATTTCTTTCCAGAGTTATTTTGGCTTTTAAAGAATATATGGAATGTTTCATTCTGTAGACCAGACCCTTCATCAAGGAGAATTATGTCCATTTAAAAAAAGAGGGTTGAGGACCAGAAAAATATAGCTGTCTCTATTTAATAATTTTTAAAAGGGTATATGTCTAGATTTTCTTTCCATTTTAGACTAGGATTTATTTCTGCTGGGTAAGCAGAATGTCAAGGTACAGGCCAACAGCCTCCTCCATGGAGCTTTCTCCATGTATCAAGACTTCATGGGTATTTCCTGCTTTTGAACACTGCGAGTGCTGATACTCTGTATCACACAATCATGTCTTCAATTATATGGTGTCATGCATGTCACTATATCTTTGCCCATGCCCATTTCTCTAGCTGCTATGCCTCCATATCCCTTCCTTGTCCAACAGCCTAACTCTAGTCAACTCAAGCATTACTATCATTGCAGCATTTATTCTATCATCAGGGGAACTTTGAAGCTTCTCCCCTAGGCACTGATAACATTTTGAAAATTGCTCCATGTGCTCTCCTCACATCTTGTTGAAATTACATTCTTTGGGTTTCATTTTGCCTACTCCAGAGGGAATTAAACATCTCATAATATGTTAGTGTGGAGACACATACATATACTCCAAACAAATACTGCCCCTACTCTCTGCCCAGATCACTTTGGAGGGATATCTGTTGAAGTGCTCCTGTGCATGGTCTATTATTGCTTGCTATTTAAAAAAAAATGGTTGTAGATGAATACAATACCTTTATTTTATTTATTTATTTTTATGTGGTACTGAGAATTGAACCCAGTGCCTCACATGTGCTAGGCAAGCACTCTACCACTGAGCCAGAACCCCAGCCCCAATACCTGCTATTAATGCTTTTGTCATCTATATCTATCCAAACATGGTAGAAATCTGGTTGCCATGAAAACTGTTGTTACCTCTGTTTTGTGTTAGAACAGGACTTCCTGTAAAGTCGTTTAACTCATTTTCTTAGAGCGAGAGACACATCAATGTTTGCTTTCGACGTCCTTGTCTCTTAAATGCAATCACCCTTCCACGGGCAGGTGCTTCAGAAAAAATCTCATCCTGACAAAATAGGATCAGACTGTAGTGTGCTAATCCTTAGTTTTCATCTTTCAAAGCTCACTGCATGGTGAAAACTCTTCCAAACCCCAATGACAAAGTTCCTCCACCAGCACGTCATGTTACTCACTGTATCCTCTCCTTTCATTTCTCTAGCCACTTCCCACCTGAAAGTTTTCTTATAGCTAGAGGATCTACTGCTTTGTTTTTTCTCACAATCCCTTCAACCTTTTCTTTATCCTATCTATGAAAATCCTAGTCACCTATCAACCCTAACCCCCGTTTTCTCTATGTCCTGCCTAGTTCATCTCACGCTGACTCTTGGAAAACTCTTATATAACCAATCATTGTATCCACAGGACATCTGTGATGACCCCCGTCTGATTGTGGGAAACATCAGCAATCACCAACTGATCCAGGGGAGACTGGGGCACAAGTTCATGGTTCCTGCATTTTCCTGTTTGGCTGTTCAGGAGTCTCACTGGACAAAGGTATCTCCTACTCTGTGGGAACTCATTCAGTTTTTAACTTCTTGCCCTCTTTAATAATTTTATGAAAAGATCAGCTTGACATAGTCTTAGATTGTTCTATTTCCTGAAGTCACAGATATTTACTAAGTGAATTCCTGCCATTTCATTATAAGAGTTTTCACAAACACAGAAAAATGAATTTTACAGGGAATACCCATATACCCACAATTATCATTTTACACTTTTTTAAAGATATTTTTTTTAGTTGTTGATACACCTTTATTTTTTATTTATTTATATGCGATGCTGAGAATTGAACCCAATGCATCATGCATGTCAGGCAAGTGTGCTACCACTGAGCAACAACCCCAGTCTGCATTTTACTCTTCTTGCTTTGTCACATATACAAATTGACCTGTTGTTGTCATTTGTAGTACTCTAACTCAGTATTTCTGCATACTTATATTCTGTGCCTACTGGAATATAAAGCCATCAGGAGCCAGGAAGTCATGGACATATACATTCTTAGCAGAAAAGGTGGAAAAAGATTACTGAAAATTTTCTAATAAATTATTAATAGAACAAAAGTTCTTTCTGTGTCTATATAGAATTTAAAGGAACAAAGTAATAACCCTCTATTAAGGACAAAGAACATTTTCTTCATAAAAGCAATTTTAGAATATTATATTTTAGAATATTTAGAATTAATTTCCTAAATGCAATTTTATTTTGGATGAAAATAAAATCTGTATTCTATAGAAGTTACATGAAATCTCCAGAATAGACATGAAATTCTGATTTCTTTTGAGGTGGGGGAGATAGAACCCAGGGCCTCACACATGCTAGGCAAGAGCTCTACAACTGAGTTACATCGTCAGTCCTTAAAATGGACATTTTAATATAAACTACAGTGGGCCTTGTATTCTGTTTTTACTTTTTAAAATGCCTTATTTATGGCTGGGGTTGTGGCTTATCAGTAGACTGGTCCCCTAGCATGTTCAAGGCCTGGGGTTTGATCCTCAGCACCACATAAAAATAATAAAATAAAGGTATTGTGTCCAACTACAACTAAAAAAAATAACTATTTTTTAAAATGTCTTATTTATTTGTTTAAACATGTAATCATGAATATATTTGTATAGTTTATTTATCATCATCTAGTTTATAGATTATCTGTGGGAAATACTTAACTCCTGACTGGCCATCCCATCAATCCTGTGTATTCTTGTGTGCATTTAGGGGTAAGTATGGTAATATCATCATCAGCAAAATGGAACTGGGGAAGCAGAAGTTATGGACAAAATGCCCTACCTACGACTTTCTAATCTAGACTCAAACCAGGTGTATTTGGTGTGCTTCCTTTTGTGATGTGGGTTTACCAGGAGTTAATTGTAATCTCAATATCTGGATGTGGTCTGATGAATAACTCTTGATTGAATGTGCTTACCTTTCCAGACAATTCCCAACCATAAGGAGCAGGAATGGGATCCTCGAAAACCAGATAAATATGCTGGGATATTTCGTTTCCGTTTCTGGCATTTTGGAGAATGGACTGAGGTGGTGATTGATGACTTGCTGCCCACCATCAATGGAGATCTGGTCTTCTCCTTCTCTACTTCCATGAATGAGTTTTGGAATGCTCTGCTGGAAAAAGCTTATGCAAAGTAAGGAAAGGGTTGTTTAGTCTGTAGTCTGGGTACATGAGGAAAGGAAAGCCACATTTGTCTTTGGGAGTCCATTCTCTCCCAAACCAATCCCAGAGATAAAACTGGGTTAAAACTCAGATTCAATGCATTGCTTTGGGTTTGGACCTGGCCTACAGAAGTCCTAGATGAGAAAGGAATCAGTTGTTCTGGCTTCCATTAAATCCTTACCCACTCATAAGACTCCTGGGGAAGCTCTGCTGTTGCTAATTTGCAGATCACCTCTTTTGTCCTTGCCTGATTTCTGCTTGGAGAAAGAAACTTCTGCATGGACTGTTCTTGATCAACATAACCTATGCTTAGAAATCTCTGACTGTAATCTCAAAATATTTCTCATTTCATATCTAGAAAAAAGCCAGCTGGTAAAGACGGGGCAGGGACTGTTTTAATTATTGGGAACATTATGTCCTTGACCTGGAAAAAATTTTTTACAAGGGTAACCATGCATATTTGACCCCAGGCTGCTAGGCTGTTATGAGGCTCTGGATGGTTTGACCATCACTGATATCATCGTGGATTTCACCGGCACATTGGCTGAAACTGTTGACATGCAGAAGGGAAGATACACTGAGCTTGTTGAGGAGAAGTACAAGCTGTTTGGAGAACTGTACAAAACATTCACCAAAGGAGGTCTGATCTGCTGCTCCATTGAGGTTTGTATTCACCAAAAACAACCACTCTATGCTCACTCCTGGCAGAAGAGACTTCAGAATTTAGTAGGAACATTGCCCTTAACCCGGAGAGCCACAAAAAGCCATTAATGGATTTGAAAAGCTAACATAGGCATTGAGCCTTGGCATGGAGGCTGGAGAACTTTAGCTTTTTATCCTTTTGAACCAGACCTTTCACTGGAGACCAATGAAGCATCTCAGTTGGTGTAAATAGCCTCTGGTAAATTATTCCTGTTTTCTGTTAAGATTGTGGGTATTTGCTCAAGGAATGGATTTGCTCTACCAAATTTTATCACAGTTATATAAATCGAGTACAGAGGGTAGTCTGAATCTAAATTTTTAAGTGAATTGTTATATTATATTCTTTATTTCTTAGCCTTCACTTGCTTTTGTGACAGGTTATATGTGAAGATTAACTTTCTATCTGCATAGGGAAAACTAAATTCATAGTGGAATAAAACCAATCAAGGAAGGAGAGCAAGGACTTGTGTCTCTCAATTCATTTTCTTTTTTTTGGGAGGGGGGAGTACCAGGGATTGAACTCAGGGGCACTCTACCACTAGCCACATCGCCAGCCCTATTTTGAATTTTATTTAGAGACAGGCTCTCACTGAGTTGCTTAGTGCCTCATGGTTGCCGAGGCTGGCTTTGAACTGGCTATCTCCCTGCCTCAGCCTCTTGAGCAGCTGAAACTACAGGCGTGCACCACTGTGCCCAGCTATGTTTCTCATTTCTTATGCCCTTATGTATATTTCTTTGCTCTCAGTCTCCCAGTCAGGAGGAACAAGAAGTTGAAACTGATTGGGGTCTACTGAAGGGCCATACCTACACCATGACTGATATTCGTAAGATCCGTCTTGGAGAAAGACTTGTGGAAGTCTTCAGTGCTGAGAAGCTGTATATGGTTCGCCTAAGGAACCCCCTGGGAAGACAGGAATGGAGTGGCCCCTGGAGTGAAATGTGAGTGGCATTCCACTTTCACTGCTACATCTCCAAAACTTGTAGTTCTCCCAAACTCATCCTTCCAGGCTGCTAGTGAGCTCTCAATGTTCAGTGACATTTATGAGTTCTATGGGCTTTGTGACCCAGCAGAGGTAAAATAAAGCAACTCTGATCTTCATACCTTTTGTTCCTTTGGCACTTTGTTTACTACAGAAAGTCAATAGCAAGCATAATGGCTTATACTTTTATTGTTTATTTGCATTTAGTTCTGAAGAGTGGCAGCAACTGACTGTAACTGATCGCAAGAATCTGGGGCTTGTTATGTCTGATGATGGAGAGTTTTGGTAAGGAGAAGTTTTCAGCATTAAGGGAATTAAGGCTTGGAACTAAAAGGGGTAAATATTAGGTACCATCTTCATTTTTCACCTGCACCCCTTTCATTTAGGATGAGTCTGGAAGACTTTTGCCGCAACTTTAACAAGCTGAGCGTCTGCCGTAATGTGAACAATCCTGTCTTTGGACGCAAGGAGCTGGAATCAGTGGTGGGATGCTGGACTGTGGATGATGATCCTCTAATGAACCGCTCTGGAGGCTGCTATAATAACCGTGATACCTTCCTGCAGAATCCCCAGGTTTGAGTCAATTATTTTCCTTTGCCTCCAAGTTATCTAGTCAGCAGGAATTCTGGTCTCATCTTGGTTCTCTCTGAAGTATTTCTTTAGCAACAAGACTTCCATGTGCAGCTATTGTTTAATATTCCTAAGCTGAGATCCCTAAGAATTGGTTCAGATGTTTGTAAAATACGGTTGACTATGTCTCTTTGCAGAGAGGTACCTTGGCAACATTATCAAATTTGAATCTCCTTCTCTGGCTTCCTCTCTCTGTCATATTGCTTGGTACAGCTGATTGGCAGCCCCTGCTTCCTTATGGTGGTTCCTCATTGGAGAGAGAGGATCTACTATCACATGCTGTCTCAATTCTTCTTCATTTGTTGTTACTGCCCTACTGTTTTCTTGGATGCATATATACTATATTTTTCCTCTTTAATGTAGGTATCTCTTTCTGTACCAGATCATTTTTCTCAGGACATGAATTAATGCCCTGTCAATGACACTGTCCCATTCATCTGTCATTACAATGCTATTCCAGATGACACATCAGTAGTCAAGCTCAGGCACATCCCAAAGTAAAAACAAACAAACAAACAAACAAAAAAAAAAAAAACTTCACATATCCCAAGCCCAGATTTATAATAACCTGGATGCTTTTATATTCAAATGTGCTAATGAGTTAACCTATAGGAGACAAGAATTCTGACTGTGTCACTGTGTCATTGCCCATGAGTGCATAGCTTCTTTTGACAGGCCTAATTTGGCCAGGCATTTTGGAGAACACTAAGACTGATGCACTAGGTTATCTAATTCATGCTTTTTAAATGCCCTTTCCTTCTTAATTGTCCACAAAGGAAAAGCAAAACTCCTGTTACTCCCTACCTGGCCTCACCCCCATTTACAATCTTGGAAGTATTTCAAGAATCAGACACATATACCAAACTGGGAAAATGGCTTCCTTTGTACGCATATGCACAGGATTGACTTTTGTGGGACTTACTTATGCATGTGTTTTCTGTTTCTTTCTCAACAGAAGAAGGGAAGGGCACAGAGATAGAGAAGAAAGAAAAAAATTGATTAATTTTACATTTATCTCTCAATAGCAACATGATTCCTGAGACGATGTTTGGAAAGTTCTGGTACAGGCCTGTAGCTTCCCTAAAGTAGTGATAGGAATGCATCAATCCCCCAAGGAAGTGTATCCAATCTTTGTATAAGCCACATGTCTGGCCTGACATTATGAGGCTATCCTGGGGCCATGCTGCAATGTCAGGTTGAGTAAAATAAGAATGTTTTCTGTCTTTATGATTTCTGGAATTCTTCTGTATAGAGCATTTAAAAACAATGGGACAGCAACAACAATAATAACAAATCAAGTTAGATGCAGTGGTACACGCCTGTAATACCAGCAACTTGGGAAACTGAGGCAGGAGTATTACAAGTTCAAGGCCAGCTTGGATAATTTAGCAAGATCCTATCTCAAAAATAAAATAAAAAGGGCTGTGGATGTAACAAAGTGGCAAAGTACCCTTGGATTCCATACCAGTACTGCAAAATAATAATGATAATAAACTAATAACATCAGGAACTTATAAAACCAAAAACATACCCTCTGATATCAAAGGCCTAAGAATAAAGTTGTCTCTTACTACATGCTGATTTTTTTTCTTGGTACTGGGGACTGAATCCAGGGGCACCTAACCATTGAGCCACATCCCCAGCCCTTTTTATTTTATTTTATTTTTTTTATTTTGAGACAGAATCTCACTAAGTTGCTGAGGCTGGCTTTGAACTTGCAATCCTACTGCCTCAGCCTTCTGAGCTGCTGGGGTCACAGGCATGCAGCACTGCACCTGCTACATGATGAATGTTATAAGGAGAAGCAAGTGTAATTCTATACACTTAACAAGTGAATGGATTATCTGTCCACAGTCCCATTGTCTGGTCAATAGTAAATCCCAGAAATGAATTCAAGGTTCTGTTTCCAAATGTAGAGTTTCTTCCTTGAAATGTAAACAGCTCATCTGAAATGGGAGTGCTAACTCAGCTCTTTGGTGGCCTCTTTCCCTTAGTATATCTTCACCATGCCTGAGGATGGGCATAAGGTCATCATGTCACTGCAGCAGAAGGACCTGCGCACTTACCGTCGAATGGGAAGACCTGACAATTACATCATTGGCTTTGAGCTCTTCAAGGTAAGAATGAGCATTTATAGCAGGTGGATTCAAAATTAGAATGGCTTAGAATTAGGGGAATTATGAAAGACCCAGAGCTAAAGAAGACAGAAGACGTAAGACATCCAACACAAAAAGTATGATGTGAGCAGAATGGAATATTTCATCCTATTTCAATTCTAGGTGGAAGTGAACCGCAAATTCCGCCTCCACCACCTCTACATCCAGGAGCGTGCTGGGACTTCCACCTACATTGATACCCGCACAGTGTTTCTGAGCAAGTACCTGAAGAAGGGCAACTATGTGCTTGTCCCAACCATGTTCCAGCATGGCCGCACCAGCGAGTTTCTCCTGAGAATCTTCTCTGAAGTGCCTGTCCAGCTCAGGTTCAGTTTCCTTGGCAAACCCCTCAAACTCCTGTTCTCTGCTTTGCCTCTACAACTAAACATTTTGACCCATCTCCCTCTGTGCATACACTCAATAGGACAACATGTTCAAGTCAAACGTAACTAATTGAAATGATGGTGGTTGAAATATTTCTCAAAGTAGGGGCTGGGGATGTGGCTCAAGCGGTAGCACGCTCGCCTGGCATGCGTGTGGCCCAGGTTCGATCCTCAGCACCACATACAAACAAAGATGTTGTGTCTGCCGAAAACTAAAAAATAAATATTAAACTCTCTCTCTCTCTCTTTAAAAAAAAAAAAAGAAAAGAAATATTTCTCAAAGTGGGGTTATGGGAAATTCCCCAGTGAAAGTCCGAGCCTCTGAGCTCCGAACTGCCATTTAAGGGGAGCAGATCTATTGCCCAAGTTTTTCCATTTATATTTTATCTTCTGTTCTTTGGCCAACTCTGTCTTTTCTTCAACAGTTGGCATTCCTCGGTGTTCTCTGTTATGTCCTCAGTGCCAAGTCACCAAACCTACCTTTTCCCCTGAGCCCTGCCTACTCTGATCTTTATCTGCTAGTTCTTAAAATATTCATAAAATAAAAGCCATATCTGAGGAGGAATGCACTAGGTCACATTGTGTCTCATGCCTTCTTCAGCAATGATGCCAGCTTTGGCAGGCCCATGTCATCAAAGGCTATGTTTCATCAGATGACACATCTTCTTTTTGATGCTCTAGGGAACTGACTCTGGACATGCCCAAGATGTCCTGCTGGAACCTGGCTCGTGGCTACCCAAAGGTAGTTACCCAGATCACTGTCCACAGTGCTGAGGGCCTGGAGAAGAAGTATGCCAATGAAAGTAAGAACCACAGGGGTGTCTGGAAAGCAAAATTCTGCTTCATTCATTGCACATATGGTTAGAAAAGATGATCAGAAATTAGTCTCTCCAGTGGTATTTCTAGTCTAGAGAAGTCAAGAAGGATGCCCACCATGGTAGGGAATGGGTATTAATGTCTTTGGGCAAGGTCTATGTAATATTCATTTTTATACTTCTATATGAAACGTGTGTAAGGCAAGGAAAGAGGGAATAAAAATCTTGAGTCCTAGATCATTCTGGTACCCAGGCATTATGCTAAATGTCCCAGATTTCACTTCATGAGATAGCCTCTTGTCTGTCTAGCAAAGAAACTTAAATCACTGTGTTACAAATAAATGTCACTTTATTCCAGCTGTAAACCCATATTTGATCATCAAGTGTGGAAAGGAGGAAGTCCGTTCTCCTGTCCAGAAAAATACTGTACATGCCATTTTTGACACCCAGGCCATTTTCTACAGAAGGACCACTGACATTCCTATCATAGTCCAGGTAAAAATATGAATAATATTTGTAGGGGCATTTATATTTTCTACAGATTGTTCCATGTGCCTCACATATATTTAGAATGCAGAGCAAGTGTTATCCTCTGTGTGTGTGTGTGTGTTTCATTTGTTTTGAACTTAAGAACACTTCTCGCCAAGCACAGATATGATCTTTCTTATTCATTTCCACCCTAAATCTACATTTATTTTATTGTAGGCAGAAACCTAGAAATTCATGAGTACACTAGTTAAACCAGATATTATAAAATCCCATGATGGATAGCATATGCCAGTTCAGAGGACCCTTACATTGCTAGGTCTTCTGCAGTCTGGCAGTTTTTCTGACTTAATAATAATAATAATTCTGACCATCTGCCTTTAGGTAACCCATCCCATAGATTAATGATGATCCTGAGTTCTTTGTTCTGGATTTTTATCTATATTCTTTGAGATATCCTCCTCTCAGCCAAAGGGCTATCAGGAAAGAAAATATCTCTTGGTTATATTTATTTATTTATTTTAGAGATGAGGTCTCATTATATTGCCCAGACTGGCCTCCAACCTGTGGTTTTCCTGCCTCAGCTTCTCAAGTAGATGGAATAACAAATGTGCACCATCACACCTAGCTGTTCCCTTGGTTTTAAAATGGATCTTTTCAACCTTGCTATTAGGGTTCTAAGTGTCACTGGGTAAGGACTAGTCTCATAGAAGGTTGTTCATCTTCATTTCCTTGACTTGTTTCTATAGGTCTGGAACAGCCGAAAATTCTGTGATCAGTTCTTGGGGCAAGTTACTCTGGATGCTGACCCCACTGACTGCCGTGATCTGAAGTCTCTGTACCTGCGTCAGAAGGGTGGTCCAACTGCCAAAGTGAAGCAAGGCCACATCAGCTTCAAGGTCATTTCCAGTGATGATCTCACTGAGCTCTAAGTCTCCAATCTCAGAGAGTCCTGACACAGTTTTCCATCCTTTTATTTTATGTCAGGTGCCAGGTGTTAGATAAGATTCACAATCATTGAAAAAAAAACAGTAATTTACTCTTCCTCTCTTCTGTTAAGTTTCCCATACCTCCCGATCCAAGTAGCATCAGTAGCTACATAACCTATATACCTCCAGCAGCTGGACGGGGGAGGTGACAGTCCTATCTGGAGATCATACACATGGTGTGCTAAGAAAAGATCTTTGGGGCTTCCGGGGGTGAGATTCAAGCAGGAAAATAACAGGAGCCTGGACACCGTACAGCTGTCTTTGCTGATTTTAGTTGCCCAGTATATTTTCCCTGTAGGTTTTGTTGAGGAAGGAGGAGGGATGATCAAGGCCAAGCTGGTCTAGCCTGACATTCCAGCTCCTGACTTGATGTTAAAGACTTGTCAGCAGCATTTCACCCAGCAGCTAGAGTCAACTTTAAAGGCCCCAAACCTTACCACCACCACTACCACCACCACCGACAACCACCATCACCACCACCACTACCAACACCACCTCCGGAAAGTATAGTCCTGCCTTAACCTAAGTCACCCCCCAGAGTAAGTTTTACCTTCATGTTGAGGAAGCTTCCTAGGTGCTTAATCAAAAGCTGGAGTTCAATGTGGCCTAGAGTGTGAGAAGGGCCTGTGCTTCAGCTCAGTGGAAGCCAGCTTTGTGCACAAGAGGGAAAAGTGGAAGAAGCTGCAGTGGGAGACAAAGCCTCTGTCCCCCACCCATCCACACACACCTACACTCACAAACGCACACATGGGCGTTCACGAACTACCGTTCAGGCAGTCAACGGGCGAGAGCAGGGACAATTAAATATCACACACGGAGAAGATGAGAGAATCCATCCAGGAATAGTATAGCCAGTTTGGGGCCCCTGACTGCAATGTGAAACCTCTTGCTGCTGCTAGGTTTACAAACAAGCCCGTTGTCCTGTGCCTCCTAATATCATTGGTACTGAAGACCCCATCTGGGAGCTTGAGACTTTGAGTCCCAGCCAGACTCCTCAAGCAATTCTTTCAGTTGAAAAGCTTCACTCTCCGGGAGGTGTTTGTTTGGCCTCTCATTTTTTCAGTACTTCTACAGAATTTTCTCTAAAGTTAAGTCATTATGAAATCTTCCTCCCTCCATCTTTATCTATCAATACTCTACCCCTCCTTCAAAGCCCAGCATAAATGCCACCTCCTCCATGAAGCCCTCCCTAATCCCACCCCAAACCCCCACCTCTGACAATATTTCAATATTTCAACACTTCTGCAATGATTAAAAAATAAAGAAATGTAGTTGTAGTACTTAGACTAGTCCCGCACGCATTCATTTTAAAAATGTATTTTGTAGTTTTTTTTTAGCTCATTCATTTTCTACCATGTTTTCCAGTCTGTGTAATTTCTGCAGTGCCTTCACCACACTGCCTTACATAAACCAAATCACAATAAAGTTCATATTCAATAAACTGACCAGTCTTGACTTGAGTTCATGGCACCAAAGTGATGGCAAGAGTAGCCATCTGTTGGGACTTGGAGGTGGGGATACTTCATGAAACTTGAGCCCAGGTACAAGACTGCTGGATTCAGAGATCTTGGCTGTACTCTGATGCGCTTCTTTGTCTAGGCGGTAGTATGGTTGGGAGAATTGAGAGGGGGCTTCTTTTATTCTATATTTAGGGACACTTGGGTGGTACTTGCAGTTATCTCTATTTTAGAATTCTTCTGGAATTGGACTCTTGGCCAAGGAAAGATCTGCAGACTAAAGAAAATTACAACTCCTCTCTTTCAGCATCTCCATCATAGCCAAGTGGATATGAAGGCTTCACTCATTTTCTTCCATGGTCAACCTTCCATCTTCCCAGTCTATGCTAGGCTATGGAGGATACTGTTCTCATTTTTACTTGAGCCATGCCTCTTGACATGAACGAATGAATAGCTAGGGCAAGGGTCTCCAAGGGAGTACACAGCAAAACACTTCTCAAACACAGTCATTATTATTTCCCTGCTATGCTAGCCCAGTACACATTAGGAATTTAATATGGTATATTTTTGTTAGAAATGAAATATCCCATACAGATAATGTAATCATTCTATATGGTCACCAGATGGCACTATGATATTACAATAAAGCTAAAAGATGTTACCACTTTTTCTTTTCTTTTTCTTTTTAAGAATGAGGATTTTCCCCTAAATCAAAAATAGTAGGAAAAAAAGGAGCTAACATCCTTGGGTTATCTGCTGTATGACAGACTCCAAGCTCAATGCTTTATATCATGATCTCATTTTACTGTCAATAATAACCACATGAAGTGTTTTCATTATCCCTGTTTTTCAAAGATAAGGAAATTAAGGAACAGAGATGTGAAATAAGATGCTCACAGGCCTGGGGTTGTGGCTCAGTGGTAGAGTGCTCGCCTAGCACCTGCAAGGCCCTGGGTTTGATCCTCAGCACCACATAAAAATAGATAAATAAAATAAAGGCACTATATCCAACTAAAACTAAAAAATAAATATTAAAAAATGCTCACAGTTGCTCAGAAAGTAAATGATGGATTCAGGATAATATCCTTTTGACTCTTGAACTTGAGTCTTTTCCATGAAAATTTGCTGTGACCCAGAAATTGGAAACATCTCACCTACCTCTATATTACCAGGTGTGTAACTATAATACTGTACCAAGGACTGTGCAAATAGCATACAAAATGTTTTCTCAGAATTTTTACCTCTTATAGTTCATCTATGTATATAATGTGTAGTTAGACTTGGTTTTCCCAAAAGGAATCTAATGCACTAATACATTCCAAAGTATATTTTCTTTCTTCTTTCTTTTCTTCTGCTTCCTTCCTTCCTTCCTTCCTTCCTTCCTTCCTTCCTTCCTTCCTTCCTTCCTTCCTTCCTCCCTCCCTCCCTCCCTCCCTCCCCCTCTCTCTTTCTTTCTTTCTTTCCTTCCTTCCTTCTTTGAAAGCCAAGTTCAGTTTATTTCATTTTCACACATACAAATGGGGACTATCCATCATAGCTCTCATAGGGGTTTCAAAGAATGAGTGTGGGTGTGATATTGATGGCAATTCACTCTTTTATTGATTAAAAACAACCATTCTGAGGCTGGGGTTGTGGCTCAGTGGTAAAGCATTTGCTTAGCATGTGTGAGGCACTGGGTTCAATCCTCAGTACCACATAAAAATATATAAAGGTATTGTGTCCAGCTACAACTGAAAAAAAAAGAACATCCATCTTGACATGCATATATAAAGTATCTTTGATACAACATGAGTGAATCTCAAAATAAGTATGCTGAGTGAAAGAAAAAATATTTGCTTCTTGATTTCATTCATATAATATGTAGAAAATGCAAACTACTTTCTTGTAACAGAGTACTATATTAGTTATGTGGAAGGAAAGAAATATAAGGAGACCTGACAAACTTTTGGGGCTGATGATTATGTTCATCTCATTGGAATTGCTCTATCTCCTATCCTGTTTTCTGTTTTACTTTATTATTTTTTTAAAAATTTTCCATATTTTATTTGGGCATTATAATTAAACATAATAGTGGAATTTGTTGTTAAATAGTCATAGACATGATATAACAGCATAATTTGGTCTGTATAGTTCCCCAGTACTCCCCTTTCCCTTTCATCCTTGATCCCCCTGGTCCTTTTCCTATTACTCAACTCCCTTCAATTTTCATGAGATCCCACTTTCTTATCTGTGTCCTCTCAAACTTCCACATATGAGAGAAAACATATGACCCTTGACTTTCTGAGTTTGGCTCATTTCACTTTAACATAATGCTCTAAAGTTCCATCCATTTCCCTGCAAATGACATTCTTCTGTATGGCTGATTAAAACTCCATACCATATTTTCTTTATTCATTCATTCACTGATGGACACCTGGGCTGGTTCCATAGTTTGGTTATTGTGAATTGTGCTGCTGTAATTTTATTTAGATCTTTTGCCCATTTTTCCATTTTATTATTTATTTGTTCTTTTTAGATATATGTGACAGTAGAGTATATTTGACATATTATTGATACATGGAGTATAACTTATTAAAATTAGGATCCCATTCTTGAGGTTGAACATGATATGGAGTTATACTGGTCGTGTATTCATATATAAACATAGGAAAGTTACGTCGGATTCATTCTACTGTCTTTTCTATTCCCTTCCTTCTCTTTGGTCTACTCAAATGAACTTCTATTCTTCCCTCCCCCCACATATTATATGTTAGCATCTGTATATCAGAGAGAACATTTGGCCTTTGTTTTTTGGGGATTGGATTATTTCACTTAGCACGACATTCTCCAGTTCTATCCATGTACCAGCAAATACCATAATTTCATTCTTCATTATGACTGAGTAATACTCCATTGTGTATATATAGCACATTTTCTTTTTTAAAAAAATTTATTTGTTCTTTTTAGATACACATGAAAGTAGAGTATATTTTGACATGTTATACACACATGGAATATAACTTCTTATTCTTGTATACCACATTTTCTTTATTCATTCATCTGTTGAAGGGCACCTAGGTTGGTTCTATAACTTAGCTATTGTGAATTCAGCTGCTATAAACATTGATATGGCCATGTCACTGTAGTATGGCTGATTTTAAGTCATTTGCCCATTTTTAATTAGGTTATTTATCATTTTATTATCGAATTGTAGGTGTTATATATTCTGGGTCTCAGCCATTTAACAGATATGTGTGTCCCAATGTATTTTCTTCCATTTTGTGGGTTCTTTTCTATTTCTTGATGATGTTCTGTGAAGCGCAAAATTTTTAATTTTGTTGATGCCTAATTTAGCTATTTTTTATTCTGTTACTTATGGCTTTGGTGTGATATCTATGTGTTCTTTTTAAGATTTTTGAAGTTTTAGCTTTTATGTTTAGGCCTTGAATGCACTTGAATTTATTTTTTTATATGATATGCAGTAAGTGTCCAAATTCATCCTCTTACAAGTGGGTTATTATTTTTTTTAGTTTTAGTTGGACCCAATACCTTTGTTTTTATTTATTTATATGTAGTGCTGAGGATCAAACCCAGGGCCTCGCATGCTAGGCAAGCACTCTACTGCTGAGCCACAATCCTAGCCCCTTTATATCTTATTTAGAGACAGGGTCTTGCTCTGTTGCTGAGTCTGGCCTTGAACTCTCAGTCCTCCTGCCTCAGACTCCTGAGTTGCTGGGATTATAGGCATGTACTATCATGCCTGGCTTCTCAGGGTAAAATTTTAAGAACCCACTTTAATCTAAAATAAAATATATGTGTCTAGCTCTAGATCACTATAGGTCCATTTCCAAGAATGCTAAATAAATCAATTTCATTCAGATTGCTAGTCAATTTCATTCAGAAGGCCCATACCTTCTGAAGCATCAAAATAAGAGGAAAATTAGTTAGCTTCCTTCCAGGATGGAGGCTGACCTGTAGCAACTGAAAAGACAAATCCAAACCCCATGGGATGGGAACAACTGAACAATTCTTCTCTGATGGAGAGTGCAAAAATATCTTCTCCTCCTTACTTCTCCATGAGTTCTCAGCCTTATAACTAATTATATCATCATGCTTATATACTTTTCCTACAAAACTATTGTACAGAAGAATTTGCTATTAGAAAATATAGTCAATGTTCTTCACCATCTTTTTTTGTACTCCTTCCTGGCTAAGTGATCACCAAATTTTCTTTTTGCAGTGCTGGGGGCTGAATCAGGGGCCTCTAACATGCGAGGCAAATGCCCCATCATTAACCTGCCTCAATTTTTATTTCTTTTTTAAGAATTTAACCTTAAGGGCTGGGATTGTAGCTCAGTGGTAGAGCGCTTGCTTCACACGCATGAGGCCCTGAGTTCAATCCTCAGCATCAAATAAAAATAAATAAATAAAAATAAAGATATTGTGTCCACCTAGAACTAATTTTTTTTAAAATTTAACCTTTATTTATTTATTTGTTTGTTTTTATGTGGTGCTGAGGATCCAACCCAGGGCTTCATGCATGCTAGGCAAGCACTCTGCCACTGAGCCACAACCCCAATCCTCAATTTTGATTTCTTGATGTGACTCTCCTATGTGGTTCCCAGATCCTTTGTGGACCTGCATCTAGGAGCTATACTTTCTGTTCTGAAAGTAATAGAGAAACTCTTGAGCTTCAGGGCAAGATCTACATAAGGAGATGTACCACAGAGCCACTGGCTCATCCTGATGGTGCCAGAGTCCTTGGAAAGAATTAAAACAAGGACATCACCTATTCAGATTCCATTTTAGCAACAACACTAGCAGCAGTGTGAATTAGAAAGATACCAAGAGTGGAATCTGAGATACCACTTTCCTCAGGACTTCATTTCTTATTTTCCTGGATTATTGAACTATTCCCAAATAATACTATAGGCAAAGAGAAAGGGATGGTTTAAGAGATATTTAATGGGATGAATCAAGAGAACTTGGCACTTCTCAGAAGAAGAAATACAATCAATCAATAAATATATGAAAAATTGTTCAACATCTCTAGTAATCAGAGAAATGCAAATCAAAACCACTTTAAGATTTTATCTCATGCCAGTCAGAATGGCAGCTATTATGCATACAAACAACAGTAAGTATTGGCAAGAATGCAGGGAAAATGGTGCACTCATACATTGCTGGTGGGACTGCAAATTGGTACAATCAATCTGGAAAGTAATATGGAGATTCCTTGGAAAACTGGGAATGGAACCTCCATTTGACCCAGCTGTCCCACTCCTTGGTCTATACCCAAAGGACTTAAAATCAGAATACTACTGTGACGCAGCGACTTCAATGTTGATAGCTGCACAATTCACAATAACTAAACAGTGGAAGCAACCTAGATGCCCTTCAGTGGATGAATGGATAAAGAAACTGTGGTATATATACACAATGTGTTATTACTCAACATTAAAAGAGAATAAAATCATAGCATTTGCAGGTAAATGGATGGAGTTGGATATTATCAGGCTAAGCGAAGTAAGCCAATCCCCCCCCAAAACAAAGGCTGAATGTTCTCTATGATAAGTGGATGCTGATCCATAATGGAAGGGGCATGGGAAAATGGAGGAACTGGGACTGGACAAAGGGGAGGGAGAGGTGGGGAGGGGGTATGGGGGCAGGAAAGAAGGTGGAATGAGATGGACATAATTACCTTAGGTACATGTATGACTGCAGATATGGTACAACTCTACATTGTGTACAACCAGAAAAATGAAAAATCATGCTCTATTTGTGTACAATGAATTGAAAAGATTTCTGCTTTCACATATAACTGATCAGAATTAATAAAAGAAGTATATTAAAAATGTTAATAAAGAACTCAAAAAAATTTAAAAAAGAGAACCTGGTAACTGAGGAAATAGTAAGGGTAAATCTTATGAAGGGGTACTCAGGAAGGGTGCCTAGACATCTGACTTGGGTGATACTGAGAGGAAGAATTCAAAGAATAGATCCAATATGATAAATGTGTTTTTTTATAACTTAAGATTGAGTATCTTTGGGACATATTAGTGGAGACTTTGAATAGGCATTTAGATTACAGTAAGTTTCTGGAGTTGACATGGGCTGAAGATATTAATTTTGGAGTCACAATATGGATGGGAGCTAGAGACATAGATGTGAATACAACAGACTATGGAAACATCCAGGAATACATCCACACATAAGGGATAGCTACAAGTAGCACTATAGAAAAGGAACTAGAGAACTGGTAACCAAAAAGGTAAGACAATGATTAGGAGAGAGTGGTTTCTGAACCAAGAGAAAACAGTTTGAAAAAGTAACAGTCAACCTTCACTTAGTCAACTAAATTTTATTGACTACCTTGTAACTGAGGAAGCCTGCCCTAGTAGTATTTACGTTTATCTATAAATAGTCTGACAATAGGCATAGTAAATTGTTGAGAGCCACAGCCAAAGGGGCCCCAGCAAACTTCCAGCTAGCTGATTGGCTCCTCTGCGGTGATGTTCATTGGGCTGTTTCCCCGCCCTTCAGACTGCCAGCTGATGATTGGTTCACAGCGGCCCCAGCAACATCTAGCTGATTGGCTCCTCTGTGGTGATGTTCATTGGGCTGTTTCCCTGCCCTTTAGACTGCCAGCTGATGATTGGCTCACAGCGGCCCCAGCAACATCTAGCTGATTGGCTCCTCCACGGAGCTGCTCATTGGGGGACTTCTTTGGCTCCGCCCACATGACCCAGCCAATCAGCCTCAAGAACAGGAGGATTGTGGGAGGTGGTGAGGGTTGTGTGGGGGTGAGAGGCTTGTGGGAAGCCGGTGGTGGCAGTTGGGCTCTGAGGGTTTTTCCTGAGGAGCTGTTTTGTTTGGCCTGTGTGGTTCTAAAAATAAAGTTAGTTTCTTTTGACAAGTGGCTCCTGAATTGTGCCCAGCCAGACTGCGGCATTTGGTGGCTCGAACGGGGAGCGACTGAGGGTAAGTAAACTGCTCGCCCCTGAGGGCAGGGCGAGAGGATGGATAGCCATTCTAAGTTTCCTCTTTGGTTTTGCTTCATTTTTGTTTTAACTTGCCTGTCCCTGGAGATGAGTGAGACGGAAGAAAAACCGCTCACATCTGAGGAAAAACTATTTGCGTCTGAGGAACAGATAGGGAGAAAGGACGAATGCACATGTCAGGAGGATAGAAAGGCTGATATAATGATTTTGTGTGGTTCCATTTTTATTGCATTCTGTCTCGGTTTTGTTTGGCATCATCTTGTTGGGTTGTATTATAGTAGAAATACGGGATCAGAAATTAGTAAAAAACAAACCGAAAGACTGTTAAGTAAATTGTTAGAGGAAGGAGGCATCTCAGTAAAATCAAGAACAGTCAGGGCATACGATGATACAATACAACAATGTAGCCCATGGCTTTTTAAGGAGGAGTTGTTAAATATATCACAGTGGGACCATCATGGTGAAGATTTAAAAAGAATAGAAAAGAACAACCCAGGGACTCTGCCAGTTGGCACATTGACATTGTGGGCGTTGGTATCTGGTTTGCTTAGTCCAAAGCCTTCAATTCAGACAAAGGTAGAGGAAGGAGAAGACATATTGATTCAAGTAAAAGAGAAGGTCTCTCAAGTTAGTCAGAAAGAGGAAAAGATTCAAGTAAAAGAGAAGGTCATTCGAGCTAGTGAGACAGAGGAAGGAAGTTTAGAGCAGAAAAAGCCATCAGGGGAAAAGTTACAACAGGAGAATGCTAATAACACCTTTCTATCAGACAGCGTAAGTGTCCAACCATCAGCACCACCTCTACAGGAGACTGCTACTAACAGCATTCTATCACCAGAGGGCATAAGTGTCCAATCAACAGCACCACCTCCATATGCTAGGAGACTCCCAACCCCCGCAGTTGATAGTTGGGATACTGAGACAGGATCTCAAGAATGCCCTGTATTTGAGGTAGGAGGGCAGCAAATTTACCAGGGTTTAAATTTCAAAACAGTGAAGGAGCTAAAAGAGGCTGTAACAACGTATGGTCCTCAAACACCCTTCACTGTAAGCTTGGTCGAATCCATTACCAACTTAAACATGACGCCAGCAGATTGGGCTAATATTTGTAAAGCTGTGCTAAATGGAGGACAATACCTGTTATGGAAGGTTGCCAATGAGGAATTTTGCAAGGAGACGGCTAGGCAAAATGCAGCAGCTGGTTATCCTCAGAGAAATCTAGATATGTTGTTAGGAAAGGGACCTTATGAGGATCAGCAGCAACAAATTGCATATGATCCTGGCGTATACTCACAAATTGCTGTAGATGCAGTTAAGGCATGGAAGACTTTACAAGGACATGGAGGTTTACACGGTCAATTATCTAAGATAATACAAGGAGCTAATGAACCTTATGCTGAATTTGTAGATAGGCTTATTCAAACAGCTACCAGAGTTTTTGGGAATACAGAACAAGCAATGCCATTAATAAAACAACTGGCTTATGACCAAGTGAATCGTTGGTGCAGAGATATCATTAGACCATGGAAACAGGAAGATTTAAACACATATATTAAATTATGTAGAGACATTAATGAACAAGAGCAAGTCATGGCAGCTGCAGTAAAACAGGCTTTAGATGCCAGAGACATTAATGAACAAGGGCAAATTGTGGCAGCTGCAGTAAAACAGGCTTTATATACCAGGCCAAGAACATGCTACAATTGTCAACAAACAGGACATTTTAAAAGGAATTGCCCCATAGGAGGAGGGTTTAACAAAACTAGGTATCAAAGGAGTAGAATACCGGGTATTTGCCCACGATGCCATAGAGGGAGACATTGGGCTAATGAATGCCGTTCTCAAACCACCACAGAGGGTACTCCATTATCAAAAAACGAACAAGGACAAGGTGTTTATCCACAATATCGTGGACAAAGGCATCGGGCTCCGTTGCCAAAAAATGGACAGGGGGCCCCAATGCTCCGGGGCCCCAAACCACAAATATACGGAGCACTGGAGGAACCCAGCAACCCCATCAGGGTAGTGACCAGGACACATTGTCCATCAGATCCCTCTTCAGACAAACCAGAGGGAGCGCAGGGTTGGACATCTGCGCCTCCGCCAGATCAGTACTAACTCCAGAGATGGGAGTTCAAATCATTCCCACAGGGGTAAAAGGACCTCTTCCCAAAGGAACAGTAGGCTTATTATTGGGACGCAGCTCTTCTACTCTAAAAGGACTTTTGATAAGTCCTGGGGTAATTGATCCCGATTATGAAGGTGAAATAAAAATTATAGCCAGTTCTCCAAAGGGTATATCAGTAATTTCACCAGGAGATAGAATAGCACAGTTACTAATAATACCAAGCCTACATGATAAATTTTCCAGTCATGCTGTAGAAAGAGGTTCCAAGGGATTAGGTTCCACAGGTGTAGATTGGGATTGGGCTATGCTGTCTTTAAATTTAGATTCTCGCCCCATGCTAAAACTAAATATTCAAGGACATGAATTTAATGGGCTACTGGATACAGGTGCAGACCTTAGCATCATCTCTCGTCAAGAATGGCCAAAACATTGGCCATTACAACAAGCCACTCAAACGCTTCGAGGCCTAGGAGTGGTGACTAATCCCGATAGAAGCGCAATGGTATTAGATTGGAAGGATCCTGAAGGATGTGAAGGAACTATACAGCCATATGTATTGGATCATCTTCCCGTAAATTTATGGGGACGAGATGTCTTAGATCAATTAGGTTTGACATTAACAAATAACATCAATCAAGATGCACCCACTATTATGGCTAGACAAGGTTTTAGGAAAGGAAAAAGATTAGAAAAACAAGAACAAGGTATAGCAGCACCAATACAAATAGATCAAGGAACAGACAGACATGGGTTGGATTTTCACAAAGGGCCACTGAGACAATAAAAATTACATGAAAATCAGAAAGACCAGTAGGGGTTCCTCAATGGCCCTTGACTAAAGAAAAGATACAAGTAGCCCATGATCTGGTCAAACAACAATTAGCGGAAGGACATATACAACCTTCTGTATCTCCCCATAATACTCCCATTTTTGTCATCAAAAAGAAATCTGGTAAATGGAGATTATTGCAAGACTTAAGAGCCATTAATAATGAAATGGTCATTATGGGACCTGCTCAATCGGGGATTCCTCAATTGTCTGCTTTGCCAAAAACTTGGTATATTTTAGTTATAGATATTAAAGATTGTTTTTTTTTTTTCAATTCCAATTCATCCTGAGGATAGTCCACGTTTTGCATTTACTATCCCTGCACTAAATCATGAAGGTCCTGATCAGAGATATGAATGGAAAGTACTCCCTCAAGGGATGGCTAACAGCCCAACTATGTGTCAAATTTTTGTTAAAGTAATCCAGCCACTTAGAAATCAAAATCCTGAACTACAAATATTTCACTATATGGATGATGTATTATTAGCACACAAAGCTAAAAACACATTGCTAGAATGTTATGCCACACTTACAAATTTATTAAAAAATTATAATCTAGAGATAGCAATAGATAAAGTACAATTAAATATTCCAATTAATTATTTAGGAGTTCTATTATCCTCAACCATGGTCCGTCCACCAAAAATTCAAATACGAGTAGATCAACTCAAATCACTTAATGACTTTCAAAAGAAAAAAAAAAAGTTATTAGGAGACATAAATTGGATAAGGCCTTATCTAGGTATTCCAACAGGAGAATTGGGACCTTTATTTGATATCCTAAAAGGTCCATCAGATCCAAATTCACCCCGAATGTTAACGCCTGAAGCAATAAAGGCATTAAAAATCATTGAAACATATATGGAAAATATGCATTTGGATAGAATTGATATGTTTGCCTTTATTATTTATTGTACTACCAACACAAAATATTCCTACAGGAGTATTTTGGCAAGAAGGTCCATTATTATGGATACATTTATCTTATTCTCCTAACACTATTCTTACTAGGTATCCTGAGGCTGTAGGACAATTAATACTCAAAGGAATAAAAACAGCAAAGGGAGTATTTGGAATTTCTCCCAATAAAATTATTACTCCATATACTATGAATCAAATTGATGAATTAGCTAATGAGTTAAATACTTGGGCAATAAACATGTGCAAATCTAATGTTTCATTTGATAACCACTTACCATGTAATCCTTTATTGTCTTTTTGGTCATTGCATCCTGTAATTTTTCCAAAAATTACAAGAAAAACACCTATCATGAATGCTCCAAATATATTCACTGATGGGTCAAATAATGGTACAGCAGCAATAGTTACACCTGATCAAACTTTTACATTTTTAGTACCCAAACAATCAGCTCAAAAGGTAGAGCTTAATGCAGTATTACAAGCTTTTGTGATGTTTAAAGATTCTGTATTTAATTTATTTTCTGATAGTCAGTATATAGTTAATGCTATAGTATCCCTTGAAGATGCTGGTAGGATTTCCCCTTCTTCTACTGTTTTCTCTTTGTTTTCCACTATACAAAGTTTAATCTGGGACAGAAAAGATCCATTCTTTATAGGACATATCAGGGCACATACAGGATTGCCTGGAGCCCTTAGTTTGGGCAATGATTTAGCAGATAAAACTACACATGACATACATATTTTCTCTACACTAGAAGAAGCTATAAATTTTCATAAAAGTTTCCATGTCAATGCTAATACTTTATAAAAGCATTTTAAAATAACTAAGGAACAAGCTAGACAAATAATAAAACAATGTCAAAATTGTGTAACCTTTTTACCACAAGTTAATCTTGGAGTCAATCCTAGAGGATTGATACCTAACCATATTTGGCAGATGGACGTCACACATCTGCCAGAATTTGGAAAATTAAAATATTTGCATGTTACAGTTGATACTTCTTCTGGATTTTTGATGGGCTCCCTTCATGCCGGAGAAAAAACTGAAGATGTTATAGCTCATTGCTTACAAAATTTTGCCACTGTGGGCATTCCAAAACAGTTAAAAACAGATAATGCCCCTGGTTATACTTCTACCTCTTTTAAACAATTTTGCTCATCATTTGGCATTACTCATATAACAGGAATCCCATACAATCCACAGGGACAAGGCATAGTTGAAAGAGCTCATCAAACTATTAAAATGTCCTTATTAAAGCAAAAAGATGGAATTGGGAAGGGGTATATATTCCCCAAAGATAAACTTAAAATAACCCTTTTTACTCTAAACTTTTTAAATTTGGATTCATCAGGACTTAGTGCTGCAGAAAGGCATATGTGTCCAAAAAATGTACATAAGCCCAAGGTACTTTGGAAAGATATTCTAACAGGACAATGGAAAGGTCCTGACCCAGTAATTGTCTGGAGTCGGGGGTCTGTTTGTGTGTTTCCACAGGAAGAACAGCAGCCGATTTGGGTTCCGGAAAGATTAACTAAAATCCTGACCCAGTGATTGTCTGGAGTCGGGGGCCTGTTTGTGTGTTTCCACAGGGAGAACAGCAGCCGATTTGGATTCCAGAGAGATTAACTAAAGCGATTTCTACAGACCAAAAAGAAGATGATTTGGCTCAAATCCATAACAGCTGATATCCAAAACACCAATTTGGCTATCCTTACATCTGCGACAGAACCAGGATGCTTTTTTCAATATCTATTTTATTATGGCCCTTTCCCATATCATGAAGTTCTATTTTGTTTTTTGAGCTCATACAGACCTAAGTTAATGTTTTGCTGATCAGTTCTATTTTTTTTTTGACTATAGAGTTTTTAAACATTGCAATGGAGATTTCACCTGTAAAAAGTTATAAGGCCTTTACTATTATGTTATGTGTTATATGTATTATATTATGTGTGCACACTTGTGTTTTGTATTATATGTTTGAATGTACGTATGTCCATATATCATATATGATGAGCGCTCATGAAAAAATGGATCCAAATATTTTTTTTATTCACGTGATTTAAATGGTTTAATTTAAATTGGGTAAATAACTATTAAGAATTGTTTTAATATGTAAACAAAAAAGAAGGTTAACAGATCTGTTTACTTTCACCTTTCCTTTTCATTATATTTAATAATTCTCTTCAAGATAATGTAAATTGTTAAGAAAATTGTTTTCTTTTCTCTTCAAGATAATGTAAATTGTTAAGAAAATTGTTTTCTTTTAGTGCCTTCTGGAATGTTACATAATTTTTTCTTTAGCCATTATTGCTAGAATTCCTATCTTCATCCCAGTGCCGGTGAAGACAAAGATAAAACTAATCTACAGTTTCTGCAATAGCCATCACTGAACTGCTTGCAGAACTTGCCTAAACTATGTGTCACTTGTATGCATTGTGAACTCACTTGTATGCATTGTGAACTATCTGTTGGTGCAGTGACTTGTGGTAGTGTTGGGGTATTTTTGCTGATGATGTCATCGGTGGTACAATTTTTCCAACAAGAGCCATCAATTGGCTTGGTGTATCTTCCTCCCTTCTGCTTGTCATGACAAAGACCTCTCCACAGGTGTGGCTGTATACTGGACTGGTAGTCAATGACGGGTAAGATCCAATTACAATGGTACCAACCTAAGACAGGAGGCTGACGCCCTGAGGTCAGCACATCCGAAGACGGGTAAGGACCATATGTAGTATTGGACAACCTAAGGCAGGCACGGTCCCCAAGCCACATGCTTGTTGTTTAAACAGAGAGGGGGAGATGTTGAGAGCCACAGCCAAAGGGGCCCCAGCAAACTTCCAGCTAGCTGATTGGCTCCTCTGCGGTGATGTTCATTGGGCTGTTTCCCCGCCCTTCAGACTGCCAGCTGATGATTGGTTCACAGCGGCCCCAGCAACATCTAGCTGATTGGCTCCTCTGTGGTGATGTTCATTGGGCTGTTTCCCTGCCCTTCAGACTGCCAGCTGATGATTGGCTCACAGCGGCCCCAGCAACATCTAGCTAATTGGCTCCTCCACGGAGCTGCTCATTGGGGGACTTCTTTGGCTCTGCCCACACGACCCAGCCAATCGGCCTCAAGAACAGGAGGATTGTGGGAGGTGGTGAGGGTTGTGTGGGGGTGAGAGGCTTGTGGGAAGCCGGTGGTGGCAGTTGGGCTCTGAGGGTTTTTCCTGAGGAGCTGTTTTGTTTGGCCTGTGTGGTTCTAAAAATAAAGTTAGTTTCTTTTGACAAGTGGCTCCTGAATTGTGCCCAGCCAGACTGCGGCAGTAAATAAATAAATTATAGAAACTGAAAGAATTTATAGATGTTATGAGGAAAAGTAGATAAGGAGTTCTGTTACAAAAAGTATAGTCTAAATGGGGCTATTATAAAAAAATCTCAAGAGTGATAAATATGACTTGGATCAAATGAGTTGCAGTGAAGATGGTGATAAGTGGTCAGATTATACATACACACATTCTTTTTCTCACACAAATACAATCATATAAGTTCTTTTTAAGTTTCAACTTCATTTAAGTATAATTTAAATACAATAAAGTTGCCTGATTTTAATGGGGATGCATGCACTGTCAGCATATTTTACCAACTGGAGCCCACATGGGTGTGCCCTACTGAGGACCAGAAGATCTCTATCAATGGCTATGATATTATGGAAAAACTTTTCTGCTTTTGGACTGCTGGGCAAAATTGACTCAGAGCAGTAAAAACTATGGAAGGTGTTCTAGTCAGCTTGGGAATTTTTTGAAAAGGTTAAATAATAAGAGTAGTAACTATTTATTGATTATCTACTTTGTGGCATGGTAAGCATATTGAACAGCTAAGTTTTTTTTTTTAATTCTTCACACTCTTCATGTACTTTTTGCTTTCCTTTTAAAATTGAGGAAATTAATGTTTAGAAAAGAAATTCTAATCTTTCTCTAAAATCTTAAATTTGATTCCATATTGGCCTAAGGGGCATCTATAATTTAGACTTGGCAGCTTGTAGTCTAGTAAAGTTGAGGCAAGAGCCACAGGCACTTGAAACCAATATTGGGCATTTTCTTGTACTGCTGTGCTAGGAAGGATGATTTTACCCTCCTGAGGCAGGAGGATCCAAAGTTCATAAGCAGCCTAAGAAACTCAGTGAGACCCTGTCTCTAAATAAAATATAAAAAGGGCTGGGGTATGGCTTAGTGGTTGAGTGCCCCTAAGTTCGATCCCTGGTACCCAATAAATAAATAGGAACCTGATATAGACTAAATTGGAAATTATTAGAAACGTGCAGGTTGACCTCTAAGGCATTTTGCAATAAACTTGAATGGAACAAACACGATCATGCTATTAGAGTTTGTTGACAGGAGCTGCATTAAGGGTTCTGGGTACTGTTGAGGAACTAAGGCCTACCTGCCCCC
Source organism: Spermophilus citellus (assembly GCF_964194105.1). Taxonomy (NCBI): domain Eukaryota; kingdom Metazoa; phylum Chordata; class Mammalia; order Rodentia; family Sciuridae; genus Spermophilus; species Spermophilus citellus. Next base: position 109,204,389 of record NC_138190.1, on the reverse strand, counting down.
ACCCTGGTGAGCCCAAAATGACTGCCCCATCTATATGGGAGCAAATGGGTTGGACCTATCATAGAAGGCTACAGTATATACTCCAGCCAATAGGAAATCTAAGGAAAGCAACCAGAACACCATCCATATGTTTATCAGCAAAGTAAGTGTCTCTCCAGACAGAGTTCATTCCTTTAATTCCCAGACACTTAGAGGCTAAGGAGCCAAGCTTGTATTTGTCCTTGGTCCCATAGCTGCAGGTGCCATATCTGCTAGAGCCAGGTACCACAACAATGATAAATATGGGGTAGGTGTTTCTTCAAAGATGGCAAAAGAAAAATGCTGGTAGAAAACCTGAAGATCTGAGAAAGATGTGAACTCAGATAGGTACATAGCATCTTATTGATTATTAAGCCTGAAACTATGTACTGCACCTCACAGTTCACATCAGAGGAACAATGGCTCCCAGAGGGGTCATAGAGAGTGTGTAGGCCCAGCATAACCAACATTGTACCCCATAAAATATAGATGTTAGTGAAAATGACACCAAGGACCTAGCTTCTTTAATAACCTATGCAGTGCTTCAGTTGACATATCATTTGATGGAGGTGCTTAAATTGGTGTTAGTAATACTCAAAAACCTATTGAGTTAGTAAAGATTACAAGAGTTTACCATAGAGCTAATTAAAGAGGATTTCATTGATCCTGGAATTGATGCCTTTGCTCCATATATGAGCACTTCTGAAAGGGAAATGTTCTGGATTACTATAATAATACACATGCCTGTATCACTGGTAAACAGATCAGCCCAAGTGTCATCCATACAACTTTGCCATACAAGCAGAATCTTCCATGGAATTGAAAAATTCATCTATGTTGCTTCTTTTCTTTATTACAGCATTGCAGTTATACATAGGAGTTGGGTTCATCCCTACAAAATCATACATGCATGGAATTCAATTTCAGTTCACAATCTGACCCTTTTCCCATCTATCCTCCCCTCTCCTCTTCTCCTTCCTCTACTCTGCTAGACTTCCTTACACTTATCTATTTATTTATTTTTGATTTGTTTTTATTTATACATAAAGGTGAACTTGCCTGTGGTATATTTATTTATTTTTTAAAATATTTTTTAGTTATAGTTGGACACAATACCTTTATTTCACTTATTTATTTTTATGTGGTGCTGAGGATTGAACTCAGGGCCTCGTGCGTGCGAGGTGAGTGCTCTACCACTGAGCCACAACCCCAGCCCCCTGTGGTATATTTAAATATGCATAAAGTGTGATTTTTTAAAAGAATTAATTTTGTGTTGCCTCCCTTTTCCCATCCCTCCACTCTGCTTCTTGATCTCTTTCTTCTACACTACTGATCTTCCCCATATCTTTAAGATATCCTATCCTTCTCTCCTTTCCATGCGTTGCTTCTTGTATGAACTTTTTAGTATTATTTCTTAATATGAAGGATACAACCTTCATTGTTCAGGATTTGGTAATATGACCCTGTCTACTGTGGGATGGGGTATTTTATATATATAAATACATTATATATTACATATAGCATCTTCATGTTAGTTAGGTATGATGGTGTTGGTTAGATTGATAACACAATCAACTCAATAAAGTCTTATGATAGAAATACCCTGAAAGTAGTTTATAAGAGATACAGTTCTACTTCAGGTGAAAAATAGCTTACTAAACACAATATACCCCAAATCAAAACAAAAATCATTGCTAAAGGTGGACATGGTAACAAAAGGGAGTAAGATTTTACTCAGGGGAATATTTTGGTAATTCCTGTTCCCTATTTGAATGCTTTTTAAATGATTTTAAAAATATCTGAATTGTATCAGCTAAATCAATTTAAATGTGAAAGGGAATTTAACTCCATTTATTAATATCTGTTCAAGGGAGTTTAGAAAGAAAATGTGGAAAACATGCCAGGGTTGTTCAGTTGTGCCTGTGGGGTTTCAGGACATATTGACAAGAGCTTTATTCTATAGTATAACGTTATTAGAACATGGCATTGTCCTTCTGTATTTTCAAAGCAATTTGGTTTTACCAGTTGCAAAATAAAAAGTTGTTTCTCATTACAAATTTTATTCCTATGTGACACTATAGGCAAAAGAGCAACTTGATCCATACTCACAGGGAATAACTCATAAGCAATAATATTTGAATTTTCTGCTTCCCCATTGAGACCTTATAAGTACCTTGAAGAGAAAGAGTAAGTCCTACTACCTAAAGTGCATGGGACAAGTGACAGGTGGAATTAAATTAGTAGGGAAGTCCTTGATAACAAGGTAATTGAGAGTTGGAAGTTGGCATGACCTCTGAAATGTCATGAGGGAGGTTGTCACATCCATTACTTTTCTTATTGCAAATTATGTTGATATAATTGTAGATTTACATGTAGTTTTAAGAACTGAGCTCTCATTTACCTTTTGCCTATTTCCCCTTAATGGTAATAGAGTCTTGCTTCTTGGTTTGTAGGAACATATGTCTCTAGAGAATAGGACCAGGATACTCTAGGTAAAATGTTCAAATACATGTACAATGGGGTCAAACGGCCAATTTCCTTTTTATTCCAAGGTTGGCTGCTTGAGAGAACACAGAAAGTGTATAAAGTAATGGCTATAGCAAAAGCTGTGGATTAACTTCTAATGGAGACAGTAGGCCCAAAATGGGCTGGGCTATGCAGAGGTTGACCAGACAAGATCCAGGAATGGACAGGGGGAAACTTACTCCCTGGTTCAGGGACTGTGGAAAACTGAAAAAGCACTCCCACAACAGGTGCAAAGACGCAAGTGAATGAGTCACCACAGTGCCCTACCCAGAGTTCTCTTAGCCTCAGGGACTGGGGAAAATATTATGGATACAATAATTAGAGTGGCAAGTAAGGAATAATCAGACAGTGGTACTGCTATAGGATTAATGCTAACTGGTATAGGCAATGTTAACAGCTATATATAGGTGTTTAATATAGATGTACAGGAATCCAACAGATGCCAATCAAATATTTGGGGGTTGAGACACACAGAATATGTAGAAGAATCATAAATCATGGTGCACCTTGGGTGTTAGCTCCTCCCTACTTCAGTAGGAAGTAAGGGACTTGAACCTGACTAGAGTTTCAGCAATCAAGCTAGGAGGGCTAAGCTGTGGAATAATGCTTGGACTCAGTACTTCCAAGTTTTTGTGGTAAGTGGAAAAGCCTTTTAAATTTATTTTTTGGTAGAAGATACAGTACTTTGCTAACACAAAAAAAATTATTTCTAGTTTATTTCTTAGAAATAGAAAAATAGTTGGAGGAAACCTGCCAGGGAAGGTGAGAAAGATGCATGGCTAACAAGTGGCAGAGGGAATGCAGTCATTTGTGCACACTGAAAGTAGAGAACTTGACCAAAAGCTCATTCTTGAGATCCTAATTCACTTATCCACTTATATTTACAGAAAAGATCTCTTTGACTTTCAATGTGGAGAGATACAATGAAAAATAAACCTTGTACAGTGAACTAGAAAACAATGAATTAACATTTGGTAAGACAGGTAATCCATGTGTGGAGAATATAGTATCAGTATGTATCCACCTACACAAAAATATATGATTATGTACACATGCTTCAGAAGGACCACTATGCCCACTGTGCAAGCAATAGTGGTGCAATAAAACTCCGGTTTTCTGAATCTGGTGTTTTTGTCTTGAGTCTTGAGGGCTCAAGAGAATCTCCTGATAAATGTGACTCAACGGGTGCATCTAGTGGCTTTCAATGAGCTTTACTATCAATTAGTCACCTTAGAGATGATTTTTACCGGAAATATTAACGTTAGCAGAAATGTCCATAGTTACCTGACAGACGATAGGAGTGCAATAAGTGCTCTTTGGGGGAGGGGTACCAGTAATACCCTTTTTATATTTTATTTTGAAACAGAGTCTCACCAAGTTTCTTAGGGTCTTGCTAAATTGCTGAGGCTAGCTTTTGAACTTGAGATTCTCTTACCTTAGTCCCAGTGCTGGGATCAATAAGTGCTTTTTAAGGAACAAGTGGATGAAGGTTCTTAGTAATGTAGGTTTGTAATCTATTCTGTGACCTGCAGAACTTGACACCAAATATAAGGCAAAAACTAAACATGGTGCAACATTGCTTTATATGTTCACAATTTTTCAAACACAAAGATGATAAAAATCAAATGATTTATTGCATGATGTCTCTTGGTGTTTTTCCTTCATCTGCCTTTAGAATCTACCAGCGTTTTGCCCTGCATTGAGCATACACATTAGCTTCTTTGAGCTTTTCTATGTCATAGCCAGATGGACACTCAGTTAGTTATTCAGTGACAGAATCTACAGAGCATTTTCTGTATTGCTCTATAGCTGGGCATTTTGTCACCTCCAAACATCTGAGACAGTCTACCCCTCCAACCTGTACAATAGGTAAAATGGCCAAAGCCAGGAGAACAGGTGAGAAGGTGACAGAAGAGAGAAGGATCAGCACATTGATGTTTGTCATTTTTATTTGCAATACTTTAGGTCCAAGTTTCAAACTGCAATATTTTTACACTCAAGACACAGTCATGCACAATCCATATTTCAATTTTCTATTGCTTCAACCACAATGTAAAGTAACAATATTGGAAACAAAAAAATCATTAAAAGATCAGATGCTGAGGTCATAAGGATGTAACCGTACCATCAGCATGTCTACAAAAGAAATAACTTACTTAAAAATCAAACAAACAAAAGACCATAAATACCTTTAATCCAAAGTTACAGAAGAATTTCACTACACATGGGTTTACAGATAACACATTTTGACAAAAGTAATGCACAACCAAATGAGATACAATTCGATAAACAGTGAAAAATGTAGATCCTCCTCAACTTATTTTATCTGGATGTTATGAGTATAATCCCAGTAGACATCAGTATCCTTGTGATCTGGCTCCTACTGGCTGATGTATTGAGATTTTAAACTCAACCCACTAATTGTTATTGGATTCTGTGAAACATCTTATCATCATTAATGAATATAGTATATGCGGGTCCATAAAGCACACCACACAAAGTACACACATTGAACTTGAATTTCGCACTCAGGGCTGGTTGGCACTCTGCTATAGGCAGGCAAGTGGGACCATCCTCTAACTAACTTCTGGTTTAACCTTTCCACAGCATACTCATACAACTGGCCAATCCCTGTGAGAGTTGTCATCAGAAACACTATCTTTGGTTTCCAACAAGTAAATTTGTCAACAATGCTAAAAGCATGCAATTACTTCTTCATTTCTCTCTCTGAATCTTGCAAGTGCTTAGGTCCCCTCTTTGTAGTCTCAGCCATTAATTTGCACAGGGTCTGCCATCTTGTGCCACTTTAGAATTTAACTCTATAAGGCCCAGCACTGCTTCATAGGAAAGGAGAGGCCCAAATACAGTTCTATTCTAGCAAATGTGACAGTGTATTTCTGTTCTAGTAGCAAATACTGGCCACAACTTAATGAATACCAGACTTTACATACAGAGTGTATGGAAAATGAAAACTGGAACACTCACCAGAAAAAGGACATTAAAACAAAAACAAAACCATTGTGAATGAACTGGAAGGCTGCCACAAGTTTTATCAACATTCTCTAGTACTACTGAGTTTTTCCATCTTACATGGTTCTATTTTTTTTAATTGAAATATAAGAGATTCAGGCTTAGGCATGTGGTATTTGCCATCACATTGTAAGATTGAATGTGCAAGGCAACCTATTATACCACAGGATGTTAGAGCTTTTGGAAAGACTCTGGAGAGCAGCTACACAAACACCCTTATTTGACATGAGAAAACAGTCATGGAAAGGTTATGCCTAGGGTCACAATGCAAGTTAGTAATAAAGTCCATTAGTATTCAGGTCTCCTTCTTCCTAGTCTAGAATTCTTTCCACTGTATCTGACTCATTCTCTAGAATTGCTGTCAATTTCCTCTTGGGTACTAAGTCAGGTGAACATAGTTCCTGCCTTACTATTGGTATTATAGGATAGCATTCACCTGATGGCAGCTTCCAAAGGAGATTGATGGCACTAACCAGATTCTACAAATTTATCTTTCAAGTTCAATCAAATTAAGTGACAGTAAATGCTACAAGTTGTATAGTATACTTATATGCAGAGGTGTGCACATGGAGGTGGCATGTCAGTTCCCGCATTTGCAGATTCAATTACATACTATTTAATATTAAACAGACATTCCCAATGTATGAGAAGTTGGGTTATATTCATTTGGTCACTAAAGGAGTGTGAATCAGAAAAAGGAGTGCAAACTAAAAGCTAACCAACAGAATAATTATAGTAGAAATAAATTTTTTAATGAAAAACTTTCATAAGAAAAATATTTCCATTATTTCCAAAGTCCCATTTATTTCCTTCCCAATCCACATGCAAATATATGTTCAGAGTCATGTATTAAGGTCACTCAAATTCCCAGGCCTATTAGACTGTCAGTTTACAAATACTGAATTTCCATCCTCTTGCTCAGAGACTGGGAGATGCTTGCACCACTGGCCTTTGTTTAACTAAATATTAACTGCAAGTAGCTCAGAAAAGGACCATGAGATTCAAGTGGGGATTGCAAGGTAAACACCTCTATGAGTACTTTTACACTGAGAATGGCTAATGAAAAGCCTGTGAATTTTCAAGGTATAGGGTCTGTATATGATGAAAGTGATTAACATATTTGAGGCCACTACTTCCTTATTAAAAGTCCTCACCTAAATTTTTTTTTATGAGTTGGAAGGAAATTTCTCTTTTGGTAGATGGTCTCCCTTTCTCTTAAAAACCACAATTACTGCGTACAACCTTTAATTAATCCATACAGAAGCACACGGAGACCACTCCAAGCCAAAACTAACAGGAATGAATGTAACTGAATGCCAACAGGTAGAGATAATCCTAAGTATTTGTCTTAATGATTTCAGAGTCAGCTTTTAATTGCAAGTCATAACTTCTATTGAAATCATTGAGACTTGCCTATTGGTCACTAAAAGAAGAAGTCTACTTAGATGATAAGATCTTGTTGGACAAAGAAATGGTGAGAGTTTGGGATTTTATCCTTTTAATCCTCCAAAATTCAACCTGAAAATCTGTTAAGATGATCCAGAAAGTTGTTACTGGAAACATTTATCAAGTGGGTAATCAAATGGTCATCCCTCTGACTTAAAGTAACCAAAGTAGACACCTGGATGTCATACCAAAGCAGAGGGCAGCCTGTTTTAAAGCAGAACAATGTATTTGGAGTTCTTGTAGTGGCCTCTCCCTAGTTAGGACTTAGATAATAGTCTCCTAAGAAAGCACGTGCCATACCTGAGCGTGTGCCAACCTTAGCACCCAGGCAAGTATAAAGCCTATGGAATATTGTAACTAGCAAATATCTGTGCCCTGCATGCTCTGGGCTCTGGCCAGAAGGCCTCTGCTTCTGGCATCTTTTCTATGTTTCTATAGTTCCCTTTCTGATGTTTATTCATTAAAAAGTAACAACATCAAAGAAAATTGCAAAAAGAAAAAAAATTCACATAATCCCACCACCCTAACACAACTGATTTCAATTATCTGTGTTCCCTCCCAGTCTTTGTCCATATGCACACTTATTTTAACATAGTTGTAATCCCTGTTTGTTATGTAAAAGTGATTTTATAGAATCTCTCTGAGAACTGGCAGCCTCATTAGAAATAAACAACCCATTCAGCAAAGGAATATAAGTATTTACACGATCTTTGAGCTGAGAAATATCCTTTATAGACAAACATCTCAAACTATCAAAACAGTTTACGGACAACAGGAAGCAATTTCGTATTTCTTTTTCTTTTAGCAATGGAATGTGCTTCACAGGGGAGGGATAGATGTGAGGATCAGATGTTTAAACTAAAAAACTGGGCGCAATTCACAAGCTGGAAAGAAATCTGAATAACACAATTAAACAATAAATACTTGAGTTAAATCTTCACATGACTTGGCCATCCAGTAGCCAAAATGGAACATGGACACACAAATATTTACAATGACACATAGAACGAGATCAGCAAGAACGAAGTCATTACCCAACATGGTGACTGATTTGAGGGGATAGTGTCATCCCAAAATCCTCATGGGATTATGACAACGCACCGGATCCTTGCTACAACATTAATGTTCTTTTCTTTCTTAAATAAATATTCTCTACTGTGCTTCTCACCCTTCCCTGACTTTCCCACTGCCCTATTCCTCTATCAGGACATTTTGGAATCAACATTCGATAATGTGCCCTCACTATCTCAGGGCATACTAGCAACATTAAAGATCTGGATAGACTCACCTAGGTCAAGATGAGTGAAAAAAAATTCAGGGAAAGGGAATAAACTATCAACCATCTGGAGTCCAAGTTGTTCGAGTGTACCAAATGTGAATCTTTCGGCAGCATTTTGGCACAAGAAACAGCTTCTCTCTAATACTTATAAGAAATATACATAACTCCCCAACACAAGGAAAGGGTTTTAGAAGCTTTTCTCTCTGAAATTTACATAGATTTAAATTTGTAAGAGTAATGCCTACTGTGATATAATATCATCAAGTCTTGGTACAAAGTGATGGTAAAAAAGCACTTGACTCCTCATTGTTAATATGTTAAACTGAAAGTATAAAGAGCAGCCATTTCTCTGCCTACAGTGATCCTTCAGATCACTGCTCCAGGGTCTTCAAAATAACAAAAAAGGGCCTTTGCAACATATAAGGGATGCTAACTGATGACTAGGGTTTCCCAACCAGGTTTTCGGCTCTTTCTACTGGCAGGGTATAGTCATCAGGGTAATGAATTCTATTTGCACCCCAGGTACTTCATTGAATTACCTGGCACTATGAGTGAACAAAAAGCTTAATTTATAAAGAAATCAAAATTAAGGCCTCTCTTTTATACTAGAACAGTGTGGTATTAAAAACTTTAGGCCCAGACACCTCTTTGCAAAGTATAACATAATATGCTTCAAATTAATATTACCATTTGAGCTTTTTTTTTTTCCACATTTGTTGTTTATCCCACTGTGGACCTTGTTTTGCAGGGGAGCAAGAGGGTCAAGCTCCTCCCAAATTTTATAGTCAAAGAAAACAACAGTAGGAAAATAGGAAATCCACCAGTGGTGTCATCTTCTAAACATAAACATGTACACTATATGGTTAGCAGAAACTCTAAAGAAAGTGCTTTCTTTTTAAGGAATGGATCATAGATGTTAGATGGAAAGGTGTACCTCACAGAGAAGGACAGAGGCCTATGGTCATTAATCTCTTTCCCCCTGTGGGTGAATGTAGATGATAGGTTCTATTCAGATTCCTTATATACTTACAAATTATGAAGCCTCCTACAACAGATTGTTAGCTTTTCAAAGGCTTAGAGAAAAACCTTTCCAGAATTTATAAAACTGCTAATACTCTCAAAAGAGAAGCATATCCTTTTCTATGCAGATACCTTCCAGACATTTTTTCTACTTTCAGAAGATTCAGGAAGTACTAAGTGTTGAATATTTAATCAATAAATATATGGTGAAATTACTGTCAATTTTTGGTATTTTCCCCAAGCCACAGAAGGAATTCAGTTGGACTATTATTTCTTGGAATATCTAATTAGGAAGCAAAATTACTTTCACTGGGGAATTGAAAGATTTTTATGAACATAATTTTGAAATTCAAAGCTCTGAGAACTATATATACACCATAATCCTGAAACAGAAAATTGGTAACACACAGGAAAAATGGGAACAAGTGCTCAGAGCCAAATGTTGATTGGGATGTAGCTTTCATATAGAGTTGAAAGCTTACTATATCTCTGTTCTCCAAATCTTTTGAATTTTTTCTAAAGTGTTATAAATTGCCAAAATAAATCATTTTATCATAAATAAATGTTGCATGAATCTATTCCCTCCTGACATGCCTATTTTACAGTGTAAATGTTCCACAAAGCACAAGAGAGGATAAAATAGGTATCTTTACCTTTGTTTACTTAATGTCCAACAAGGATTTCAGTATTATACACATATCTTGTTTTCTTTTTGGCTGTCAGAGAAAGTCCCAACTTTGTTTATATAAGGTTTCTTCTATCAGGATTTTCTAGGCTTCAGGACCTAGACTCACCCAATAGGTACGTCACAGTTTTAGTGTGCCCTTTTTCTAGTATGAAAACTAACCAGCTGATTTGTGTGACAAATTGACCAACTCTTAAGCATTGTTGTGAAAATGACAGGATTTCACCATTTCAGCCTTATTTAGGTATACAGTAATTAAAAGCCCTTCCTGAAAACACATACTCCTCTCTGCTTTTGGAAAATGTCTTAAAAGAAACCTTTTCCAATACAAATGCAGAAAAATAGGTACACAAACCAAGCCACCACTATAGAAGAAGAATAAAAAATTGCAACTCTATTAGGGCATGGACTTCCACATGTTCACACAGTACTTGCTCTATTTTTTTTTTTTTTGTTTGTTGTGTGGTTTTTTTTTTTTTTGCTTTGCTTTTTTTTTCTTTCTTTTTTTTTTTTTTAAAAAAAAACATCTTGACATCTTTTTTCTGGACATCTAATGACAATGCAAGTGAAAAACATCACATTGGGTAAGGGGTTTTGAAGGAGGTTTGAATGTAAGAGGTACTACTCTCTAACTTAAAAACAAACACAACACTATGAAGAGGGAATGTGCATCTTTGAGAAATCTTTTTCTTCAAAGTGAATGCACAAAATGAGGGGATTCACTACTGGCTCTTTCGCTTCACGGTGGAAGTGACCACTTGATGGCCACTTCGACATTGCTGCCCTGTTTGGGCTGCGATTCAGGCTTACAAATAAATTACATAATCTGAGGGAGTAGGAAAAGGCTTATAAGAAGTTTCTATTCATTTGAAAGTTAAAGAACCCCCACCCTATTTGACTGTCTTTTCTTTCATCTTTCCTGCAGCAGAGTTTTATTTCAGTCTTACTCATGAGGGAGATGGTGAGGGGTAAGGCGTGCAGTCCTAGCGGCTGCTGTTCTTAATCGCTTCCTTTGCAGCAATAATCAGAGGAGTCAGGCTGGAGAGAGGCTTGGCTAGTTTTAAAAATGGGTGCTGCAAAAGGAAGAGAAAAAAGAAGAATTACTGGAATTCTTTCCTTCAACATGTATATTACTTTACATTTTCAAGCAGCCTTTTCTCATTAAAATGTATTTGAGTACCCAATTAAACATCATTTAATTAAAAAACATGGTGCCAGGGGCTGGGGTTGTGGCTCAGTGGTGCAGCACTTGCCTTGCACGTGTGAGGCACTGGGTTTGATCCTCAGCACCACATAAAAATAAATAAGAAAGTTGTGTTCATCACTAAAAAGAAAAAATATTAAAAACAACAACAACAACAACAACAAAAAAAAACATGGTGCCAGCTTTTGTCCTTGAGATGTTTCATCTGTGTCATGAAAATCCTCTGGAAACTGATTAGCATCATTAAAAACTCTAAAGTAGGGATCTTGTAAAACCTCACTGAGTTTATAATTGTCAGACTTTCTTGAATTGATGAATTTTTCTGGAATAGCCCTTATGTTTGAAAGTGTGCCTTCAGTTAATGACTACAGAATTTTTTTCTGAAGCCAATGGCTTTCTAACTGCTAAATCCAATAGTTGTGTCTCCATCATTTTGTTAAGTATTTCTTTTGTAACCTCTAAGGAGCACAATGATAGGCTAACGTTGGAGAATGGACTTAAGGAGATATGCAGATTCTTGTTTATTTGTATAAAATGAAAAGATGCAACAAATGAACTATTCAATTCACACTTAAAATATAGTTTTGCATCAGTTATCTGACTGGTTCATATAAAAGTACTGTCGGTAAATAATTAACTAGATAATTAATTTAATGATCTACTTAGCTGTATAGCTATATTTAAAGAACCTGTATCTTTAGTCATCCCTGGAAGAGGGTGTAACAGGAAATTATATCAGGGTGTATTTGTGGGGTAGTGGGAGGCATAAAAAATGTGGAAGCAAAGCACTCAAAAGTTCAGGGTTTTCATCTGTAATTCAAAGCTGGATTAAGTAGTAGATTAACAAAGTGTCATTTCAGATTTGACATTTCAGGGCCCTAGGTTAACCTGTGAAATGTCATGGAGAGCAGAAAAGAGAAGGTGTGGTCTCTTTAGTTCCTCCAAATAGCTTGATCCAAGGTATGATTTGTTTGAGATTTTTTTTTTTTTTTTTGCCCAGATGTGGTTCTGTCTTGGAAGGGAGTTTAGAATTCACAAGAAGAGATTTTTCTGTGCCGGATGGGACAGAACACAGTGATTTTGTGGTGAAAGTTGTGCATAAGCAAGTGTTGCACCTTTTGTTTAATTGGTGTGTGTGTTCAAAGTCACAGACAGAATAAGTTGCCATTGTTCTTAGATGTTAAAGGTCTTGATACCTGTCTCTGAGAAATAGTCCCTAGCAGTGAAGCTATGTGTGTAATCCTAGCCATGTGATTCTTTGTCAAATAGATACATCTTTTTAATTGAAATTTGTTTGTGTGTGATGTGTGGTGGGGATTCAGACAATCTAGGGCTCAAATATCAACTCTGCCATTCGAGAGCTCTGTGAGCCTCAGTTTCCATGTCTGTAAAACAGGATAATAATAACCATGCTATAAAGTTTTTGTAAGAATTAAATGAGGTAATGTATGTACATAATTTGGTAGATAATAGGTACTAACTATCATCATATATAGTCATCCCTGAGAGCCATGAAAAGGACAAATGGTTACAGAGGCACTCACCACTGGATGGTACTCACCCAGGCAAGCAGGTGCCTGCCAATTGGCATCACAAGCAAAGGGGCTTTGACCAGTAAAGCATTAGAGTAGCAAATGCCATGGAAATAATTGCATAGTTATGTAGAGAATTACCTCCGGCCAAGAGCACCTGCATACAACATCCAGGGGCACAAGTAAAGTTTAGAACAAAACAGCAACACCAGAGGGTCACATTGTTTTTTTCCCTTGCAAAATAAGACTCCAGGAAGAATAAAAGAGATTTATAGATTAAACTGCCAACTTCTCAGAAGAAAGGTAACATGTCAATCAAGATGCATGCCTATACTTATGTGCTTGTGGTCTAAAATCAAATGGTAATAGCCTAACTCTAACTACATATCTCTTGAAAGAGCTCTCTTACTGTCACACATTGTGATGGAAGACCTCTGTGCAATTGTCTTTTATTTTCACCTGCAAAAGCTCCTTGGCAGATCCTCGCCTATCCACATCCATCTCAAGACAGCGATTTAAAAAGTCACGGAATACAGCTGACAGTCTCTCAGGATTCTGGAGCTCTGGGGTTCCATTAGTGGCTATCAGATATAATGCCTATAGGAAAAAAAAATAGAAAAATCCATTCAGCACATACATATTAGGACCGTGTGTCAGAACAGAAGTAACAAATCAATTTCATTCTGGTTTATACTCTGGTTCTTAAAAATTCCATTTAGACAATAACAGTGACATACATTTCAATGTTTCTATAACATCTAGAAATTATTAGTCTTAGTAGTAACTTAGGTTACAATGAGGTATCATATTTTGCAAAAACTTGGAAATAAAGTTATAAAGCTTCCTCTGAAAGTTATGCCTTTAAAAATTTATATACAATGAATATGGGATGAAGCACTAAAGAAACCAAAGATCTGCCTGTAAATCTGTGACTACAAAGAGTTGGTGGACACACATATATCCAATCATGCTGAACTGAGTATAACCCGAAGAAGGTGCAGAGAAAGTTGATTATAATTTATTACCTTCTTATCTTATATGAAGAATATTTGTGAGTAGATGGGGGATAACAAAAATATATTATAAACTTATAAAATTACAAAGAACTAGACGATAGCTGTGCCTGGATGGGAGGCAATGTGTAGGACACAAGGACTCAAAATATTTTTGTCTTGTGACAGCTGTAGCCCTTTTGATATTAGATTTCTTAAGAAGTTTTACCTATAATGAAAGGAAATATGAGAAAAGTTGGCATTGGTAGTCTTGGTACCTAATGATGATATATCCTATGATGAAACATTTGCTAATAATTCTTATATGTCTTTGAGATCTTTGATGTGTAAGGCCACCACTGAGAGACATGAATTTTTGGTATGCTGACAGAATCAAGGTCCCTAAGCCTTCAAGGAAGAGAGTTGGACCCAAGATTGTGATTAATTCACACAGGTAAATAAATCCATATTTTGAAGATATGTTTTTTGCAATAAGGATTCATCTATTCAACACATTTTTGTTTCAAATAGGTGTCAGGTGTGAAAGATGCACTGGAGCAAAATAGACATAATCATCTACCTTCATTCGGCTATTGTTTTGTTTTGTTCTTTAAAAACATTTTTAGTTGTGGATGGACACAATACCTTTATTTTATGTATTTATTTTTATGTGGTGCTGAGGATAGAACCCAGTGCCTCACACATGCTAAGAAAGCGCTCTACCCCTGAGCTACAATCCTAGCCCATGTTTTTCTTTTTTATAAATACCTTTATTTTATTTATTTATTTATATGTGGTGCTGAGGATTGAACCCAGTGCCTCACACGTGCTAGGCAAGTGCTCCACCACTAAGCTACAGCTACAGCCCCCGTCAATGTTTTACTAATTTTTTTAATTCTAAATAGTCCCCAAAGCTGACTTCCTGATGCCTCCACTGAGAAAATAATTCTAGAGCACTTAGTAGGTACCAGATATTGTATTTGACATTGACGATCCAAGGATGAATAAGACAGTCATCTTGCTTCAAAGATCACACAATTTAGTCAGAAAGAGAGACATTTAGAACACTACAATACAGTGAGATAAGAACTAATACAGGAATCTAAATAGTGCTAATACAAAAATGACACAATTTACGTCAGAGTTCAGAAGAAGCTTCATGGAGGAGATTGAAATTTGAGCAGGGTCTTAAAGAATAAGTAAGAGTTTGCCTGTAGGTACTGCCACAAGGGAGGGATATACTTGCTCATGTGACCAGCTCTCTCACTTTTAAGAAGATATGTAACTTCCTGAACTTACTTGGGCTTTGCAGCAAATTATCATCCCCTTTTACCTTTCCCCCACATGAAGCCTAATATTATTATTGCAGGTATTTCTATCAAAGTCATTTCCCAGAGCAGTAAGTAGAGCTCTTTTCCTTACCAGCAACCCCTGCAGGTAGATGTCCATTAGAAAGAGTTAGGAAGGATTTAAGTAATCTGGGGACTATCAACTTCTAGCACCCACAAGAATCATCTGGAGGGCTTGTTAAAACAAGGGCTCCTGGGCCACCCCCACCCAGAGTTTTTGATTTAGTAAATGGGAAAGGAAGGATCTAAGAATTTGCATCTCTAACAAGCGTCCTGTTTGATGCTGCTGGTTCCAGAACCAAATTTTGAGAGCTGTTTTAATCCACCCTGATATTTAATAATGGATCGAACTAGAGGTTCTCAGATTTTCTGCATGATTAGAATCACCTAGGGAGATTAAAAAAAAACGTCCTCATGCCCAATTCTCATTCCAATACCAATCATGTAAAAATTTCTGCAAGAGAAACCAAGGCATCAGTATTTTTAAGCTTTCCAGAGATTCCAATTTGCAGCCAACATTGAGAATCAATGGCCAAGAACCTGCAGCTCAGCTAGGATTTGATAAATTAGAATCTCTGCATCATAAGCACACTAATTTAAGAGTCACAGCATTCCATAGGAGACTCTCTTGCATAACAATGTGTGAGACTTAGAATGTCCTTAGTTTCAACAGAGTGCAAGGAATGTTTGGGTTGTTCTTAGTATATGAAGATACCCATATGTAAATACAATCCACTCCAAACACGTTACTTTTCCCCACCTCTCCTCACTCCTTTGTAATTTTCAATTCTTTAATTGATGAAGAGCAAATGCAGGTGGCAGTTCCTAGGGCTTTCATGCCAAAATACAAGTCTTAACTAAAAGGAGATGGGATGCACAAACTACTTTTAGGAAAACAGTGAATGGGCTAAAATCAATTGATGCACAGTTTTAACAGATATATTAAGTTCAAAGCGTTTTAATTCGCAGATGTTTAGTGCTTGAAGCACCTTTTCTCACAAACCATTTTTGTTCCCTTATTATAAGAAAATCAGTTGCTGCATGGTACATTTACTGCCTCCTAAAACTCTTAACTTCGGCTGGTTACAACTCCCCCTAAATCACTGTTTTTTACCTACTTTTTTCCTGCTCTAAAGCCAAGCCTAGTCCTAAACAAACAAACCTTTTTTCCCCCTTTCAAGGTGTTTTCCACTCTCTCTAGGTCTATATGCACACCATACTATTTTTTTCTCATTTTTCTTTCCTCATTCTTAACTGAATACATTCTATTCCATATAATCTTCTTCCTTACAAGTACATGCACATCTTTGCTACCCAAATTCTTCTCATCTCTGTTCAATCCATACCTAATTACCTCAGGAAGTGTTCGCTCCTCTTTCCATTCCATTTACGAATCAAAAATGACCTTAATCATAGTTGTTAAGCCTTAGGAGTGCTAGTGATATAGAGCATCTAGGGAGAAGAAAGCACTGTAATTTGAAGGAATATGAGAAGTAATAAAGAACTAGTGTTATGAACCTGTACTGCACTTCAAAGAACACACATGTCCTATTCAGAACTTCTACAAAAAATCTGGCTGTGGATTTGTTGGAGGCTGGGGCTGATAATAGAGAGTACTGATTGATTGCTTAAGAGCTGACTCCAGTCCTGGCTGGTGAGTATTGATCTGACACTCCCTCATTCCCAATCTATACATACTCAACATTATATCATAAATATTTTTTTCACAGTTCAAAAAATTGCTAATAAATATAATTTTAAAGACTGCATTTCATCAACTGTTGTTCATCATGTGAATACAATGTAACTACTGCTGTTCAACTGATTTAAAAAAATACATGTACTAAGAAAAAGGCTGGAACACACCAACATGTTAACAGTCATTTTCTTTCCATGGTAGGATTATTGGTGACTTAATTTTTTAAAATGTATTTTTCGGTTTTCCAAATTTTCTGCAGTGAACATGACTGCTTTTATTAGTTTTAAAAAACTCTAAAACATTACTGAAAAAATAAACTTAAAAGCCATGGTATTCAATTTACACAAAAATCCTCATCTATTTCATTTTGTCTTCCTAGGATTAAACCTGCTTTTCATAAAGCACTACCCTTTGAGGGAAACAAAAACCCAGACTATTCCTTTTTCAACTATTGTTTTCTTTTTAATTGCAACAGTATTATTTCCAACTCATTTCCATCGCAAATATCCACACTTTCAGCTATATTATGGGTGAAACTGGCCTTTGTGGACTGGCCTGGGAACCTGATCACTAAGTATAATGCTGCTTCTATGGGAAAATGCACTCTGGGTTCCAAATAACTAACTAAAAAATGAACTTTTGGAACACATCCTCTGTGTAAATTGGGGACTATCTTAGTAAAAAAGAAAATTGCTACCCACTGCCTTGCTAATGAGACACAAATATAGTCAGTTGTAGCCAACAAAACAATGACAGTAAAAAGGATTTTGCCAGAAGTCAAGTCTTACATGAAGAAAGATTGAAGAAATTAAATCTGGGCATGAGTGATCATATGTTGGCTTTATCTGAGTTAGTGAAATTTCAAAGAAAATGAGCAATTAGAAATTAGACTAGAGATTTCTCATAGAGTTGGCCATTTCTAATTAAGTAAGAAGGCAGAATCATCCTTGAGTTGTTCTTCTTCACCCAGTAACCTACCCCACCCTTGTTATAATCAGTCTACCAGGTTCCATTAATGCAACATCTTTCATACCCATCCACTTCTCCCTTTCACCATTGTCGTTGCTTAAGGTCAGGCTTCTCTTAGACAGTTCTAATAACCGCCTAATTGGTTTTCCTTACTCAACTCTTTTCATTCTTCAGTCCACCCCCTTAACAATCTAATCATGTCTTTGCTTAAAAATTTTTCATGGTCACCTATGATCCAGAAATATGGGGTTTTCAAACTGTGCTGTCCAACATTCACCCTGATGAACAGTTAAGAGAAAAAAGAGGAAGGAAAGCGAGAGAGTAGAGTTTCTAGGATCTGTCCCCCATCTCTGTTTCAATCAAATAAATTTTGCTTTTCTCTATTTATTTATGCTTCCAAGCAAATAACATTTGTTCATTCATATGTTTATTTTTACATCATATTATGAATACTTGTTACTTGTTTACAGGTCTGCCTTCCCTTCTGAACTGAAAGTCTGAGGAAGATATAAAGTGTGTCATGATCCTCTCTGATTTTGTAGCAGTTTGCTCTAAATAGGTGCTCCATAAATGTTTTTGTTGCTGAATGAAAGCCAAAAAAGTACAAATTTAACTGATCTTAGAATATAACAGACTGATATAGAGTATGAAAGCTAAAAACCTAATTTGTTAAAAATGTAAGATAGGCAGACAATGAAATAAAGCACCTTTTCTGAGTTGATCAGTATTGGCATGTGATAACTTTTCACTAGCCATGACTCAGTGTGGAAGAAAAAGTGCTCGATGAACAGAGCACATAAGGAGATACCATCAAAAGGGGGAGACCTGGAGAAAGATGGCCTCAACAAGTCTGGTGCAAAGAGAGAAAGGGGAGAGAACAAGTGCTTCCTGGGACTTGAAACTTAATTCAAAAATTTATCTTCTCTGGCTGACCTTGAGCAGAGAATGTACTGTTGGTTATACTGTTAGATCATTAAGCAAAATCTATTGTCTTTCTCAAGTGAGACTATATAGGCCCCATGATTTACTGACCTTATGACAAATACAATGATTGGCCCAAAACTGGTAGCATTCTTCATTGTGATATACATATTACCTAGAAGTTTCTAATATTCTAGAATTCTGCAATGATAACTCTAAATATCTTAGCAACAACACACAAACACTAAAGTTTTCACTGACCCCATATGCAACTGAATTTACCTAAGTACTAACAGAAAACTAGTTCATTCAGTTGAAGAAATAATTCAATTTACCTTATTGGCAATTTCCTCAGTTAAGAAAGATCAAAGCAGTCATTATAGAAGTTACCACATTTCTCCAAAGAAGTCTCAAAACAATCCATATGTACCTAATAAATTTTCATTAAGGCAGTTTTGCAACAAGACTAACCATTTAATTAAAAAGCTTTAGTTTGTGACTTCAGTTCATAACAGTTTATAAAGTTTAGGTTAAGACATCAGAAAACAAACCAGGGGGCATACATGGAAATGTATTAGCAACTACAAGAGATCTCAGTACCAATACTAAAGACTCACTTTAAAAGAGGATAGGGTGTGGCAAGCTGAATATTTGGGACTCCAAAAACATTTTCCCATGGAAATCATATTATACATGATGAGTGGGCTCCTAGCCTAGTCCACAAAAAATGTTTTGAACATACAATGTAACTGAACCATAAATGCAAAAAGACTATTTATCTATATCCTAATATCTGTATAAATATGTTCATGATAAGTTTTGATAGATAAAATTTATTGAATGATTACTATTATTTAATTCAGTCAACACATCAAGCCCCTGAGGTAGACTATTATAATTCCCCAATCAACAGATAAAAAAACAGTCCTGTGGGATTAAGAAAAATAACTTGTCCCATGTCACACAACTAGTAATGTAGGAATCACTATTTGAATCGAGGAAGTAGGAGTCTGTTTCCAGTCTCTGAGGTAGGAGTTCTTCTGAGATAGAAAAGGGCTCATCAAGAAATGAGGCAGCCAGGTGTGATGTGCACATCTGTAATTCCAGTGGCTAGGGAGGCTGAGGCAGGAGGATTGTGAGTTCAAAGTCAGCCTGAGCAACTTAGCAAGACCATATCTCAAAATAAAAAATAAAAAAGCTAGGGATGTGGCTCAGTGGTTAACCATATCGCTGTCATCAAAAAAAAAAAAAAAAAAAAAGAACAGAAAAAGAAAAAGAAAGAAAAGAAAGAAAGAAGAAGCAAGCAAGCAAACAAGCAGGCATGTTGTGCATGAACAACTGGTTTGCTTGATTCACCTCTACCAGTACAAAGGAAATGGTCCTTCTGCAGTCAGTCACTCTTCACCTGCTTGGAAATGGGGAACAAAAGGGCACATACCAAGTTAGGGAGGATGCATACTATATCCTTAGTGTGTATGTGTTGATGGTCTTTATGCAGCTTGTACTCTCGCTGTTCCCTGCAGCCTACTGCTCTCTGGTTCCTTTCTTATGTTAGAATTTTCAACTAACTTTGAGTGTTTTATGAGCAAGATTTGGCAATGAGTGACTTGACACCTTCTGACTAAGTTTGCTCATGACCTGGGATTTCAGAGGTTAAAGGCCAGAGTGTATTGCTGCTTCTGATGTGTTTATGGATTTCATGAAGGGCTCTGACATTTCTTTTTTTTTTATTTCCTAAGTAGAGAGTGAATGGAGCACAACCTGCAAAAAGAAATCACCATATTGTAACAAACACTGTATTCCATACTTGAACTTATTCAACTTAATAGTCCAGTGTGACAGCAATGTGGTCTAATTTAGCTTCCTACTTGTTTGCATAGAAGTTGTCTGTCTCCAAATTATGGGAGGAGGGCTTTATTGTTGTTGTGCTTTGTTGTTTGATCCTTAAAAAGTCATTTAAATGAACTTATTATAGATCTATCCCATTATAGGTTGATAATAAAAGGTAATTAGGTAGTGCTGACTGATTAGGTGCTAGCCTAGCTTTAGAGTACTATTTTGAAGCACAAAGGACTGGCTAATGCCATAAAATAAATACCAGATGACTCTGACAATGCATGTGTTCATTCTAATCTCTTGTTAAGAAATGCAGAGCAGGATAGTTGTGTTCATGGGGCAACCGATGGCATCCCAAGTAGTACTCAAGCCTCAGAGAGTCAAGGGTTGAATGTTTTCTCATAGTTGAAGCTAGAGAGAGTAAAATGGAATATAAAAGGGAACCTCAGGAAAATAGAAGGGAGAACAGTAGAGCAGAAGCAGGGAACCAAAGGGGAGGGAGCAGGAGAGGAAAAGGGGAAGAACCTGGGAACAAAGTGTTATCCAAATTATGCTATGTGCATGTGTGACTATATCCCAGTGCATTCCAAATTTATATGTAACTGTAAGGTACCAATCAAAATAAATAAATAAAAGGAAAAGTAGAGGAAAGGGATTGGGGGAAGGAGAAAGGAAAGGAAGGGTTAATAGGAAAAGAAGGAAAGCAAAATGATGCAGGAAGTAGAAGAAGCTGAGAGAAGCAGAAAGAACAAAAAAGTAGGGCAAGGACAGAAGTCAAAGGACAATGTAAGAGAAGGTGGCTGGCTGGTGGGATGAAGCAGAATCGAAACAGAGATTAAAGGCTAGAAAATCTGGTTAAAGGAACCTAGATCCCAGATTCCACTCTGTTACTGCCACATTCTTCTGGTTCTGAAATGATAAGGAGATGGAAATGCTAATTGCCCTGACTTGATCAGTGCATGCTATATACATATATTGAAATATCACATTGTGCTCTATTAATATATGCAAATATTACATGTTAATCAAAAAAAAACTAAAATAAAATTTAAAAATGAGAAAAGTGATCATGGAAAAAAAAACATTGTATCGAATATATCTTCCAAACTTCCCATTTATCTTCAACCCACACTTAGTTTCTGGTTCCAAGGCACCATTTAACATTATACATTTGTTCACGTTTTATTTGAGAGCATTAGAAGGGACTAATTCCCTGACACCTTAGGGTTTTTCCAAATTAACATATTAGGATCAAAACAACCTATGATATGATCTATAAAACAAGCATTATTGCTCACGTACACTGATTTCAGCTTCTATTTTACAGGTAGTTCATCAGCTGACCAGCTCTGTATACAAAAACACAATTCCTCCCATCGCTCCCTAGAGTATAGACCACATGTCCCTATAATGGCTTTTATCACTACAGTGCTCTTCATTGGCTTCTCCCCAAGATTACTATCTGTATGGAGTTGCTGAGTCCCACATGCGGCATATTTCACATCATGACCAAGTGTGTTTGCTTGGTAAGATGAGAGGGCTTTTTTTTACTCTCCAAGATGTAAATTTAGTCTGGAAGTAATAAGATAGATAGCTCTGAACTGCTCTCTGAAGATTATGTCTTTGAAAACACTCATAAAGACAACGCTCACCCAAACTATGGTGCTTTTGGCAAAGTCAGGAAAAGCTGTGGCCTATCTACAGCCAAAAGAACACAGGATCAAAGTAGGCAACCCACAAGATTCCCTAGTTTATGTAAGTAAATCTCATGTGATAGCCCAATATAGAAAATGAATTCAAGAGAAACTATTCTGGTGGAACCAAGAACCCTACCATGTGATCACTCTCTTGGTATTTTCAGTAGCCCAAGGAACTTCATGCAACTATTGGGCTTTGTGGAACCCATTAGTAAACCATAACATAATCAAATTCTACTCATTTGAATCAATAAGGGAGTAGACATTCAACAAGAAGTAAGGAATCTTCATAAGTTTGTGGAATTCCTGACTGACCAACATGGAATAGAGTTCAATCTTCAAATCATATAAAGTTTGTAGAGATAATAGAAATCTCCTTGTCTAGACCCCTCACATTCATTGGCCACTGACTGGTGAGTTTTGCCATCAGAGCAGGGGGGGGGGGGCAATTCTTTAACCCTCATTCCCAAAAAACAAAGAAAGCAAAAGGCAAGACTAGCTACAACAAAAAGTCAGCTTAATTCTTGGAATAATGTTACAACTCTGGTTCTCCCAGCTACAGAATTAAGATTGCCTTCATAAATTAAACTTTCTTTGCTGAGAGGCTTATCTAAGGCATTTCAGAGTATCCTTTTATCAGAATGCAGGGTTTTCTATTTTTCCCCTCTTTGAACATTTTTTTATTGGTACATAGTGATATACAGTTATGGGATTTGTTGTTACATATCTGTACATGCACACAATATTAGAACTCAAAGGGTTTTCTAAAATACACAATCAGGTTAGAAAGGGTATAAATCAAAATGATAATGAAATTCAGAAATGATCTTAATTGCTGGGCGTGGTGTAATCCATGCCTGTGATCCCAGCGGCTAGAAAGGCTGAGACAGAGGGATCTTGAGTTCAAAGCCAGCCTCAGCAACAGCGAGGAACTAAGCACTCAATGAGACCCTGTCTCTAAATAAAATACAAAATACAGCTGGGATGTGGTTCAGTGGTCAAGTGCCCCTGAGTTTAATCCCCAGTACACCTCCCAAAAAAGAAATTATCTTAATTATAAAAAAAAAAAAAACCTTGATGTTCTTGGTGAAGTCATTTCTCATTGGCAAAAACACAGATTTCAAAAGCCACAGGATAAAAACATGTGACTAGAGATTTCAGTGGGCAAATAAATGCCTATCACTATGTCCAAGATTTGTTTGTTTATAACAAACTCTGATTTTTGAGGAATTGAATTACTTGGGTATTAGGACAATAGGCATATGCATCTCTGGCTCATACCCAAACCATCATGTAAGGACTCAGGAATGATAAGCCGAAAGGAATACCAGTCTTGGATAATGCTTGGTCCCTGGTCACCACATTTTCAAACTTTCTATCTCTCATTTTTGCCTGGTCAGAGTATGTTGGATTTTAGTTTGCTGTGGAAATCAATTCCTCCTTTGGCTGTCTTCTGGGTCATAACTCACCAGTTTAAGCTGTCTGCTTCTGAATTACAATCTAAATGAGACTTGCAGCTTTCCTATGGCTAAGTCTCATTTTCCTAAGCTGAATTCTTGACAACCAATGATTCTTAAGAGCTGTCGATCTTTTGACAGGCAATATATTTTTATCTGATTAAAAAGAAGCCCTGTACTGTTCTATAGTTATTTTAGTTGTAGTTATCCCAGCTGGCCCCTCCTTTTAGGCATAGGCTTGCCCTCAAAGTAGGAGTGTCAACAACCCATCAATAAACCTTGCTGTTCCCTAGTGGCTTATGGAAAAAGAAGGGAATGCTCCCAGCTCTTCCTGAAATACATTCAAAACAATATTGACTGAGTGCTAGCAAAGTATGCTTGCTTCTCTGGTGCTCAGGAAGTTTATGTCTGACTTTAATTCCAAATGAGCATGCGCCATCAAACCCAGACATTCCAATCCACAGCACAGGTTCCAGTGGTCAGAGGAAACTAGATGCAGTTTGGCCTTTTAGTTGCTGTTTTTCAGTAGCTAGTGATTATTTTAAACTACTTAACCCTCTTTCCTAGACATTTAAGCTAAGTAGGATTTCCCTGATCTAATAATAATAATAATAATAACAACAACAACAACTAATATTTGTGTAGTACTTTAAGTGTGGGGAAAGGAAGAGGGTGTGAAGTCTCTTAGTGTAGACAACAGGTCTGGATTTAGGTTTCTGACCTCCTCTCTCCCTGGACTTATATAGGCAATGAACTCTTAATCATGAGCAGTCAGATTGATGGCTATATTATGCACTGATATGTGCTAGGTACTCCACCAGCAGCTAGCACATTTTAATGATAAACTTCATTTTCATAAAAAGCAAAATTGAAAAAGAAAATGGCATATCATGGAGATATTTCTTTTTTGATAGTGTTATTGGACTGGAAAATCTTAGAATGACACAGAGCAGAACATGATTTCAAGTAGGCTTTGACAGTAATGCTCATAATTTTTTATTGCTTATGATTTTTTTAATATAAAATGGAAAAATATGAGCAGAATAATAATGTGCTCTTTCTTGGTTGAACAACCATGCTCAAAGAGGCATGAAGAAGAATTATTTCTGAGTGTGAACAGTGTTAAGAGGGCTTACTGCCTAGCTTTGTATTTGGCCTAGTCCTGGTTACCATTTTCATTTGGGGGTAGAAATCTGGTGTCATTGGTTCTGAAAACTTCACAAATTATTCCAATGTGCAATCAAAGAGAAGAACCATTGATTTAGGATCTCTGTTGCATATACAATACTGATATTGTTTTAGCATTGATACCAATAACTGTCTTCCAGTGATCCAGGGTTTGATATAGCACCATAATGGTTAATGCAAGGGTATTAAACACTTACCTGATACAGCTCCATAATGGTTAATACAAGGGTATTAAATACTTAAAGTTCATTTCAACTTTGATAAAGGTTTAGAAAATTATACATACAAAAGGTTCCATGATTTGGTGGATACAACTGAGATATTTAAAAATGTGATATTCCATCAAATCCTGTTGATAAGAACAGCCCCATTATGTGTGAATACAAAGTTAATAAAGAGGCACTCTTTTGTGCTGAAAAATGAAACAAACCAAATTTTTGTTTTATACAAATGATCATGCCTCCTTATTTAAAATCAGGTCATTATAATCACAGGTCTTAAAAATATATCCTCAATTAACAGAAAGTTGAGATCAGCAGAACAGCAACATTTGATTTGCACATCCACAGGGCGAGTTCGATTTTTAATCACAGTCACTTTGGCAAACAGAAGGAACAAGGCACTTTATTATTGGAAGCTACATTAAAAATGTCCATGGGCCACAGAACAACATGTCCAAGGCCAATTGTGTAGAGTGCAAAGACTTCAGGCAGTGGGGGATGGTAAGAAGTTTGTCTCCTCTCTGTCTCTGGAAGGGTACCAACCTCATAACATCAGTACAGTTAATAACTCTCTGACCTTTAAAAGGCATTTTATGAGCAAATTAGGTCAATTAGAATGGAGCAAAAACCCCAACCACTTTGTAACCAGGGTAAAAAAGTAGCCAATTCCTTGCATCAAATATATGTTAACAGACAATGTTCATACAGGGTTTTAGTTTGCTGAATTAAAACTGACAAAAGAAAGAAACAAAGAAAGCCACAGTGAGATGCAAATGACTTTGAAATGTAAAGCCCCAAACTTCACTTTGAACCTGTCCTATTCAGTGTTGTCTGTTCATGAGAATTACACTGAACTGTACAGAACCCTCCAGTCCTTAAGGGGATGGGGTGTGGCCAGTGTAGAGGGAAAGTTCTTGGGAACTACATGCTAACTGATTTATACACATTATTCATTTCGTTTTCATGCCAGCTCAATGAGATAGCTATTGTCCCTATTTTATAGAAAGGAAACAGATTTAGAAAGGCTTTAAGGGACACACCCAACTCCTGTCTAGTGAATCAATTATTTTTCACAAGCATGTGCCACTCCATTCTACCACTCTTCTTTCTTTCAATAATTTATCTTCTTTCCTTCCACTTCTTTCCATCTCAAAGCCTTAAAACCAGTGGACAGGTGATAGTACTGGAAGGATTTTAAAGGGAAAAAACCTAATAGAACACTCTTTCATTCCTCTCTTAAAATCCTAGACGATTTTCTGTTTTACCACACATGGCCTGGTCACCAGGATCCAAGGAAGTGTAGGCTCCCTATGGGCTCATGTTATATTTTTTGCTTTTTAATCTCCCCCTGGTTTCAATGATTATGTTTTTCAAATCCCAAATAAGGGCATCTAGCCTGAGACATTATGTTTTTTTAAGAGATCATGAGGATAGCATATTTTGAAATTAAAGCTTAAAAAGTACTCCTGGTGTCTTGGAGAAATGGGCTCAGAATAGGGCTGACTCAGTATGGACATGTTGATTAATTAATTGGAACCTGATCACACAAGGAGAGTAATGAGCAAAGTTAAAGTAAATTCTTATCACTGGAATTCAACAGGGTGGTCTTTCTGACAGGTCTTTTTGTCATAGTCTTAATGTAGACTTTCCTAAACCTTGTGGTTTGTTAACCTGCAAGTACTTGTTTAGATATAAGGCTGTGGATTCTAAAAGACAAGCTGTTAATTATGAGTTCTAATCTGAAGCTAGAAGATGCCTATAAAGATTAAAACTTGTTTCCTTTTTTCTAACAATTAGCAGCCTAGCTGAAGAGCGATCAATTATAATTGAGGAACTGAAGAAGGTAATAAATGCATTACTGAGACCAGTTGCTTTACAGAACCATTTTTTTAATCCTTAAATTCTGCAAGTTGTAAATTACTCATTAGAAGGCAGAAAGCAAAATAGCCATAATCCATTTAGTGCCTCCAAACTCCACAGACTTAGAGGAGGAAATCCATGGAAACAATGGGCCTGATGTGTTCTTTCACTGCTATTTCTTAATGGGCAAAGGTAGTTAAACAATAAGGAAAAGCCCAAGTAATTATCCTGATGCGATGGTCCATAGGTCAGGGGTGGACTTGATTAAATTCATGGAGGGCTGACCCACAAATGGTGGGAAAATGCCCCTTCTTTTCCACTCAGCGCCGCAGGCAGCTAATCAATGTGAACATCTCACTTCCAGATTATTTCATGAGACCAGAGAAATAGCCCACAGCATTCATTAGGGCATTCACTCATATCTGTTGTTTTCCAGTCAGTGTAGGGACTAGGACAAGAGGCCAAGTACCAGAGAGGAATTAGAAGGGGGCCAAGGAGGAGACTATCCTCCTCTCCACACATAGGAAATATAGCTCCCATTTACAAAATATTCAGCTGTGAAAACAACTAGACAATTAGTTTGTAGGTTTCTTTGCATGTAGAAAAAGTCACATATATTTGGTTTGAATGTGGATTTTTGTAAGTTTAATGTGAGCACATTTAACTATTTACTAAGGGGCAATGGTTTTTTAATACCTAGAAATGAAATTCAATTTTAGGCTCTTAGTGGTAATGACACAGATGATATGAATGAGTTTTTTTTTTAAATTTTAAATGTGTTTTAATTAGTTATACCTGACCATACAAGGCATTTATGCACTTTGGTATATCATACATAGATAGGATATAATTTCTCATTTTTCTGAGTGTACATATTGCAGAATCATATGAATGATTTTGGGGGGTAAAATTCAAATCTGTGTATATTTCTTTTTTTTCAACAATATAATGACCTTTATATATGTAAAACAGCTTCTGGGTCACCGTTAGACTAAATACAATAGAATACCTACTGGTTTGCTTCTGTACTGAGAAGAAATTTCTTTTATACTTCTTTGCCTTTTTCCTTCATGATCAACAGCACCTTTCTGAATAAAGATGGTGGGATTAGGCTATGAAATGGAACTTTTTTCTTTGCAGAGGTAAGTGGACCACATGAGGATCAAATCTCCATTTCTGCAGCAGCAAACTGAGTTACCCAACCCCAACTATTTCCATTCATTTTCTACTTGACAGTCTTCTAATGACGTTTGTGATTTCACCAGACTGGTGCTATGTCTATCTCTGTGTTCCATTCCAGTACCCACCAAGTTGTTGTTGCTCAATAAATCATTAATGATAATGAAGGGAAATCCAGTTTAAAATTATAGCTGTTTGGAAATGTATTAACTTTGTTAAAGTCATTATAAAGTAAGTGTTTCCTAGATAGATTATTTAACCATGTCACATGATAAATATTTTTGCTTCCCACATCTTCTCTTCTTTCCATTTCTACTGTTCTTACAGTAGAGAGCTATACTAAAGAATTTTTTATAACTTTATTTATTTTTATGTAGTGCTGATGATTGAACCCAGTGACCCTTTTCATTAGACATACTGACTTCAAAGCACTTTAGGAAACCATTGAGGCATGGTAAGAAAACTTTACAAAGCTCACAGTAATTTTAAAATTATAACCTGTTGCTTCTATGTCATTTGTCCCAGGAAAAAGTCAATTTTGGTGAAAACCAGAAATGATATCTGGCCTTTCCCCTTTCCTGGGGATAAACTACCCGAGTTCTCCTCTCACTTACCCTGAGTGGATTTTCATTAAGGTAAGGGGGTTCACCTTCCACCATTTCAATTGCCATAATTCCCAAAGACCATATATCAACTTTTGGACCATAAGCTTTTCGAGTCACCACCTCAGGTGCCATCCAATAGGGAGTTCCCACCATGGTGCTTCGTTTACTTTGCTCAGGAGTGATCTGGGCACAGAACCCAAAATCAGCTGTAGAGAAGAAAAATCAATTAAAATAAGCCCACACTCTTTCATTCTACAATAGGATACTTTCAGATATGGTTGAACCTTCCTGTGAAACACTGAGCTTCCATAGCTGCCTAGCTCACATCCTTTTGATACTTAATTTCTCAGCTGGTTCTGGTTTTAGTGGGGTCAGAAATAATCATTGATGTCATTTTTACCAAGCTTTAATATATTTCAGTGTCCATTATTGTTTCCTGCAAGTTACAGTATCCTACACTTTTCAAATTAGGTACTTGTCATCCAATCATAACAAAAAACACTAGAAATTGTGAAATATTAAATGCAAAAATTCTGGACACAATCTACAGGAACACAGCATAAAACAAATTAATTAAAATTGGGTTCTCAATGCTTCCAAATAAATTATTTCAGCAGCCATTATCTTCTATCTTCTTAAGATAGGTAGTAAAAGAACAGAAATTCCCTGATATTTTCTCAAACATGATCTGAATCAAAATACCTACTCAATTTAACAGAGCCATCCATCCCGAGGAGAATATTGTCACTCTTTATGTCTCTATGGATCACTTGGTTTGAGTGCAAGAAATCCAAAGCTTGGAGGCACTATTGAACCAGAAAAAAAGTTCCAATTATATCACAAAGAATTTTTTAAATTCTAAGTTTCATTTCTAGACAAATTATCAGGGAAGGATATAATTTTGTGTTGTCAAATGAAATTGATTACTGCATGCCTTAACACCACTTTAAAATAACACTATCACTTAAATCAGTGATGTTACTTAGCAGTATAAGTTTGATGGCTCCCATGTCAGACTAGGCCATGAAAGAGTAAGGATATAAGTAGCACTAATCATGAATACAGCAAACCTAACACACAATATAATCATCCTTTGGCCTAGTTATCTGCAAGGTATAGATTCAGCTTGGTCTTTTCAGATGTAGGAAGCCTCTGTGTATATGATTTCATTTGATTGAATAGGTTTGGAGTAGTACCCAGGAATCTGCATTTGAAACATGTGCTCTAAGCTACTTCTGATGGAGAGCCAAGTTTGGGAAGGTCTCCTAGTTTATAAAATAACTATAGATACTTGTTTGGAGATGCTTTTGTATTGTAATACCAAAAAATGGAAACCACAGGCTCAGGACTTGAATGACAATAAATTTGATTTATTGCATGAATAGAAAACATATGCATTTAGTGGATCTGTGGTGTCTGGGATGCAGGAAATGAGAAGAAGAAGAAAACAAAGGAGGAAATTCAAGCAAACAATTTAATACAAAACGTAAAGATTAGCTGATATCATTTATTTTTGTTTTTCTATCATTTGTCTCCACGTTTTAGTGAATCATTATTCCTATTTTGTTTGTAGAAAACTTCACCATAATGAATGAGATAGAGGACAATGCCCAACATGAGACTCTAATGAAAAGTGTGTGTTTTTAAAATTATTGAACAAAATAATTATAACAAAAATCCTTTATTTAGCTTGGAAGTAAGAACATGACACCATTTTTGGAAAAGAGACATGCACAGGCCCACTGGAGGGCTATGGGGAATATCCACCTCGTAGTATGAAAGCAACTTCTTTCTGGGCTGAAGGAGAACCTTGTTTAACTTGCCTTCTGGAAAAAGATCGGAATATCATGTGGTCATATTTTACATGTAGTAAAAAATAAATATTGTGTTAAAATTCCCCCAAATCAGGAATAAGTTCCATGTGAACATCACCATTTTGCATATTCACTATAGTGATATGAATATGGCACCTCAAGGATTGCATACTGGAACTCAAAATATTGTCAAAAAGAGCAACTAAAATAAACAAGGGGCTGGGGAGACTGATGCAAATAAATGCTACTAGGTTAAGATTCAAATTGAAGTCAGGCTCTCCAGTTGTTTTTTCATTAGAAAACTTTTGTTATTGTTACTTAGATGTTATAAACATTCTGAACAAGCATAAATACTAATTTTGGTGTACTCATTGGTAAGAAATGCTCTATTTTCTTACCTCTCTGCAAACAGCTGCTATCTGTCCTTCATCCATACAGGTCTCTGTGACCACATCAGTCAAAGAACCACCAGCCAAGTATTCCATGACCACCCACAGTTCATCACCAACTAAGTAGCTATAACAAGAAAAGAAAAAGACTTTGACTTGTGACCAAGTCTCAGTTCTGAGAGAAGTCAGTTGTGAGTGGAGCTATGTCTATTATCTATAGTTATTCAAGAACAAAAAGTGATCAAATATGGGCACAGAGGTCACCAGAGCCTTAGTATACAGGCAAAGAGCATGAAGTTATAGAAAATAACTTGGGGCCATGTTTAGACACTTAAGTAGTATCATTGGGTCTCTGGTTCCTTGCTTAGCAAGAGTGATGATTTATAACTAATGGAAGGACCCTTGATGTGCCTTTATGCCCACATCACTGTGAAATTAAACTACAATGTCCATAAGATGCACTGGGGAGTCTATTAAAAATGAAAATTCACTGGGTCCATTTCATGAGTTATGGCAAGCAGCCCAGAAACCTGCATTTCTACAAGTGCAAATACTATTTTGACAAAATTATGAATGCACAGGGTCACTTTGCTGCAAGTGAGTCCCCAAGGGCATTTTATGAAACACTGATCATGACTCTCAATTTCCATCCTCCTTTTTTCCTCCTTCCAATATCATTGATCTACCTGGTCTAAAATTCAGACAGCAAGATCTTAAGCTCATGGAGGTTGAAGAACTAGCCTTTTCTTTTGTATTCCCTCAGAACAGCAGAGTTGTGCTAAACAAACAATTACTGAAACTGAAAGAGACAGATGTTAACCACAAGTGAAGAGTTAGTGCTGTCTTTAAATGCCTATTTATAACACTGCTAATACTACTGATGAAAGAAACATTAATTACCTGGTTTAGAAAAAGGTTTAAGATTAAAGTCTCAATTCTCTAGACCTCACTGTCAGTTCCTCACAAAGCACCCATTAAAGCAGTGCCATTGTAGTCAGCCTTTCTTCATTCAGCCTCCTAGAGATCTTACCCACTCCAAACAAACACTAAAAGAAATGCTTAAAGCACCACCGCTCTCTATTTCCTGCCAATGTGGAGCCACAATCTGCAAGTAGAAATTACACAAACTGTTTATGTTTAGAACCAAACCCATAAAACCTGTCATGTTTGA
The DNA here is from genome assembly GCF_964194105.1 of Spermophilus citellus. NCBI lineage: Eukaryota > Metazoa > Chordata > Mammalia > Rodentia > Sciuridae > Spermophilus > Spermophilus citellus. The sequence continues at coordinate 109,172,302 of NC_138190.1, read as the reverse complement.
TGGGCGGTCAAAGATAAGTGGGTAAAAGGTTAGCCATGTATCTCACACTCTACTACTTTGTAGCATTTGAGAAATATTTGACTGTTAAATTAATAAAAGCCCAATAAAATAATTTACCAAGAAAAGGCCATCCCATAAGAACAACACATACATAATGAGAGAAAACACTTACCTATCTAAGTAATTAACAATATTGGGATTCTTATTTTCCCTCATAACCAGAATTTCATTAATAATTAATTCTTTTTTGGGTTGTTGTTGAAGGTTCATCTGCTTTATGGCCACCTGAATGATGATGAAAATATGAGAATGACTCATAATTGTCACAATAAACACAAACATCAATATTTTGGGAACACAGAATGAGGCATACAAATTATTTACTAAGCTCTTTCTCTGTACCACAAATCCATGAGTAAATTATCTACATTTTTTCATAAGAGATGTCATTAACAAGGAATAAATATGAATAAAGGAAAATAATCAGGAATAAATGTTAGCACTAACCTCTTGTCCTGTTGCAATGTCAAGTGCTGTATAAACAGTACCCGATGCCCTGTGAAGGTGAAATTTATCAAATGAATAAGCAATAAAGGTGTTACCAATGTATTTCACTTGCAACAAAATACTGGTTATTTGCAGGCGAGGAAAATTAGCAAAGTCAAGATTAAAGGATGAAGTAAAACAAGAGCATATTTTAAAAAATTATTATCATGGTAAGGACATTGAGCATAAGATCTACCCTTTTAACAAAATTTTAAGTGCACAATATTGGAACAACCTCTTTATAATTACACCTGAATCATTCACTGTCTATCCCTTGTGGTGGGCTAGAAACTCCAGTCAAGATTTTTTGGCACCAGTTTCTGGGCCATGCTCTATGCAATTATGGGAAACTACTGAAATATTCTGAATATTCCTCAACTCGTACAACAATGAAAATTGAGGGCCTCTGCTTAAACTGAAATCTAGTTTAGCAAAGGCAACATCACCTTTTGCTTAGGCAAGTAGAAATTAACCTTCACTTTCAGCAGAAGAACAGTGTGGCTCTTTTAATATATTTCTAATTTTTAAGAATATGTTCATCTAACTAATCAACCACTCTCAGTGCTGTACCAGTACTGTAGCTACAAAAAGTAATAATGTGGTTTTATTATGGCATTAGTTAGCTGAAGTATTGCTTTAGCCAAATACCCTTTTAAACTCCATCATTCCTTAAGGACTGGTAGTATTCAGGCTTCTATTCTAACATCAATTACAGTGTTCCCATGCTTAAAAATAGAAATTATAAAGTTAAATTCACAGTAACTTTCTGTGAACCACACCTGCATTTTGAACCATTCTTTCACCTCCACCCCCAATAAAAAGGAAAAAAAAATACTGTCAATTTCATCTGTGGTAAATAAAGGAATTAGGTTTTAAATCAGTCCTGTGATCCACTAGGCATTGTAATGCTCCCACTTTCCTATCTAAACTCTCTGGTAATTGTTGTTTCTCTTTTACTCTCCATTTATCCCTTATGTTGTTTTGTTTTCTGAGTCCAGACACTCTTTTCTTATGTCTGGTATTTCCTAGTATTTCTTCTCTCTTCTTCTCCCTGGGTGAGCCAAAATATTTCTCATAAGCCTAGGAATTTTATATTACCTGGTCCCAGGAAAAAAATGGGTAGTGTAGTATAAGGAATATTTGACTATTGGCAGAGATCGGAGCTCTAATATTTGGCATACTATCAACAGCCTATATGACCTTGGAGCAATGCATTTCCTTTTACTGTTTTAATCCTCTCACATGAAAAATAGTGATCACAATAACAGCAAAATATATTGAGCATATAGTGTGTGTGCGTGCAAGACACTGTGACAAACTTCATATAACTTCTCTTATTTTTAAATATTTTTAAAGTTGTCGATGGACCTTTATTTATTTAAATGCAGCGCTAAAAATCTAATCCAGTGCCTCATACGTGCTAGACAAATGCTGTACCATTTGAGTTACAACCCCAGTCCATGTAGCTTATTTTATGTATTCTTTACCTTATTTCTATATAAGGAAAATCTATCATTTTCATGGTATATATGAGGACCCTAAGTTGAGAGAAGTTGAGTAACCTGGCCAAGGTTATACAATTTATAATTAAGGTCATCTGACTCTCTCACATGTAAAGTATAGGGAATGGGCTACTTTGTTCCTAAAGCTCTTTAATTCTATCATCTATAACCAACAACTGTACTTCCCTCCACATCCTGCATGAGTTTTAAATATCTATTCCAACTAAGCTGAAAAATCACACAAAATAGAGACCACTAAACCTGGAATTGATAATTATAGAAATTTCTTAGGTTTGAGGATTATATTAAATAAATTATTCTCTCCATTTTGTGTTTCTGATTCTGGGTTCAGAGAACATAGTTAGTGCCCAACAAATATCTGCTGAATTAACACATTAATAAAAATATCCTCAAGCAAGCATATGATTGCAATAAGAATTTTTTCCATTGAAGAAAACATTTCTTCTACTTAAGTCTACATAAAAACACTTCCTCTTGGAATAAGCTATAAGACATTCCTCACTTTAAGGGCCAGAATGTGATTTTTTTTTCTTCTGAATTCAGAGCTGTTCTAAGTTCAAAGGAATAGATAGATCATCTCAACCTGGTGTATATTATAGCTGGAATAATCCCTGAGCAACTTCTTATACTGAATTGCAAAATACAATTTTAAATTCATTTGTATATCTTTACATATTTAGGCCATTTTCACAACTCCTTCAGATGCAAAAGAGTAATGATATTTGCAAAGTCAGGTAATAGTAGTACCTATCTCTTAGGAGTGCAGAGACTCAAACAGCAAAATCTAGGTAAGTATTTAGCCCTGTGCCTGGATCACAGTTGATGCTTAATATGGTAACTTTTATTATTATCTGATTTTACTGCTGTTACTACTTTCCTAGTACAGGATGACTGATTCACTGAGTTCTTGGTTGGCCCTTCCCAGTCTCCCAGCCAAAACATCCTTGCTAGCATCTGTCTTTATTTTCCAAAGGACAGAGGTTAAGGGTGATAAAGTGGAACACTTTATAGAGGTTCCACATCTTTTTTTCTCCCTAGGGAAGTGTTTTTGTCTTTTTCTTTTAAGCTTGGAACACTGTTATCAAATGAAACCACATGCAGGAACCCTCAATATAAAACAATTAAAATGGGAGCTGGTCCAGCTAAATCTGGGGAGGAAGGCCCAAAATGCCAGCCCAGGCAACTCCCCTTATCCTCTACCAGCATTCCTCCAACCTCAAGTCCATTTCACTGTACTAGGACCTAAAACTGTGATTGACTTGGAGTGAAAGGGGGATTAGTGTTTAACATCTCTTGAGCTTTACCTTGCAAATCCTTTGGGGTTTCTGTCCCCTAATTCCTTCAGCATTTTATTGTCTTAAAATTGCTGGATTCTAACCCTGGAATCCTAATATCCTGGGTTTTACGACACTCAGTGGTATAGAATTGCCACAAATTCCTAATTCACAGAGGTTTACAGACCCTGAAACTCTAGATCATCAGTTATTAACTAAAAATGAACTCCCCCCCCTCATTTCCCCTTCCCCCACCTGACTGCGTATACATAATTATTTAGTGGGAGCCATTTTCCCCTTTCCCCTCACCCTTGTTCCCAGTATTAAAATAGTGATATACTCTCCATCCTATTTACCACCCCAAAAACAAACATGTTGCTAGTTGGTTGGAATTCATTGCTTTGATTAGTAAGTGATTGGTTTACCCAATTCCAGTCTTTGTAGAACCCTCAACTAAAATGCACATACTCAAGTATAATCTGCACAGTGAAATTTAGTGCCTTATCCCTAGCTCCATCTCAGCATGCCTAATAGTTCTTTGTACCCCAAGTCTACTGTATTTCTATATTCTAACAATCTAAGATTCAGTGGTGTAAGTGCAAATCTCTCCCTTCAACAGATGTCAAAAAATTTTAAGACTCATTTATTGAAGAATTTTCATTGCCTATCACTGGGCTGAGATCAGTATACCTTATTCCTTTTCATCCTAACCTCCCCTGGTTCACATTCAACTACTTCCTAGTTGTATGACACTGGGTAAATAATTTAATCTCACTATGACTCAAGATTGAAGGAGGATTAAATGTCTACAGTGCTTAAAATGTAAACATTCCTGACCTATACTATTTGTCCAGTAAATATTAGTGATAATGATAATTATTATTTGATTGATGGTAGTCCGTGGATGACTAGGAAGCTCTTTAAGTGCCTGGAAGTTTTCAAGATATTTGATATCTCAAAATTCATAACAGAAATTCAACATTCATCTGAATGCAACTAATTCAAATATCATATACATGTTATTTTAGCTGGAATTATATTAACTAATGATTATGTTAGATATTGCATGATGGCCAGAAGGCTCTAGGCAATAGTTAAGTTATATGCATTTTAAAAAATTTAGTTGTAGATGGACACAATACCTTTATTTTATTTATTTTTACATGGTGCTGAGAATAGAGCCCAGTGCCTCACATGTGCTAGGCAAGCACTCTTCCATTGAGCTATAGCCCCAGCACAGTTATATGCATTTTCTTTTTGTGTATTTAAGTATAAGAAATAAACAATTACTTAATAAATACAATATACTCATCAAAATTATTTACAATCTGGGGTTCATAGAGACTATTATAGAGGTCTTGGTGGTGAAGGTGAGAAGACCTCTTCTTGTAATAGTTGAAGCACAGTAGTATATATGTATATATATATATATGTATATATATATGTACTTCAAAAGAAACAATCTTTAAGCCAAACATGTATCACACTGATTCCTAAAGTATCCTGGAGTATCTTAAAGTATCTCAATATATATTTTACAAAATAAATTTTAATTCACTTTAACAAAAATAAATAAAGAAAGAAAGAAAGAAAGAAAGAAAGAAAAGAAAAGAAAAGAGAGAGAGAGAGAGAGAGAGAGAGAGAGAGAGAGTCTGGCTAGTCCCAGTGGTGCATGCCTGTAATCCCAGTGGCTCAGGAGGCAGAAGCAGGAAGATCATGAGTGCAGAGCCAGCCTCAGCAATTAGCAAGACCATAAGCAACTCAGTGAGATCCTGTGTCTAAATAAAATATAAGAAAGGACTGGGGATGTGGCTCAGTGGCTAGGTGCCCCTGAGTTCAATCCCTTGTACAAAAAAAAAAAAAAAATCAGTAACTTTCAGCTCTGTGGGTTATACAGATACTAGAAATCAATCTAACAAAGATGGAGGTTAACACTCCTAATTCACTGACATACTGGAGCTGTTATGCTAAAATGGTCCATATTGTCAATTCGATTTTTATGAAGCCACTTAATTACATTCATCCTTATTATCCTTCCATTCCTATTATATTGAAGTCAAAGATTGCTGTAGAGAGAACATATGTTTATGCTCGGGATTTTATTTATTCCAAATCTCAGTTCCTTAGATGGCAAAAAGAAATTATGCATTATTAAAACTCAAGGGAAATAGAGATCATCCAGTTTTACCTCCTTATTGCAGATAAGAAAACTGAAGCCCCAAGAGGGGAAGTATATGTGTAATATGACACAACCAGTAAGTAACAAAGGGCTCCTAACTCTGAATTACAGACCTTAGGGTTAACCTACACTCCAGTTAAAGAATATTAAACCAACACATTGTTCATTCATCATTAATTACAGTTGTGATGAATTCTCCACATCACATTAGATACTTTATCAACAGTCTGTCCCTGATGTGGCCAAGTGCATAATACTCAAATGGAAACACTGGCATCTAGCCCAAACGGTCTAGCAAGGAAAAAAAAAAATTCACTATTTTTCCTGACAAGTCAATTTAATTATCAGCACTCTTCATCAGGTTTTGATATTTCCTGCTAAGAGCCAATGTCAAACCATAAACCTGAGTAGCTGCCAAAGCAGCAGCATGGTGGAGCTAAAAGGGTTAGATAAATCACCATGATTTCAGCATGGAAATGAATTAAAGGAGGGAAAGAAGGGCAAGGAAGTGAAGCTAAAATGAAGCTCATGGACTTGGGAAAAAGAAAAAGACATGAGGACTAAAGAGCTCAATGAGGTCCAATGTGAGCCTAGTGGGAATAAGAGTGAGGAAACCTGAAGGATAGGCAATATCTCCATGTAAGGTTCTACTATATATATACACACACATATATATATATAGTGCCAATGCAGTCATGGTACGGATTTTAAAATCCATTTAGGATGGTTATTTTTTACATCTACTCTTACTTCTACTGCTGCTAGAAAAGCCTGTATCATTTATTGAGACTTTCTGCTAGCTCTCAGTAAATAGAAGATCTCACTTAATCTTCACCCTATACAACCCCATTATCCTCATTTTACAAATGAATAATAGAAACTGGGAAATGGTAAGTAGCTTGCCCCCAAGGTTATGCAGTTAATCAGCAGCTGAGCTTAAAAATGTAGCCCGTGCTCTTAACTATCATTTCTGTTTGAAATAGATCATTAACATTTTTCATCAATGCTAAGTGCATGTGTGGTACTTCCTCATGGTCACAATTGTATCCATTATGCTAAGCTGCTCCCACTCTCAAATATTTATCTTGCCTCTAATTTTCTGCTTACTTAGTCCATGTGTCCCCTTTAAGCCATTTAGTTTGTCTCAGGACATGGTATGTTTGATTCTTTTGATATAACCATACAAGCTGGTTCTCCTGGTTTCTGAGTCAGTTAAGATTATTATGTGGCTGAAGGCGACAGGACCTGGTGTTAGTTGTTAGGACTCAACTTTATCTTCTTCTGAATATTTAAGAAAGTCACTACTTAGAGGACCCTGTGTAGAAACTGCCTCTCTATATTAATGTACTTGACATAAAAATATACAAATATGTGTATTTCTTGACACTACCATATATTTACTTGTTTTGTTGAGAAATAAACCCTTCAGGGCTCAAGGATGGAAATGAATAGTGTAACCACTGCATGCAATAATGTTCTCATAAAGAAATTTCAGAGGGTTGTCTTTTGTGTAATTTACTTTTCAAAAGTGCATCTCTAAGGTAAAAAAAAAAGTTATGTAAAAATTCATGTTACGATAGTAGAGGATAGGAAAGGCAGCAGAATACAACAGACATGAGTATGTCAATATGTAAATCAGTGGAAGTGTAACTGATGTGATTCTGCAATCTGTATACGGGGTAAAAATGGGAGTTCATAACCCACTTGAATCAAAGTGTGAAATATGATATATCAAGAACTATGTAATGTTTTGAACAACCAATTTAAAAAAAAAATCATGTTACCTTGCTACCTTTCTAAATATACAGAATGCAGTTGGGGCCAGATGGCATAATGTTTAATTAGTAGAATTATAACTTTTAAAAAGTATTCTTTTTAGTTGTAGGTGGACGCAATACCTTTAGTTTCTTTCTTTATTTTTATGTGGTGCTGAGGATTGAGCCCACTGCTGCACACTGGCTCAGTAAGCACCCTACCACTGAGCTACAACCCCAGTCCCCAGGATTATAATTTTTAACAGGGAATTTTCTCTTCTTTAGTTGGGCATGACTTTTCCCAGAGTATTCATGGTCATCTACTTTTAAATAGAGCTGTAACACATTATGGGTTTGGGGCTGGGGAGCTCAGTGGGTTACAGTCCAGTGATAATGAGGCCACAGTCACAGGGCTTAATCCCTGGAAAGTCCAGATAACTCTCAGCTACTCACTCCAACATAAGTCTAAGCAGCTGCTTCACAGTGTGCCCATTGGGTTCAAGAAGGCCTGGACAGGAAAGGAGGGCAGGTGGCTTAATACAAGCTCATTACTATGGCTGGAAAAAACAACTCAACGTGCAAACCCTGCTAATGATGGCTGATTGAGTGGCATCATCTTTCTTTACACACAACACAGGGCATTTAAGAGCATTAAGTAGAACAAAGGGCATCTCCCTACACTCTATAAACACTGTTCTTCACAAATGCTAATGTATTTCCAATCTCTTACATCACAAAGCCTATTATAGAGCTCAGACTACAACTATTTAGTGCTTCATAGCAGTGATCTACCTTGTGTGGCCCAAAATAGATCCAATGAGGAAGCAAATACTTTTGTGGTGGGTGGTCCTACCCAAAGAATAATTTCTGTAAACACACTACACACCACTTTTGCTCTTGCCATAGTTTCATGAGCAACAACAGAAACAAGTCAGATGTTTTATTTTCAGTGCTTATCCCTCAGTTCTGTGGTCATACACTGCTTTGTTATATTCTCTAAACCAAGCTGTTATTTATCAAATCTTTAAGATACAAGACTTAAAACTATTCATATTCGATAAAGGAACTTGATGTAATAAAAAGGGGGCTCCTCATTGAATGGTGAGGTTGTTTGAAAATACCTAACATGGTATATTTACTTTCTCAAGCCTTAAAACATCCACAAGTCTGGGGTCCTAATTTGAATAAGACTTTACTGTCACGTATTACCAAAAAGAACTGATAAAAAAGAAAACAAACAAAAAACTAAAACTAATTTAGAGGCACAGGGACTGAAAGCTTGTTTTATTACACATGAGCTAGTACTAAAGTTTGTTTGTAATTATCAATGAATTGATTATGTTACCATTCTGTATAATGAAATGATTGGCAAAGATTCACATGTTAGACAAAATTCCTTTGGCCAGAAACATAGTTTTACCTCTGGGAGGAAAATGGTTTCATGAAATATTCCCATTGTCACTTTCTATCAAACATAGGTACATGGCTGTATTAATCTGGGTAGAAAATATCATACAGCTGATCTACACTGGCGATGAATTCTGCATGACAGCCTTTTGTATTGCCACATGCTTTCTTGTTAAGAGTTGCTTTCTTATATATTTCCCTCTTAATAATCATTGTAGGGAAGGGTTTTTGTTATAGTATTATAATGTCAAATAAATGAATACAGCTGTGTTGGCAAGATGGCTAGCAAACAGGCATACTCATTATCGTTGGTGGAGTGTTCAATGAAATGAAACAACCTCTATGAAGGGCAACTATCTTTTCACACAACAATCCCACACTTAGGAATTTATCCTAATTATAAATTTACATAAGTGTCAAATGGTTTATCTGTAAGGATATGCATTGAAGCCTTGTTTGTAATAGCAAATATCAGAAAGAAACTAAATGTCTATCAATCGGGGCCTGCTTAAATAATTTATAGTTAATCCAAACAATAAAACCCTATGGATCTTTTAAAAAGAATGAAGTACTGGATTGGGGTTGTAGCTCAGTAGCAGAGCACTGGCCTAGCACACATGAGGCACTGGGTTTGATCCTCCACACCACATAAAAATAAATAAATAAAATAAAATTATATAAAAAAGAATAAACTACTGATATGAAACCATCTCTAAAACAGAAAAAGAGAGGCTCATAATAGAAAAGGGGAAATATAGTCTGTTGCCACTGTGTTAAAAAATATGAGAGAAATAGAGAGAGATGCACTGTGTTCAAATACAAGGTTCATTTGGGTTTTTTAAATTTTTTTTATTGTTGGTTGTTCAAAACATTACATAGTTCTTGATATATCATATTTCACACTTTGATTGGTTAATTTGGTCTTAATCATCAAAATACAGTTTGGGAAATATGTATTAGGTTGAAATATTCAGTGCTAGTTGTAGATATCCATAGAGAGTACCTGTTAGAATTAGAAAAGAAAGGATGCGCATAAATTATTTCTGGGGGAGTCGTCTTATAAGTACAAGTATTAGATGTCCTAAATAAGCTTTTAAAAGATCTCTTTCAAAGTCAATACAGTAAAAGGGGTTTCCATTAACTAAAGATGGAATAGTCTGATCATTAAAAATACTGATGAATGGGCTGGGGTTGTGGCTTAGTGTTAGAGTGTTTGCCTCACATGTTTGAGGCACTGGGTTTAATTCTCAGCACTGCATACAAATAAATGAATAAAATAAAGGTTCATTAACAACTGAAAAAAATATTTTAAAAATACTGATGAATGAAAATGAAACAAAATGCATAAACTCATGAGTTTATAAGAATGCTTTTAAATAAAAGATAAAGCTTTCTTCCCTTCCTAAAAATATAAAATAAAACCACCACTCATTGGAAACTTTTGGAAGTAACGTGGGTACCAACTCCTTATACTGAATTGGCAATAATAACGAAGGATTTGGCCCTAGGTTTGATCCAACTCTACCAAAAAAAAAAAAAAAAAGAAAGAATTCATCTTGACTTTCTTGCATGACTACATTTTAGGGTAGCTAAAGAGCCCTAGCTGATGAAGTATAGTTCTTAAAAAAAATTCTAAGCTGGGTGCTAGTAACACATGCCTGTAATCCCATCTACTTGAGAGGCTAAGGCAGGAGGATCACAAGTTTGAGACCAACCTCAGCAACTTAACAAGACTCTGTTTCAAAATAAAAAATAAAAAGGGGTAGATATAGGGCTGGGAATATAGCTCAGTTGGTAGAGTGCTTGCTTTACATATACAAGGTCCTGGGTTCAATCCCCAGCTCCACAAAAAAAAAATCAGTTAGTGGGTTGGGGGTGTGGCTCAGTGATAGAGCACTTGCATGTGGGTTCGATCCTCAGCAGCATATAAAAATAAATAAACAAATAAAATAAAGGTATTGTGTCCATCTACAACTAAAAAATATTTTTTATATATTTTTTTTAAAAAGGGCTAGATATGTGGCTCAGTGGTAGAGCACCCCTTTGTTCAATCCCTACTACCAAGCACACATAAAATATTCTAGCTAGCAAATATGGAAGAATGACAGATTTAGAAAATCCCTATTTTTCAATCCCCGGTGAAATAATTGATTTTAGCAACAATCATCAATAGATGAAACTATTGGATGAAAAGTTGATGGGTAACTTTACATGGAAGGTGAAAGTTACCCAATGAATCCTCCAGTCAATCTACTCATCATTAAATACAGGACAATTGGACAATGCATCCTGATGTGATGGAATACAAAATAGATAGAGCACCACCTATGAAAACTCTTTCCAAATGCTGAACTTGAATCTTACTAAGCCTGTACAGCTAACACTCATTTATAGGAAATACAGAGAATAGATGAACAAGTTAAATGATACTGTATGCAACTAGCAGACAAGTCCAGAAAGAGGTACATTCTGCAAGATGATGTCTAGTTTAACAAGTTAATGATGTCCTACTTTTCTAATGATGGAAAAAGAAGGGAGACTACTTTAAAGTACAGAGACTTAACAAACACAATGAAAGACAATGTGTGGGTCATCTTCACTTGTTAGTTTGAACAAATCAACTGTAAAAATAGCATTTTGAGATACCTGTAGAATTCTGATTATAGACTAGGAGTTAGACAATATCAAACAAGTGTTAATTTTTTGTAGATCTTATAATGGCATTCTGATTTTATTAAAAATTATTGATAAGTGTTAAATCTGGGCAAAATTAATCACAGTGTTCCTGTACTATTTTCTCTACTTTTGTGAAAATCTGAATATTTGTAACAGAAGATTTAAGGAGTGGTATACTGGATATGTCATAAAACTTTATAGGCCAGATTCAGAAAACAAACATCTTAACATTATGGCAGGAATAAACTACTGAGGGACAATCACATGTTAGTTTAATATCTCAAAGATCTCAGATAGAAAGCAGATGATACATTTGGATAGCTGCTGGGAGACTCAAAAAGAGGTTCTAGTAATTATAAAAACAACAATGTTAAATATGCCTATGAATATTTTGAAAGCCACTGATTGTGAAATATAAAAGTAGAAAAAATCTCCCCAAATCAATATAATTTTATGTAATATGTGGTTTCAAATATTTAAATAGGACAAATTAACAAATTAAACATTATAAGTAGATACTTTTGCAGACACTACAGATATCAAAGGGAATGAATCCCATAGTATAAAGTAAATATTCACTTGATTTCTTTCAAATGAAATTTCCCATAATCCCAACTTGTTAACCTCTTATATCTTCTCAGGTCACTACTCAAATGTACACTGCTCTAAGAATTTTGACCTCACACCCCCTCCCTGGTTGTAAATCATTTTAACTCCCTTTCTTTGCCCATAGCTCTTGGTAGGTAAATTTTAATACTTGCTGTATTCTGCTCTGCATAATAGTAGAACATGGGTAAATCTTTCACTCCTAATAATAACTAGCATTAACTAAGTACCTATGTGCCATGAAGTGCACTAAGCACTTTAAATACCTTCTCTGTATTTCAAAATTTATGAAGTATGTGCATTATGCTTTACTATGAAGGAGAAACCGATGCTTAAAGAAATTAAACAATTTGTCCACAGCTTTCTGAGTTTACAATCTTGCCTCTTTTTAAGGAATTTTACCTGTCTAGACAAGCTAAGGTGTAAGAAGTAAATACATGCTGATGCTGGTATAATCTATAAGGTTCTGAAGGGTAGAAGACAGAAAAGGACAATTAGGATCAGAGAAGCCAAGGAGGGATCTATGGGGGAGATGAAGGTAAGTGTGATAAGTGTGAAGATAAGTGTGTGGGCAAAAATATCAGAGAAAGGCATATGCATGGGGGAAGGGGGGTATGCTTATATTTTGATACAATTCCCCTTTTCTCGCTGTCAGATATTTAGGGGGAAAATGAACACAGAAGTCGCTGTGAAGTCCCAGAACCTGATTCTGAACTGTATTATATACATAGTAGGCACAGGATAGAAGTTCACTGAAAGAAAAATGTATTTGTTAAACTGGTTCTAAACTATCTCTTTAAAGTTGCTGCCTCACAAATGTTTTTATTACACTGTTGAAGAGAAAATATAACATGAAACTGAAGGGAAAAAGGGCTTATTTTTCAGTGCATTCTCATTTAAGGAAAGGTCTTAAAGTGAATTCAATGTATTAATGAGAAATCTGTGGGAACAGCTGCCAACATTAGTAAATTCAGCCCTCTGTTACATAGCTACTACTTATTTGGGAATTATACAGGCTTGCCAATGAAGGCTGCTAATGGAAAATAAATATTTGATTTTGTTGTCTCATCCTACCACATTTATCAAACAAGTTCTTTTACATAACTATCCTAGAGAGTGAAGATTCTTCTGTTTCCACCACATACATCTCAGATGAATTCATGTTGTTAATGACAATTTGGGAAGTACCTTCCTTCCTTCCATGCCTCCCTTTTTTCTTTCTTTCTTTCCTTCCTTCTTCTTCCTTCTCTTCCTTCTCTCTCTGTCTCCCCCCTCCTTACCTCTCTTCATAATTTCACTTTGTGTGCATGTGCTCAAAATGGCCAATTTTAGAACACTTTTCACAGCAAACAGAGTGAAATAACATCATCTTTAGCTTTTGACTCTTCAGCTATGTCTTCAAATTATTAGACTTGGAATTCTGAACTTGACTTATGGATGATGGATCCCAATGCTTTGGCTCCAGGCCTGAATGCTGGAGTGGCAGAAACCCATTCTGGAAAAAATTTAGTTTTCCAAGTAGTCAAGGGTGATTAATGAAGAGGTTTTTTCTTAAATCTGGTTCCCAAGAGTGAGCTGTCGTGTTCCCTGAAGCTGAAAATGGAATACGAATACTGGGGTTGATTATTCCTAGCATTGAATGATGCCACAACAATAGGTAAAACAAAACAATAAAAACCCCACACTTAATGAAAAGAAAATAAAAACTCTATATATTGAGAGTAGAACTAGTTTGTCTAATTTAGGCCAGTAATTCATGGAAAAATAAATTGAGAGCCATGTAAGTAAAAACCAAGTTAATATATGAGTGGTTTTCTGAATCTACAGAAAAAAAAGAAATATTTTGCTCATTTACTTTAAACTTAACAGAGAATACTAAGAACAAAAAATAAAATTAGTAAACAAATGATAAAATCACATTAAATAAATATATTCAAGTTGCTAGATTATATATTAAAAGCTATTTTGAAAATACATCTTGATTTTATAAAAATATATCTTCAGTTTATATTATGACCATTTGGGATGTGTGTGTGTGTGTGTGTGTGTGAGAGAGAGAGAGAGAGAGAGAGAGAGAGAGACAGAGACAGAGACAGAGACAGAGACACACAGACACAGAGAGGACAGTAGAAGGGGAAGCAAACATGCATGAAAAAAGATGTGTGCAATATCCAAATGACAAAGAATAAGATGTGGTGAGAAAGACTAAATCATTATGGGAGATGAAGATACATTGACGAGAGCAAGAGCAAGAGTGAAAACACACAAGTCACACATGCATACACACATGAAAATCCAAAGGAAAGAGAAAGCTATAAACACAAACATTTTCATTAATTCAACAAATATTTATTGATGCAAAAAACAGTCCCAGAGCAATGGGGGCAGCAGAGGAGGGAAGCTTGGTAGTTAAACTTTGAGTGCAGCCAAAATGAAGTTGGCTGTTGACCATAACTGTATAAATTTTTTTGAAGGCCTAGTATGGGTGGAAGCACTATGCTAGATACTAAAGGAGACAAAAGCAGAAATAAAATAGAATCCTTATTCTCTAAGGATTATGAAAAGGTTGTTCGCCTGCAAGTGAACTATCTGGTGATTTCACCATTCTTTAAAATGATGAACTCAGTGGAAATTTAAAATAAACCTTCCTGCAGAAGGCAAGCAGGATTTCTGCTTTGATGTTTTAGTTTAGATTATCTGGACTTTACAAAGGTACTCAGAAATAAAGAACTTTACTTTTCACCTTTAGAGGTCAGGGTATAAATAACAGGCAGAAGGGGAAACCTCTTTGGTATGCAAAGTTGCTTGGTGGCCTAATCTTTGTTCTTGTAGGAATTAGTCTTGCTTCATTACCTGGGAGATATCTGAAACCATTTCTTACTTTTTTTTCCTTTTTAAATTCAATGCTATTGTTGGCTCAGTTGGGTCTTGGTGGGAATGAACAATCAAAACAAAATCATAACATCTCTCATTCCCACCTCTAAAAAAGAATTTTGTTTGAAGAAAGCTCTTTGTGACTAAATAAATATATAGCTCCCATTTAATCCTACAATTAAAGCAATTCTGTCCATTAGAAAGATAATGTGAGGTGGAAATAGGACAAAGGGTATTATATCAAACAAAAAGCTTCTGCATAGCAAAGGGAAAAAAATAAAGCAAAGAGACAACTTACAGAATGATAGAAAGTATTAACAAACTATATATCTGATAAGAAGTTAATATTCAGAATATACCAGAAACTCAATTCAATGTGAAAAAGGATACAATTTTTTTTAAGGGTAATAGGGCTGGGGATATAGCTCAGTGTTAGAGGGCTGGGTACAAATAGATAGGTCCTGGGTTCAATCCCCAGTACTGGAAAACAAACAAACAAACAAAAAAAAAAAACAAAAAAAAATAGACCTGAGTAGATATTTCTTAAAAAACACATACAAATATCCAACAGGTATCAGAAAATAATGCTAAATATCACTCCTCATCAGGGAAATACAAATCAAAATTTCAGTGAGGTATCATTTCACTCCACTAACAAAGACTATCTTCAAGAATACTAAATATAACAAGTGTTGGCAATAATGTGAAGAAAAGGGAACCCTCACATTCTGTTAGTGAGAATGTGAATGGAAGTTCCCCCAAATACTAAAAATAGAATTACCATATGACCTAGTAATTCCACTACTGGTAATATAGCCAAAGGAAATCAAATCAGCATGTCAAAGACATATCTGAACTCCCCTGTTTACTATAGGACTATTCACAATAGTGAAATAGAATCAACACAAGTATCCATCAACTAATGAATGGATTCAGAAAATATGGTCATATATGCAATGGAACACTATGCAGCCATTAAAAAGAATGAAATCTTGTCATTTGCACCAACATGACTGGAACTGGAGGATAATAAGTAAAATAAGCCAGACAAAGAAAAATAGTCCATGAACTCACTCATATGTAGAATGCAAAAACGTTGATCTTATAGAAGTTAAGAGCAAAATAATGGTTACCAGAAGCTGGAGAGTGTAGTGGGGAAGAAGGGTTGGGGACAGACTCATCCATGGATACTAAATTATAGTTAGGAGAAATAAGTTCTGATGCTCTATTTCACAGTGTGGTGACTATAGATCATGATAATGTAATGTATATTTTTAAAAAGCTGGAAGAAAAGACTTGGAATGTTTTCAGCACAAGGAAGTGATAAATACTGGAGGAGACAGATATGCTCACCCTGATTTGAATATTATGTGATATTTGCATGTACCAAACATCACACAGTTGCCTATAAATATGTACACAACTATGTCAATTTGTAACAACAAAATATTTAGAAAGAAAAAGAACCTAATGTAAACCCTATTATAAACCTCCTAGTGTTACAGTTTAAAAGGTTTTCAAAAGTACAATTAATTATAATAATATATTTTATTTAATTCAACATCTGTTGTTTTATCATTTCAACATGTAATCAATATACAATTTACCAAGGAGATATTTCACATTTTTTTCATATTGTTTCAAAATTAGATGTATATTTTATATTTATAGCATATCTCTTGATTTGGACTAGCCAAATTGCAAATGCTCCACAGCCAAATGTAAATAATGACTACCATATTGAATAACAACGATCTGGAGGGCTATTTCCAAATGGAGTGTATATCTCACCTTTACTGATAGCACTCCCAGAGTCTTCACCAATTAAAATAAAATCTAAATCCAGATTTTCTTTTCTTAGTCCCCTTCAATGCATGACATTGTCCGTTTACAACCTGTCTTGTAGTATTTACCATTGAGGAATGAAGCAAATGAGTTGAGGATTGTGACTTAGGAAGGCACAATTTTTTTTTATACAGAACTTTTCTACTTCAAACACTCTGCTTACTCAGGCCCTCCCATTTAGTATCACACTAAGGCCTAAAAGATATACCTAATTATAGCTGACTTGCAGAACCGTTGACCCCTCCCTTCAGCTCCAGTGATCTAACACTGGTTCCCATGTCTAGCTGATGATCAGGAATATCAGGAACTTTTTGCAAAGTTTTGATTCCTAGAGCCCATGACAGACTTCTAAGTCAAATCTCTGGCACCAGATCCTTGGGAATCCAGCAAATATGTTTGTAGGTTTACTTATCAGTCAGTCTGTCAGCTTGAAAGACCAATATTAAGATTGTAAAATGCAAACACAATCCAAGAAATGACAAGCATGAATTGGCAGGAATCCAAGCTGTTATTAAATTTTAATACCTCTTGCTGGTGCTCATCTTTTGATATCTCAAATAACCATCACTTACCCTTGACCAATTTTTTCAAATCTTGTGTACTTTTTCTTTGGGTCTCCAACACTCACAATGCTTCCTAAGAGAGAGGTGGGGAAAGAGGGAGAGGGAGAGAGAGAGGGAGGGAGAGAGAGAGGGAGAGAGAGAGAGAGAGAGAGAGAGAGAGAGAGAGAGAGAGAGAGAGAGAGAGAGATTTAAACTTATTAATTGATTTCCCTCTAATAAACTCAATGACAAAAATTAAGCAAATACTCCCATATTTATGAAACATGCTACTTTTCATTTGTTTTAAAAACAAATAGTAACATATGAATTAAAGTAGTAATAATTACCCATGATGCTTATATTAAAGTTTGATGATGTTTTTATGTTTTTTTTAGTTGTACATGGACACAATACCTTTATTTTTATTTATTTATTTTTATATGCTGTGGAGTATCTAACTCAGTGCCTCCCCTCACATGTGCTAGGCAAGCACTTTACCATCCAACCACAACCCCAGCACAAACTGATGATGTTTGGAAAACAAAACAGGGTTGGTCACAAAGTTTTCATAAAATAATATTGTAGATTAGGAAATGAAAACATCTAAGAATTTTTTAGACACTTTTATTAAACTTTATTATTGGAAAGATGAATTCTCTGACTTGGAATAAAGTTAATCACTACACCACATTCAATTCTGCTGTACAAGTTTCTACTGAGTAATTACTGTACACCTAGTTCTGTTCTAAGAACAATGAGGGATAGGGATGGGTATAATGAAGAACAAAGTTTGATCATAAAGTAATGAGAGTTTCACTTTTTAAAAACATACATCCCTGGACCTAGGGCCCTACTAGTGCTTCAAATATTTAAATGGCATTATTGACATAGGATTTACATACCATAAACTTCAGCCATTTAAAGCACACAATTCAATAGTTTTTAGTATATTTGCAGACTTGTGTAAACATCATCATGATGTAATTTTAGAAAATTTCATCATTTTCAAAAGGTACCTTGTACTTGTTAGTAATAACTCTCTATTTTTCCTGTTTTCTAAACAATCTCTAAGAAAGCACTTAAAAGTTTCTGATCACTGAAGGATCAAAACCAAATTCTCTAGTTGTGCACAGGTCCTTCACCATCCAGTACCATCTGGCTCCTATTAACCAGTGTTAGTATTCTTCAGTATTCTTCTTCTTCTCTCTCTCTGTACTACCTTGAATATATATGCCATCACTATCCAATGGATAGGTCTTTATATAGACTTTCCAATTCCCCTTCCCATCTAACTCATGAATTCATAATTATCATTTAAATATAATCTTAAAACACTCTCCTTTTTGAAGTCTTCTCTGATCCCTCTAATGAGAATCACATGCTTTTCCTGGAGGCCACGAAATTTGGCTTTTCACCTCTAACTTCAGTGCCTAGAACAGTGGCTGCCACTCAACAAATATTTGTCTATTAAATGGATTAGAATAAGAAATTATGGGGCTGGGGTTGTGGCTCAGGGGCAGAGCACTTGCTTAGCACATGTGAGGCACTGGGTTCCATCCTCAGCACCACATAAAAATAAACAAATAAAATAAAGGCATTGTATCCATCTACTATAAAATGTTTTTTAAAAAGCAATTATGTAGGAGTTGGGATTGTGGCTGAGCAGTAGAGCACTCGTGCAGCACATGTGAGGCCCTAGGTTTGATCCTCAGCACCACATAAAAATAAATAAACAAAATAAAGATATTGTGTCCAACTACTTCTAAAAAATAAATATTTTTTTTAAAAAAGCAATTATGTATTTGAATGCTGTGCTGTGTCTATAGATGATGCCTCACGCAAATTTAGACAATATCTATTTTCTGGGCCAATGGACAGCTTAATTCATATCTAATTATATACAGAAAAAATTAGTAAAGTGTTTCACTCATGGACTATTCATCAGATTGTTGAGGTGGTTCTTGCTATTTTTTTTTTTTTTTTTTTGGTAAAGGAAGTCTATGTTTACATGAGGTTAAATAACACTTAGGCAATATGAGTTGATATAACTTTTTTTCTACTAGTTCCAGTCTCAATCAGTGCTACTGTCAATTCACCCACTCTATAGCCTGGTCAGAAATATGATCATCTTTGATTCATCCTTTACCTCACTGGCTCATTCAGTTTCCTACCAAGTTGGCATCTCTTTACTTCCTAGACATCTCTTCTATCTGTCCCTTGTTTATTACTGCTTCTTTACTTGGGCTCTCATCAACTTTTTCTTTGCTTCGTAATTTTTTCTATAGAAAATAATGAACATTTATCAACCTTATTCATTATATATGTGAATCCTAATTCTCTATTTGATTCTCATCATCGTTTGCCTGAATTATTCCAGCAGCCTCCTAAATGGACTTCCTGTTTCCACCCTCTGCCTATTTCAGATCAGAGTCCACACCTCTCCTGTGATGCTGGAAATAGATACCTGATCAAAACATTTGATTCTCTGTGGTTCAGGATACCAGGATGGTTCCCTATCATCTACAGGGTAAGGCCTAAAGTTTTTGGCATTGAGTACAAGGTTTCTCATGATTCAGCTCTAATTCTCCCCATCACATCTTTTACCACTAGAATCTTCTCATCTAATCAAAACAAACTTAATTGCAGCTCAAGATTAGCTTCTGCTTAACAGCTTAGATGCCTCTTCTGTAACTCCAACAAAACCCTCCACTACTGATTCTTTGTTCAATTAACACTGAATATATTAGAGTCCTAGGCATATGATGTCAAGTCTTTATCTGGAATGTCCTTCCCATTTTTCTTCAGGGTAGGCTTCTATTCATGCCTTAATACTCAGATGTTTCCTCTTTGAGGAAGTTATCCCTGATCCCTTTGAATAAAGTTAGTAACTTACCCTCTCTGTGCTACTACTATATTTTTCCTCTCTCACTCTTTAGCTTTTCCTTTTTTTCCCGTCTCCTTACTGGATCATATTATCCATCTGTTTGCCATCCCCTTTGACACAGTTTCTTAAAGACAGGAGTCATGTTGTATCACCTCTATATCCTTAGTGCCTTCTTCCTCAATGCTGTTTATAAAATATATCAAATACTCAGTGAATATTTATTTAATTGAACTCAATTAAAATTAGGCATTATCTTTTATAAATGCCTCATAGTTTAATATGGGATAAAGAATATATGTTACATGAGCTGTCTCTATAGAATACCACCCACTTAGCAATTTCTGAGTTGCTATTTTATTTTTCAAATTGTCTGAAGATTTCCACATCACTAAAAGCCATATTTTTCAAGTCAGTTATTAATGGGTAAGTGCCTGACCCTTTTTTCCCCTAATGAAACGATGATTTTAAAGTCACTTGAAACCATAGTTTTACTAAGTAGTTTATAGTTTTCTAAGAAAGTTTTACTATTAAGTTGCTGAGCAGACTCTTTTCCATAGACTGATCAAAAGCAAAATAAGCTTCAGCCCAAGCCACTTTCTGAATTATGACCAATTCTTATTGGCAGGGTTCAGTTAATGAGGCTCCATGGTAGTAAATTATTCAACTTTTATTTCCATGGTATGTAGGTTAAAAAAAAAACCTGGAAATAAATCCTTTCATGAGGATTACCAAAAGACAACCATTTTCCTGAGATTCTGCTTCTGAATTTAACTGCTGTTCAAATAAAATGGCGTCCCCTCACCCATTACCCTTCACAGGAGAGTGTGTGCTGCCATCTACTGATGTTAGGCAAGGGAATTGAAGGTCTTGTTTACAATCCCGAGTCTCAAATACAATAAAGCAAAAGAAAAACATTGTGACACAATATTTAAAAGATGAAAAAAATCAGCAAACCAAAATTCAGAGAAAAAAATGATAGCAATATCAGAATAATTTCTTACCAAAGAAATTCCTTAAACAGAAACCAAACCATTCACTTTCAAGTACAAGGTTTTACAAAATCACTAAATGCTAGTATTTGGAAAAGAGCTCTCTCATTGTGGTTTCACTGGCAGAAAACCCATCAATGCATTCTCTAACATATTAAGCTAATCTGAACTCCTACCATTAAAACATATTCTTTTTGACATAATGAAGGTTTTGACTCCTGAGAAAAAGCAAATTAGTTTCCTAAATTACTATCAGTTCTATCTGAGGATGGCTTAGGAAAGTGAGTTTTGAGTGGGAAATACTGGGATAGGGGAAAGAAAAGAGGAATAGGTGATTGTAGGACCCTGGAGGAAAGAGGATAAAGACATATTTCCAGCATTGCATGTTTTGCTGAATGTGCCTTTTTGGAATTTTTAACTAAAATGTAGGACTTTCTTTATTTTCCAACAGATCCAGACAGACCACAATGAACAAGCCAGACCCAGGCGATCTGTCTGTGTAAAACAGAAAGATGATCTGTTCATTTCAGGACTTAATGATCCCTTGGTTTGGCCCCCACAATCAGTATCGGCATGGAAGATGGCTCTGTGGTTTGGACTGCCTGCCTCCTAGCAATCAGCTCCCTGAGGCTAAAGGTGAGGATGATTAAATAGAGGCTTCCTTTTCCTCCTGTTAATGTTTGTGGGGTCCACTCTGGAGTGGGTTGTAGGCCATCCTTTTCCTTCTCTGTCTCCTTTTACCCGCTCCTTTGTCTCTCAGCATAGGTTCTTCTACTCCTTCCCCAAACTCTAATGATACCCCCAATTCCAAGGTCCTCAATCACTTTTGTATAGAGACAATACATTTGAAATTATTTTTACTTTAATTTTGTCCTACTTCAAGTACTGAAAAATATGGTGACTCTCACTTTGTGAAAATAGCATAGTAGTCATTTTTATGCTATTGTTTATTTTTTTAGATGTCTTATATATTTTAACTCATTTAGTCTTCACCCATTACATTCTTAATATCATCTCCAGTTTTTCAGATGAAGAAACTGAAGTTCAGAGAGGTTAAGTGCTTTTGCCAGTGTCACACAGCTAGTCTGTGTCAATGATTCGACCCCAGCTGCCAGGGCTTTAGCTCAGTGATAAAGCACTTGCTTAGCAAGAGCAAGGCCCTGGGTTACATCCCCAGCACATACACTAAAAAATTGTGTGTTTCATTGTGTTATCTTATTAAGGCTTCATATACATGTAAGAAAAAAACAGTACCTACCAGTTTTTGAATAACTACTTTGTGCCACATACATTTGCTGAGGTTATTTCATGAATTATTCTCATTCGATTATTATAGTGGTATAAGGCTAATACTTTTTACTGCTACTATCCCAAGTGATGAGGAAAAGAAAGGTCCACAAAAGTTAAATAACTGGATCAAAGTGACACAGGTAGTAACAGAGGGTCTACAACTTTTTAAAATTTATTTTTAGTTGTAGTTGCACACAATACCTTTGTTTTATTCATTATTATGTGGTGCTGAGGATAGAATCCAGGGCCTTGTACATGCTAGGCAAGTGCTTTACCGCTGAGCCATAACCCCAGCCCCATGGGTCTGCAATTTGAATCAGGGTGTTTCTCACTTCAATGCCTGTCCACAACCAGAGGTTGAACTCCCTAAAATCCACCTCATAGAGTGACTTTTCTTAAATCTAGTTATGATTCTTAACTTCATTTGGCAGATAAAAAATGAAGCTCACTGGGGCAAAATGACTTGTCTAAGGTTACCAAGTGTGAGTGTGTTAGTGACAAAGGGCACAGGAAGGGTGATAGCAAAGCAAGGCCAAGACGGTGACATATCTTTCAGCCTGCATCCACTAATTAAGAAACACTCCTCCATTTCTCTACCAGTTCTCCCTGTCAAGATGCATATGTATAGTATAAACAGTCACAGGTGACCTACTGGCTATAGGAAAAAAGATTTTGAGCCCAAGAATAAAGTCCATTACAGGAAAAAACACTCAATTCTTAATAAAAATGTTACCAAAGGCAGCTTTTCCCTCTTCATGCTGTTGCTTAGTGCAGAAGTGAAGAAACAAGAAATCATACAGGCCACATTTCCAGCACATTTATAGTTTGTAAGAAAAGCAAGAGTTTAGCCCAGTAAAATAATGTTTGTCAGCTAACTTAAAAAAACATTCAAATGGGGGCTGGGATTGTGGCTCAGTGGTAGAGCGCTCGCCTAACACGTGTGAGGCACTGGGGTTTGATCCTCAGTACCACATAAAAATAAATAAAAATATAAAGGAATTGTGTCCAGCTATAACTAAAAAAATATTTAAAAAACACAACAACAACAACAACAACAAAAAACAAAACATTCAAATGGGGCTGGGGTTGTAGTTTAGTGGTAGAGTGCTCACCCAGCACATGTGAGGCACTGGGTTCGATCCACATAAAAATAAATAAAAATATAAAGGAATTGTGTCCAGGTATAACTAAAAAATAAATATTTAAAAAACAAACAAATAAAAAACCCCAAAACATTCATATGGGGCTGGGTTTGTAGCTCAGTGGTAGAGTGCTCACCCAGCACATGTGAGGTAATGGGTTCGATCCTCAGCACCACATAAAAATACATAAGTGAAATAAAAGTATTGTGTCACCTATAACTAAAAAAATATTTTTTTAAAAATTTAAAAGGTACAAATGCATTTTCATTACAATCCATCTAATGAGATTTGAAACAGATACTAAATACCAGTCTGTTTAAGGAAAGCAAGGCTGAAAGATGTTTAAGATCTGCTATAATCTCACAGGTCACATCTATGTGTATAGAACAAAGAAAGAAATTAAGGAAATAGTCTAAGTAATTGAACTTAAATTATCCAGGAATTCTTTCATTTCTTCCTTCCATTTTATACAAAGAGTTGGGATATGCAAAGCAAAGTGGGTAATGGGAAGAGTGTAAGCTTTGAAGGCATACAGATAAGAGGTAAAAATCTAGTTCTATCCTTCATTACTGTAATTTGGTGACTTTGTCACTTAAGACTTTTCAAGCTTACTTTCAGTGATCTATAAAACAAGGACATTCAAATCTACCTCAAGAGATTATGGAGAAAATTAACCCTGATAATATATGTAAAGTGGGCAGTACAGAACGTGCCCAGTAAATGAGAATGATTATGGTTGTAATAATAAATGGTTGGTACTGGTGCTAGAAGAATATTTAATCACATAGAGTAAAGTCAGTTTGCTATAAAGTCCCACAATTCCAATTGTGAGTGCTCATTAACAAGTACAAAGCCAATCTTTGCCTTTCCAAAATACCTCTAGTTCAAAATGTCTGAACTTCAGAACTGATGACATTTGGAGATGAATAATACGTTGTTGTGAAGGGGAACGGAGGGGAAGTATCCTGTGCATTGTAAGATGTTTAGAAACACTGCTTGCCTCTATCCACTAGATGCCAGCAGCACTCTCTGAATTATGACAACACTGTATCCAAACTTAATAAAATGTCCCCAATAGAGTAAAATGGTCCTGACCACCACCTCCTCAGAGCCTCCTTGTGGCCTACAGCTGGAATTGTTCTCTTCCTTTTTAAATTAAAACAATTGCCTGAAAAGAGATTACATCTTATTCTTTGATTGTACCATGCTACTAAATATTATCTTTCAAAAATAATGCAAGTTTCTTGGTGACATGACATTATCTTTCCATTGTGTCCTGCAACTTTTTTGTTTGTTTGTTTGGTACCAGGGATTGAACTCAGGGGCACTCGACCACTGAGCCACATCCTCAGCGCTATCTTGTATTTTATTTACAGACAGAGTCTCACTGATTTTGTATGAGTTTAATAAGTATGATGCATAGACCTTTGACTCTTTTAAGAAGAACACCTAAATTTTTATCTTCTTGACCCAGAACTGAGTAGAATGTGAGTGTTTTGAAAAACTGGGGTAAAACGTGTATATGCATGGGCTGGGTTGTAGCTCAGTGTTAAAGCACTTGCTTAGCATGTATGAGGTGCTGGGTCTGATTCTCAAAACCAAATAAAAATAAATAAATGAAATAAAGGTCCATCAACAACTAAAAATAATAATAATAATAAAGTATATTTTTTTAAAAAATGTATGTGCACAAGCATGTACACAGTAATGCCATTGTGGAAGGAGACTATAAGCATTTGCTTGCTCTGCCCCCAATACCACATAGAAATAATGCTAAATTAAGGGAAAAGGCTGCTTTATTTGTGGTAAGTTGCAGTTAACTATGATGGGCTCTGAGGTTGATTTTTCTATTGTGATTGATCAGTTGGAATGCTTGGAGAAATCATAAGACTATAATATCCCTTTTGATGGTTTAATTTCTTTTTTTTTTTTTTAGAGAGAGTGAGAGAGGAGAGAGAGAGAGAGAGAATCTTTTCAATATTTATTTTTTAGTTCTCGGCGGACACAACATCTTTGTTGGTATGTGGTGCTGAGGATCGAACCCGGGCCGCACGCATGCCAGGCGAGCGCGCTACCGCTTGAGCCACATCCCCAGCCCTTAATTTCTTTTTGTATGGGGGGAGACTAGGGATTAAATCCAGAGATATTCTACCACTGAGGTACATCCCTAGTCCTTTTTTATAGTTTTTTTAAGTTGTTGATAGAGCTTTATTTTATTTATTTGTTTTCATGTGGTGCTGAGAATTGAACCCAGTGCCTTACACATGCTAAGCAAGTGCTCTATCACTGAGCCACAACCCCAGCCCTCCCCAGCCCTTTTTTATTTTGAGACAATATCCTGCTAAGATGCCTAGGCTGGCCTCAAACTTGTTATCCTCCTACTTCAGCCATCTGAGTCACTGGGATTACAGGTATGCACAACTGTGCCTGGATTGGTGGGGTAATCGTAAGACAAAATCTCTTATGTGATTTGTTTTGTCATGCTGTTACCCTAACTGACATGTTTTTCAAGTAAAAATATTTTGTTACTGTTAAGTTAGGAGAGTGAGTCACAAACCTTTCATCTCATGACTCTAGGTATCCTGGAGTTCATACAAGCAGATACAAACTTCCAAAAGATCAATCCTCCTTCTAAATAGATTAGTAGAAAGTTTCTCTTGAAGAAAGTAATGATGGGAAAAAAATAAACAAACTCACTTAGCTTCTCTAGGATCTCCTCATCTGTCATCTTTGATTTTTTCCTTTGCCGATCTGTATTCCTGTACAAAGTACTAGAGTTGGCATTCTCCGCAGAAGGTGGTGTGACTTCTTTATTTGGTGCTGCTGGTGAAGCAATAGATTCAACCACAGAACGAGTATAGATCTATAAAACAAAATAATACAAAGTTCTATAATTAAAACGTACGTCATAGAATAACTATGATATTGAGACACTGTCATCTCATTTAAAGATAATCGTTTAAAGAGTTTTTAGTTTCCTTAATAAGACTTAGAAAGTGCAAGAAATAAAATAAAAGTTCAGTAAGTGAGATGGCATCAAATTAAAAAGCTTCTGCACAGCAAAGATAATGATTAGGAGCCTGAAGAGAGAGCCTACAGAATGGGAGATCTTTGCCACCTGCTCCTCAGATAGAGCATTAATATCTGCAATATAAAAAGAACTCAGAAAAAAAGAAAAAAAATCCATACACACAAAATAATTAAACACTTTTGTAAAGAAGAAACACAAATGGCCAATAAATATATGAAAAAAATTCCACATCTCTAGCAATCACGGAAATGTAAAGCAAAACTACACTGAGATTTCATTTCACTACCATCAGAATATAAATAATAATAAACGTTGGCGAAGAGGTGGGGAAAAGGGTACACTCATACACTGTCGGTGGGCCTGTAAATTAGTGCAAATACTCAATAAATCAATATGGAGATTCCTCAAAAAACTAGGTAGTGAACTACCATATGACCCAGCTATTCCACTCCTAGTCCATTCTTTGTCCAAAAGATCAAAAATCATCCTATTACAGTGACAGAGCCACATCAATGTTTATAACAGCACAATTCACAACAGCCAAGCTATGGAACCAACCAAAGTGCCCTTTAACAAACGAATGAAAAAATAAAATGTGGTATATATACACAATGGAGTATTACTCAGCCATAAAGAAGAATGAAATTATGGCATTTGCTGCCAAAGGGTATAACTGGAGGTCAACATACTAAGTGAAATAATCCAGACACAGAAACTGAAAGGTCAAAAGCTTTATCTGATATGCAGAAGCTAGACCAAAATAAGGAAAAAACAGAAAAGTGGTAGGGAAAAGGGAATTCTATCAAAATAGAAGTAAGATCAAGGGAGGGAGAAGAGACAAGATAAGGAAAGACAGTGGAATGAATCTGATCGAAATTTCCTATGTAATCATGTGAATATACCACAGTGAATCTCACCTTTATTTATATCCACAAGGCACTAATTAAAAAAAAAAAACTATAAGTAAACTGAGTTAGAACAAATTATGTTCCATGATTTTATAATTAAAAATGAGTTGTAATGTTATGTATAACTAAAAAAACTAATCAAAAATAGCATCAGGGCTGGGGCTGGGGCTCAGTGGTGGAGCACTTGCCTAGCAAGCACGAAGCCCTGGTTTCAATCCTCAGCACCATGTGAAAATAAATAAATAAAATAAAGGTATTGTGTCCAACTACATCTAAAAAATAAATATATTTTTTAAAAAAACACAGCATCATATCTGATACTCAAGTTCTGTGAATATAAGATATGCTACTTAGGTTACTGGTTGATTAATTGTATTCTAAGTCTATGTTCCACAGGTCATCTTCTGAACCATGTGGAAATAATCACTTGTAACTTACTGATTTTGTATGCTCTGGTCTTGGTGCAATAACTGGTGGGGGCTCATTGTCATCTTCTTCTTCCTCCTCTTCTTCATCTTCTTCTTCAGATACAGGAGGAGCTAAAGGAGGCTCAGATGCTGTTTTTGTACTCTTAGAGAAAAAAATTTAAGTATCAGGTATTAATTCTCATTGTTTTTCATCAGAAATGAGAAAACAGAAATGAATATTTAAGCATGTAGGGATAGGAAGGAGCTATGTATTTTACAAATGAGAAGAACCATCTATAATCTGGTGTGCAAGATGTGCTCACATTCAGAGATCAATTTGTTTCACAATGGAATGAACCATTTTTTTTTGTTTTCCACTGAGCTCAAAAACAGTGAACTATTTATTACTTTAGTATTTTAAAGTTAAATGTTTTTGAATCCAATGAGTACTTAAAAATCAAACTGCCATTAAAGCCTCAAATATGTACTGGATACATTGTCAATTTGTTGACTGATGGTTTGTCAATTTGAGAAGGGCAGAGCATGCATATGGATATTGTATTAATACAGCTCTGCAAATACTCACTAAGAATAAGGAAGCCAGTAAATGTTTCTTCCTTGTTCAGCCTCCTGAAAAGAAGCACTCAGACAGTAATAAAAATGAAGATCTAATCACCTATCTACATAAATAATTGTTTGATATTAACCAATAGGTTAATGTTGATTTACAATAACTAATAAATTATAATGATATCACCAACAATAACAACCACCACCACAATACCTAGGATCATTCATGTTAACACAGGGGCAGAATGGTTGCAAAGTCTATTTTAAAAAAACTAAGGTTTTGGTTCTCAAAGTGTGGTTCCCAAGTCAGCATCATCAAGCAACTTGTTAGAAATGCAAATTATCAGGCTCTTTGCACTTCAGAATCAGAAACTCTGCAAGTGTGGCCCAACAATATGTGTTATAACAAGCTTTACATGTTATTCTGATACATTGTCCAATATAGGAACTACCAGCCACATATGGTTATTGAACATTAAAATGCAGGTAGACTAAACTGTGTTCTAAGTGTAAAGTACATTCCAGGTGTTATATACTTAATGTGAAATAATTTTTTTTTGGTACTGGGGATTGAACTCAGGGGCACTCAACCACTGAGATACATCCCATCCCTATTTTGTATTTTATTTAGAGACAGGGTCTCACTGAGCTGCTTAGTGTCTCGCAGTTGCTAAGGCTGGCTTTGAACTCATGATACTCCTGCCTCAGCGTCCCAAGACATTGAGATTAGAGGTGAAAAACACCACTCCCAGTCACATGAGATAATTTTTAAAAATGTTTCATCGATACGTATATATTGATGTATTAAAATATTAATTTAATATACTGGATTAAATTAAATATATCATTAAAATTAGTTCAACTATTTCTTTTTACTTTTCTGAAGTGATTGAAAATTTAAGGTGAATTTAAATTTATGGTTTGTATTTCTGCTGAACAGCTCTATTATAGCTGCTTTGTATTTTTTGTTTTTGTTTTTATGAATTTACTAGTTTATTGTTTATATTACTGGATATATTGCCCACAGTCATCCTACAATGAATTTTTATTCCTTGAATTCAAAGATCCTGGGGCAGTTATAGGTATACTATAAAGACTATTAGGTCAAAGGACCTCAGTCTGTGATTAAAAATTCAATATGGATTTTCTACAGCAATGTAAGTACCTACAGTAGAGTCATAAGGTATAACACATATCTGATAGGAGCTAGCAATATTTATATATTTTGAGAAATAAGGCACCCTAGAATTGATAAACACATGAAAGAATATTTCCCTGATATAGATGTTAAGTGGTTTATAGATTGAAGTTCATGTGTATTAGACATTGGTTTTCTTATTTATCCACCTGTATTTATTATTAACTTAATCATAATAACTGGGCTATGGTATCATATTATGGCTACAGCAATAGAAACAAATGTTAACAACACCAAGATACTAGCTTTAAAAAAAATCACTTTCTTCTTATGAAACACTATCTGTTCAGGGCAATTCAGTTAGGTGCAGGAAGAAATTACCTTTGGGTTATTGTATTTGTTTTGATATTTTATCTTTCTGGAAAGGTGCTCTGTCTTATGATTATTGGAATCAAGAATGTACCAAGCACATGTGAGGCACTAGGTTTCATTGTCAGCAACACATAAAAATATATAAAAATAAAGGTATTATGTCCATCTGTAATTTAAAAAAATTAAAAGAACCAATATCTAATTCTTGGCCAGGATTGCACAAGTATGATACTAATTAAATTAAAGGAGGTAAAGTCTGTGTTGATAGGGGATGTTAACATTCTTTCTTACTTTCCTAAGCTCTCATGGCAAAGAAGAAAGAATAGAGGAAATAGCTAGTTGGATAGGGAGAACAACAATCTGTTGTTTTTTCGATCATATGGTAATTCTTTTTTTAATTTTTGAGAACCTGCCATACTATTTGTTGTGCTCTGGAGATGAAGTATCCTCCAAAAACTTATGTGTGAGATGGTGTAAGAATTCTCAGGTGACATGATAAGATTATGAGAGGTGTAACCTAATTAGTGGTAAATCCACTGATATGGATTAAGTATAGTCAGGTAGAGTATAGCTGGAGGAACTAGGTCAGTGGGGCTGTGCCTTTGGCATTCATAATTTGTCATTGGGGAGCTTGAATTTTCTCTCTGCTTTCTGGTTGCCATTCTAAGCTGCTTTACTCCACCATGGCCTTCTGCCATGATGTTCTGCCTCAGCTTGGGTCCAGAGCTAGGAAGTGAGCAAACCATGAACTAAACCTCTAAAACAGTGAGCCAAAAGGAACTGTTCCCTCTAATTTTTTCTGTCAGGTCTTTTAGTCACAGTGATAAAAATGTTAACTAAAACTTTTAAAGGCTAACTAAGCCATTATTCTTCACCACTTATGATCTACTATTGTCACATACACCCAGGGTGATTTCAAGCAGGCCAACAGTTTTCTTCTACAAAAAGGGAAAAATTAGCCTGGCAATCCATGACTCTTTGGATAAAAATAGGGGACTTTTGCTAATGTCAATTATTTTACTCCTGAAGAAGCATGTGTGTCAGGAAATACTTTCAATCAGTGTATTAGAATGAAAATTCATAGAAAAGGAAACTTTGCCTAAGATAATTTCCTCTTTAATGTATGTGAATATTATTTAAGATACTATAGCACTTCCAAGAACTAGGTTACATTTATTCCAGTTAGTTCTCCAATACACCTACATGACCTTGGGCAAAGTCACCTCCTGCTATGTGCCTCAGTCTGCTGAAATAAATTACACTAAAATGTTGTGTTGTGACCTTAGACAAGTTATTTCTATCCTCAGTTCCCTCATCTATAAAGTAAATCTTAGTTGAGTTGTAGGAAAGATGAAGCAAGTATAAAATATTAACCCACATTGTACATCTTAAGTGTTCAATAAAAAGAAGTTGTTATTAACATGGTTTTTATTTTTAAGATTCTATACATAGAGAAAGAAAAACATTTGTCCATGTAAAGAAAAATGAACATGAATTTTCACAGTATCTTTATTTGTAATAGCCTCAAACTGGAAATAATCTGGAAAGTCTTCAGTGGGTGAGTGAATAAACAAATAATGCCATAATTATACCATGGAATACTACTACTCAGCAATAAAAGGAACAATCTAGTGATACACAAACTAGTGGCTGAGGATTAATTGTGATCAGTCATGAGAGATTTTACTGGGGTCCTGGAGGCATTCTAAGACTTGATTGTGGTGATGGCAGTACAGGTGTATAAATATACTAAAACTCGTTGTATCCTTAAAATTAGGGAAATTTTATAAATGTAAGTTATACCCTTAAAAACTGTTTTGTGAAGATTTTATATCTAAAAACTGGATTATGCAATTATATTCTATTGGATCTTAGGGAACACTGATTATAACAAAGAGTCTTTAATTTTTCACTTACCGAAGGATGTGCTGCTATGTATCCATGTGCACTTTTATCTGAAAAGTGAGAACCAATAGGTTACCTTTATTTCATGAAGATGACCTCATTTAGAAAAAATAGAAAAAATACCTTTGAGCAGAAGGTAATTCTTCAATTTAGTATTAAATAGATATTATGACAAATGATACCTTTTTTAAAAAAATAGCTCACACCATTACAACCTCACCATGTTCTCACCAAGTCATTTTACAACCTATAGTAAAAGCCCCCAGGTCTTCAGTGTACCTCATCTATAAGGAGGAATATCAAGATTACCTATTCCTAACTGTTATGATTCTATACATCAATATCCATGATTTATTTTCTTTCCTCTCTTCCTCATCATCTCTTCCTTCTGTCCTCCCTTAAAAATTCCCATCTTCTCATCCTCTTCTCCAGTCAGTCAGTTTCAACACTAGAGCATTCAGAAAACATATGTTGAGGGTCGGAGGTTGTGGCTCAGAGGTAGAGCACTTGCCTAGCACATGCAAGGCCCTGGGTTCAATCCTCAGCACCCCATAAAAATAAATAAATAAAATAAAGGTATTGTGTCCAACTACAACTAAAAAATAAATATTTTTTAAAAAGAAAACATATGTTGAGTTTCACTCAGCTAAGTATAATGCAGGAACTCTGATACTATTGAGTTTTGCCATAGTGCCCAGGAGTTCATATTTTTAAGTTAAAATATTTCAGCATCTAGAAATAAGGTGCTAAACAGCAGTGACTACTTGGAGTAAAAAACAAACTCTGAGAAACTGAAGGGTATTAATGGTTATACTGAAATGATTTCTTGAATGCATTTTCAGTTCTGGTAGCCTATTGGAGGCCCACTCCTATTGTCTTAGCATTAAACACTGTTTGATGTATCAACAGACTCTCTCAGGCATTTCATTCCACATGGAACACTAAAATATCATAAAACTGTTTCCTTAATGGTTTTCTTTTTAGAAAAAAGTTTTTAGGTTTTTAACATTGGATGGTAGTTAAATAATCCTCTCATATCAAAAAGTCCCACCTAGTGTATGAATTGCCATGTGCCTTCAAGTCTGAGCTTTGATATTTGACATGGCCAAATCAGACAATCCTCTACTTCCAAGTACATCCTTGTACTATTCTCAAAGAGATCTCAAGCCTGCCCTATATTAAATCCAATGACAAGCCACAGGAGGTCCTTATGTCTAGGATACTATTGATAGCATTCCCTTTATTCTTTGGATATTTAATTATACTAGAGAGATGATCCAGATCACTTTTCTCAAAATGTGAAAGTATTATTTGGGATTAGGTTTCTTTTGATTGTTTATAATGCACATTTGAACATCAAATTTCCAATCCAAGGCCGGGTCTACACACTAGCAAATTAAAGCACAATTTGGCAGTATGGCTATTTCAATCTTTTTAAATAATAAGACATAGTTTCTTTTTTTCAGTCTGATATTGGGATCTGATCAAAGTAACCTGACAACCACAAAATTTACTCTGTGTCATCATGATATAAATCATTGAGTCTAAGGGGTACAATGTATTTCCATTGATTATGGTTCGATCCAAAACCTCTTACTTCATGAACCCATCACAAGGCCTGATCATAAGATACCGAGTATCTTCCTAAGAAGAATTGTGATTGCTAATTCAAGCTTACCATTACTGCTTCACTCAACAATTTCCCTACTTGGGTTCTGCAAAAACACCCAATTAAAATAAATCTTCTAACATCAAGCCCAAATTCCTTTTTGGTTTACTTATGGTGAATCCAGTCAGGGAAGGTACTGGAACTGACTTCAAAAGTTCTACAGACATTCTGTTCTAATCATGAGATTCTAAGACTAGAATGACTTTTTCCACCTTTTGATGCACCAGAATTTCTCTTTACCTCCTGATGTAAAGCTCATGTATTTCTGGTTGTTGACGGTTTCTTTGGAATCATAGAATTTGAGAACATCAAGAACGGCTTGTGGGTTCTTCTTTTGTTCCAGTTTTGTTATGTTGGAGGTTTGGAGTAATCTTGCCCATTGCTCAGGAATTCCCTGTGGACAACCAAAGGGAAAAAATGGCAGCTGAGAACATACGGCAGTGGCAATTTCATGTTCCAGTAAAGTTCTTCACCAAGAAGCCCATGCTACCTGTAGGATTACACTTGGGAAACTGAAGTTACATTCTAGATTTAACGTTAGTAACTTAATAATGCAATCATTCTCTTCTCCAATTAAAACACATAGGTAAAACTAGGATCCAACTTAAAAAGGGTGGGTGGGAGTATGACTGTGATAGAAAAAAAAAGCGCATGAAAATCACCTCCATATTGACTCTGCTCATCCATGAAATGATGTTTACAGCTTAGCTTATTTTGTTCTGGTGACTCAGGGCAGACATAGCAAGACTTCTCTAAATTTGCGCACAACATAGTATAGTGCAGATCAATGGGTTTTATATGACTGGAATAACATAAACTGTTTCTGTGCATGTTGCAATCAGAATATGCTTTAGAATAAAAGGAAAGCCTCACCCTTGGTCAGTTTACACTTTGTGATTACAAAATTCAATTTTTTGGGACTACAGTTTTAATATAAAGTCAAATTGGGAGGAGATCAAAATAGAATTGTGGAGGAGCAATGACCATTGAGATGCTAAATAGTAAACATTAATGCTGCTTTGGGGATTTTCCCTGCAGCTTTCTCCAGGGTATGCCTCCTCCTCTCCTCCCTCCCTCCCTTCCTCCCCACTTCATTTATTGGTCACATAGAACCTGGGGACTATGAAAACCATGCCAAAACCTTGTGAAAATTTACAATAATCTGAAGTATTTAGAGCAGAGAGGAGGGAGTATTTGAAAATCTTACCAAGGAGAATTGCAAAAAATTACAGAGAAGTTAGTTTTGCATTAAGCATCCAACATTCTTTCCTACATCTTCAGCCTACGTCCCCATTTCATAATTGTCCAAACTCCAAGAGCAACTTGGAGAGAGAAACAGACACACTATTCCTGAAGTGCATCCAGGCACAATTTATGTGGCTTTGTCCTATGAAGTCTCGGCAAAACAATGTGTGACGTGGGCCTCCAGAGTTTGGGAATGACAACAAAAAAGTGAGATAAGCCAAGCAACAACTCTACTGCACACACATGAACCTGCTGCTGCAGTGCTATGACATCTCAAAGAAGCACTTTGATGCAAGCTTCTTTTGGGCCTGTGACGCACCTCTGGGAGCTTCCCTGGGCACATCTGTGAGCCATAGAGATCTGGCTGTAATGGACGTAAATAAAGAAAGAAAAGAAAGTTAAAACAGAATGTGGGACAACTTAGAAGGTGGGAGGAGATGAAACCAATGGGTCTGAATGGGGGGGGGTCCCTTTTAAAGTGGGGCGGTTATGAAAATAGGGAGGTATTAACTAAATCAGGGACAGGACAGGCTACAGGACAACAGATTTAAGAGAACAGAGAAAACGACAATGTTCCAAAGTTTGGAATTATAATTCCACTTTTGGCCAGGTGCTTACTTCATAAATAGGCAATAATAAGAATTACCATTAAATGATTGGAGAAATTACTAAAAGCAGAAACATGAATTTGGAGGGAAGAAGAATGGCATCATGAAAAGCTTTGACAATAATTTGTAAGTTGTTTTTATAACTTGGTGATCACAGGTAGCCCAATGGCCATGTGATTAACTTACAAATTTCAATTCCCAATTCTGGTTAACCAATTTAAATTTCACATTGAAAGTGTTTCTCTGGCTGAAATTCAGAGAATGGATATAAGGCAATGATGAATTTTTGTTCTCATTGATGTAATTCTTCTATATTTTATTGCTAAAGTCATGGCTGGCTTACAGAAAACTAGGTAAAGGATGTTCCCACACAGCCAGACTCTATGTTTAAGATTCTTATACACTTAAGACTGGGGAAAGGGAAACAATTTCTTTTCAGACCATATGTGAATAATTTACATTTTAATACTACAGTTCCAAATCCCACTTCCCAGAAAATAAGGTCTGATATAAGGTACAGCATTGTCTAAATATATTCAAATGCTACAGAAACATGCTTTGACCCAACTGGTTTGATTTGGGATATATGTCCTTGATTCCTGGCATTTGGGGTTACTCCAAGCACAGTGAAACAACACTTTTACATGCATTCATCACGCAGTTTGATGCTAAAGCCTTAAGCCAAAAATTGGAACTCAGGAGCCCATGCATGATCCCAGTTCTGATTCTAAGTGCAATTAATAGCATTTGGTTAATACTGTAATGGCCAAAGGAGGTATTAAGTGTTACAAATCCAGGTATGCATTGCACATAACCACTAAAGCAGACTTCACTGGCATGATCATTACCATATTCATTAGAATATTCGTAGTTATTATACATCCCCAGGGTACTTCTAAACTTCTGTGATTATAGTCATGTGATCACTAGACAGCAGAAAAAATGCTGTCAATTGCAGGAGATCTTCCAGACAACTATACTTACCACATAGCTATACTGATTATGTAATTTATTTTTTCTAAGTTGAGGCAAACCAGTTTATCAATGAAACCTGACACTTAAATTTGAACGTATGCCACAAAGGCACATAAATCAGAAAGCCATCTCATTACTCCAAATTGAGGCACTAATCTCAAAGGTTAGACAGCTAATGAAGACCTAAGAGCATCAGAAGCAGGAGCACATATCAATTCCTGACCATATATACGATAACAAGTAGATGTACATCAAGCTGGGGATTGTCCAGTGTAGCCCAGGAGAATGGTAGCATGATATAACAGGCCAAGCATTATCTTATCATAAGAAAAGATAATTTATATCACTCATACCATTTTTCCCTCTGATTGACTTGAAGCGACCGTCACAGGTCTAGAGGTCTGGAAAGGGGAGTTCTGAAGTATTTGGGACAAAAATGGTAATATAAAGGGTAAGGACTTGTAATAATTTAATACCAAAAAAATCTCACCTCCCAACCTAATTTTAGCTACAGCATCCAAGTATATGACCAGATATACAAGGTTATATAGACCAATTAGCCACAGTGTAATCACCAAAGCAACACACCAAACCAGTGTCCAAATATTCAAAATACCAGGGCCCTTTGTAAGACAACTGGATTAAACAATTCAATAAATTGCTAAACATTCAACCTCAACAACAACAATAATCAAATTTAGTGATATGATCCTTCCAAAACACAATGACTTAGTGGTACTGTGGCAATTAAGACCTACTAAATCCTACCAATTAAATTACTTTTTAAAGTGTATTATCATTTGGCATTTTAAAAGTGAAACAAATAAATAGTATAGAAAATGTAAATCATGTTAAGATGGTAAAAAATAGGCAGAATTTGATATTTTTAAAAATTACAAGTGGGTAAGTCATTATAAAATATCATCAAGATGACAATAAAATGCTTCATATTTCTAAATTTACTTTCTGTCTGTCTATATAGTTAATAGATTTATGTCATTTGGCTCCATGAAAATAGTTGTTTTATTTAAAAATTGGTGGGGGTTGTTTTAATGGATTTGGTTGTATCAAACTATTTTTCATGATTGAAAAGACTGCCCATATATCCCACATATCCCACCTCATCCCTCTGATTGGTTCACTGTATTCTAATTAACAACAAAATGAAAATAGCTAGTGCTACAGTCAGCAAGATGGTGGTGATCCACTTCCTTCCTTTCCATTCAGAACTTAGTAACAATAAAAATAACAACAAAAAGATAAAGATGGAGAGATTGCATCACAAGATGGAAAGTAAGTTGGAAAAAAAGTAGAAACAATAAAACATTGGAAGGAAGCAAAATATCACATGGAAGAGCTAGAAAAGAAAATTTTCACATCAGAAAAAAAAGAAAAATATGGGATGACAACAATAAAACTAAGAGAAATTCAAACAGAAACACAGAGGGGAAAATGGTCAAAATTGAAAAGATAAAGTTATAAAAATAAAATAGGTAAGAGTTGTTAAATAAAATTTCTATAAATTTTAAGAGGTTTTCCTGTTTCAAATGTCAGAAAAATAATTGTAATCTCTTTAAAATGTAAAATTGTCCAGATTATAAAAATTACTTTTATGTGATGGGGATAATGTGATAGTAGTGTTGATAGTGAAGTTATATTTCTAAAAATACCTAACAGAATATGTATATTTTTCTACCCAAGGGCACTTTACTACTGAGCTACATCCCCAGTCCTTTTTACATCTTATTTTCAGAGAAGGTCTCACTAAATTGCCAAGGTTGGCCTTGATCTTATCATCCTCCTGCCTCAGGTTCCTGAGTTGCTGGAATTGCAGGTATGTGCCACCACATCTCACTCTTAAGAGAATATTCTAACAATATAATAAAGGTTGGGCTCAAACTCAAGACCATTTGAGTAATGTCTCTGACTTTTTTTTTTAATTATTGATGGACCTTTATTTTATTAATTTATTTTTATGTGGTGCTGAGAGTCGATCCCAGTGCCTCACACATGCTATGCAAGTACTCTACCACTGAGCCACAACCCCAGCCCAACGTCTCTGACTTTGATGATGAAATTCATTAAATCCTACCTATCTCAATTTTACAGTGGCATTATTTCCTAACACTCTCTTCTGCATACTACTGAGAACACAGGAATAATTAGTCCACACCACTTTATGAGGCCAAGATGTTTACTGTTTGCATTTCATTCTTATAGCTTACTTCCAGAATTGAACAAATAAGATAATGTGGTTGTCAATTCAATAACATTATTTGCTTCTCCAAATCAAATTGACTTGCTCCTTCTTTTTCTTATCGCTTAATCATATGATATAGTCCATTCACTAGCCATCATGGTATGAGAAATGAAATTTTACTGTTTAATATTGACATTTCTTTCTGGTTTAACAAGCCAAGATTTGATGGTAATGGTTCTATTAAAGATTTTCCCCCAAAATGTATTCAAAATTACTCATTGTTTCAGAAAGCAGCACATTTGACTGAGTTCCTTACTAGCAGAGAAAAAAAAAGTAGTTGATCTTCCTAGGGATATATTTTTAGCAATATCTTTTCCCTCACCTTTCTAAAAGAGGTGCCAAATCTTTTTCTTAAAAAGAAAATATAAAATGGCATACATCTGAGATCTTGTGCTCTATGAGCACTACATATCCAAAGAATGGATTGATATATAGCTATGGTGTATCCACAGAATTCTGATTGGTATTTGCTATACATAGTAAGTGTGTGTGTGTGTGTGTGTGTGTGTGTGTGTGAAGTGAACATATAACTACTAAAACGTACATGATGTATCAGTATTTCTCCTTGAAACATGGAGTTTGTTGTTTTGAATATCTACAAAATATACCTATTAATAATCTAATGTTGGGCATGATAGTACATGCCTATAATCCTAGCAACTCAGGAGGTTGAGGCAGGATTATCACAAATTCAAGGCTAACCTTAGCAACTTATTGAGACTCTCAGAAACTTGACAAGACCCTGTCTCAAAATAATAATGATAATATAAAAAAGCGGTCTATAGATGTAGTTAGTGGTAAAGTACCATTGGTTTCAATCCCCAGTAAGAAAAAAAACACAAGAAACAAAATAAAATGTTAAAAATAATCTATGTACTTGAAATCAAATAGAAGATTAAGTTAATTTTATAGAGCTTTTTGGTTAGTGCAGTTAGCTCATCTGTGTAATTCAGGTCCTAATGTAAAGCCTGAATTATTCAGATCAACTGTCATCACTGGCCAAATTGAGTAGATGATTCTCTGATAATAAAGAACAGGTTCAGGCAGGGTCTCCTTACCAAGACTACATTTTCTGTGCTATGGTAAATTAATATTTTCAACCAACTTGAAGACTATACAGGGATAAGACATT
The DNA here is from genome assembly GCF_964194105.1 of Spermophilus citellus. NCBI lineage: Eukaryota > Metazoa > Chordata > Mammalia > Rodentia > Sciuridae > Spermophilus > Spermophilus citellus. The sequence goes on along the minus strand of NC_138190.1, from coordinate 109,132,551 downwards.
TCTGTTAAGATGGGACTAAATAATTTTGTCAATATTGTTGCCAACTTCTACTGCATCTATAATTGTGTATGAAAAGTCCATTTTTCTTGGAATCATCAAAAACATTGAGTCTGACATTTGGGGACATGGCAAATCGTGATTGACACTATTTTTATAAAGGAATTTTTTTCATGGCTTACAAAACAAAATAAGGAGCTTACTTACAGTGAATTCCCCGGTGACTGCATCAAACCCCACATGAATCGTATGCTCAAAGTCTGAAGGAAGAGAGATCTCTGGGCGCTCTTTCTCTTTCTTCTTATTGGCTAAAGGCAAAATGTTAACATGCATTTATTTGGGGTATAGTTTTGGCTTCCAAAGTGTACAACTAGGTTCATCAAAACAATTCTAAAGTTGAAAGACAATTGATTCCACTACAATTTTAATAATACTTAATTCCAGAAATTCCAATTATTTGTAGAAGTGGCTGAGATTTAGATGAAAATATTATGTTGAAATCATTTAAAAATTTATAAAATACAATTCAAACAAAACCTCCATTAGAGTTGATTTATTTAATTTACCAATCTAATGAAGTAAACTGACAGGTGTGAGTGTATTGTGTTTAACTGGTTTTATCGGGTCAAATGATAAGAAACTCATTACATTCAAGTCAAGCTAAGGCTTAGTATTAGAAAGAATAGAAAAGTACTTCAGCTATCTATAGAACTAATATGGATTCTTTCCATGTTAACATTAGCTAAATACCAAGTGGCTGGAAGTTTCTCAATTTACATATTTACATTATGAAGTGTATCGTAATCTTCTTGGAACAAAGATACTATTACAAGTAATGATGTTATAAATCTTTTTCTATCTTTAAAACCATTTTTAATCATTTCCCACACAACACAATCCCAGTAACAATTAAAAAATGTTACTTGTTACTGAATAAATTTTATTAGCTTTTGAAACCTCAAATTAGGTCTTTGGTTTAGTTTTTCTAATCCATAACTATTTTTTATATCCCCATTATATTCTGTCATGTTAGCCATTTGAAATCATTGCCTTTCTCAAGTAGCAGATTTTTCATGGTGACATAATTATGAATAAATGTATTGGTATTTAATAAGTCAAATGCCTTTAAAGATAAAATCACTGAAGAAATTAAGTTAGGAACTATAAGGAAAGTAATATATCTGGAAATGATTCCCAGAAGGAAAGTACCATGGAAACATTTTTAAATGGTCTCTAGTAGCATCAGTAAAAGACATATCAGCAGATTTGAGCATATATCTCTCACAAGAGTGCATTTCACACTGAAAAAAAAATAATACTCACCTTCCTAATACTGGGCAAGTCAACGTGAACCTGGTTTACCTAGTTGAAACTAGATGATCCCTTCGCCCAAGTTACAGGAAATATGCAATTAACCATATACAAATTACTTCAGGTTACTTACTGGTTTTGTAGGTTACATGTGATAAATTTTAAATTGAAAACCTTTCATATCAATATCAGGCTTATGGCTTCTTTTCTCTTTCCATTCTCTTTCACTGCTCTCTGTGTTCAGCCAGACAACAGAGATATGGGTCAGTAATATGAAAATTCAAGTAGTCAGGAGGACTATGCGGAATCAGGGGGAAAAAAAGAAAATAATTTGGAGGCAGAGGGACAAGAGCCATTCAGAACCCTTGCCTGGCATGAAATAGATATAGGACTCATTTTTTTTAAAGTATATATTCCATCTAACCTAAACTTAGAATAGATTCTGTTTTTATACTAAGTCTACTTTATTGATGAATATCATAATAACAGTGGATGCAAAAGCTTCTGTTTTTATTCCTAATGCCTCTGCATGTTTGTATACTACAGTTACCATTTATACTTGTTCAACAATTGTTCATTTGTTCAGAAAGCCAGATCAAACAATCATGATTGTTGTCTTCCAAGGCTAACCTCTCTTTCCACTTCCTTGACAATGTGGTCTTACTTTCCTCCTCCCTCGGTGATCAGTTTTCTTTGTCATTATTTCTTTCTCTTCTGCCTTTCCTAATGCTGGCTTTGTCCTTCTGTAATCCTTTCTCTATACTCATTCCTCCAGGATTGAATCTAGATACTAACTCAAGTTAGGGAATTCCTTAATCTTTGGTTGACAGGGGGTGGATTCAGATATTATGGGATGAAACACTTTTGAGAGGCAGGCTCATTTTAAGAAATAACAATAAAAATAAATATAAAATTGCTAGGGCCCCTATTAGGGTTTTGAAAGTCCCATGCAAGTGAGGAATTCTGATGAAGAAGCTTTGTTCATTTCATAGTAACTAGCTCTTCGTAACATTTTTGGAGTCAGTCTACTATGAAATATCTGAAGAAAGTTGTGGAATTTATCCAAAAATGTGGTATACATATTTGCATATACCTTCAGAGGTTCATAATTCTCCTGGACTCCAGTTTAAGAGCTCATACTTTGATCTTAATCCTTATATCAACTTGCATTCATGTTCTCTATTTCCAGCAAATAAACTCTCCTAACTTCTCTCTTAGTATTGGCGTGCATTTGACTCACTCCCCTTGGGCTGAGTTATACCCAGAATTGGCTTTATGGTGTTTCCCTAGAAGGTCATCTGATTGCCAGGCTCTTACCAGACCAATCATTCCATTCCTTGCTTCAGGGCCAAGCACAACAGAGGCAGGAAGCCAAACTGGTTTCTCTATTGTTCCCTATCTCCATGAAAGGAACCACCAATCATCCAAATCAGAGGAGTAAAGACAGACAGGTCCTCTTTTGGGGTCTCTAAGCAAGGAAGAGATTGTGATTCCCTTCTCCAACATGTAAGTTAAATAAAAATAATTAATATTATTAATTAAAGTATAAAAAGTTAAGGAAGTTCAAAATATTTTGATGTTACTATGATGGATAATAAGTCCTTTTAAAAGCTATATATACAGGGCTGGGATTGTAGCTTGGTGGAAGAGCACTTGCCTAGCATGTTTGAGGCTCTGGGTTCGATCACCAGTACCACATAAAAAATAAATAAAATTAAGGTATGTGTCCACCTACAAATAAAAAATAATATTAAAAAAGCTATATATCCAAAATCATAAAGTTTTCATATTTTGGGCACCCTTGATTTCCTGGATCGCATAAATTTTACTCCATCCACTGGATAATTCAGCAGTGGTCCAGCAGCCAAAACCAAAAACTTGTGAGTCATTTTTTACTCCTACTTTATTTATACATTAATTAGTCACCAAGTTTCTTTTCATTCTATCTCCTAAACTTCATTCTTTCTTCTCCACTAACCACTTAGTCCAAAGCAAGGCATTACTATTCCTTTCACTGCCTCCAATTTTCTCCCCTCCAATTCATTACTCTTTGAACAGATATCACATTCTCACCTTTTAAGATCCTTAAATGCACCACCATTGCCCTATCAATATGTTAAAAGTTCATGCTCTTTAGAATGATATCCAAGGGCTTGCAAAATCTATTCCTAACTTCTCTCTCCAGCCTCTGATTTGGAACCCACTATCCATACCTATCCCATGTTCCTTAAATGACCAGGTTTTCTCTTGCCTCCAAGCTTTGATACATGCTAGACTCAGACCTGGAAAGCCATGTTTCTTACATACTTCTCCCAGCTTTGTGTGGATGATTCCCTTCATCCTTTTATTTTTCTAGTTCTACGGATGGAACCCAGAGCCTTGGACATGTTAGGCAAGTGCTTTACTACTGACTGACAACCCTGGGCAGTCCTTGTTCTTGAAGGTTTCCACTCCCTTAGTGTGTTCCCTTTGCAGACAAAGTTAAATGACTGTTCTTTTCTGTTCCCATAGAACCACCCAATGTATATTTTGATTTGTCACATAACATACCTATCTCTTTAGCTAAAATTTTCAGGAAAACAAGTATCATTCTCACATTTTCCATCACCTGCCTTGGGTCTGTACACTTAAGAACTATCCTTTATGAAACATTCACCATGAGCAAAGTACATCTATGGTTATCTCAATTGATCTCCACAACAATATTATGAATACGTGTATTATGGTTGTATTACTATTGATTTATGGATAAGAAAAGTAAGACTTAAGAGAGGTTAAGCCATATACCCAGGTTATACAGCTGGCAAATATCAGAGCCAACGTTTAAACCTATGTCCCCATTATGTTTCCAGAATCTAAGTTCTTAATAGTTATACTACTTATTATGAATATTTAAAATTAAACATATTTGGACCTTATCCTTCAGTAAATTTCAATGACTGGCGTCTAGATGAGAATGGATTTTTGCTTTATTTTATTTTTTAGGAACACTAAATTGTCTTTATCTCCCTCAGAGAATTCTGAGTACTGGGCATTTATATTAAAATTCAGCCTACCCTGAGTCTTAAGCTAAAACCCAGCCTGATTAGCTCTAGGTTAGTATTCACAAAGAATGGAAGCCCAAATGGGTATCACTTTCTAAGTGTACCTCTAATATCCTATTGGAACCCAGAACAAAGCCACGTATTGCTGGCTGAACCACAAATTGCAAATGAGATTTGGCCTTGGGAACCTCTGGCTGTGCATGAGTTCTGGTTGTAATCTCTCCAGAGTCTCTTATTCTGACAGCTTTCTCTATTACATTACCTTGTAAAGAAAGAAAAGTCATCTAGTCATCTATCATCTCCTCTATATCCACTCCAATATTCTGCCTGCCCTCTAGTGGCTAGAGCTTGTCCCATTAAGAACAAATTCCCCTACATCTTCAACCTCTTTAGTAAATGTTCTCTTCGTTTCTTAACTATCATGTGAGAAATTATTTTTAGGGAGAGGCCATAACCCCACTCCTGTCAATCTGGGGGTAGGCCCAGTCATTTTTATTTTTTAAGGTTCCTCAGGTATTTCAATTGCATAGCTGGTGTTGAGAAATACTGTAAATCTCACTATCCAATGAGGATAACAACTTCCTCAGATAACCTGGTAGAGTATGCTCATTCTTCCTCATCCCAAGCCTGTTGGCCTAGGGGAACAGGGAGGGTAGGCTTTCTCCTAGTTTACCCCAAATTCTTTATTTGAAATCATTACTTCTGCACTTGACTACAAAATCCTCTCCTTTTGAGGTTATCGAAACTGTTTTCTTGGCCATGTCCCTGTATCCACTGAGGACTTTAGCTCCAAGTTTTCCCTCCAATACTCTACACTACCATCACTGTGTGAAACATAAGATATGAATGGACACTAAATGGGCACCCCCTTAACACTCTTTCCTCAGGGCTCCTTGACCTCCCTCGACTCTAGTGAACTTTACCTCCCTTCCACTTCTGCAATTTACTCCCATGGCCATCCTTTAAGCCACTGGTTCTCAACCAAGGCCATTAGGATAATCTGTAGAGTTCCATAAAATACCAATGTCTACAGCTTACCTGTAACCTACTCTATCAGGATTTCTGGAGCTAAGACCTAGAAAGATGACTTTCTAAACTCTATTGATGATGTGAAAACAAAATGGAGAACCAAGGCTATTCTGGGCCTTTTTGTTATTCACAATAAACAATTCTCTGAAATACTCCACACTGTTTTCTTATGGTCTAAGCCTCATCTCCCATCCTGCCAAACTTCTAATCCTTTTAAGCCCTTACTCCTATATTACTCTTCTTTGAGCTCAGCTCTTTCCTGGCCTAGACTGTATTGGTCAATCTGTAAATTGGTCTGAAGCCATCACCCTACCCTAGAAATTGTCACCCATTGTTGAACTTGTCCTGCCAACCCCTACTCTGACAGAATCCAACAATGAAATTTCTCCATTTCTATACTAAGGTTCATTGTGAGTTGCTGAGGAATAAAATATCTTGTGGCCATGTAGATTGGTGTTATTATGAAGATCACAGATCTCATTTGGGTCACTAATGATTTTTAGCAATATTTCCCTTGCCCCTTACTAACTTTCTTTCCCAATTCTCTCAGCAAATATTCCAGAATTTCACTCAAATTTCTGCTCTATCCTATCCTTCTTTACTTTCAGCATATGATGTACATTCTACTTCAAAGAAAAATGGTAATTTTCAGTTGGAACTCTTCTTATCTCAATTCCTTTAACCTTCCTATGCATATATAAGGATCAGTACCCTATATATGGGATGTTCCTATAGATGGGAGGAGATAAGAAGGTGCTACTGATGCCTATATATGCATATCTCCTCCCATAACACTAGAAACAGGTGACTCCTTCCACCTAAGGTGTCTCTCTCCACTGGTGCTCTAGATCCCAGTCCTCTCACTTCTCCAGGGATCTCATTCCACCAATTACATCCATTTCTTCTTGTTTCTTTCATCTCTCACTCCCTTTCTCTCTACTGGTGTTTTGGGCTTAAAAAGCTAAGATTTCTCTTGTCCTTAAGAATTAAAACCCTTCTGCTTCCTCACATCATTCTCTAAGTTTTATGGACATTTGGCCTTTTCTTCTTTAGGTTTAACTTTTTGAAAAAGTATTTTAGAGTTATTAAGCTCTCACTCTCCAAATCATTGTAATGACTCCCTGAAATTACCATTTAACCTCCTCCTTGACCAGGAGCTACTTTTCTGTCCTTAAAACCATTGTCATCTCAGTCAAAACTGACATAGTTAACCACATACTTCTTTTTTAAAATTTTTTTTAGTTGTCAATGGACCTTTATTTCATTCGTTTATATATAGTGCTGAGAATCGAACTCAGAGCCTCACACACACTAGGCAAGTGCTCTTCCACTCATCTACACAGCCCCGACCACACACTTCTTGAAACAAATTCCTCTGCACTTTCTTTTGCACAACTAATTCCTAGAGTCAATTTCTATTTTTCTGGGTTTTCCTTCTCAGTCTCTTGTGTAGGAGCTTCTTTCTGTTGGTTCTTTAAACAGCATGCTCTAGGATCTGTCCCAGGCACTCATGTCTTGCCATCAAACACCTCTCCTTGGTTCATCTCTTCTACATGCATAGTTTCAATCACCATCTACAGTACTGACTCCCCATATATACTTCCAGCTCTGATCTCTCTGCCATATCCCAACCCCCTGTACTTAAAAAGCTATTGAACATCTCTATTCTATTGTCCCACCTGAAACAATGTGAAATTACAATCCCCCCTTTGTTTCCTACTTCACACTCCTCTAGCTTCTTCTCTCCCAAATCTGCTTGTATTAAGTCTCCTTTCAACATATTCCCTCTGGATTTCTTCACCTATTCTTAATGATACTGGCCCTTATGCCACCGTCATTTCCCACTTGCATGTCTCCAACAGGCTGACATGCCTGACTTCACCACAAATCCATTCCTCCTCCTCTGGCTAGAGTGATATTTTGAAACACTTATCAGATATCATTCCTCCTGCTTAAAACATTCCCTTCATTGTCTTTAGAAGCAAATTCAAAGCTCTTAGTATAGCAAATATACATCCTCCATGATCTAGTCCCACACTACTCCCATAGCTTCATCTCCCACTTACTCCCACACTGACTCTTTGCACTGGCTATTCTGAATTTCTTGTAGTTGTAGCCATAGAAACTCAACCTGCTACTGCATTATGCCTTACACAGCCAGCTCTATTCTCTTTTTAAAGACTCACCTCAGTTCAGTGGTCACCTTCTCCAGGAAGCCTTCTAACATCTCCTCCCTCCCTTCAATCCTGAATAGATGCCCCCTCTTCGGTGCTCACTTCTATTTTGTACTTACCACACTAAACTCTATTGACTCGCATGTCTGTATCCCCTACTAGACTCTCAGTTACTTAAGGAAGGACTGGGACTTATTCATCTCTATACATCAGCACAGTACCAGACTCAATATTTAATGAATAACTGAACAAACGAATGAATGAACAAATAAATGACCTTTATATGAAATGATATCCAATATATGGAGACAGTTGATGCTTATTTGCTATGATGTGTTCATGGATGAGGAAAAAATGACCTGGATCTGCCAAGAGTGCCAGGCAAAAAGAGAATATGTTTAAGAGTTATTTTTGTAATTGCATTTTGTTGGTGGCATTGTTGATATTTTCTCCAACAGTGTCCACACTGACTATATATCCATTCAGACACATCTCTTGTGAGATGCCACATGCATATACTGGCAATAGAACAGGGCAGGGGTCAAGGTACAGCAAAGCAATGAATTTTCCCCAGAAGACATCCATGGATGGTGCTATGTTTGCCTCCTGATAGCATTGTAGAAAACTGTCACCTGAGTTTTCTCTGTTGTCGTGGTTCCATTTGTCATCTTCACCTAAAATTCCTGGAAGTTTTGCTGGGCCTTCTCATTAGATCTCATTTCTGCATGTCCAGTATTACTTTTTAGAACACTTTCTAACTCCTTTAAAACAGAGCTTGCAGGAAAAGGAAAGGAATGACAGAAGACAGACATACAGAAAGCTTTCCTAAATAAATTCAGTCTAAAAGTACAAAACAATATTTAATAAAAAAAAGCAACAGAAACCATACAAAATGTTGTGCTCTACATGGCAAGGGCAACATTTAAAGCCACATTAATAAAGAAAGCTAAAAGCAAAGTATTATATAAAGCATATTGTTTAAGTGTGGAAAGAATTTTTCCAAAGGGGAAAAAATGCACAGACTGGTTACTTCTCCAAGGCAACCATTTTGAAACCCCAGATTTAAGGAACAGCAACCTCTTGCTACTACCTCAGCTTATTTCTCGTGAGTCTGTTATCAACTAGAGGTTAAATTATGCATCAATGTAATGACAGAGTACACTAGATGATTCATTAGGAACTCATGTAATGGAAAGTATTGGGGAAATAAGCTTAAGAAACAAAATAACAACCAATACTATAATACAAAATAAAATTAGGTGCTACGTTGTGAAGAATAGAGTGTAAATGCTTTAATATAAATGCATGTCAAAAGGGAAACAATCACCATAATCTGTAATGGACAGTCAGGACTTACTGGAGGACACAAGATTTAAGAGATGAGTCAAAAACTTGTTAGATACATGAGGGTAAACTATCTGAAGTAAGAAAACAGAACAAAATCTTAGAAGTTGGACTATATATAGCAAATGAATGTAGAAGTGAGAAGACAAGGGTAAATAGATAGCAATCATATGGGAAATTAAAAGGAGAGGAAGATGAATTTGGAGATAGTAATAAAAAACTGTGTTTGGAAAGGTTTTGAGCAGATGGATGCCAACTGAAAAGGGGTTTTCCAGAAATAAGCTAGGCAGTTATGTGCTGCTAAGGTACATGGACCATGGTGGGGGAAGGCTTCGTGATGGTTACTGTTTTTCTCAGGCTGAGGAGAAGATATGAAGGGTGTAGAATGGGAAGACAACCTACCAGTGTATCTGTTGCCTTTAAGATCACTAATGGAGCATTTCCTGTCTGTTATTTCTACAACTAGATTGAAAATTACTTGAAGATAAGGAACCTTTTCTCATATGTGGTATCCTTCACAATACTTAGCATAGAATGAGGCAAGTAAAAAGCAGACACAAATATTTTCTAGGTGAATGATACAGCAGTTAAAAGCATACTCAAGGTTCTGTTATATCTGATTTCTAACCTGAGATAATAAATTAGATCTGTGCTCAAAGTAAGCATGCAGTTCAGATTGATTTGTTGCCTGGTTGCCCCTATATCTCTACCATAGTCTTTCAAGGAATCCCTAGAGATAAAGGAGGTCTAATAAAGCATTTTGTTAGAAGACTTATATTGGAGTTGATGGGTCTGAATCTTTCCTGAGAGGTACCCTTATCCCACTGTCTCTAGCTTGAAACCAGAAGCTCTATTCCTTCCTCCAGTCTTTCGTCTGCTTAGCTACAGTCTATTTATCCAGTGTTATATAGTTCTGGAACCAAACAACTTGTGCAGAAGAAGCCAAGCAAGTTCTGGCATAGGCAGTGGGATGGCTGGGTCAGAGATCCATCATATTAAAGGTCTGTTTTTCTTCTCAATATTCCTAAATTTTGTTCTGGATTAGTCATCTTGGAATGACATAAAAGTATTTTTAAAAGACCATCCATATTCTTTGTGTGCCAACCTTCCTTTTTCCAAATAGATTGCTGCTTAGTGGCTTGGTGAATCTTTAGCTCAGTGATAGATACTTTTAGTGGTTCACTGATTTCTCTGTCACTAAAAGACTGCTAGTCAGTGTCCCACAAAAGTCATTTACAAAATGTTGTCTCTGTGGGCTACAAGAATGAAAACACTTTAGTGTCTGCTTAATTATCAGAAAAGTGAATTAAATACTGAGTTTGCCGTCTTTTTTACTTTTTGAAAATGTTATTCTGTTCCATCCTTTGATTTGTGGGTCATAGGGCACACTGTGCCATAACCCTCTAGAAGGAAGCATTCTGAAGACTTCCTTCTACTTGGGTAAAAATAAGTATCCCTGAATAGTACAACAGAAGTCCTGCAAGGCAGTGTCAAAGAGGTTGGTTCTCCTTGTGAGAGCAATAGTGTCAGAGGGGCTGATTTTTGTCAAGGTTCTAATCCCTGATACATCTGTTCTATAAACAAATACCCTCTTTTGCGGTGTGGTATGAGCAAGGACCCACAAGAATTTCTTACCTCCTGGATTTATGAGATGTATATTTTCCCTTACACAGGGGAAAGATTTAATTCTCTGGTTTTCACATTTTGGGGGTAGACTATCATTGAATGGGCCTTCAAATTTATTTCTCCCATTGAAGTATCTGAAAGTATTATGTGGTAACTACAATGGAAAATTATCTATTTTAAAATAGTTATTTAGTATTTCAATTTTATAAGCATCAAACATTATTTTTTGTAATAGAAAATCATTTAAAAACCCTCCCCCACTAAATAACACAGGAATAGAAGAATAATGAATTTCACTTTTTTTAAAACAAAGATTGGTAACCTCCTGCTAGCAAATTAGGCCCTCAGGAGAAATTACTTAAAAGACAAAGGAATGACTACTGTCATAATTGCCCATCCACCTAGTTTTCCCCTGCTTCTATTAAAAACTCCATTTTCAGTATTCTGTTGGTTAAAACCTATTTCAAAAACAAGTTAAGTTTCTCTCATTTTATGGTAAGTGGTATAATGTTCTACCACTGGACTAATTGGAGGATATAAATTCTAGGTCTGCCTTATTTTGTTATTAAGTAGTTGGCAAATTTGTAGAAGTCATTTAACATTTCTGCTATAAAATGGGATAGCAGAGGAGGTTTGAAGAAGTAACTGATATGAATGTACTTTAAACATCATAATACCCCCATAATGGCCTTCCAAAATACATCTTCTCATTAGCAATGCACTAAGTAACAAGATGACTCTTTGCTGGGAAACTAATGTGAAACTTTTTAAACCTAGCACTTCCATTCTATGAATGATGTCCTTGGGAATAGAACTATCAAGACAGAGGATTGAACTTAGTTGTTTTAAATATTCACTATTTTGTATCATAATATCATTTATCATATTGGCAAATCCTAGAAGCTTAGAGTTGGGAAGGCTGATAATGGAAGGTCCATTATTCACATAAATCCCTAAGAGGCCCAAAGCAGAACCTAGAAAACTTTACTGTAATCCATAGCATCTAATTAGTCCATCTGGAATTTCTTTTTGTCTAGTTCTAGTCCCTCAGGAGGAATATTATATCTATTTCTTCCTGCCAGGTCTTCAGTGACTATGGAAAACAGTATATACAAATAAAAACTCAAAGTGGTACCTAATTGTTCAAGAGCAGTTATAAAGCTAATTCATGGGTTGGATGTATCATGAGGATGATGGAATGGGGAAAAGGAAATGATAGCCCCATGTGAGCCCTTTAGTTGCCCCCACAAATACATACAGGTAGCCATCACCTTCAGGAGTATCATCTTTAAAAAAACATTAAGCAAGTATAATCATTCTGGGAGATAATTAAGAAGTTTGCCACCTATTCATCTCTGTCTAGGCAACACATACTGACTCCCCTCTCACTTACGCTCAATTCACCCATGCAATAATTCAATGGAAAATGTTTGAAAATAAAATGCAAAGATGAAGCAATGTCCTAGCATGATACTTCTGATCATGTGTATAGTTTTACATAGTACAAGTCTGAGAGGAAAAAAAGGCCTCAGTTGTTCTAAGGAGGAAAGCAACTTCATATCTTTTAGGCTATCGTCATAGCTATTATCATTGCTTTTTTCTTTGCAACACTTCATTTGAATATGTGATATAGAGCTTTTCTGTCTTCCTATCCATCCCCTGTATTTTCTCCACCTCTCAGTCTGCTTCACAAATAGTATTTCCTCTTTGCCTTAGTGTATATACTCTCCAATCGCACATTCTATATTTCTCTTCAATTTAGCTGTGTTATGTTTTAAGTGGGATACCATATTCATGCCAAGTTTCCCTGTTTAATGGTCATGAAGTAGAAATTCAGGCCCTAGTAGATAGGAAGAGGGTATCCTTATCCCACCTTCTTCCTACTTCAACAGTGGACTTCTAGGAGAGAACAAGCAGATAGGAGGCTCTTCTCCTGGAGGAAAAGCAAGAAGTTATGCCCTCCAGGCTTCCCAAAGGACAGGGCAAGGGTCTCTGAAAAGCACTCTTCTCAGCAATATGGGCTACATTTGGAGAAGAGGAATGCAAGCATGATTTAAAATGCAACAATCTCTGACATATGGCTTTCTGATAACAGAACCCGCAATTAATTTAGACTCCCACACTTTTTGGTGACATGAAATCACCTTAGGCTACCTCAAGATCCTGAAGGGTCTTTGGCATCACCAAAGAAAGACTGCATACTGTTATTACACTAAGTATATTTTATTGTGCATTATTTAGATGAAAATAAGTAATGTGCATTGATCAAGACATTTGATTAACAAAACCATAAAGGATATTTGTGAGTTTTCTTTAATATAATTGTTATACAGCAGTGCTTCCTGCTGTGTGGGGTATATAGAAGATGACATACTTTGGTATTAGAGCAGCAATATATACTGGATACATTTACAAAACTATATACCACTTTAAGAACTTTTGCCCATTTTGTGATCACACCCATTTAGAGCTTCAACTTTCTAAAGCAATCAACATGTAAGCTTATGAAGCATACACCCCAATGATAATCTAACACACAAAACTCCAAATCGAATGTTAGCATATCTCTATTCTGAATAATATTGTCTCACCATCAATTCTTTTAAAACAAATATGAATTTTTTTTTCTTTCTTTCCTGCTGAGTGGTTATTTAAAAAATCCTCTTTTCTGAAATTCAGACACATTTCAAAGTACACTGGAGTCTTTTTAAGGAAAAATGAAAGCCACTACTGGCCTCAGATGCTAAGAACATAGTTTACCACATAATCCCTTTGTCACATTGCAAGGCGATATAATATAGGAGGGTGGAAAATAAACAGGGTTTAGAGTCACAAAGACTTAGGAGATTTCTGGCTTCTTTCCCTTGCTATCTGGTCCTAGGCCATCTATTTAAATGCTTTGAGATTAGATTGCCTCATTGGTAAAAATGGGATAATACAGAGTAGCTATAGGGATTAACACTGAATGCATGTATAGTACCTGACACATTGCTTGGCACCCAGTTACCAGACAGTAAATAATTGATCATTCCCTATATGTCTTAATTTGATTCATAAAAAACTATCCCCTAGTAGGCTCAGGAAGAGGGAACAATCCATCATTTCCCCAGCTCACCGAGTTCCCAATTCTCTCTGGATTCCCCACAAACTAAATGCACATGAACTGTACTCTCTACAGACACAGCCCTTCAAAACATACCTAATGCTCAAAGCAGCACAAGACACAAGACACATAAGCACACTTCAAAAGACACAAATGTCACATAGAACATGTCACCACTAAATGCAGCCTCACCTGATTCTTTCCAATATGTTCTTCCAAGCTGCAAATCCTTAATATTGATCATTTGTAGAGACACTATGCCATTTTGAAAGCCCTGGTTGCATTCATTTGCCTCATTGCCTATTCCTTATTGATTTATTTACTAATGTATTGAATATATTTATTCATTCATGTATGTATTCCTCACCTTGTTCCAAAATGGATGTCAGGTGGTTTACAAGAATACACCAAATACAACATGATAGTATAAATTCAATGTAGACAAGAAAGTAAAAGAAAAGCAAAACAAAACAAAATCAAAAACACAGGAAAATAGAATGGAGCCTGGAAGACAGTTAATACAAAGTGCATACATACCATGGAGTCCTTTTACAAATGCTATGCATGGACCACACATTTGGCTCTAAACTTTCCAGTAGTCAACAAAGGAGAAACCTGATTAGTCACACACTTTACAGGCTCCATAAAATAAAGTAAAATTGCTTGTCCAGGATATTCTTTTCCTGGTCTAAATCTTGAAACCTTTCTATAGTGAAATAGCAAAAAATGGTGCCAAATTTTCCCTCCTAAATTGCTCTAACACCAAGATTCAGCTCCTGGAATGCACTCAAAAAAAAAAAAAAAAGACTCTCGATTTTGCAATTAGATCTATTGCTTCTTATTTTTCTTTTACCCATCAAAGTTCAATTTGGACAATGCAATAGAACTATTAACAGTCTTCTTAAAAAACAATCATGCTCAATGCTCTATGTAAATGAAAACATTTAAAGGGGGCTTATAAATCTTCTGCTCATCAATCCAAATATTTTCATTTAAGAAATAAAATAGTCATTGCAACATTATTTATAATGACAAAAATTAGGAAAGGACTCAAATATTAAAAAAAGAAAGAAAGAAATGGTGGGTGGGTCTGTAGCTCAGTGGTAGAGCCTTGCCTAGCATGGGTGAGGCACTGGGTTCGATCCTCAGCACCACATAAAAATAAAGTTATAAAAATATATTTTAAAAAAAGAAATGGTTAAATAGACTGTGATGCTACTATATGAAGAACTAATTTACACCATCACAACTATATTTATAAAGACTTTTAAAAGGTAGGAAAATATTCATGATATAAATGTTAAATGAAAAGAATACAATACTGTACACATTATGAATTTAAGAATGTAGGAAAATATATATGTGCATATATAACATATATAAGAAATCCACCAAAATGTTAACATTGATTCTAGGATTTACAATTGTGGGTGATATTTTATTATTTTCTATATGTTTGTTTTTATTTTCCAAGTCTTTGACATTGATGAACAATTTTTATTTGATGAGAAAAAAAGTATGTGGAAAAGTACCAATGCAGTTACCTTTGGCTTATGAAATTATGAGCAATTTTTATTTTCTTTTTAAATTCTAATTGACATATAAATTCTATTTATGAAGAAAGTTATTTAGAAAGAAACAATAATTTGAAAATAGGGCTTTTTGGTGTTTGTCTGGAAGGTCTGAAATACTAAGTTGACACTTCACAATTATCTAGCACTTTGTAAAATTTTTGCTTTGAGACAGAGTCTTGCTGAGTTTCCCAAGCTAGCTTTCAACTCACAATCCCCTGCCTCAATTTCCTGAGTAGCTTGGATTACAGGTTTGCATCATCATGCCCAGCTATGTAGCACTGTTTAATTTTACTTTTAGTAGCATCTGGTATACACAATTACATTTGATTATCACAAATATCTTGTGAAATAGGCCAGGTAGTATTATCCTCATTTCATCAGTGATAAAACTGAGGCTCACAGAAGCTAAATGACCAGCTCAAAGACACAATCATTTCAGGCAAAGCTGGATGCAAACCTGGCTCTCCAGAACCCAGGTCCAATGCTCTTTCTGTGAGCTTAAGACTGAACAAAAATAGTAATTCTTCCCCACCCATGAGAGTCAGGTATCTAGACAAACCCAAGATAGCAGAGTTGAGCTGGGAGAATCATAGTTTTAGGAGGAAAAAAATTAGAAGAAACAAAGTCACAAGTGAACTTTTGAAAGCCCTTATAAATGTTCTATGTGCAATAAAATAAAACAATAACAATTTATTACATAAAAATTGAGAGTTTACATAGTTTCAATTAGTAAAAATGATAGGTTCTTCAGTTTCCATTTAGATCCTGATATGATTCCCAGAGGTGATGAGGATGTATCTATCATTTATTATGGTGGTGGAAAATGAGGGTGACAGAGAGGCAATGAACAGTGGACATTTGAACTGTTAGTTCAAATCATGGATGTCTGTGTTCTCAAGAGTCACTAAAATCTAATCCTGAAGTTGTAACATATATTGCTTTCAGCTTTAACTCTATTCATCAAGTGAATTTAAGTGGCACTACTTAATGACTTTGGCCCTTCTGAAAATGTCTGTCTTCTTAAGACTTTTTTGAAGACACCTTAGCACTTCTGAACAGAGTTCAATTATAAATCATTCAAGCCTTGTCTGAAGGCAACTTATCAGCTCTCTATTAAAGGTATTTAAATGGCAATAACCTGATGACTTAGGCTTTTCTGGAATTGCTTTCTTCCCAGTATGGTCTTTATAATATAAACACTCTTAGAACCTTTCTTTAAATGTTCACTTAAATCATTCATCTTTGTCTGAGGTAGCTTATCAGCTGTTCAGTAATGGTATTAAATGGCACTTGATTATTTAAGTTCTGTTGAAGGTGGATCCTATCTAATGTGATTGTTTTTGAAGGCATCATAGCACCTATTTTTAGAATTCTGCTAAATCACTCAAGCTTTAGACTGGTAAGCTATGACATGTAAAGGTACCAATTTTCAGTTCTTTCCATAAGAGTATTTAATATGGTTCTAAAGAAATTGCATCTGTTGTTTATAACTGCCTCTGTTTCTAATCTGACAACCACCTAATTGTCTTCATTGTCATTTATAATAATCACCTCTAGGGTAATGTTGACTTCCTGAGGATCATACTAAAGGAGTACCACATCATTTAAATTAGTATGAACAGGTTAAATTCAACTTATTTGGTGATATATCCTGTGCCACATGTGTATCCTTGTCCATAGATTCTTCTTGATCCCTTGATTCTGTCTTTGGATGGATCATTGAAAATAGTTCACTGCCTTTGGCCAAATCTCCCATTTTCTGTTAAAGGCAGGCTCTTTTGAACTATTTAATGCTTTTTTTAAAAAAAATAGAATATTCTTTTAAAAAATAATATTTTCTGAACAATAAAGTTATATATTAGTTTAACATGACTACTTGAAAGCTGTATCAAACATTGATCTAATGGCTTGAGGATATGAGATATGGCTACATACAAAGACAACGTGTACATTAAGATTAGCATTGGCAAATGCAAGTGGGGCACATGGAGTATGAAGAATGAACAGGAATTTAATTCATGATTTTTTTTCTTTTAAGTAGTCTTGAATTTCTAAAAAAAAAAAATCACTGTTCAAACTATTCCTTGAGGGGAGTAAGAGTCATTCAAACTCTTCTGTTTGCATGCCAGCACACTGGAAACTTAGCTCAATTGTTCCCCCTGAAATCTGTACAGCAGCAATGGTTTCACCATGATATCACCTGAAGTACTGGCCCAAAACCAAAATGTCAGCCTCTGTTTTTGCTAACCTCATATCAGCCTCAGTTGGCTCTTGCTCTTCAAAATGGCAAGCAGGACTATTCAAGGGCTCCAAAAGCATGCCAATTTCAATAGCACCAAAGGATTTGTGCAGGCATGTAATTCCCTTCCCTCAATCGCTTTCTACAGTTGCAGCAGATACAACATAGAACATCCTTTCTTTGGCACCACTGACACACAAGACTTGGTCTCTAGGTCATGGCACACCTTTAATCCTCATACCATCCCTTGTTGCAAGCAATTTTTTTTTCCCAGGTCCACTTCGGTGTCTGTAAATATATATTTTTAAAACTCCTCTTGTATGGTCACAGATCCCTTGCATGAAAAGTGTTCTGTTATTCATTTGCTTATCTTCAATTCAGAGGTTTAATGTAATTTGCCTCTTTTCCATCTTTCAGGCATAAGATATAAAGTACCTTGTAGGCATATGATAAGAGTTTCAATTGTCCTTATAATATCCATTGTTGACTCACTAACACCATATAATCAACCTACATAGCTACTTGTTTACATTGAAGAAGCAGGTCAAGAATGTGCCTTTTTCTCTTCTACAGATATCACCTTTCTTACCCTTTTGGCCACTTTCTGTGATGCCAGTGGCCTTGTACTGGCTTTACTCATATATGCCTCAGTAATTACATCTATGGAAACCATGTTCCAGCTTTAAGATTATTAATACAATCTGAAAGTTGTTTACTAGGAATTTTATATCCCCAAATGTCACAAATGTTTAGCATATGATATTTAAGCATCAAAATGGCATTATGAACACCACATGGATAAATGATAATATATTGTGATACTCAGCACACATGAGGCTGATTGTGTAGGAGACCACTGGTAGAAGACCAAAAGAAGAAACGAATGACTCGGTTTCTTCCCACCTTGTAACACAGAGAGACAACACTGTGGTGACTTGGAGTGACTCCCATACACTCAGTTGAATATGTTCAGTTCCCAAAAACATATACAGAAGTAAAATCACCTATATTCAAATTTTCAAAAAGGACAACTTACAGTTACGAAGGTATTATTTTAAATTCTAGTCTAAGTTATCAAAAAGTCACTGTTTATATATTCAAGACAATACCATTGCTATGATTCCCCATGACTTAACTCTATGAATTCAATTTGCTCTGAAAAGCAAACATAGCATACATATATTTTTTTCTGTCAACCCACAGTAAGTCCATCAAACATGATCCTCTGACAAAAAAGCAACCTTGGAAGATGTAGATGTAAATGGCAGGCAGGCCCTGAACAGCCAATGGCTTAAGAAATGACTACATGAGAAAAAAGTGACAATGAAATAATAAACTAGCCCCTTTTCAATGCCCGACCACTGATACTTTACTTTTATCCCCTCCTCCTGGGAAGATAGAGCGAAGCCTGGCTTTCTTATTCTTCTCTTCAGGGGCCATGGGAAGTGGTTTGGAGCTGTGGTTGAGTGCTGAAGAATCCCGGTTGTTACTATTCATCCTCAATGGGGGAGCCGGGGGTTTTTCTTCATTATCCAGACCGTCAGACATTTTCAGTTGTAACTGATTTCACAGCTCCTAAAGAAAAGCAGGAGGAAACAGGAATTAAGGAAAGAGAATTCCAAACCAAATATAGTAAATATGGAGGTTCTAACATATTAGAAACAACAGCCTTAGTCTCATGTTTTCTTAGGTTTTACGTGAATCAACTTGAGGGATTTCTCTTCAGGACCAAGAGATTTGCCTCCCCGGAAGACCAACAATATAAAATCTAAGTGAGGAAAGTGACAGTAACAATTAATGACAATTCAATATGTATACACAAACACATTTCTGCTGTCCAGTCTCTTAATGAACTACGTTAAATCTTTCTTTGAAGATTCTATCTTGATGATCATAATGGTTAAGAAGCACAAACTCCTGAGAGTATGGAACTGACAAAGGTTTGGCTGTTGATTTTTAATGGTTCACAACCATGATTCATTGTAATGTAATGCTTTTACATTACAATGGTTTTGATACCTGTTTCTTACCTGTGTGTACCTGATTTACAAAATATCTCTGCTGTATTTATAGGAATAAACTCAGAAACCATCCCATAGGTCTGGTACTTTCACCAGAATTGGGATGTACTGGTAGGGCAAAAAATGCCCCATCTTTTCCTAAGCAAGTAAAAGATGAAAGTAGACTGAATGTCACTATGAACAAAAAGGAGATCCAGAGGAGAGGGCATATCCTGAACAGATGTTATAACCTTATTTCCTGTTACATTTTATGTCCTAAAACAAGGAACAGGGAGTTGACAGAGACTTGTAAGATTCAATCTGGGTTTTAGGAATTTATTTATTCTTAACTTCATTATTTTTAGTACCTTTATGTTTTTTATTTATTTTTTATGTGGTGCTGAGGATCGAACCCAGTGCCTCACACATGCTAGGCAAGTGCTCCACCACTGAGCCACAATCCCAGGCTTAACTTCATTATTATTTACTATTTAGAGTGTAGGTTTGAGTACATTCAGGTTTCATCCTACTGGGAGGATGATGTGAACTGGAAAAGCATAGACCTAGCAAGGAAATGTTTGTCTTCAGGTGTTTTCCAAGTCTAATTCAAGTCCTTTCGTTATACTTCAACATTTGCCAGCACAATTCAAGTACTAAGAAAACCTTCCAAGAGAATTCCTAATTTGAATACAAGGAAAATCAAATCCCATTAGTATGAAATCTCTGTAAATTCATCAAGTAGTACCCTGCACTAATTTGGAACATAAGAACTCCTCCAAATACAACCAACCACATTACTTTATTCTGACATTTACTAGAAGCGAACCTAGGTACAAGAATAATAAAATCCAGGGTCTCTTCATTAACTGTTGAAATGAGGAAATACTCTTACATTTCACAGTCTTCACTTTAGCCCTTTAATGGTTACAACACAACGTGTTTGTTTTCAGTAGTCAGAGCTAAGTTACATCATGTTATGTGGAGAATTTTAAAAAATTAGCTATGCTTTAAATTCACTCAAATACACAGTCTGTAATTACTCAAATAGGTTAGAATTAATTAATATCTTCTCCTTCTACACAGGTGGCTGTCAACTAACAATGATTGGCTTGATCTTGATTTGGACACAAGATCTCTTTTCTTTTGCTTTGCCATGCCTTGCATTATCTTAACAAATTAAGACCACTTCTTTTATTTTTTTCAGTCAGTGCATTAGTGAAAGTATCCACTAATAAATGTTTTATCACTACCAACAATTTGATAAGCCTCACATTTTCCAATGTAGGTATATCTATGATATCAAGAATGAAGTGCATGCATACATACTAATTAATGGTATTAGTAAATATTTAACAAGAATATGAAACCAATGCTAATATATCTACATTCTCTTTTGCATTTTGAGTTTTAGTTCTTTTAAATTCATTCTTTCTCCAAAAAGTCAGTTTAATCCTCACTTCACAAATGGCATTAATTTTTATCTGAGAGGCTGATGGATTTAATGTGGCCACTGAGAAGAATTTGCTACCAGATTGACTTTTCTGGGTTCAAAAATAATTCCCAAATATAAAGCATATTTGGGATATACAAAATCTACCTTGCTAAAATGAAATTAGAAAGTTGTTGGACAGGAACTGAGCAAATAAAAAGAAATACCTAGAAGACAGATTTCTGAAAAAGAAAATGTGTCTCACAGGCATAGAGAGCCACCATTTTCTAGATGATATGTATTTCTGATAACATATTACTTAAGATGATAGAAGTCACAGAAACACACATGACCTCTTTTAAAAAACAAAGCTGATCTTGCATAATAAGGCAAACAAGAGTCCGGGCCAGCCAGGGTTCTAGGACAACTCCATAATTTAAAATTCTATGCTCCTTTGTTCTTGATAAGTAGGTGTGGCTCACCACACAGTGGCCTTTTTCTTTCCTAATTACATTCTCTAACCAGAGAAGCAGGTAGATGCCCTGATTCTTTTCAGGCTGCTGATTATGTTGATGTTACTTGACCAGCTATATTTTCAGATGAGAAGAAAGGACTGCTTGGGATATAAAACTTGAACTATACTCTTCCATATTGCACCAGAAATTCCTAACCAAAAGGTCAACAGCATACACACATGCTCTGGTCAGTATCAAAGGTGATCTGCAAAGGACCTAGCTTATATGGCAGCTCATTCTACTTCCTACCAAACTGGAATTGTGTCGATTCCATTTAACCCATCGGGAGATTATAAGAATAGTTGGAATAAATGTTTTACAGAGATGAATCAGTGGAAAGGGAGTGTAGGGACTTCTGAGGAAGCCTCATGGCTAACATAGTATTTATTTCCTAAATGGGAGGGGTCTCCTGCTCTCCCACACATATAGAAAAAAGGGCATTCTATTATGCTATGTTTGTAAACAATACCAATTTACTAATCCAGGTCCTCTTCTGAGACAGCTTTCCGCAAAGGATACTATTAATGGATTGCTGGTTCAATCTGCCTATGATGTCATTATTTCCAAGATCTTAAAAGGGACTATTTTGTTTGGGCCGGCTGTAGGCTCTATTTCAAGAATTGTACAAAAGCACCATTATTTTCTAGGAACCAAATCAAAAACCTGTTTATCGTTAAAGTTCAACTGTTGTTGTTCACTTCTACAATAGAAAGGAAACCTATAAGTGAGTTACACATTACATCTAGCCACAGGCCATTCGTTTCACTTTCAGAAATTGATCTTTGGCAACATGGAGAAATAGCTAAAATTAATGGACAACCAACAACAGTTTATATCTGTTCATAAATTGATTTCATACTTAGCTGCTTTGTTTTTCAGAAAATATTCAAATGGTTTTTCTGAATGGTGTGTATTTTTAATCTAGCCCTTGGGACTTAATGTGGCTTACCAATACTCTGTAATTATAATTCAAATTCATCAGCAGTAAGAAAGAAATCCCTTGTTTCATGATAACCAAGGAACCTAAACTTTTTATCAGAGTATGAGGATTACCTTTCTCTTTCTCATCTGTTTTTTTTTTTTTCCTATTCATCCAGGCCTCCATTCAAGTCTGAGAAAATGTGTATAGAGATTATCATAGTTGGAATTTGAAATGTCCCTCAAAGGCCATGTGCTAAAAGACTTGGTTGCCAGTCCCTGGTATTAGTGAGAGGCGGGGCCTCATTGGAGGAAGTATGTCTTCTAAGGCATGCCCTTGAAAGGACATATTTTGTCCCTGAGCCCCTTCCTCTCAGTCTTTCTGTCCCTCTCTGTTTCCTGGCCACCAGGAGGTAAGCTTTGTTTTTACATGCCCTTTTGGCATGATGTTCTGCCCCATCACAAGGCCAGAAACAATGGAGCCAGCAGACCAGGGACTGAGATCTCTGAAATCATGAACCAAAACAGATGTTTCCTCCTTTAAGTTGATTTTCTCAGGTATTTTGTCACAAAAACAAAAAAATCTGACTAATACAAATAAGAATACATCAATACAAACTTACACATGGCCCTTCACTGACTTCCTTCTTGACACTGAGCTTTGCTACAAAGCATTTTAGAGGCAAATGTCCATCAAGATACATGGTAACTATCATGTACAAACACAAGAATGGGATCCTAATTAGAATAAGATATATTCCATGTATGCATAATGTCAAAGTATACTCTACTATCATGTATATCTAGAAAGAACAAAAAAAATACTCTATAAACTGAAAAGTTTTTTCTCAGCAAGAGAAACAATAAGAGAGGTAAATAGGGAGCCCACATCATGGGAACAAATTTTTACTCCTCACACTTCAGATAGAGCCCTAATATCCAGAGTATACAAAGAACTCAAAAAATTAGACAATAAGATAACAAATAACCCAATCAACAAATGGGCCAAGGACCTGAACAGACACTTCTCAGAGGAGGATATACAATCAATCAACAAGTACATGAAAAAATGCTCACCATCTCTAGCAGTCAGAGAAATGCAAATCAAAACCACCCTAAGATACCACCTCACCCCAGTAAGATTGGCAGCCATGATGAAGTCAAACAACAACAAGTGCTGGCGAGGATGTGGGGAAAAGGGTACTCTTGTACACTGCTGGTGGGACTGCAAACGGGTGCGGCCAATTTGGAAAGCAGTATGGAGATTCCTGGGAAAGCTGGGAATGGAACCACCATTTGACCCAGCTATTGCCCTTCTTGGACTATTCCCTGAAGACCTTAAAAGAGCGTACTACAGGGATACTGCCACATCGATGTTCATAGCAGCACAATTCACAATTGCTAGACTGTGGAATCAACCCAGATGCCCTTCAATAGATGAATGGATTAAAAAAATGTGGCATTTATACACCATGGAGTATTACGCAGCACTAAAAAATGACAAAATCACGGAATTTGCTGGGAAATGGATGGCACTAGAGCAGATTATGCTTAGTGAAGCTAGCCAATCCCTAAAAAACAAATACCAAATGTCTTCTTTGATATAATGAGAGCAACTAAGAACAGAACAGGGAGGAAGAGCAGGGAGAAAAGATTAACATTAAACAGAGACATGAGGCGGGAGGGAAAGGGAGAAAAAAAGGGAAATCACATGGAAATGGAGGGAGACCCTCATTGTTATACAAAATTACATATAAGAGGTTATAAGGGGAATGGGATAACAAACATGGAGGGAAATGAATTACAATAGATGGGGTAGAGAGAGAAGATGGGAGGGGAGGGGAGGGGGATAGTAGAGGATAGGAAAGGTAGCAGAATACAACAGTCACTAATATGGCAGTATGTAAAAATGTGGTGTGTAACCGATGTGATTCTGCAATCTGTATTTGGGGTAAAAATGGGAGTTCATAACCCACTTGATTCTAATGTATGAAATATGATTTGTCAAGAGCTTTGTAATGTTGTGAACATCCAATAAAAAAAATACTCTAGCCAATGTGACTAAAATTCATACTATGGCATATGAGTTTTATTGGATGCAACCAAAATTGCCAATTGTGCCTACTTGCCACAGGCACTTTACCCAGGTATATAAAGGATGAAAATCCAGAAATTCTAGTCCTACAACTTGCAAGGCCACCTATTAAGCCATAAGCAATTGAAACAAATATTTTTTATCAGATCTGATACCGTCAGAGACACATACAGAAACAAACACATGTCTGCATTATTCTGTCAGCGTTCAAAATTTAAATGACTATTATTTGCATATTTTTCTTAATAAAAAACAAATGAATAATGCTTTTCTTTCAGAAACAAAAGTCCAGACTGGAAGATTCACATGATCTAATGAACCCAGAGGTGAGCTCCAAAACTACCAGAAACACAAGAGAATTATCATATATTGGTGAGCATACCAACATTGTTTAATATACTTTTCATATCAAAGTAAAATGTTGGAATATAGCTTAGGAGAACTTTCCAGCATGAACTTCTTGATGCATCTGATGAACAGGGTTGCAAGAAACTTGGAACTGGGCTGGGGTTGTGGCTCAGTGGTAGAGCCCGTGCCTAGCATGTGTGAGACAATGGGTGTGATTCTCAGTACCTCATAAAAATAAAATAAAAAGTTATTTGTCCATCTACAATAAAAAATATTAAAAAGAAACTTTGAGGGCTGGGGCTGTAGCTCATTGGTACAGTGCCTGCCTCGTACATGTGAGGCACTGGGTCCAATCCTTAGCACCACATAAAAATAAATAAAGATATTGTGTCCAATTTAAAAAAAGAAACTTTGAAGTGATGAGATGACAGTTCTATTATGACAAACTGACAAAAGCACAAAAGAACAAAGATGGATTATAGGATTTTAAAAGTATATTAAACTGATCTATGGTGAAGCATAAAAATGTTTCCAATTTCTAGATTCTGGGAATTTGGGGGAGTTTCTTTATAACAATAATTAGCCCTATAAATCAAGAATTAAACTTTTAATGACAGCTTCCACACGTCAAGGTATTAAGTAAACACAGACTTAAAGTCTGCTAAAGTTTCACTAGATAATGATATTAATGTTGGACTGTACCTTTTATGTGAAGATAGGGTTGCTGCTTTTACTAGAAGAATGATGTGTGCACTGAATTATACTTTGGTGGTGAGAAAAGAATTAAAGAGTTACACCGCCTGGCTTTTTTGGTGGGGCTTCCTTTTGTCCTAAGGCACACATTTTCAAGATGTCTAGCAGAGCTTTTAGGTAGAGATTTGACTGGGAAACAAAACCTGTTTTGCTAATTAGCCTAAGCTGACAGTTTCCCACTTTATCTTGGATGCATTATTAGCAAATGAACCACTCAGCACAGACACTTACAACAGACAATGTAAAAATATATGGTAGACTTTTTAACTGTCAAAGAAAAAGAAAAGAAAACTTCTCTAGCCTTCCACTAAAAAGACAACATCTTATGATTTGAAAGAAACATTGCTCTGTATTTCTACAGCAACTTGCATCTGAAGATTTCTAAAGACTTTCCAGAAATTAATTCCCATAATATGCTATAATGCCAAAGAGGGCATTTTGTAGGAAGGAGAATGAGCCAAGTCTGGTCTCCCAGAAGCTCTGAAACCACACTGCAATTTCCAGACTATATTTACAAAAGGTAGCCCAACTTGGCATTTCCATCATCTTGTCTCAAACTGCACAGTCATTATGCATGTTATTCCCCTCACTTGATCGAAAGCTTCTTGAGGGTAAGAGCCCCTCAGCCATAACTGTATGCCTTCATATCACCTAGTACAGTATCTTGTTTCCAGTAGTCATTACATGTTGAGGTAATTAAATAGAACTCTATACACTCTGTGCATTAGTTGTAGCTATGAGTAAGTATTTCATAATGTTGCATAAACTTGTATCGCCTACTTATATTGGGTCTGAGTCAAGAAGGCATGTTTGGAAATATCAGCACTAGTCAAACTGAAAAGTAATAGGGCATCATTTAGAAGCCAGCTACATCTGTTTAGCAATAACTCACTTTTAAACTATATGACTTTCTAATGTCTAAGGAGCTTCCAGTCTTCTTAACTCTTTTTGAGCCTGACATCAATACTGTGAAGAAGGGATTACTGTCCTCATTTCCCACATGAGGAATTGATAAAGAACAATGGTTAGCTGACTTTCCTGGGGTCACAAAGTAAGTTAAAGAACAGAGACTAGAACCCCTTAAATTCCTAAACTCCTGTCAATTCCCTACACGCTATACTAATACAATGTGTATCTAAGAAAACACAAATGCACACACTCTTCATATATACATTTTTATCCTCTTAAAATATTAATACAATAGGTCTAACTTTTTTCATTTAAACCCACTTCAAGGCTGGTACTTACTGATTCCAATTGCTTTTCCCATCCATAGACCAAGGGTTGGTGGTTTACTGATAAAACTCCAGCAGATTTTGTTGGCCAGTTGTACCAATTCTTAGATGGCCTTGTTTTAGAGCTTGTCTCTTCTGGGGCACTCACCAAGAGAACTCTGCTATCAGAGACAGGGGTGTGCTGTTTCAGAGAGCCTCGCCAGGGAGATACCATTACCCTGTGTAATGGAGGGAAGCCATTTCTAAGATCATTTGATCAGGAGGAGCTGAGCCACTTGTTAGGCAGATTTGAAAAAGCAGCCAGACAAGCAAGGGAGGCACTAGCTCTTTTTACAGCCTCCTAGTTTCAATCTTAGATTATGCAATAGATAGCTCACTGCTGACATACATATAAGCACAGTCACATAGAATACATTCATGATCTCTCTCCCACAGGCAATTGAGGCTGGTTCTATAGTAGTTCTGTTCCCTGCTAACATTTTTATGAGTGACTTCCATTGTTTTCTGTAGGAACATGGCATTAATTGAGTCCAATAAACCAGCATATTATAGTTGCAAATTTCAATGTCAGGTGGCAAATCAGGAAATCGATAGGTACACACTAGCATCCAGACCTCATATACTACATATATTATAAAGAACAAATAATTCTTTTTCTAATGACTTCTTAAGCTATTCTAAATGTACATAACACCATACTTTAGTATTCATTGTGTATGCTGCATAGCTAATGCCAAGAAAAATGCTAATAATTATCTGATGTGTGTTTATATTTGCAAACCAATGCATTATTATGTTTCAGCTTTTCATTTCCAATATTGATGTTTCTAAGAAGAGAAAATAAGATGCACAAAGAGCAGAGGTAGAGATTTTTAAAGCATAAAAAAATAGAAGTAATTACTCTAAAAGATACCTCAAAGAAATTGGTTCAAAAAAGAAAGGAAGTCAACTTCTTTGTAATAAAACATTTCCACATTCTTCAACACAGAATGTAACATCCTTTGAAACATTCAGGTGGAAAAAATTAGATGCAGAACAATAGCCCAAGTGAGCAAGATAGGTAGGCATTCAATGTCCTGAATCTCTGGAGGTCCAATTGATCTCTGTTGCAATGCATGGATGATAATTATACTCTTCTCTTATCTACCCTAGTGAAATGTCCAAAAATTCCCCCAAATTTAAGCTCAGAAATTCAATTCCTGATTTTTCTAGCATATTCTACTTGCCATTTAGATGTTTGGATGCTGTTTTCCAACTTGTGAACCATGGCTTATCATCCTATGTCCTTACTGTATTCCAATTTTCTCCGTACCCAAACTGGCTTTCTACAAGGAAGGTATGCATGACATATCTGAAGAGAAGAGCTAAATGAGGGTAATTGAGACCTCATATTATTTCTAAATCAGAAGCTTAGATCCATTTAGCAAGAATCATATTTCACCAAAAAAGTGACTTCTTGCCAGTTGGCATAAAATAAGCAACTCTTCCTGGAGCTTTTGCCTCTTACTGATAGTTTACATGTCCACATCTAAGCATGTATTTCAGCATCTTATTTGGGAGCTATAGTTAAGGAAGGGGAAAATATTACCTATATCAAAAGAGTTCCTCAAATGCTAAAGGAAGGATGAAAGATGATTTCACAAATGGTTGAGGATAAACGTTCAGCTGATTAGACCCTACTTTTAGAAATTCCCCATATTTGACCCTACTGCAAAGACAAATGTTTTGAAGAAAACTGGGTATAAGAGCATAATCTTCTGAAACAACTGTCTAGAAACCAAAAGTCTGATCTGAAATATGACCTCACAAATGACTATATGGGCTTGCCCATGGCCTTTCTACGACCAGCACTTCATTTTCTAATAGTTGGATTGGTGAAGTAGCTTTTCTAATAGTTGGATTGGTGAAGTAGCTTGCTCCCATTATTAACCTTTAATCTACTATCTCATTGCTGCTACTATTCACTTATAGAAGATAAGACTCATGAATCCTTCATATGGGAGCACATTCCTATTCAAGCACATGATCAGATTTGTTTCTCCAGTGTTCAAACACACACTGTTTCTGTGGCCACAGGAAGTCTCCATTCTGAGACAACAGGGTCCAGCATGCACCTCAAAGTAAGTAATATATGGTATTCTCAGAGGAAAATTGCAGAAAAAGTAGAAGCAGAGTGGTATGAGGACCTAGAGTCAGCAGGCCAGAAGAGGAATCAGTAAGTAGTTCCCAAATTAGTCCTGTAGAGCCTAGACTGTGGCCTAGAACACATCCTGACAAAAATATTGGGGAGGGAAGGGAGAGGGAATCTGAGAGTTCATTAAATATATATGTATAAACTGTGTGAAATGATGTTCATCTCAGAGAGTTCTTTCACTTTTGAGATTGAGCTCCATAAGTTCCCTATGGCATAGCATGCTAAATCATGTCAATTAACCACTAGCTGGTTTTATGGTCTTGGGCAGATTACCTAGGTATGCCCTATCCTCTTCTGCATAGCTTAATAATAGGGGTCTGTAGGTTCCACACCTGGAGTAAAAGAAAGTATCTTATCTCAGCCCTTGTATTGTACAGGAAAACACAATGATCCTTATGGATTTGGGTTTGTCTTTCATTTAAAAGAAGTCTGAGACTAAATCACATAGTACCCTTTGAGGGGACAAAGAATGTGATCTATTATTAAGACCCATTAAATAGCCTATGTATGCATGCATTCATTTACTCAAACAACAAGTATTTCCTGGCGCTCATGTGCCAAGCACCATGCTAGGTGATAAACATAAGGAAATAAATGCATGTCTAGTCCTGAGTGAGGTTATAGGCTTGAGTTATAGGTCTCATCTGTGGCTTCACATTATATATAAAATTACACAAATGCACAGGAAAAAATAGAACTATCAATCAAGTAAGGGTATGCAGAATGTAAAATTAAAAGTGATTTTAAAAAAAAAGAGGGACTAAAGTACTTCAGAAGAGGGCAAGACTCTCCTTTACTGACTACTGCCCTATTTTATGAGAAATCAGTGCCAATAAATCATACTATCACACATAAGGAACAGTTAAGGTATTGTTCCAAAAAACATCACAGCCCAGATTTACATCCCCATGCCACCAACATTCCTATGTGCCAGGTATGGCATCAGGTGTAGGGTGTATACAAAGAGATGAATAAAGATCACTACTTGATCATGTGCTGGAATAGGGATGTGCTCCCATATGAAGGAGTCATGAGTCTTATCTTCTATAGGTGGACAGTCGTAGCAATGAGGTAGTAGATTAAAAGGTTAATGAGGGGAACAAGCTACTTCACCAATCCAACTATTAGAAAATGAAGAGCTGGTTGTAGGAAGGCCATGAGCAAGTCCAAATAGTCATTTGTGAGGTCATATTTCAGATCAGGCTTTTGATTTCTAGAGGTCACAGTAGTGAGGAAGGGGACATGCGTACCTACAATAGGTACAAAGTGATGCAACCCAAATAGGTACAAGATGCTTGGGAGAGACAGGGTAGAAAGGAAACTAATGTTCTCAGAGGGGTCAGAAACTATACCAAGTGAACAGGGTATAAAGTACACATAGGAGTTCACCAGGATTTAAAAAGTAGTAAGTAGTGGGGTTGTAGTATTATTCAACAGTATTTCCAATCTGCAAATACATTTTTTCACTTTGGGCATCTATTCCTGCCGAACTAAGTGATTTTGAACATATCTCAAACCTCTTTAAGAAAGTAAAATGTGCAAGACTAAGAGCCAGGACATTTTCTAGAACTGTAGCCATATATGAACAGACTTCTTCTGGGGAAATGAATTAGGAACATAAGCCTTGAAAAAATAAATTCTTTCCTAGTATGCTTCAATGAAGAACTAAGTTGCATCTTATTATGCATTCTGAATTTTTGAAGTTGATTTTTAGTTCATATGTCTTTTATAAACCCAAAAGAATACCAGCTCTCCTTCTGGATTATTCTGTGATATTCACAAAATCACTAAACATTCTTAAATCTTCAATCTATCCATTAGTTCAGCATTTACACTATGATTTTGGTTTGTTTGTTTGTACTGAGTATTGAACCAAGGGGTACTTAACCACTAAGCCATGTCACCATCCATTCTTATTTTTTATTTTGAGACAGGTTCCTGCTAAGTTGCTTAGGACCCTGCTAAGTTGGTGAGGCTGTACTCAAACTTGTAATCCTCTGGCTTCTGCCTCTGAAATCACTTGGATTATAGGTACACAATGTTTATTAAGTGCCCAGGCAGGCAAAAGATACTTCGGAAAGACAGTGGGTGAAGGGTAGCTAATACTGCTCAAAGGTGTCAGAGGATATAGCACTTCAGGGGGAAGAGTGAATAGGAGTTCACCAGGTTCTAGGATGACAAATGAACAAAGAACAGTCTTTTCCCTGGGAGAGACTAAAAATGTAAAGGGTGTCAGCCTTGACAGCCAAGTGTCAAGATGAAAACAGAATACTATCAAAGAACACAGAGAGAGACTCCCAATCACCTGATGAAGGAGACTTAATAGAAGAAGCACATTTAAATTAAACTAAATTAGGAAGAATAAATAACCAAATCATGTGGATGGCATGTTTAAGGCACAAGGAACAATGTGTATTAAGGCCCAAAATAGATTAGAGACCCAACGAGGAAAAGGTAAAATCAGTAGAGGCAAATGAAGAAAGGTCTTATATGCCTTTCTATTAAGTTTGGATTCTTTCTGCCAT
Organism: Spermophilus citellus; assembly: GCF_964194105.1. Lineage (NCBI taxonomy): Eukaryota > Metazoa > Chordata > Mammalia > Rodentia > Sciuridae > Spermophilus > Spermophilus citellus. The sequence goes on along the minus strand of NC_138190.1, from coordinate 109,101,098 downwards.
ATGAAGAGGTATCAAGTAGTGGAATAACATAATCAGTTTTTAATTTTATTAACTATTATTTAGGTGACAATGTAGCAAATGTCTAAGACCAAAGACTTTTTCCCCAGATAGCAATATGGGAATAGTTTTGCAAAGCAACACTATGAAGATGAGCCAGGGGAGAAAAAAATGGGCAATATGCAAAAAAAGAAGACGGGGGAAGCAATTTCAAGAGGAGCCTCTATTTAGGACACTGACCAAAGATGGCAGTGATGCCAGTTCTGGTGGAATTAACTGGTCTTGGAAACCCAAAAGGTAACCCATCCCAAGAATTTAGAGAAAAGTAGAGGGCTAATGATTTTGGTAGACTTTAGTTAGTGTTTGGGATTCCAAACAGAACTATGCCACAGTTTCCAATATTTGTGAAATAAGAGTAACCAACTAGCTTAGAGTAGTGATGGAAAATAATGAATCTGGTGTACTGATAACAAATATGATTGTGTAGTACTTTTCTTATATTAGTAGTTACTGGGCCACCAGCAAGTATTACATTCTCAAGAGAATAAGAACACATGGTTCTACTGTCTTTGTCCAATAGGACAGCATTTATAATGAGTTTTAGAAAAAAAAATCATCGAAATTTTTATACAGATTCTATGAAAAAACATACTAATTCTAAAAAGACAAAATACCCACAAATGAAAAAACATGTATATAAGTTAATATACAAAAATGAGAAGATGATAACAGTGACATATTGGAAATCTCTATAGAAATTCACTTAGGTATATCTAGTGAGAGGAAAGATAAATATTTAAGCATCTTGTCTTTGAGAAGTATTTTCCACATATTGAGTCAAAAAGCTAAAGGAAACTTTAATTCACATGTGATAGAAAAATATATTTCTTACTATACTATTATTCTCAGAAGAGAAAGCAAGAGAAAGACAATAAATACAGTTGCAACAGCATCCCTAATACGTTCATTTGACAATGTGGAATTATTCAAAGGAGAGTTGGACATATGGGCTGAAGATTTTAAGTTGAAGGCCACCAGCATGGGAATATGTGCAATTACCCAGAAATAATAAAGAATAAGACAGAAGAGAAGATCTTTGGGGAACACTAATATCTCAGAACTACAAGAGGAAGAGGAGTCCCTGATCACTGAGGAAGATGGTCAAAGATGTAAATAGTATGATGTCATGGTAGGGGTGATTCAAGATGAATATATTGCTAGGAAGCAAATGTTACAGAGAGGTCAAAAGCAAGTCTTTTTACCCACCTATCCTTTTTCCAAAGTTTACTAAGCTTGCTGTCATTAATTTTTGTGCACAAGAGAAATTCCCAAGTATACCAGAGGTCTGTTGATGTGTTTCAGTACGTATTAAGAATTCTCAGACTGGATATTCACTGTAACTGGAGCAACATGACCCAACCACACAGTATGGTTCAGTTAAGAAAGAAAATCTTAAGAAACATTTTTCTTTTGGTGGTGAATGGTACCACTGTGGCCACTACTCAGCCCTGTTCCAGAGGGTACTGTTATGAGCTCACATTTTTTGCCTTCTTGCAGCATGCTGGGCATTGCACAGGACAGAAACAAACATACAGAGGTTTTAGTTAGTAGATAAACTATAGGCAGCATTTAGATACTCTCCCCCCCACACACACACACACAAAGAAATATGCTCAGTTCTAATAGCTTTTATTTGCTAACTGTAGCCTCAGAAGACTTTGCCAAATGAAGATGTAAATATTCAGTCTGATCTGGTACTTGTTCAGCCTATCACTGCTATCAATAAGCTGCAAGGCATTGGAATCTATTTCTTTATCTGGAAAACGGGACCACCTCACCATAAGGTTCTAAGGATCCAATGATCCAATTGTATTGTAAGAACTGCTTTAAAATAATTTAAGACATTCTACTAACAGAAGATGTTTACAATTACTGCCACAGGTTTCACAAGCCAGAAATAAAGTTGCCATCATTCATTGAGATCTAATCATGCCTCAGGCACTCTGCTAAAAGTTACTCATGTACAAGTTCACATAACCTGCATCACCACACAAGGCACTAGTATTTTCCATTCTACGGATGAAGCAACTGATGTTCAAAGGCATTAAGTCACTTGCCCAAGTTCATAGACTTAGTAAATGGATAAGTAGGACTACACAATCCCACATCTGTGTTGCTCCAAAGCCCAATGTTCTTGTTTATATTCTCTCAGTCATGCCAAGTGCATATATGATGTGTTCTCAGCTATTTGCAACCTTTGCTTGAATATGAATTATTCTTAGGGTCTCAACGTAAGTGAACTGTGTCTCCACTGTGGTGTTGGGGACCAAACTTTGGAAATGAGAAAAACCTCTATCTACAAAGCAGACATTCAACATTAGAATCAATGACAGAGGAGCACCTGTGGTTAGAAAACTGACAGCTGGCTGTACCAACATCAGGAGTCTCCCCTCTTCTCAAGTTCTGAAACAGCAAAGGGAGGTGGCATCACAAGGCTTCATGGATTTCAAGGAAGAAGTTGTATGACTAGAGGGGACTTCTACAGGAACAAGAAACTTTGCTGCAGTGGTAAGATAAATGTGTCCTAAAGTGATACAGGAAATGAGGAAACTCCCCATGGGTTAATCCTATTTTTCACTCATCTTCTTGGGTGGGCAGGAGCACTGACATGTAGTTTGTGGCTAAGAAGAAATAAAGATGTAAGCAGCAAGTCCTGTGAAAATAAGGTCTTTGGCTGCAAAGAACCATACTGCTCTCTTGTTATCTTAGGGTTCTGTCCCCATGAAAGGCTGTGGTAAAGACAATAATAGTATTATCATTTGTTGAATGCTGAGTATAGGCAAGACATTGTATCAAATGCTTTCATAAGTTATCTCATTTTATTCTCATAATAACTTGATGAGGTTATTAGAACTCCCAGTTTACAGATGAGGACACTGACTCTTAAGAGGGGTAAGATATTACTCAAACAACTTGCACACTAAGGAAGTAGCCAAATTGAGATTTAATGCTGATTTGTATTTGATGCTCCCAATGTCTTTACCATAATGAAACAGTGGGTTATTAATATTCTAAAACCATAAAATGATCACATAAATGCAAGGGGTTGGGTCTTCTCACCTAGTGCTTCTCAATAAATTTAAGTGAATCCAGGCAGTTGGATTTTTTCTTCCTGAAATTTAGCTTTTCCTGTAAATTGTATAAATTGCCTTTGATACATCTCAGAATATCAGCAAGACACTATCAAATGTAATCCTGCTAGGCTGTTTCTTTAAGGCCATATTCAGAAGGACGTAGTGGCTAAAGCTTAATTAAATAAAATAATTTTACTAAAATTCATAGCTGACTTGACAAAGGACTCTGTTCCACAATCTTCTGGAAAGATGGCACAGCCCTGGCCACAAGGATATTAACTTTGGCAAATGACTTCCCTGAATCCTGACTGCTGTTCCCAATCACTTGTGGCCTTTGAAGTTTTGAGGAGTCCAAAAGCCACTGAATTACATGACAAAGACCCCTCTGATCCCAGATTTCAAGACTTCTAGCATTGTGTTCCTGTTTCATGGTAACTTCATCTTCCCCACACAAATGGAAATACCTCAAGGACACAGTATGTATCTTTCACATATTTGGATCTCTCTCTGAGCTTAATGCTATTTGGAGCCCATAGAATATCCCTGATCTGGACTGGTGATATCACTGGAATTATAGGATTGAGGAAGACAGACACAGGAACTATGGTGACAAAATGTTCCTGCCCACCTACCCCTTTTAGTTTCTTTTTTATTTATTTATATTTATTTATTTATAGTTGTAGGTGGACACAATAACCTTATTTTATTTATTTCTATAGTGCTGAGGATCAAACCCAGTGCCCCATGCATGGGAGGTAAGTACTCTACCACTGAGCCAGAACCCCAGCCCCCCTTTTAGTTTCCTAATTGAGATTCACAAGTAGATGCTCTGGGTCCAGCCTTCTGCTAGGCAGGAATTCAAAACAGGTAAGATGATATCATTTGTGCTATTAAAGAAGTTCTCAATATAATCATGGGAGCCAGAGTACTTGGTACAGTTCCAGAGTATAGTTCTTCCACATGGCACACAAGACCCACAATCAAGTGTATGCTTAGGTATGTTTTCCATTCAATTTTGTTCCAGGAAATCTCCAGCAGGGGAAACCAAGCATTTGAGAGGTTCCTACAAGGTGTTCTCATGTTTTTAAATCTCATGGTATACAACTCTAGCATCGGGTGCCTGATCCACTTACCAAATCCTAGGTTTGTTCTTGTTTTCACCCTTTCAGGGAAATCTATAGTCTGCTTGGAGTACAAGGAACTTCCTACAGTTCCTCCTGACACATGCCCATGGAGAAATCTCCTCTGGCAACTTAGTAACAATTGCTAAAATTTCACCTATGCATATATACACTGACAGTTGAAATTTACTTTGTCACCCAGCTAGTTCATTAGCCTTTTCTTTTCCTTTTTTGAATGTCATGTTCCAGATACAACTGGATGTTGAGTAGACTTGTCTAGATTAGAGACCTATTACAAGCAAGCCTACTCTTTCTATGTGTGTAGTCAACAGACAATTCCAGATCATAAGCGTAAAACCAGAAACATGCACTTTTGCATAGGAAACCAGTAAGACTCCATAAGAAAACATTTTTCACCTTTTCCTCTCCTTATAAGAGAAATTAGGTTTTAGACTTAAACTTCCAGAAAATAAACCCCACCTTTGTCAGACAGCATTGATTAAAACTCTACTTGAGATGATATCTATAAAAGGAAACTATGGGGAAAGAAAAGAAAACTTAATTGGTGGGGTTCAGCTTTGTCTCTTTAATCCTAGACAAATTCTCAAAGGATCTATTCCTGACTGGCACTCTTCTTATGGCCACTGGTTGCCAGAGAAACTTAATAGTGGATAAGGAAAGCACTAGAAGCAAGTAGGAAAAAAAAAGAATGGCAACTCTGATTATGAACTATTTTCTAAAATTAGGTGTGTCATGGTATATGTATTATTGAGAAAATGTATAACTAGGAAAATCAGTGCTGGGGGCATGTGTAAGAATTTCAGATGGTATGAGTATGTACATGAGAGTGTGAGTCACTAATCATTTGTGTGAATCAATGTGAATGGATGAGTCAATGTGATTATCTTAGTGAGGGAGTGTATGTCAGTGTCAATATGTCCATATGAGATTGTGAGTTAAGAATATATGACAGTTACAGGACAGCATGGAGGGCATGGAGGTTGATGCAAGCAAATGTATCAAGGTACTCAGAATGTGGCTAGGGTAAATATGTGACTGAATATGCATATCAGTAATTGTCCTGTCACATGTAGTATCAGTAATTGCCTGTGTGTGAGTACATGTATCCCTCTATGTGAACTGACTATTGTGATATGAATTGGATATATTAGTATGGTGTATGCCAGTGTTAATGCACATCAGTAACTATATGTACCTCACGTGCCTGGGTGTAAATGTATGTAGCAGTGTGAGTGAGGGTGTTTTGGTATGAGAACAGGAGAGTGGGAATGTATAAGAATATGTGCCTGGTATGACTGTGCTACTGTGAAATTTTAGAAGGTATGTAATTTATATGAGTTGGCATGTAAGAGGGTATACATTTGAATGTACATTAGTGTTAGAAAGTATAAGTGTCTATGGGAATGAGTAGGAATGTGTGGTTGTAAATATAAGTGTCAGAAAATGTGAGTTTAAGTTTGTGGACATGGCTCAGCAGTAAGTATGTCTGTTAGTGTAATTTAGTGTAAGTAGTGAATGAGAATGTGTCATTGTGAATATATCTGTGTGAAAGTGATTGTGTATGAAACTGTGTATACAAGCACTATTTCTCAGCATCCAAGGGTTTATTTAAATAAAGACTCTAAATCTTCTAACTTAAAAAAAAAAGTGATTGTGTATGAGTGCGAGAAGGTCCCATGATGGCTGTCAGTGACAATGGCTGAGTTCACGAAAATGAGAACTTGTATACTTATATTTCAAGTTGTGTTCCTGCATATTTGGTGGAGAGGGCAGTTATATCTCACTGTGAAGAAGGTGAGTACATGAATGTGAATGTGTATTCCCATGCATAAGTATGATTTTGTGTGAATGTCACAGGGGAAGGAAGATGGTTTCAATGCTATAAATGTAAGTGTAAGAACATGTCATTCTGAGTGTAAGAGTGCAAGAAAGTGTAAGAGGGTAAGTGAGTGAGATGGAATGTAGAGTATGAACATATATAAATATGCAAATATGAGCATTATGCACATGCATTGCCCTGTAATGGCTTGTGTGTATACTGTGAGGAGTAAATTGTGATGAATATAAATATGTTGGAACCTATGAAAGTAAGTATGTGTATGGCTGTATGAGAAACTGTTTCAATGTAAGAAAGTCAATGTATGTCTGTGTGTTGCATGTGTATGTGTGTGTGCAATTATGTAGACATTTTAGTGTGCAAAAAAGTTTATGTTGTATGTGGCTGTTAGTGTGTGAGAATATAAGGAAGAGTATAAAGGTGTGAGTGAGTGGGAGGATGAGGATGGGGTATAGGGTAAGTATCAGTGTGTGTTAATGTGAAAGTGTAAATATATGAAGGTGAGTTTGTGGCAGTATAAATATACCTGTATGTAGTATGTTTGTAAACAAGATCATATGCAAGGGTGAGTAGGATCATCACTGTGAATGTGTTCAGTGTGCTAAGTGAGAGTGAGTCGGGAAATAAATGTGACTGTATGAGAGTACAAGTATGCTTGTGTGTGTGTGTGTGTGTGTGTGTGTGTGTGTGCGCGCGCGCATGCGCGTGCACGCGTGCTCAGTGGTACTACAATAATTGGTAGTCTGGGAAACTCCAGGAAGCATCTTTCCCTCCAAAGCCACAGCATACCTCCTATTACAGGCAGGTTACATAGCCACTCTTAACTTCTATCTCATCAAAGATAATATCTAACTTGAGCTAGTATCACTTGTATAATCAGAAAGTAAAAATATTAGAGAAAATACCTACCTTGAAGGGTTACTGTAGAAGCAAATGGTAACACGCAAAACTGAAGTGCTTAGTAAAGAGCTGGCAACAATAGATAATAAATAAAAGTTGTTGTTGTAGCTTACATAGAACACCCAGGAGTGATCCCAGGGCTTGCTTCTTATTTTACTCAGTTCTAGTTACCTCCTGTCAGTCAAAGTCTATAGAGGATTCCCTACCCGAACATCTCTCGAAAGTTGAATGCATCAGTATTGACAAGGCTGTAATTTCATACCTTCAATTCCATGGCTGAAACACTGGGACTTCCCTTTCATGAGAAGGTATCACAAACACCTGGTGCTGAACTGTAGCTTTTACTTTGTCCCATAGTCCCAGGGCATGCTCAGGGTTAAAGGGAATTGGGTTGTATATTCCTTGTTTGTTTTTCTTGCTGTGTGTGTGTGTGTGTGTGTGTGTGTGTGTGTGTGTGTGTGTTGGTTTGTTGCTTCTCAACTTGGGCAACAGGACAGATGCCTAAATAGCTGACAAAGAGACAGAAAACAAGACAGAAAGATCGAAGGACAGCAAGCTATAAATAGGTCGCTGGACTGCAGGGTACAGAAAGCTAGAAGAAGCCAATAGAGGAAGCTACAATGACTGAGAGGCAGAGACAGAGGTAGATGATCAGAGAAGCAGGCTGAGAAATCTGAAAGAAATGCAGAGGAAGAGGGAGAGACCCAATTTGCAAAACTGCTGGGGAACTGTTGGACTTTTGTAAAATAGACTAGAGACCTGTAAGATGTAGCCCCCACCCTTGAAGAAATTTCACTCTAGTTTACCTGACCAGATGAAGATTCCAGAAACTGTGAGAGAATTATTTAAGGCAGGAGAGAAACAAGTGCCATACTGCATGCTACATATTCAAGTGCTGAAGAGCTGGAGGAGAAAGTTTGCCCTTACCACTTGGTTGGGTGGGAAGAGAGGGAAGTTTCAGGAAGGTTTAAGTTAAGCTTGGCAGGCCAAGAAGAGGGTGGATGGGTGGGAGTACACTTCGAATAAGAAGGTAAAAATAAGATTATGGGGCAGTAAAATCACAGAAACCCATTGGCAGATTTGTGGTGTGTGGCTGAAATGCCACTTAGACATCAGGAAAGGAAGAGAACAGGAAATGACAGCTTGATGGGAAGCAGTTTCTGTGTTACAATGAAGCTCTTAGACGCTGCTTGACATTTGCAAAGGACCTGGCAATGATTGTTATGTTGTTTCTCCTCCTCACCCTGAAATGTAGGTCAAGGCTGTCAGTCTCATATTGGAGATAGGGGAATCAGAGAGCAAGGGAAGCTGTACTAGGACAAACTCCCCCATTAAGTAGGGGTCATGCCCCGAGGCCTAGCTGGTGAGGCCTGGGCAGGGTATTTAGTAATACTGGTGCCTCTGATGGAAAGGCAACATTTACCAGAATTTTGAGATCCATAACTCTCCGCCTTGGAATCTATTACTCACCTCACAGAGCCACTGCTGCAGGACCTCAGCACAGGTAGGAACTGCCCATGAGAAGGGGCTGGGCTGGCTTCAGCTCTGGCAGACTCAAAACTAAGCACAACAGCTGCCACAAGATGTAAGAACTCAGCTTGTCTTTCTTGGGGGAAACCTGCCAAAAGAAGCATCGTGGGGGAGAGGGAACCTCTTTCTCCACCTCCTACCACTCCCTAGTCCAACCCCCCCATACATGTCACATGCATATACACTATAGAGAATTTCAAAAAATTCTTTTAAGAAAGCCAGAGAAGCAGAGAGGGAAGAGTCCTTTTAAAGGGGAGGAAAAAAAAAACACTCTTATGCAGGATTCCAGAAAGGGCACTGAATTAGTATTTCAGAGATGGGAAATTTAAGTTGAGAGTTAATGTTTGTCACTTCACTTCTCTGGGCCAATTTGCTATCAAGAGGAAAAGACTCACCTTAGTCACCTTGGGAAAGTATTGGGAGGGCTAAACCAAATAAGATAGATGTGAATTTTTATATAATTTGCATGATCATGAGTAAATGTGCATAATTATAGGAGGTGACAAAGTCTTGAGTACAATAGGAACTAAGCTTTGTGATGACTTGGCACTATTATTCATTTCATTCCTTTCCTCAACTCCATGTCTCCACTTCCATTTCCATTCCCCTTCCCACCAACCACTTTCACAGGTGAGGAAGAAAATGTCTGTCTTTCAGGCAAAAGCACTCCAAGTTCCCCTAAAGGCCTCAACTCTGAAACTATTTGGGACATCCCTCTACATTCTTCCTATCTCCAGCACAGAGAATTATTCTACAGTCTTCCCAGATTTCTTAGGTTGAATATATAACGTTTGTTGTTATCATTTTGGCAATGATTTACCCTATCCTTCCCATATAGGTTTCCATGTAACCATGAAGTCAAGTCTTTCTGTATCTCCCCCCACCCCTGTAGTGCTGCGGATTGAACTCAAGACATCATGCATGCTAGGCAAGCACTCTACCATTAAGCCAAACTCACAACAGAAGACGGGTTTTTTAACTACTCCATTTTCTGCCTTTTCTCCCAATCAGTTGAGTGTTTCAAAGAAAGGCTCTTCCCTTTGTAGAACCCAAGCTCTTCAGTTTCTATTTTTTTATTCCTCCTCCACTCCCATCAATGCTGTTTATCCTCAAAGAAAAAGCAGCAACTATATGCTAATTTCCAATAGAGCATTATCCAGGCTAGCATCCATTTTATTAGAAGATACCAGAATGTACAGTGCCTTATTCCAAAGATATGGATGGATATATATGTAAAGGTGAAGATGGCAAAATTGAAGCCTCAGGGAGCTCAGAAAAGCCCTATGATCTCCAGTTCCCCTTCTTGAATAAAAGACCAAGCCATACCCTGGGTCTGCCTCTTGCTCTGGGCAACACTCCAGCGCACGTCTGTCCCTGAGCCTCCCTGGCATTCCCTGTGTACTTCCCACATGCACACTCCAGGCAGCCTTTCCAAATCCCACCCACTGCGCCACTGTGTGGTGTACCACCCCCTTCCTTGCTGCATGAGCTCACCCTGCAAAAGGGTGGGGGTAGAAGGAGAGGAATAAGGACTGCCAATGCTCCAGAGTGGGGCAGGGTTCAAGGAGAGCACAGAAAAGTTCTCAAGAAGCCCACTGCCCATCCTTAGAACTGAGAGCTAACTGGAGAGGCAGCATCCACTCATTGGGGTAGGGAACAGTGCTACAAGAAATGGGGAAGGGATACACACCAGCCCAAACTAACCAAGAACCTCCAGGTTTCTGACAAGATCAGAAGTTTACCTTGAACTTAACTCTACCTTCCCCCAGTTGCCACAATTGAAACATTTTGTAACTCTATGGCAATTAGCCTTAAATTCACCAGATGCTCAGCTTGAGCCAATGCAAAAGGACATGGAAGGACACAGTGCTGGACCAGTTAGCCATACTCCTCTGCTGTCTGTAGGTGTGTTGTGTTAAGTGTGTGTGTCTGTGTCTCTGTGTGTGTGTGTGTGTGTGCGTGCGTATGTGTGTGTAGGGTAGTAATGCTTTGTGTGAGTACATGCACATGCTGGGTCAAGTATTTGTGTGCTGTTGCATGTGTGTATGCTGCATATCTATATCACGTTGTATGTTCATTAAGTCCGTGTCATGTTGGGTGCATGTGTAGTGACATGTTTATATCACGTTGTATATGTGTATGTGTATGTCAGTATGCTACTTTGTATGTCCCATGTGTCTGTATTGAGTTGTGTTTGTATTGCACCTCTACTGTGTCGTCTGTACATGCCAGTTGTCTAATTTGTACTGTGCTATGTCTATGCCATGTTGTATATATCGTGTGCCTATATCATATTTTATGCCAATTCTGCCTTGTTGTACACCTGCAATCTCAGCTTCCTGTTGGAGACTGGGATGGGGGTCAGTGCACATATCTTGTACATACCTAACCCCCTTTTGCCTTACAGCATTCCAGCTTCATGATAAAATCCTTGTCTGGGGACAAGGACTGTATGTACCTTAGTGGTGGGAGTAGGGGTGGGGATGGGGGGAAGATGTGCACAACTATTTTACCACAGACCCCCTCCCTTACTAATTCCCTTGCCTAGCACTGACAATCTCTGGGAAAAACATTTTGGAAACTTTTTCAGGCCCAAAGAAGAAAAGGATACTGGATTTGGGAAGGGGAACTATGACTTCCTCTCTAAGCCCATTCATATGAGAGAAGGACTTGAAGGAATGGCATCTTCCCAAATTTCTCCTTCTGGCTGGCTGGAAGGACTGGAGCCTTTCATTTCAGGGACTGTAAGCTGCACTTGTATACTGGCACCCAGGTTGGGTCACAGGATGGCAATGGGGAGCTGTGTTAAAGGTATCCCTGTTAGGGTCACTAGAGGGCGCTATTGTGCTGTTAGGGATAGTGTCTCTTTAGGGTGCAGAATTCCAAAGTCCATGGGACTCAGGTAGAGATGGGAGAGAAAGGCATTAAGAGAAGAATATATACTGTCATCCCAAGCCCTTCCTCTTTGGACACTGAGTTAAGGAGTGAGAGGCACTAGTGACTATCCACCACTTACCAATACCCTGGATTCTGTCTATAAGAGCAGAATACAACAATTACTAATAGGGCATTATGTAAAATTGTGGATGTGTAACCGACGTGATTCTGCAATCTGCATTTGGGGTAAAATTGGGGGTTCATAACCCACTTCAATCTAATGTATGAAATATGATATGTCAAGAGCTTTGTAATGTTGTGAACAACAAATTAAAAAAAAAAAGACCACCACATAAAGCTTTAAGGGCCTTGGTTGTAAGTCCCCTAACAGATTCTAGACTTGGACTTCTTTGATTCCTCCTGTACCCCATTCACATGAAGTAAAAGTAGAGCCACAATGCTGAAAGAAAAAAAAAAGTGTGTGTACTGTTTGTGGCATTATTTTGCATTGTCTTCCCCCAAACCCCAGGATATCCAAAACGGCATGTAATATAGACTGAGTATTTGGGAGGGGTAGAGGAAAGCTGTATTTTAGTAAACCTGACATTACTACCAATAATAAATGGACCTGCTTCCTAAAAATGCCACCACCATCTTAGAGAACACCTAGTCCAACTATCATTTGAAAGACAAGGAAAATAAGGCTCAGAGAAGAATAAACATGCAGGAGCCCTGATTTCTGATTCCCAAGGTTCATTCCATCCCAGCTTCTGGTCCTCTAGTCCCTAAAACACTTCCTTCTCTAAACTCAACCCCCTCCATCTTACAGGAAAACCCTGGCCTCCATCTCCACTATGTGGGCTTCGCCACAGCAGTCCTATTCCGTCTCAGGATCAGACCCCTGTGACCACACTTTGCAATGATTTCCTCTCCTCACCCGTAAACTGTAAATTTTTTTCCATCTTCAAGGTCCACTTCTCCCATTTTGCATCCCACCTCTAGACCCAACTGTAGCTGCAGTTTGCCCCCCTCACTGGGTGCATCACAGATTGCCAAACCTGCAGATAATTGACCGAATGTGCAAATCAGACACGGATCTATTGCATTGATTAACATTTCCAATTAAACTCCCGGGTTAGTCTGTGTGTATTAGAGACTCAAGTAATCACTGAGTATGTAAATGCAAATGCCTTCCAAGGCCGCAGAGCACAGTAGGAAGCAATGCATTTCTGGGAGGAAATGGAAACAGACTGCAAGACTCAGAGTTTCATTTGGTTCTCCAGTACTCCAAAACAATATTTTAAATATATGGCTGTTGATCCTAGGCTCGGGCTTCACACCTGAAATGGAGGACTTGGGTCCTGTGTGTGGATGCATGCCCTTTCCCGCCCCCTGCTGGAAAAGCTGTATAGTGCGGAGTTGGCCTGCAAGTCCTCCCAGACCCTGCAGAGGGAACCGCCTAGCCCCTGGCAGGTGGGGCAGGGAAGAGGGAGTCATGATGCCAGGGCTTAAACTGCATTCCAGATGTCTTGACAGCTGCACTTACCTTCCAGGGTAGAGGTTTTACACTGTTCCCTGTCTAAACACTGGATCAAACAGGCCCCTGGGAAGGAAGATTTGTTTTTTCCTTTAAGCAGGGCCCTCAGACCTGGTCCTACACTACCCTACTGATTTTACATATCAGTCAACCTGTCTGGGCCAGATTCATAGCAACCCCGCTCCCTTTTCAGGTCCTGGTCCCCCCATCCCTTCTCCTCACCAACGAGGAAAGTGGCTGTTGTTGAGGATGCTACTCACCAAGCTTCTTCTTGTTCCCTTGACCAAAGTTACTGGCTCCTGAAGGTAGGTTATGCAGGTGGGCATGCTACTGATTCCCTGAGTAGCTAAAAATTGTCCCTGTAATTTTGGCTGAGCCATAACTGCTTCAACTACTAAAACTTTCCTGTATCACCAGGATAATCAGGGCCTTTGGGCTGGAAAGACCATGTTTTTTCTCCTTACACCTCTGTAGGGCTTTAATCTGCACCCCATCTGATCTCTACTCAGTCTGATTCTACCTACTCTGTCTGATTTCTAGATCTGATTTTTTAAAAAATCTTGGTCACCCCCTTTGACCTCATAAAAGCAGACTCTGATGGCAGCACCTTTCCTTCCCTTCAGTTATTCCTCATTTCCCTCACCTGTCATGTCTGCTACCTACTCTCCTCCAAGATCCCAACAAACTTGTTTGCTCTTTATACTTTTTCTGACTCTGACCAGAAAAATCTCCAACCTGTGGGAATGGCCAGCTAGTCAGAATGTCCACAGGGTGTTAACAGCCCTTTGCCTGTACCTTCTTACATTTAAACCTCGGTTTTTTGATAGGTCTCTCCTATAAGGCTCACTTGCCTATCTGGAGGCCTGAAGGATCTGCCCCTTGACACCCCAAGGTCTCTCTGGACTGTCAGCCTTAACACAGCATACCACCTAGTAATTTCTCATTTTTGTCTTGCATAGGCATGGAGGAGTATGACATTTGTATTCAGAAATCCAAGCCCAGTCTATTAAATATTCATTACCATATTAATCCTCTTAACCCAATGGAGCCCTTGATTGGGAACCTCAAGTGCCAAATCGCAGATGTTGCCCAATTATAATTTTGTAAATGGCCCAGTGAAAACCGCACTGACCTTTATACCTTGCTCATCCCAGAACAGGGCCACAGTGTTGTCACCAACAGGAATGGACCTCCTTCTGTTCCAAGACCTCAGACAGCCATACAGTTGGCCTGGATTTGAGTCTGCAAAACCATGGGGGGAGCAAGACTAACATGGCTAAAGGCTTCCCTGCTGAAAGCCATTTTTTAAAAATAGCATTGCAACCGCCCCCATCATGCTTCCCAAAGCCAAGCCACTCACCCTTCTCTCCTTTGCTTCTAGAGACCAAAGACCAGACCCTCAAGTCCAGAATCTGGAACTGGATTCTGGAAGGTGGGACCAAAAGGGGAGGGGGGAGCCATACACACAAATACACACACACACACACACACACACACACACACCAAAAACCCCCAAATGGGCCCTGTGGTCTCTCCTTGCCAGAACCACCTGCCGCCCCCAACCCTCACCCCACTCCTCAACCACCACCTAAGGAAAGAAAATCTACAAAAGAATCTAAAAATCTACAGAATCTAAAATGTTCCGGTTGCCCAGAACTGCGGCAATAATCTTGCCAGAGCCAGTTCACAAACTGAGGGCAATTCTCCCTGCGAGGTGAGGGGGACAGGGTAGGGGGAAGGCACTAGACCCAATGACCCCACTCCCGAAACACAAGGGCCAGCTACAGGATTCCAGGGCTTTCAGGGGCCTTATTGCATCACTTCCACAGGAGAAGAAAAGAGTCCTTCTGTCATTACCATCCCCCCACCAAAAAAGGGGAGGGGGATAGAGAGAAATTTATAGAAGTGGGTAAGGCACCCATTTAAGAAAATCGTCACTTTTTCTGTTTGCTCAGGTTGAGCTCTTCCACTGTTGACTTGGTCAGACAGCGACCACACCCCCTCCCCTTCTCTAAGGGGCTGCTGTCACAGCTACTGTGGTGGTGATGGGGGGGAAGGAGGGTGCGGGAAGGTGGTTTAAGACTTACAAGCTGACGTAGCTCTCGGGCGGATTTTGCCTCAAGCGGCCCAGGCCCCAGTGAGTGAGTCCAGGGCTTGGCCAAGCAAAAAAGCCCGGGCCCTTCGGGAACGGCCCTGACACACCCACTTGTCCGCGTACGCGAACCAGGATCAAGCAAACTGCTCGCTGGCTCATAGGGCTACAGGGCTACGGGGTAGCCACGTAGGAGGCTCGGGGCTGGAGGGACGTGGGAGCGGGAGAGGGTACTCCTAAAGCAGAACATCTGCTCAGCAGTCTCAGAGCTGATCCCAGCCGCCACCCCCTCCTCCGAGCTAACAAGGTGCCGGTAGGTCGCGGGATTTACCTGCCACGGGTCCAGTCACCCTGTCAAGACCTTTCCTCTACCTCCAAACGCTCTGGCTGGCGGGGCTGGGGAGCCGCAGCCCCGCGGCCGCAGCCGCAGCCCCGGGCCCAGCCCGCTCCCCCGGTTCTTCTCCCGCCCCAGCTCACTCGCTCCCGGAGGGAAAAAGCTGTAGCCCCCAGTGTGAGATCCCCAACGGTTCGCTGCCACAGCTGCCCGCCCGCGATAGAGCTCTTGCTTGCCAACCGCTCCCTAGCCCTTCTCTGCTATGACGTCACCCGGGCTCTGCACCGTACCTAGGCCAATCAGATGGTGAGCATAAAACTAAAATCGCCCTGAGTGGGCTACTGGGGACCAATCTTTTGTTTCCAGGCAGGAAGCGCCCGGGAAG
Source organism: Spermophilus citellus (assembly GCF_964194105.1). Classification (NCBI taxonomy): domain Eukaryota; kingdom Metazoa; phylum Chordata; class Mammalia; order Rodentia; family Sciuridae; genus Spermophilus; species Spermophilus citellus. Next base: position 109,085,333 of record NC_138190.1, on the reverse strand, counting down.
GGGGGGGGGACTGAAGGGGAGGGAACAAGGAGAGGGAAAGAGAAAGGAGGTAGAAACTTCTACACCGTCGGGGTTGTCTAGACAGAGGTGGGGCCAGCAAGAAAGAGGTACCTAGATAGAGGAGGGGGAATTTCATGTTATCTTCCTTACTTGCCCCACCGAAGAAGACTGGGCTTTCCGGGGAGAAAATCTGACCAGCTACAAGGACACACATTATTGAGGAAAATGGACTAGATTTGGGACACCACCTGTCAGGCAAACGGGTTACACAGAAAACTCAGAGAGGGATTCAAAGAGATGGTAATCTACATAGGGAATCTCCCCTTCTGAAAATGAAACGCATTTCAAAACACGATATTATACAAGAAAGAATAATTATTCCACTTCAAATGATTTCATCAAAATGTGGTTCTCCCTGTCCATCCTTTCCCCAAAACCTCCAGTGGTTTCTCTAGTCTCTCCTGAAAAGTTCAAAATTTTGCAGATGTCCAAAGCCTTCTAAAACCTAATTCTGAAAATCATCCCTTACTACTCCAAAATCCAGGAGGATTTGGCTAAATTATATAAATTATGGTAAATCCTTGCAAGGAGACAGTAAGCTGGCATAAAAAGTATAATACAATATAATAAGTATATTTATAATGAAATGATATAAAATATGCCTACAGAAAACAGAAGAGAACATAAAATTATAATGGTTGGGTTAAAATAGTAGAATTATGGGCGTTTTTTTCCTGTCTACTTTCCAAGTTGGTTAAAATGGGTCATGACTATTTTCAGTTTGAGAGAGAGAGAGTGTGTGTGTGTGTGTGTGCGTGTGTGTGTGTGTGTGTGTGTGTGTGTTTTACTAGTGATTTAACTGACAGGCACTCTACTTCTTTTATACATCCACAGACTTGCTTTTCATTTAGAGATAGGGTATCCTTCAAATGCAGAAGCTGTCCCTGAATTTGTAATCCCGCTGCTTCAGCCTCTGTAGTGGATAGGATTACAGGTGTGCACCACCACACTCAGCTTCAGTGCACTTTCATTGAATTTCCTCAACATTGCATAACATTCAGCAATCATTTCTCCATAATGCCCACAAAATATGTTTCAAAACCAAAAATAACCTTAATATATCTTCTCCTAGGTCCTTTTAGAAAAATTCACACCACAGATCTCCAGATTTACTGGTGATAATTTCTCAGGCAGTTGGAGAATGGAATATTTCTTTTGGAGTAATTCATTTTGAATTGTGATAATTCAGGAAATTGATAAAAGAACACCAATGACCCAATCAATGACAAAATGGTAAAGAGGAAAACAAAAGCTAAATAAATCACATAATCCAGATCACTTTGCATCTTGTCCTCCTTAATTAAAATATATATTTATGCATACATATTGCATGAACATTGTAGAAAGTGGCAGATCTGGGCTACCTACCTAAATCTGAATCCAAAGTCTGTGCATTTTTCTAATGCGCTACAGTGTACTCCTACTAAGAATTAAACATGGTACTTCTGACTTTGTTAAAATACATACTTGATTTTAAAAACAGACTATACAAGATTGGTGGGGTTTTCAAATCCAGGCATTTAAAAATATAGTTTTTGTCGTGTTGTTGTCTTCTAAACCAAAAATGCACAACACTCTCCCTCTCAAATCCCTGATTAATAGGTTTAAATCAGAATGATTCTGCTTCTGATGATTTCACAGTTATCTTTTTAATTAACTTTGGTGTTAAAAAGAAGTAATCACATTACATTGATTTTTTTTTTACATAATGGTAAAAGTAACCTAAAGAATATTACTCACTTAAAGTAATGTCATTTACTTAATGTTAACATATATGATGTGTAAAATGCATTTATTTGGGTTATTTTTAAAAAGAACACTTTTTTTTTAAGAAACGGGAAGATATAACGAGATTTTCCTGGCTAATGATTAAACATGAGTCTTCTAAGCTATTGATTTAAATTGTAATTAAAAGGTATTTGATTTCACTTTAATCCTCCCATATACCTCAGCTGTAACTCAGAGCTATTTATGCAGTCACTGCACATGGTTATTTAAACGTTTCATGTGTATATTTCTCCTCACCCTGGTGATTACAGAAACTAGCATGGGGCCAAAATCCTATTAGGTGCTTGACAAATTAAAGCATAGTGATGCCATCCAAAGAGGACAGGAGTTAGGACCCAAGCCCAGCACAAAAGACTTGGGTCTTCCTATTATAAAAGTGACAGCCTATATTATTTTTGATAGCAGAAAATGGTCTTTACTGTCAGTAATGGTTTGTTTTCCAAGAATATAGGATTCTAAGCTGGAACAGCTTGCAGATTTCATCTGTGCAATTTGTCCACCCAGCCCCACCATCCTCAGCTCTCTTGTTTGGGAGCTCCAAACAAGATTTAAGGATACAACAGTACTACCTTAATAACCTCTTGGCATGTGTACCCTATTTCTCAGATTACAAACCACTATTGTATCTTCCTATTTAATCCTCACAACAACCGCAACAGTTTACTTTGGCAATTATTATGATCTGTATTTTGTAGATGAGGCAATGGATGCTCAAGGGTTTGAAGTCACCTGTCCAATGCTTCACAGTCATGGTCCCAGAAACCAAGTCTTCTACTTTCATTTTTTGTGATCTTTGTATTACCCAATATGGTAACTTAAGGGAATGTGTGTGGGGTGGGGGGGGCATTAAGTGTTTTCTTTATATGCTCTCTGACTTATAAGGCTGCCACTTGTAATTTTTCAAGTCTGTGATGGTACACAACTGATAAGCATTCAGTAAAGACCACACTTCAATTTTTCAATTTTGAATTTATGTTTTTCTGTTGGGGCCTTCCAACCCAATCAGCCACTTGATTCACATATGTGAGAAGCTATGGAATAGAGCTTGTTGCAAGACAAGTAAGCTAAAATGAATCTTCTAGCCAAATCCTGGAGGAAGGGAACATTCTCATACACTGTTGATTGAAGTGAAAAATGGCACAACCCATTGGGAGGAAAGTAAATAATATTTACTTTTTTACAATTCCAACACAAGGAATCTGCCTACAGATATCCTCATAACAATATACCAAGATGTGCTCAAGTACATTCACTACAAAATCTCCCTCAATAAGGGAATTATCAGAGAGTTTTAAAGCACTTTATTGAGATCTGATTGCTATGTAATAAGTTGTATACATTTATGTATACAACTCCATGACTCTGGGGCTAAGTATACTATACTTGTAAAACTATCAATAGTATTGATACTGTAGACATCTCCAGAAGTTCTCACCTGCCATAATAAGGGAACTGTCAGATAAATTATGGTATGCAATATTTTAGAATATAATGCATCACCTAAAAAGAATCAAGTAGCTCCCTATATACTAAACTAGAAACATACCTGAACACATTCTTCAGTGGAAAAAAATTGCAGAACAGCATGTGTACTATGATTTTATTTTTGTTGAAAAACAAACCCTCTGTGTTTGTATTTGTTTAAGCTTGAATTATACACAAAATGCTAATAGGGTAACTGTGGGAATAAAAATGGGAAAGAAAAGCATGTGGGTACGTGTGTGGTATGGGGAGTATTCAATTTTCTTGGTATAGAGATGGTATCCAACTTCAAATGCTGAAACTTACAATTTTTCCACTTTGGGATGGTGCAAAAGCAATATGCTTCCAGTAGACGTTTTACTTGGAATTTGGAATTTGGATATTTTCCCAGGCTAGTGATATGTAGAATGATACTCTCTCAAAATACGGGGCAATGGCTGCAAGCCACAAATCCGAGTCAGCCATGTGATTACAAGGGGGAATAACATGTACTCCACAGTGGACTATGTAGCTAAGGTAGGATGTTCAGTAGGTTAGGTGTATTCAAAGCATTTTCAACTTATGATGGGTTCACTGAAGTGTAACTCCATCAAAAGTGAAGGAGCATCTGTACTTCTGTATTATTTTATGTTTTTTTTACAATAAGCATATACTGCATTTTGGTAAAATACAGCATTAAAAAAAAGGAAAATATAGCTTTCTTTGGGTTAAGACAAAAACAAACAGAAAAAGCACTCAGTTATCCTGAAAGAAGTCTGAATGGTAGGTCAATGGTTCAGGTAGAATAATCATGGATGTGGCATGGTAGGCTGAACTAAGCCAAACCAGGGCAGGCATTGGATGCACAGCTATGATGTACAAGCCAATGGACAAAAGCAACCAGAATTTCCTGGCTCCCTTCCCACCACCACATCAAGTTCCCCAGTCAGAAGCTGCTCCCAGTAGCGGACTCTGTGTCTATATGGCTCTCAGTCTTCACATCTTTTGCTCTGTCAGATATACATTTTAAAAAATCCCCCTAGCTTGCTCTGAATAGGAAAGAACTTGGCATCAGGTGTAGTGGCACATGCTGTAATCCCAGCAGCTCGGGAGGTTAAGGTAAGAAGATGGCAAATTCAAAGCCAGCCACAGCAACATATAGCAAGGCCCTATACAACTTGGCAAGACTCTGTCTCTAAACAAAATATAAAAAGGGGCTGGGGATGTGGCTTAGTGGTTAAGTATCCTTGGGTTCAATTCCCAGTACCAAAAAACAAGAAGAATAAGAAGAAAGAAGAAAGAAGAAAGAAGAAGAAAGAAGGAGGAGGAGGAGGAGGAGGAGGAGGAGGAGGAGGAGGAGGAGGAGGAGGAGGAGACGACGACGGCTGGTGCACAGGGTAGGATCACAGTGCCCACTTCTCTTTTACTTGGGGTCTAGTCACTACAACTTGTTGCCATCACTGCAGCCTGGCCTTACCAAATCCTTTCGTTTCTGCTTCACACTGCTATCATTAATAGCAGATAGCATTGTGCAAAGAGCAAAGAGACTCAGAGATGCCAAGAAGTGTCATCATCCTACGTCCTTGAAAAACCAGAGGCTGGGAAAGAGAGAAGCTCATGGCTAGGAATTTGCCATTGTCTTGGGTCCACTGAGTTCTGGCTAGGAATCGGAAGACTCAGATTCTAGTTTAGCCTCTGGAGAAGAAACCTTGAGCAGGACTCCGAATTCCTGGCCATTAGTTTCCCCCTTTGCCAAACCTGTTCTGAACAGTTGAATAAACGTGAGTGCATAATGAAACAAGAGTGTCCTGGGCATATTTCAGAGCTGTACACCTCCATACTAGACTTGATGAGCCCCCATTTACATGTGTTCCCTAAATGGTATGCACTTGGGATTGGAGGGCCTGTCCTAACCTTCCTTTACTATAATTAGCCCTCATTAGAGACATGCCCTGCAAAACCTATGAGCTAGGAAGCCCACCACCTTTGCCCTCCTCCCTTCCAAGAGGGAGTTAGTGAAGGTAAAGCAGAAGACAATTAAATGCAGGAGGCTCTGGGTGAATTAATGTGAGAATTAGGAAGTTCCTCTCCTCTGACTTGGTTTTAATTAGCCCTGTTTCCACCATGGTCCTACATATCAAAGCACATTATTTAATTGAGCTGATGTTCTGTTTGACTTTTCTCTCAAGGGGATCACATTATACATTCCTATCCCACACATTCACAATCACTGCACTGCCAGAACCTCAGTCAAACTGCAGAGTGAATTGAATTTGGAAAGTTGATTTTGTTGCTCTCCCCCACTTAAAAAAAAAGAGAGATAAGGAGAAAGTGGAGGACAAAATCTAGGGGACAAAGAACCAAGGAGGATAATAGAAAATCAAATCTTATTATTATGATTTTTTTTGGACCGGCTGGACTGTGATGTCATGATTTCCCAGCTCACCTGTGATTGGCTGCTCAGTTCAGCATCTGCTGAGAGCTAAAGGCTGATTATTTGCCAGAGATACAGACTTTTCAGGGAAGCTTTGAATCATTGCTGGTTGTCGTGACAACCTGGGCAGTGTCTGCTCCTGATAACCACATAATGAGGTTGCCAGGAACAGTAGTGCCCTATTCCCACACCCAACCATCTGAAGTGGTAAGCCATGAAACATTTGTCTCAGGAGGTGAAGAGGAAAAAAAAATAAGTGACCAACAGGCAAATGGGGACAATCCCCCAGAAAATTAATGTGAGCCAAATCCTGGAGACAATCTCCTTAGGAGTCCCTTACTTGCCACCTTCAGATCCCTCCTGAACCCATGTATTCTTTATAAATCAGAGACCTGAGGAACAGGTGGTGAAGGGATAAAGCATCTCTGCCACCCTCTAGTAAAACCGAACGGAGGGAGGTATGAGTGGAATGCATTTGATTATGGGGAGGTGCATTATCTGTCTTCAAATGATGCCATCATGAGCAAGGTCCAGGTGCAATGAGGAGCATGTGTGAAAGATGGTGGAGCATGGCCAAATCCAGTCAAAAAAGCAAAACACAAAGAAAACTTGAGGGGAATGTGTTGTCTGCTCTTTTGCCTACTACTTTCACTTCCTGGGGGGCAAACACCTCATTCTCCATTATCTTGAGGGTGTGGATGTTCTCAAAAGGTACCATTGCTAGGACAAATTTATTGAGCACCTACTAAGTGCAAGGTATACAGCGAGATAATACAGATGAACCAAACTTGGACCATTTCCTCAAGAGACTTGGAATCTAGTTAGAGAGAGAAGATACACACTCAGGCAACAGTAATACAAGACAGATGTAGTAAATATTAAAATGGAAGTGCAAATCTTTGATTTCAGTGAGAAGATAATCACATTCTGACTATCATATTCCAGCTTCAGCCCATCATTCCAGGTTCCTTTCTCATCACTCTTTCCTCCTGTCCCAAGTGTCAGCCCCACCAATCTATTCTGTTTCTTTCATATCCCTTGGCTTGCATACCTTTATGCCTTTCCTCCTTCTCTTCCCCCTACCTACCCGGACTTCCTTCCTCTTCTCCCTATGTGTTGATATTTAATGCACATTTCCAAAATGGCATTTTGGTGAACAAATTAGCCCTATATTTCTAACCCTATGGAGATCTGTATGTGGAAGACATGGATATTGAGCAGTACTCTGACATCACTACTGAACCCAATATTAAAAATTCAGGGACAGGGCTGGGGTTGTGGCTCAATGATAGAGCACTTGCCTAACACCTGTGAGGCACTATTTCTGGATCCTTGGCACCACATAAAAAATAAATAAATGAATAAAATAAAGGTTATTTTGTCCATCTAAAACTAAAAAATATTTCTTAAAATATCAGGGACACGGGACTGGGGTTGTGGCTCAGTGGTAGAGCACTTGCCTAGCATATGTGAGGCACTGGGTTTGATTCTCAGCACCACATATAAATAAATAAACAAACAAAGGTATAAAAATACAATAACATTTTAAAATCCACGGACATCTAAGAGAATGTTGATCCAGGGACATCTAAGAGAATGTTGTTACAACCAGTTTTGGATTGTTCATGGAACTGTATAAAGTCAGACTACTTATGAAATATCTTATTTAGATAATCATCAGAAACCTGCATTCCTATAAAACATATTTTATGGCTTTTAAAAACTCTGAAGTGGTTTAGGGTTCACAAGAAGTTGTAAAAAAAGGCAGAGTTCCCATGTAACCTTCCCAGAGTTTCCTTCACCAAATGTCTCGCAACATTTTGATACATGGTACATTGTTAAAACCCTGGAAATTGACATTATTATAATACTACTAGTTCAACTATAGAACTTCTTCAGATTTCACTGTTTTTATCTTCCATTAAATATTTTACCAACTTAGTTGAAAACAGTAAAACTATTAATATTTGATATGAATGTCCACTTTTTTCCAGGGCTTACCCCTTTCAGTAAAGGGTCAAAACCTGAAAGAGTCAAAACCGACTAGGATTGAAAGAATAAAAGCCAGTATGGAGTGAAAATAAGCACCCCTGCCAATAATCATGCTGGGAAGATAGAAAGATAAAGACACCTGAAAAGCTTACAGAAAACACTGTTTCTCCCAAGGTCACACAGCCATTGTAAAATGCCATAAGGGCCCCCTCATCCCTTGAGACACTACTGGTGTTCTTCCAATGATGCCCAGACCTGCTTTGCTATTGACGATTGTTGCTGCGGATAGCCAATGGATAAGCCATTCAATAAATCTGATTTTGTCTAATACTCTTTGGCTAATTAAGCTTCAATATAACAAATACTGGGATAACCTAACTAGGGTTATCAGAATGCCCCCTGAATCATCAGAAGTTTACCATATTTTCTTGAATCTATGGTGTGACTGAAACTGTGTCTTACATAGAAGATGTCTAATGAATTCTCACTGCTTTGACCTGTCCTATGTCAAATTTGTTGGAATGGTGCTGGATACTCTGACAAAATTCAGGGAGACATCATTACATAGAAATACCGCATATAAATTCTACGATTAAACTTAAAGTTGACTCTGCATACAAATCCCAGATTCATCATTTTATAGTTTTAGAGACTTTGGGCAATTTATTTAGGCCCAGTGAACCTCTCAGTTTCCTCCTCTGTGAGATGGAGGCTTCCTTCTTAGTGTAATTGGGAATATTAAATAGAAAATAAATGCCTGTAAAGAAGGAAAGTATTAGGGTAGTGTTCTCACCTCTGATGCACACAGGAATTACTTGGTGACCTTTATAAAATACTGGAGGCTGGCCTCTACCTTTAGATATTCTGATTTAATTGGATGGTCTGAATCTGAACATTAGAAGTTTTAATAATCTCCTCAGGTTCTAATCTTCTCATATTCTAATGTGTAGCAAAGAGGGATTTCGTTACTTAAGGAATATCTTCCAACAGGTTTTTGGGTAACATCTCCCTATCTCAGTGTCTGAATTTCACAGAGCCAGAGAGTAGAATTGGGGATTTTTCTGAAAGAGCCAGCATTTAGATTGGATGCTTTCTGAAGCCTTATCCAGCTTTTTGCTGCAATCACCATCTAGTCTACCATGGTTTGCTAGACTTGGTAATGAATATAGCCTTCTTTGTCCACAGCAAAATGATGAAGACATTCGATATTTGGGTAAAACTGGAGCTGTGTTCATCTCTCCATTTTCTTGTTCCCAAACACTACTCAGTCACACTTCCATGAAGTGGTCTCAAGTGTGAATTTAAAAACAAATATGTGTATGCAGCAGCATTGGCTGACCATCGCAGACGTGTTTAATGGATGCAGATCTCAATGTGCAGTTGTTCCTTATAACTGAGCACCTGTTGTGCCTCATAATCAATCCTTATTTTGCTATACAGCAGCAACTCACAGCCAATGTTCTCTGCTATTCACTTGATAAGGTCACTTGTGGAGGAGGGGCATTCAAAAGAATCTGTGCCTCCCCTTTTTTAACAATCCAAGAGAATATATTTTCTATTCAGTAAATCGTAAATATTAATTAACTGGCAAAATTTAAAGGTCAGTTAAATAGAAGTTTAAAATATGGTCGTGATGATTTTTAAAAGTGGTTCACCATTCCTCACCACCCCCCACTCTCCTTGTTCAATTCGGCTGCTAATATGGGAAATTTAAGGAATTCTGACATGCTAGGCTAAAGTTTACTGCCAAAAAGAGGGCAGGTTGCTAGGCAAATTAATACTATAAACATAGAAAAGTGACAGCCTGTTAGGGGAGTATGCTAACACATGGGTTTTAAGCGCTACTAAGTGCACTTTGCATTCAAATGACCAATATGCTAATTACAGTCCTTATCTGTTTGTTCGAGGCCTTAAGAGTCTCAGAAGCTCAGTGCACAGATACCAGCCAGCAGTTTGACTGCAGGTTTTTAGAAATAATAACATGGCATTTCTTTAAACATATTTTCAAATTCAAGCTTCTTACAAATCAAGATTGGCCTTTCTCCCATTCAGGGAATTAGTGAGGCTTAAGTGTGTTCACTATGGTGCAGTCCCCCACAAACCCCTGCTCACAAAAGCTCTGACTCCTACTACAGCACAGCCTGTTGGGGCAGATTTCCATGGTAATTTGCAGGTCTCTTTTGAAAGACATGGGGCGTCTTTGTAAATGGGATTGGTAGATGGCAGGGGGTAGAAAGGGTGTACTTTCTCACTAATCTTGGGATTGTCTTTGACCCTTTTTAATTTCATCACCCTTGTAAGACCAGAAAGCACCCTTAACCCAGCTTTTGTAATTTAAAGACAACACTCCCTAATTCAGTTCTGAAGAGAGAGGTAGAGAGACAAAGCACCATTCTCCTTATATTCCAGCTAAAATGATCAGACATTTATAAGAACTATACTGGGGATGGGGGGCTGAGGATTTATCACTTACTCCCCCCTAAGCTCTATTTGGATTTGCCTGGTGGGGGGGGGCACAAAAAGTGTCCTGTTCTATTAATAACCCATAGCCTTCAAATTCCCTCCTTTCCCTTCTTAGATGTAAAATTCAAACTATACAGAATCTCACAAACAACAATTTCAAACATAAATGTATTTTACTACATTCCACTTTCTAGAAAACTCCTCTCTCTCTCTCTCTCTCTCTCTCTCTCACACACACACACACACACACACACACACATACACATATCAAAGTCTTCTCTCCAAAGAGTAAGACAATGATCTGTGAATATGATAGGCTTATTCTAAAATAAATTTTGAGACTAATCTTAATGTGTTATTTCCCTTCCTGTGCCCCATTCTTCCTTCCAGGGACTTCTTCAAGCCCAATAAGCTAAATATGTCAATCAGATTGCATCTTTCCCAGATCCAGGAAGGAAAGAAGCAGCAGCTCTAGGTCCTTTGGGCCTCTTTCATCCCCAAATGCCTGTAGTGCCTCTACATTTTCACATCCACATTTCATTCCTTTGATTCAAGCATCATTGCCCACTCGAGAAAGATTCTCCTAAAATGCACAGATACTTTTATTTTTTAGATTAATTTTATTTTTTGATACCAGGGATTGAACCCAGGAGTGCTTGGCCACTGAGCCTCATCCTCAGCCTTTGGTATTTTTTATTTTGAGACTGGGTGTCACTAAGTTGTTTAGGGCCTAGCTAAATTGCAGAAGCTGTCTCAACCTTGTAATCTTCCTGCCTCAGCCTCCTTAGTTACTGGAATTACAGACAAGTACTACTGTGCCTGGCAACAGATTACCTTTAAAAAGAAATAAATGAAATCACTAAGGTTATATAGCAAATAAATCATTTTATTTTATTTATCAATTACTTCTTTCCTTAAAAGCACTGAGAAATTTCATTTAATCCAGTGAATCAGTAATCTCTTGAATTTGTTAGTTCATATGTAATGCAGAGATGTGGCTCTGAGCTAATTTCCATACAAACTAACTCAAACAGGCTCAGTTCCTGCTCTTCAGTACTTCCCAAAACAGCTAATTCAGAGAAGCAATGGAAATGTGTGGGGGGGAGGATATTGGATAGAACTTGTGCATGGTGTATCACATGACCCCCTGTGGATATTTCATAGAAATAATTGAATGTACCAGCCACTCAGTTCTCCAGTACACTGTGAGGTTACACTTCAAGAAATGCAGATTAATGGCTGGGGTGGTGACTCAGTGGTAAAGTGCTTGCCTAGCAGGTGTGAGGCACTGGAGTTTGATCTGCAGAACCACATAAAATAAATAAGTAAAATAAAGGTATTTTGTTCACCTACAATTAAAAAATAAAAAGAAATGCAGATTAAAATTTAACATGGGATTTAACAGGATAATTACATCTTTAACCAAAAACATAAAAATAATTTTCAAGTTGCCTTTAACCTGGCCATGGCTAAAAGAGTTAACTGTCCATAAATGAAATACAGTCATGAACCTCATACCAATATTTGGCCAATGAGGGAACTCAATATAGAACAGTGGTCCCATAATTATATATCACCTAGTGATGTCATATCCATCTTAGTTTGTGTAAGTACTCTGTGATGTTTGCACAATTATGAAATTGTCTAAAGGTGCATATTGTAGGGCTGGGGTTGTGGCTCAGAGGTACACTGCTCACCTAGCATGCATGAGGCACTGGGTTTGATCCTCAGCACCACATAAAGTAAAATTAAAGACATTGTGTCCACCTATACCTAAAAAATAAATATTTTTTTTTAAAAGATGCATATTGTAGAACATATCCCCATTGTTAAGTAATGGATGCCATGGCCACAATTCCTATATTCTCTCTAGTGCCTAGACCTCTATCCAGCATCTAAAGTTGTGCAGTATTTATGAACCAACCAAAAAACATGCTGTATAAAGAAAATAATTGAGGGGCCGGGGATGTGGCTCAAGCGGTGGCGCGCTCGCCTGGCATGCGTGCGGCCTGGGTTTGATCCTCAGCACCACATACAAACAAAAAAGATGTTGTCTCTGCCGAAAACTAAAAAATAAATATTAAAATCCTCTCTCTCTCTCTCTCTCTCTCTCTCTCTCTTTAAAAAAAAAGAAAAAAAGAAAATAATTGATACATAGCAGTAGAAAACCATAAGGCAACTATACGTACAGCCTGGGTGGAGACTCTTCCCTGCTTACCCTCAAAAGTAGAGTTGCATCTTCCAAAATAAAAACTTGAGAGACTATGTCGCATTTGCTGCAGTCTATCAATCAAGCTAAGAATTGCCTAAGATGAAAATAAAGGAAGAAGGAAGAGCACAAACAAGAATATAATTAATCAGCTCAATTGTTTGGAGTGCATTTAGAATGGCAAAGGAAAGGAGGAAACTTGCCACGGAAAGAAGAGGTTAAAGAACAGAAAGGCTCATGTGAATAGACAGAGAAACAAACCAACAACTAGCATTGTAACAAGAAAGGACATGAAGTAAAAAATGATTTGAGCTTTTTAAAAAATTTGCTTTCTGACAAATGTATAAACTAATTCGGGTAAGCAGCAAGTCATGAAGGCCTCATATAAACAGCCACCAACTAGCCAGGTGCAGTGGTGCATGCCTATAATTCCAATGACACTGGAGGCTGAGGCAGGAGGAGTTCAAAGCCAGCCTCAACAACTTAGGGCCTAATCAATTTAGTGAGAACCTGTCTCAAAATTTTAAAAAATAAAAAGGCCTCGGGATAGTGCTCAGTGGTTAAGCACCCTTGGGTTTATATCACTGATACAACAAAACAAAACAAAGAAGCCATCAACCAGAATAAGGTAAGGGGTTATTTAGGAAATGTGAGCCAAGGGAAGCCAACAGCTATGTTATACTAAATCATAAAAAGTGTGGTTATACTTTCAGAGTTGTATTCTGATTTATGGGGGAAACATCATGACAAGAAAAATAAACAGGAAAACCTCATTCATTTGAATCCAGCCAACTCAGTCTTGAGAGATACTTCCATATCTAAGATGGAATACAGTAACCCTTTGCATTTCCTATCAAAGAACAATTTGTTGAGCAAAGTATTGGTAAACAAACAGGATTTAAGCAGTTTAGGAAAAAAGAATTTCTTTAAGTGTTTCTGTGGCAGAAATTTGAATATAGTAATCCACGTCCTAAGTATCAGATGACTCATTCATTCAATGAACAATCTTTTTTTTTTAAACATCTACTAGTTGTTGGGAAGCATGCTGGTAGAGAAGAAACAAAGATAGGATTATATCCATACTCCCTGATTTTAAGAAGCTCATAATCAGGCATCAGGGAAGGAGGAGGGGTGTACAGAAGGGAATATCAGCCATTTAAAAAACATTACTGAATGGAATATCCACCATATGTCAGGAAAAAATCTATAAAGTTGACATATATAACTTACATTTCCACATGCTTAGCCAGCACATGGGTGCAAATGAATTCACCTTAGGAGTAATAACTCAAGTAAAACTGGCTTCTTCTTGGCACAGTGGAGAAAAACAGAAAACCTTTCTACCCCTGAACCAAATTGCCTCTCCCTCTTCTGAAGTAACATCACAAGGTGAAAGGTAGCAACTAAGCTCAAGAAGAACCTGCCAGAATAAGCTTCTGCTCCTCCATCTTTGGCATACCCCAAAGATCTTTAAAATTAAAACCTTTCCAAGAGATACTTGGTGCCTATATTAAGCTTAGCTGTCTAATACTCAAAACTTTTTAGAAGACATTCTGAATCTTTAAAATATGCTAGGTGTCAAGATCCCCCAGGCTACACATGATCTTGATTACAAATGAGATTACATGAATTTTCATAACTCACTCGTCACTGATTTGAGTCCCTATCTGCACAATATCCCTCTGTCCCCCTAAAGGTCTCCTCTAGTTATTTCTGTGAGTCCTCAAGAAGAGTCTTTTCATGTTGTTGTTCTATTTGCACTATCTTCATAAATGTCCACTGCCAATAAATTCATTCACCAAATGTTACTTAATCATAGGCACTTGCCCACATCCTAGGGACTCAGTGGGGACCATCATACATAAGAAAGTTCCTTTTTCTAAAGAGTTTTTATTGTTTTTTATTTTGTTTTGTTTTCCTAATATGATTTCTCATTTCCTTTTCATGTTAAAATATTCTTAAAATTTACTTATTTTTAAGACAAAGATTATCTATATTTATCATGTATAGCATGATTGCAGAATGGCTAGATAGAGGTAATTAACACAGTTATGTTTGTGGAGAGAATTTTTAAAATCTACTCTCAGAAATTTTCTAGAATATAGAATTACTTGTTATTAATTATAGTTACCATGTTGTACAAGATCTCTTGAACTTATTCATCCTTTCTGATTAAAACTTCATACCCTTTGACCTACATCTCCCCGACTCCATTCTACCCAGGACCTAGCAGCCATGTTGAACTTCTATGAGTTCAACATTTTTAGATTCTACCTGAGTGAGATAAGATAATAATTTTTTCTGTGCCTGGCTTATTTCACTTAGCATAATGTTCTCCAAGTTTATATATGTTGTTGTAATGACAGGATTTCCTTCTTTTTAATGCTGAATAATATTCCAGTGTACACACACACACACACACACACACACACACACACATATATAATTTTCTTTACCCAATCAAATTTTGATAGACAATTGAGTTGATTCCATAACTTGGCTCCTATAAATAATAATGTACATAAGGTGAGTGCAGATATTTTTGTAACATTCTGATTTCATTTCCTATAAATACATAATCAGTAGTGAGATTGCTGGATCACATAGTCATTCACATTTTTGAGGAAAGTCCATACTGTTTTTCAAAGTGGCTGCACTAGTTTACATTCCCACTACAATGGAAATGTACATAGATGCCCATTTCTCCATATCTTCACCAACACATCTTTTGGATAATAGCCATTTGGATGTCTCACTGTGGTTTTAACCTGCATTTCCCTTTAGTGATGTCTAGCATTTTTTCATGTATTTGTTACCTATTTGTATGCTCTCCTTTGGGAAATGTGAATTCAGGTCCTTTGTTCATTTTTAAATAGGGTTATTTGTTTTCCTACTTTTGCATTGCTTGAGTTCTTTATATATTTTAGATGTTAACTCTTTACCAGATGTATATTTTGCAAACATTTTCTCCCATTCCATAGGCTATTTCTTCAGTGTATTGATTGCTTTCTTTCCTATCTGGAGAATTTTACTTTGATTTTCTAAATTTCTAATTTCCATTTCTCTGTTGCTTATGTTGTCTATGCTTTTGTGTCATATGAAAAGAAACATAGCCCAGACCAATGTCACGGACCATTTGCCGTATGTTTTCTTATGGTAGCTTTAAGAGTTTTACATCTACATTCATCCCTGTAGACCATTTTGAGTCAATTTTTATATACAGTATGAGAAGAGGGCCTAAATTTATTCTTCTGCATGTAGATATCCAGTATTCCCAACACCATAAGAAACTGTCATTTTCACAATTTATGTTTTTGGCATCTTTGTTGAAAATCAACTGACCTTAAAATACTTAAGGTTATTTCTGGGTTTTCTGTTCAGTTCTGTTGGTGTATGTGTCAGCTTTTAGGAAGCACTATGCTGTTTTGATTACTAACTGTTTGCTTGAGATTGTTTTGGTTATTTAAGGTATGTTTGATTCCATACGAATTTTAGGACTGAATTGTCTATTTCTGTGGAACAATAACACTGGAATTTTGATTGGGATTGCACTGAATCTGTGGGTTGATTTGGATAATATGGACATTTAAACACATTTAGCCAGCCCTCTCCTCCTCCTTCTCTCTTGTTCCCCTTCCTCTACCCTATTGGTCTCCCTCTCATCTTTATGAAAATCCTTTTTTTGTCTCTCTCTCTCTTCCACATATGAAAGAAAATACTTGACCCTTGATTTTCTGAGTATGACTTACTTCACTTAGCATGATATCCTTTGGTTCCATCCACTTACCAACAAATAGCATAATTTTATTCTTCTTTATGGCTGAGTAGAACTCCATTGTGTGTATGTGTGTGTGTATGTGTGTGTGTGTGTGTATGTGTGTGTATATATATATATATATATATATATATATATATATATATATATATATATATCTCACATTTTCTTTATCTATTTATTAGTTGATGTGCACCTAAGCTGGTACAACAACATGGCTATTGTGAATTGTGCTTCAATAAATATTGGTACTCATTTATTTAGTTCATTTGGATAAATTCTAAATAGTGGTATAGCTGGGTCACAAAGGTGCCAGAACATTCATTGGAGAAAATATAAGATTTTTAAACAAATGGTTCTGGGGAAACTGGATATCCACACTTAGAAGAATGATACTAGATCATTATCTCTCATTCTGCTCAAAAGTCAACTCAAAGTAGACCAAAGACCTAGGAATTAGACCAGAAACACTACAACTGCTAGAAGAAAGCATAGGGTCAACATATCAACATATGGACACAGGTACCAACTTACTTAAAAAGATTCCTAAAGCTTAACAAATAAAGCCAAGAATCAATACATGGGATGCCATCAAATTAAAAGGCATCTTTACTGCAAAGGAAAAAAAAAAGAATGTGAAGGGACAGCCTACAGGAAGAGAAAAAAATCATTGCCAGCTACTTTACTGATGGGAGATTGATATCCAGAATAAAGAACTCCAAAAACTCAACACCAAAAAGCAAACAAAAAACCAAATAACCCAATCAATCAATGGACAAATGAACTAAACAGACACTTCACAAAAGAAGAAATATAAATGGTCAACACATATATAAAAAAAATGTTCAAGATGATCAGTGAAATACAAATCAAAACTATACTAAGATTTCATCTCACTCTAGTTACAACAGTAATGATCAAGAATACAAATAATAATAAATATTGGTGAAGATGTGGGGAATAGGTACAATCATACCTCATTGGTGGGACTGCAAATTAGTTCAACCACTCTGGAAAGCACTATGGAGTTTCTTCAAAAGACTAGGAATTTGATTTATCTTTAAAAAAAAAATAAACTCTGGGGGCTGGGGATGTAGCTCAGTTGGTAAAGTGCTTCCCTCATATGCACAAGGCCCTGGGTTCAATCCCCAGTATCATAAATAAACAAATAAACAAATAAATAGACTCTGCCAGGCACAGTGGCACACTCCTATAATTCCAGCAGCTCTGGAGGCTGAGGCACTAAGCAACTCAGTACAACCCTGTCTCTAAAGAAAATTACAAGAGGCTGGGAATGTGGCTCAACTGGTAGCGTGCTCGCCTCGCGTTCGTGCGGCCCGGGTTCGATCCTCAGCACCACATACCAACAAAGATGTTGTGTCTGCTGAGAACTAAAAAATAAATATTAACAAAATTCTCTCTCTTAAAAAAAATTAAAAAATAAAGAAAATTACAAAATAGGGCTCGGATTGTGGTTCAGTGATTGAGTGCCCTGAGTTCAATCTGTGATTATATAGATAGATAAAATAAACTCCTAGTTTTGTTGAACTTTTCTATTGTTTTTTTCTTGGCCTCTATAATAAAGATCTGATCTTTATTATTTTCTTCCTAACTTTGAGCATAGTGTGTTCCTTTTCTGATTCCGTTAGGTGTACTGTTAGGTTGCTTATTTGAAATCTTTTTTGAATACATTTATTACTATAAACTTCCTTGTAGAACTGCTTTTATTGTGTCCCATAAATTTTAGGATATGCTGTGTCCATTTTCATTTAATGAAGCTTATACTGCTAATGAAAGAGTCAATGGCAGCCCCTCTGTCCCATTCCAGATGCTGATGGGCACCTCTGGTTGTGGAAACATGGAAGCTCCTGCTGAGGGTGGGAATTTTTTGCCTTCCCTTCTGATAGCTTAAGCAGAAGCCACTGATGGTTTTGCTCAGAAGGGTGAGAATGCCCCTTTCTATTCTTTGCCACATTTTGTCACCTAGACTAAAAAAGCATTGCTTCTATCCTGTGTCTCAGTAAGACCTGTGTGAAATGAGCAGCTCCCGTTTCTTCCTGCAGCAACATCACTCCCATCTCACCTGCCCTGCACTGCAGGAACACAGACTTTCACACTTGGTTTCCATGCAAGAGAACAAGCACCATCATGCTCTCCCAGATAGCTCTTCCATTCCCATGGCTCTGTGTCTCTAATGCAGACCTCTTTCTCATAGAGCTTTTTCCTTTCCGCAGATCATCTCTAGCAAATAGACTTCTGAGAGTCTTTACACTCCCAGATGTGTCTGAATTTTAATTTATATTCAATAGGAACCCTGTTACATATAATATTTCTCATGGAATCCCTAGAATCCTCTCATATGGTCAGGTGCAAATCTTTTCTCCATTATCATTAATTCCAAATTCCAGAAAGCTCTGAGAACCAATTTCATAAGTTTCCTGCCAAAACTTACATGGTGACAAGACCTGTCATTAAGTTAACTTTAGGCTATCTTATTGTAAACATTCATATATTTTTTCCAGAAATATTGATGAGATTGATAACCAAATATTACTTCAGATTCCATTGAAAATACTGTATAACATGCAGTATTTTTAAATTTAAAACTGAATTATGAAACTTATTTGACCCTAGGGCTTTTGGATAAGAGTTTGGGAAATGATTTTTAGTCCAATCTTAGAGATAAGGAAACTGACATTCAGAGACATTTTATTCACTTGGCTGAGGTCAAAGAGCTAACAACTGGTGAAGGATGAGTAGAATCAAGGTCTTTCTGACTCTAAATCCCTTGAAACTTCTGGTATATACATTTGGTTGGTGATTATATAGGATATAAGATGTGCAAGTAGATATGGGCATCAAAGAAAGTTTGAGACTAAGTAATCAGAACACATCTGGATATACTCCCTTGTAAAATGTGAGTATTACCTTGGTAATATGATTTGTCACAATTATACCTTAAAAAGAAATTATTTGGGGGGAGTGTGTTTCAGAACTACAAAAATCTAATAGGAAAACTCAGAGAAAGGCTCCATTTCTAAAGGGTTCCATAGTGTTTATGAATATACTCTGTGGTTGGGACATGCGGACTTGAAGTAGAAAATCTGAATAGTACTATTTGATCAAAATAAACCACCTATATAACCAAATATTCCATGCTCCAAAAATCTGATCATATAATGGAATACTCCCAGCACTTTAATAACCATAATTGTAAGTATTGCTATTTTTTGTGAATCTCATAGAGATGAAAAACTCTGCTACATTATTTATACATTTTATTTAATAATCTTACAGCTACCATGAAATGTAATTAGAAAGATGATAATAATGATAACAATACTAGCAATATATTAAATCCTTACCATGTAGTTAGTGTTATGTGGGCTAAATTCTTCATGTGAATTATCTCGATATTCACAACAAACCTGTGGGATATGTATTACTAACATTCCATTAAAGATAAAATAAGGCACAGAAAGTTTAAACTAATATGTCCCTGGCCACACAGCCAATTAATTATTAACTATTTCATAGTAAAGCTTAGGATCCAGTATTTTCTGTTTCTAAAGCCCAATATGACCTCACTGAACTTGTTTTATTAATGGTTTAGGTGAGAATTTTTAAATATTTTAAAATAATATTTTAAAAATATTTTTAACATTTATCTAAAGGTATAAATATGCAAAATGCTGCCCCATTAGAGGGGCCCACTTACCAAGATATTCTAGAGTCCAATATGCAATCACCATTAACTATGAGAGCCATCTGATGACTACATGCTCCCTATGAAATATCATTGGAAAGAGTATTTTAATGTAGACATCAAAGCACTGGAAATGACAGGTTGCATGTGAAAGAGCCACACGCAGCTCCGGAGGCTTGGAAAACTATCGCTTCATTAAAGTATACAACAATTCTCTACAGGCAAACAAGAGTGAGTCAGATCTGCCCTCAATATGGGAGCTGGGAGTGAAAATTCTCCCCACCAGGGGCACAGCATGTAACAATTTGGCTGGGCTCTGTAGAAAGCATCATCATATCAAAGCAGTGGCCAAGACTGAATATAAAAGAATGGGCTAAGATGAATAGGGCAGAGTGAAGTGTGATGCTTTCAGATGAACCTGGGACCACAGAATGGCATTGTTTTTCTGTGGGCTTCAGTTGCCTCACCTGTAAAATAGGGATAAAACAGCATCTCTAGCTGAAGGGAGGGAGCTATATTAGGAAGCCTTATGGTCCTTTCCATCTCTAATATCTACAATTCATTTGAAAGAGCCATTAGAGAGGCAGTGATGGCTTCAAGTTTGCAAAAGGCTTAACATTAGATTCAACTATTATTGGATTCAAAAGAGCCACTCCTCATTCCTTTCCCTGTTTAATCCTGAATTGGAAAATTTCCCTACTACAAAGGAATTGCAGGGTTTTTTTTTTTCTGTAGCAAAGCTGTTCATCTTCAGGAAGGAAGGATGTCTCAGACATGTCCTGGCCTAGACACATGAACTCAACCTTTTGAAGTTGCAGAATACTAATAATAACAAAGAAAGCACACACAGGTCAAGATTAATTAGCTTTGTCCATATACATGATCAAAATTAGCTATGTAAAGATAGGGGTTTCACAACAGCTCTGCATTGGTATAACTGAACTAGAATGTTAGCAGAAGGTCTGTTCTTCTGTCTCAGTTATCTTATACCCATATGATGCAAAGTCATTTTGTAACGGTGCGAATGGGTAGAAAAATTGACCATAAAGAAGAAAGGGCTAACAGATAATCTAACACATTGTATAGAGGCATCTGGCAGGGAGGTAAGCAAAACCTAATGTTAGGTCCCACTTTATTCTGCACTGTCATTAATGATACAGAAGAGAACAAGGAAAAGACAGTCAGATTCAGGCTATTATAAAGCCCAATTATGTGTTGTCAAGGAAGCAAGGACATTAAAAACAATAGATATGGACACAAAAATGAAACACTGTGCTGAGGTCCAGTTCGGGGGAAATATAGCCATATTCATCTGAAAAAAAACCGTATAAAACTCAATATTCTCAGGCTAGCAGCAGTGGAGAGATACACAGTAGCAGTAGAAAGAAATGCAGAATGTGAAAGAAGTCAGAAGGAAACTGAGATATGATATACAGACTAGTGTCACAAGAAGATAAGGGTATTCCTTTTTTTTCCACATTTTTATTGGCACATTTTTGTTGCACATACTGGTGGGATTTATTGCTACATATTCATACATACACCCAATATAATAATATGATTTAGCCAATATCACTCTCTGGCACTTACCTTCTTCCCTCCCCTTCTCTACCCCTTCCTTGGTCCCTTTCCTCTAATTTATAGATCTCCCTTTGATTTTTGTGAGATCCCTCACCAGCTTCATTTCCTTTTTCCTCTCTAGCTTCCACGTATGAAAGAAAACATACAATTCTTGACCTTCTGAGTTTGGCTTATTCTGCTTAACATACAGTCCTCAAAAATGAGAGTATTCATATAGATAAGGACCAAAGGGAGATGCAACATTCATCCAGACTGCTAAATAGGGAAAATATGAATTTTTTTGCTTTTCTTTTATTTTGCTAAGAATGTATGAATATATATTCATACCCAAGATTATATACTAATTATCCCCTTTATTGTGGATACAGTGGGCTTCAAGGGCAGGAAGCACAGTGGTGTTGACTTGAGAAATTTCCTACCTCTATGGATTGCTTTTTGCTCCAGGACAGGATTGAAGATTCTACTAGTCAATCTCACATGACCTATGGCATATGCCCATAAACACCCAGCCAGGACTCTGAAAGAAAGCTACAAACCTCTAGGATTAGACAAATCAACATGATGTGTCCTGCCCAGTAAAGAGGGCTCCTAAGGCAAATATTTTTTTCTCCAACACTGGGGAGGGGTTCTGTAAGAAGGGGGCTGGCTCTCTTGAAGTGCACAACTGACCTTTTGGCACTGACGTTCAGTCTAGTTTCTCACATCTCCAAGTGCTCACTTCTAGGTGGTGCTGAATATAAAGAGCCAACTTCACACTGCCTCCAGATTGGAAAACAGACAGAGGCACACATGGGACATACTATTACCATTTCTATTGATTGAGAATGCAGGCTCAGAAATCAGTCATGCGGGACTCAAACGCAATTAGAAGTCAGCAATAAAAAGATAGCCAACTATGCCACTGCCAACACACAGGCCCAACACAATATATATCTAGAAATTAAAAACACAAACACACTTCTGAATAACTCTTGAACTAAAGAGGAATTTAAATTGATATTGCAAATGCTTTAGAATCAAATGATAATGAGAACAGTGCATATCAAAGTCTTTTGGATGCAGGCAGAGTGAAAAACAGAAGGCCTTAAATTCATTTATTAGAAAATAAAAACAAATGGAAAATAAATGAACTAAGCTATCAACTACAGAAGTTATTTTTTAAAAACACAATAAAATAAATGCATGTAAAGTCAAGGGGAAAGACTCATATTACCAAGAAATGAAATAGATTTATAAATATAAATACAAAGGTGATATTAAAAATAAGATAATATTACATAAAATTTTAAAGCAATATATTTCAATAGGAAATTTTCTAGGAAAATGTGAATTACTAAAATTCACCCAACAAGAAGTAAAACAAGAATCATAGAAGAAATTAATAGTACAAATTGAAAAGGCTGAACAATTTTAAGGGTGAGTACTTCTAAATCTTCAAATCACGGACAACTTCCATTATATAGAAATGGTTTTAGAGTATAGAAAAAAATGTGCCACCCTCTTCCCTCAAACCAGATAGGACAAAAAATAAAAATAAATTTATACACTAATTTCCCTTATTAATACAAATATGGAAATTCTAAAGAAAATAGAATCAGGCAGCTATTAAAACAATACAGTAGCAGTATGGAGATTCCTGGGAAAGCTGGGAATGGAACCACCATTTGACCCAGCTATTGCCCTTCTTGGACTATTCCCTGAAGACCTTAAAAGAGCGTACCACAGGGATACTGCCACATCGATGTTCATAGCAGCACAATTCACAATAGCTAGACTGTGGAACCAACCCAGATGCCCTTCAATAGATGAATGGATAAAAAAATGTGGCATTTATACCCAATGGAGTACTACACAGCACTAAAAAATGACAAAATCATGGAATTTGCAGGGAAATGGATGGCACTAGAGCAGATTATTCTAAGTGAAGCTAGCCAATCCCTAAAAAACAAATGCCAAATGTCTTCTTTGATATAATGAGAGCAACTAAGAACAGAGCAGGGAGGAAAAGCAGGAGGAAAGATTAATATTAAACAGAGACATGAGGTGGGAGGGAAAGGGAGAGAAAAGGGAAATTGCATGCAAATGGAAGGAGACCCTCAATGATATATAAAATTACATATAAGAGGTTGTGAGGGGAATGGGGAAAAAAAACAAGGAGAGAAATGAATTACAGTAGAGAGAGAAGATGGGAGGGGAGGGGAGGGGGGATAGTAGAGGATAGGAAAGGTAGCAGAATACAACTGTTACCAATATGGCATTATGTAAAAATGTGGTTGTGTAACTGATGTTATTCTGCAATCTTTGTAATGTTTTGAACAACCAATAAAATAAAATAAAATAAATAAAACAATTCAGTATAACCAAGTAGGGTTTATCCCAGCAAGGTATGAACTGTTCAACATTAACACATTAATTAATGCAAATCACTACAATGACAGATTAAAGAGATGAATCATAAAATGATCTTGAAAAATTTTAACACCCAACAATATTAAAAACACATAGCCATCAAAGATTATAAGAAAACTTCCTTAACACATCTTTCTAAAATTACCAGGAAGTACTTTTGGCTGTTACATAAGCTTTAGAGTCAGATTGCCTAGGTACAGATCCTTGGTTCCATCATATATGAACTGTGTGATCTTGGACAAGATATTTTAATCTACCTGAGCTCCACTTTCTTTATCCATAAAAATGAGAAAACTAATAGTACTTTCCTTACAGTATTGTTGTGAGGGTTAAGTGACATAAAATATGCAAGGGTACTTAAGAGACAATCTGTCAATATTAATTACTCAAAAAAATTAGTCATTATTGGTAGTACCTACTGATAAAATATTAGAACAAGAAGCAAGACAAGAATGTCCATAATTTTAAATTACTATGTAACACTGTGATGTCCTAACAAGTGTAACATGGTTGGCCCGGGGTTGTAGCTCAGTGGTAGAGCCCTTGCCTAGCACATATAAGGCACTGGGTTCTATCCTCAACACCACATGAAAATAAATAAATAAAATAAAGGTATTGTGTTCATCTTCAACTTAATAAATTTTTTAAATGTAATATGGTTGGAAAAATGAATAAGAGAATATTAGAAAGCAAATTTTCCAAAAATGGTGTTATCTATGAAAAATATGGCTATAGAAAAATCCAAGATGATAAACTAATAAAATGTTACAATCATTGTTATAGTCCAGCAGGGTGACTACATAAAATATCATTCTATAAAAATCAATGACATTTCTATATTAGCAAGAACCTATTAAGATGCAATACAGGGGAAAGGTGCCATTTAAGACAGCATCAGAAACTTTAAAATACCATTTATGAGACCTTGAACAAATTATTTGTCCTCTCTGAGCCTCAATTTTCTCATATGTTGAATGGATAAATTAATAGTACCTATCTCATAGGGTTGCTATGAGGATTGAATGATACAATGCATACAGAGTATTTAGCAGTGTTGTTCCTGACATACTAAGTATTCATTGAATAGTAGCATTACTACTATTGTTATTGTTATTTTTAAATTGTCTAATTTTATTCCTCACTAAGTCATAATGAATGAGGTATGAACCATAGTGTCATCGTCTTTCTGTAAATAAGAAGTTGTTGCTGCAAGATAGCAGAATAATCTGGTCAAAGCAACAGCATGTTAGTGCCCAAATCATACATAAGTTTCCCCTTTAAACAAATGAGGTGTCTGATGTTCAGAGCAGTAAGCAGATTAGCATAATTCACAGTTCATCGGAGGCATCTGTAGAATACAACATTCCTGAATTGTGCTCTTCCCTTTGCTAATAAAATTCCTGGAAGACCAGGATAATTCTGGAGTTATTTGGGGGCTGAATACAGTTAGTCCCAGAAACCAGCTAATCTTGAGCAACAGGGGTACTCAATTTGTCAATCTTAGTAGCCTCAGTTTTGAGGGTTCTAGAGCTTCTTCTCAAGGTAAGGAATCACTGATTTTATCATGCATAGCCAGTTTCATATTCACACCCTTCCCTACAAGAAGAGAAGGCTGAGTCAGAAGCAGAGGGTTACCAAAGATCTCATTAGGAAATCTTGATTCTCTTTAGTTGTATTCAAATGATTTAGTGAGTGCTGTTTTGAAAGTCACCATAGACAGTAAGATACTAGCTCTTCCCTGACACTCCCTGAGGTTTCTTATAATTCCATTCAGTAATCCATTATAACAGATACTATTTTGTGAGCACTTAATTCCTGTGGACCCTTTGCTAAACATGTTATACGCATTTCTTTTAATCATCAAAGTGACTTTTGAGATAGATGCTATTTTTATCCTCACCTGGCTGATAGGACACTGAGTCACAGAGAGACTAAGTGATTTGGCCTAGTTTATACAGCAAGTGAGGAAATGGATGAGTTTTATAATCCAAGGTTTGGGGATTCCAGTGCTTCCAACTGCCCACAACCAGCCGAAGGAATGTATCATTCTATTCTACTTTCTAGCTATTTCCCAAAAGTGTAGGGGACTGAAGTTCTATTGAATACATTACCTGTTAGGTACTTGGCTTCAGCCACCAGTTTTTCCAAGTTAGGTTAAGGAGTCAGAGTTTATTTCAAATAGCAGAAAGAGTAGCTGTCATGGCACTACAGATAGTATTGTATGGAAAAGAGAAAGCCTGTCAGTCCTAGGCAGTGGATGCCATTATGACAAGATAACAACCTCCAAGGAAATATA
This sequence comes from Spermophilus citellus, assembly GCF_964194105.1. Classification (NCBI taxonomy): domain Eukaryota; kingdom Metazoa; phylum Chordata; class Mammalia; order Rodentia; family Sciuridae; genus Spermophilus; species Spermophilus citellus. The sequence goes on along the minus strand of NC_138190.1, from coordinate 109,059,159 downwards.
CTTTCTCTCCCAAAGTAGTGGGGAAAACTAAAATAATTTAACCTAAAGCAAGGATCAACAGGATCTGTACTAGGACTCTGATCTTATGAGTCTAGATTCCTCCAGACATGTCTCTACCTCCAGGTAAGATCCTATATCCTGGTAGGGCTGAGATTTTTTTTTTTTCTTTTTCGATATACAGGACAGTAGGGTATATTTTCACATGTTATACCCTCTGTCAGGGACATTTTATTTTTCATTTCTAGGAGATTCTGTGGATATTTGGCTTCAATGTATAGTTCCATCTTCCCAGAATTCACTTCAACTGAAGTCAATGCTCTTCAAGTCTAGGGGCCCATGCTACCTATGCATTTTTTCTTAAAGAACACATTACATGGTCTTAAATTGGAGCAATTATACTCAGTACAGCATATCTTGATGATTTAGTAAGGTTTTTAGTAAGTTATAAATATCTCATCTCATAAGCCTATCTACTAGAAACCAACAACAAACATAATTTAATGATGAAAGTTTCAAAATAAATTCCCTAAAATGAAATCAAAGAAAGGGGTGATCATTAATAATCACTGTTCCATATGGTGTTAAATGTCCTATAGAATGTAGTAAGAGAGAAAAACAAATGAGATTTAAAAATGGAGCGGGATGGTACTCCACTATAATGTACACCTATAATGTACTAGTATAACACATTTATAAATGAAAAACTATTTAGAGCTCATATCTCATGACATTTTTAAAGGTGACTAGGTATAAGGATCACGTAACAAAGTTAACAGTTTTCTATACATGAGCAATAACAAATTGGAATATATGTTAAAGAAATATAATTGACAATAGCAAAAACTCTTTAAAATAGGGGCTGGGGCTAGGGCTCAGTGGAAGTGCACTTGCCTGGCATGTGTGAGGCACTGGGTTCAATTCTCAGCACCACATAAAAATAAATAAAATAAAGGTCTGTCAACAATTAAAAAAATATTATAAAAAACTCTCAGAAATAAACCTCACTAAAATGACGAAAATTCTATGGAGAAAACAATAAAAAATATACCAAACAACATATAAAAGAACCTGTTGAGAATATAAATTCTCATGAAAGTAATCTTATAGGATGAATTTGACACATAAATCTATATTTCATAAGATCTGACAAGCTGACTCTAAAATTCAAAGGAAAAGGAAAGTGTAAGAATAGTCACAGTAATTTTTTTAAATTATTTTCAGTTGTAGAAAGTCACAATACCTTTACTTTATTTATTTTTTATGTGGTGTTGAGGATTTATCCCAGTGCTTCACATATGCTAGGCAAGCATTCTACTACTGAACTACAACTTCAGCCCAGTCACAGTAATTTTTAAAAGAAATAGACAAGATACTTTCTCTGACAGATATGAAAGCATATCATACATTAGTAATTAAAAACATATTTGCATATGACTAGATAAAAATAAACCAGTAGAGCATAATGAAAAGTCTAGAAATTATTCTTGTACATATGAGAATTTACTATACCAATATAATCTCTAATTAATGAAAAGCCTGACTATTCAATATATTATATATATTTAGACAACTGGTTATCCATTTAAATAAATGAAATCCTTACCTAAAACACACCATCTGCAAAAAAAAAAATTTTAGGTAAATTACAAACCTAATTGAAACGTATGAACAGAATATTAATCCATAATATTTATTGAACATCTATAATAAAAAAAAATGTTGATCAATAGAATAGCAGGGCTGGGGCCATAGCTCAGTAGTAGAGTGCTTGCCTAGCATGAGTGAGGTACTGGGTTCGATTCTCAGCACCACATAAAAATAAATAAAATAAAGATATTGTGTCCACCTAAAACTAAAAAATAAATATTTAAAAAAAGATAAATGAGACTTTATAAAAAATAAACTCTTGTTTGTCAGAAAGCATTATCAAAAAACAAAACAAAACAAAATGACAAAGCCCAGAATGCAGAAAATATTTGTAAATCATATTACTGATAAGGGATTTCAATCTATAATATAAAAGGAATTCTTACAACTTATAATAACAAGACAGCCCAATTTAAAAACAGCAAAATATTTGAACAGACTTTTCTTTAAAAGAAGATGCATAATTGGTTTAAAAAGCACATGAAGATATCCAACATCATTAGTCCTAGGGAAATTCAAATAAAAATCACAATATGATTGCATGTGACCACTAATATGGCTAAAATTCTTAAAAAGGAAAATAAGTGTTGGGCCAATGTTTGGAGTATTTATATCACTTATGAATTACTGCTAGTAATATAAATGGTTCAGCTGCTGCAGAAAAGAGTTTGTTCCTCAAAAGGTTAAACACAGAATTTCATATGATGCAGAAATCCATGCCTGGGTATATCCCCAAAAGAAATGAAAACATATGTCCACACACAACTTTGTACAGAAATATTCATAGTGACATTATTCATGAAAGCCAAAAGTAGAAACAACACTAATGCCCATCAACTGATGCATGAAGAACCAAATTGTGGTGTGTTCCTTCAATGAAGTATTATTCAGCCATAAAGAATAATAAATTACTGATACATACTACAACATGCATGCATATTGAGAACATTATTGGTGGGCAAAAGAAGCCAGACCCAAAAGGTATCATATTGTATGATTTCATATCTGTGAAATGTTCTCCATAAGTAAATACATAGAAGCAGAAAGTTGATTAGCAGTTTCCTAGGTCCAGTGATATTGGAAAACTGAGAGTCACTGCTAATCGGTGCACAATTTCCTTGGGGGATGATGGCAATATTCTGGAGTTAGACAATGATGTTGGTTACAATCTAGTGACTATATTAAAAATCACTGAATTGTTCAATTTCATATGGTGAATTTTGGGTATGTTAATTATATCTTGATAAAATATGCAATTAGTTAAACTTGACTGGATCTTGACTGTCAAAATAAAACATTAAAAAAGACATTTCTATGACACCTGGGGAAACTTGAATGTGAACTGGATATTAAATGATACACAGATTAGAAGACTAATATTAAGTTTTGTAGATGTGATGAAATATTGTATGAAAATACATTTCAGTAATGTTAAAGAAGGTACTTATTTTTAAGAGATGTTCCTTGAAGTATTTTAGGGTCAAGATTCATGACAATTACAACTTACATTAAAATAGTTTTGCAAAAAGTTAGATATAGAGAATAGATAAAACATGGAAAAGTGTTAATAATGGTGAAACTAGATGATGATTACATGAATATTCACTGTAAATGACAGTAGGTTTGAAATTTTTCAAAATAAAATTTTAAAAAATTGCAAAGGACTGAGGAAATGTCCACATTCACACATGTTAATGGAATTTAAATATGGAAAAAGCACATGAAACAAGAATACAATTTTGCTGTATTTATAAAATAAAAAGGGGGAAACATTTATTATGACATAGCATTTCCTATTTTTGCTATCTACCCTAGAGAAACTCCAGCTCAATTACAGCAGGAGCCATAAGCTAAGGCTGTCAATGAAGCACTGTTTGCAATAACAGAATGCTGGAAACAACCCAAATGTCCATTAATAAGGGAATGATTACACAGATTGAGATTATCCATAATATACCACACCATGCAGCAATTGACATAAATGAACTAGGTCTACATCACATGACCAAATCTTCAAGAAAATGTCTATAGAGAAAAATTAAGTTGCAGAATGTGTGCTGCATAAAAACTCACACACAAAATAATATTATATATAGGATCCTATATATGTATGTCAACATAGAATAAAAGGTCTTAAAATATGCACACCAAATGTATGGCACTGAAAATTGAGGGAGGAGGATTGAGTGTGATGATACCACATATGACATGAAAGACCAATAAAAGGAATGTCAGGAAAGGACAGGGAGGGGAAGGGAGGGAGCATGGGGGTAGGAAAGACTGTGGAATGTGATGGACATCATTACCCTAAGTACATGTATGAAGACACGAATGGTGTGACTCTACTTTGTGTACAACCAGATGTGAAAAATTGTGTTCTATATGTGTAATATGAATTGAAATGCATTTTGCTGTCATATATAACAAATTAAAACTTTTTAACAAAGGAATGTCATGAAAGGACAGAAATCAAGGAATATGAGAGACAGTGAATTATGGTTTGCTTAAACATTTAAAGCTTGACAACAAACCTACACAGCATATTTTTTTTCCTAATGTGATAAAGCAAGGGTTGGGTGAAGAGTAGACACAGAGGATCCACCTGTTTTTTTGCCCAGGTTTTCTTCTGGTCCCTCCAAATCTGGCTGACACTAAGCGCTTCATCTAGGATCTCAGATTATGGCAACTGCCTTAGGGACTTGCTTATTTGAGAAAGAGGGTTTTGTTCCTCAATCATTCTGGTTCCAGGAGCAAAAACTCCATGTAGCGATTTTCATAAGGTAAACCCAATCTCCAATAGCCTGGGGAGATTAGTACTATCTTAGAAGTGTCCTGATTATCCCCAGCCTAAATGTATATGGGGACTCATAAAACTGTTATAATGATTAAACAGTATAGCAGTGAATGAGCTTCTCAGAGAACAAAGGAATAAGGGAGTCAAAGAACTAGAACAAAGAGGAGGGAGGGAAAGAAGACATGGGCATAAGAAGGACAGGACAAAGAAGACAGGAAAAGGGAGAGAAGAAGTGGGGATGAATGTGAGAAATGGAGCAATATATGTCTGATCAGTTTCTGAGTTGTCTCATAAAGTGGAAGGTACTTTGGTGGCCTCTAGTCATCTTAGCAGCTCCTTTAAGACTCCTCAGTCTGCTCAGAATTTGCTTTATGTTGTGCAGGCTGTCGTTTGTTCCCTGGTTTGGTCAGGCTGTGTGGAGAGGCTGTGTGTTTGACTCTCTGCTCTGTATTGATGGATGATGTGGACCCTGGTCTAGTCAGGGATTAGCTTGTGTAGTGTGAAGAACAGATGCGGACCTGCTCAAGTTATTCCTGTCCTGAGTGGTTTTGCATGTCTGTCGGGGATAGAATTTTGCTTTCATTGTTGGAAGACAGTTTTTAGATCTGACTCTGTTTATAGGGTCACTTGAATTGTTGGAAATTGTATTATGGATCTTAACTTCAAATTTTGCCTAATGTTGTGTGAAGAGTTGGTGCGAGACTCATATTAGACACAGACACATTAGACACAGGCACATTATATATCCAAGGTGAACTCATATCTGGCTATAGGTTGTCTCATTTCACAAGAACTGGTACTGGCTATGTCAACCTAGCCTTTCAACCATATCTTCATATTGGGGCAGTATACACTGGCAAGATTGTGGGTTGCATACCAATAAATGAAGAGGAGGCATGGTTAAAACCTGTCATGTGGTTTTCACACATTAGTATCTGCAGAACTGCCTCAGGAAGAGTTCAGTTGAGATGATTCTTCTCATAGGTTGCCTCAAGACAAAGAGTACATATAAGTATAGGGAATGGAGGTATGGGCCAGTGGTTGGTTTGATATGTAACTAGTGTTGAAGTCCTTCTTGGTTTGGAAGATATTTGCCTAGTAGCATGTATCTAAGTAATGGATCCTGGGGGGAGCTATATAATGTTTGGTGTGGTGGCTACATGCGAGGATAAAATCCAAAATATTTAGCAACAGATTCTGCACAACCATTGACCAATCAGTACAAACATTGGAACAGGATGCTAAAGTAGGCATTATGCCTTCAGTTGTTAGATTATGAGGAGATCCAGGGAATCTTTGGGGAGGACCTAGGGTGGCTGTGGTGATGGAAGATATAGAGTAGAGGGTGGTAACAGGGATGATCGAGAGTAGTGAGTCTTATCAACAGGTAGAGAAATACTTCAGTATTTTAACACCTGACATGGCCATATCAGTGTATTCTGGATGAATATTGTTACTCACTGTAAGATTACTTACTATACTAGGCAAGAGTTGGCTAATGGTGTGAGGAATTTTGGATAGTAGCAGATGGCTGGCTCACAGCATGTGGAGAAACAAAGAGGACAAGGCCAAAAAAAGGGCCTTTGGAAACTCTAATCACTACAAAGATTTTGACATTCATGCTCCTCTCTGTAATTCAAATGAAAACAATTCTAAACCATACAACAGATGTTTTTTTTTTAAACAAACTTCTGATTTTTCTCATTATGACTACTTCAGCTTTTTAAATGTTGAATTTTAAACACCTTATTCAGTTGGTGCCCCTGCAGTGCTATGGTCTAAGTATAAGCTTATCTGGTTTTCTGGATAATGTAGCACTGATTGGGGGCTCTGGAAAGTGGCTTAACTGGGCATATGGCGTGATGTGAATTCTGTTCTGGGATATAGTTGCCCTTCTGTGAGCAAAATGCCAGTATAAGCACTGGTGAAGGTAGGACCTGTTGAGACTAGTCACATGGTGGACCAGCAATGACACACAGCAATGGACCGGTCTCTAGTCTTGTTATCCTGTGGGATGAAGTGGGCAGTGAGGATTAACTTCATGATGTGCATAATGGCGGCACAAAAATGGAATGGGTGGGACCAGCTCCACTGTACTGGAAAGTTCAGTGAGATATACAACCTGAATGAGGGTGATCTCACAAAGTAGTGGGGCCATGGACGCCAGTGTCAAGGCTGCATAATTGCAAGAGGACTTGTCTTGTTATATAGGACACCTATTATGTGATCTTAAACATGAAGTTCTTACTATATGCAGTTAGCATATGGCTTCTTATGGAAGCAGTGGCTGTCTGTTGGTGTCTGCAGCATGGACAAGTACCTGGAGGACTACCTTCAGTAATATGCTAAGGTGATACAGAACTTTCCCTTAAAAGGTATAGTCTGAGCATATTCTATTTGGTGGATAAGGGCCCTGTAGGACTGTGTCAAATAAAAAGGAAAGGGCTCTGGATAGATGAGTGCTTTCCATTGTGGTATGGTACAGTCAGGAAGGTCCTATGTGGAATGAGAGTAACCCCACTGGATGTATCCTAGTCAGAGTTTCAGTATTGGTAAGATCCTGCCTGATGATACGGTATGTCAAACATGCGTGTGCCTGGAATGGATCTTTGAACAAAATATAGCCAGACAATTATAGCACATAGGGAAATAGTACTCTAGAAGTGTTGCCCATTGTTGACTACTGAACGCCTACACCTTTCTATCATTCAGTATCTGTACAGATAAAGAAATAGAAACAACTTGACGGTTCTGAATCTGTTTGTAGAATCACAGACTTATACAACCTTGAATTCTCCCATCTGCAGTGGCAGATACTAGTAGCTAGCTGACAAGGAACATTGGGAACCTCTAGCTTTAGAACCTGTTTTGGACCCAGTTCTGTCATTCAGTCCTGAGCCAGTAATGGAAACCCAATCCTCAAGAGCTCATAAGTCCAGCTTACTGCATGTACCTAGAGACTATACCATTCTATGTTCCATTCTCAGAGTTCCCTCCTAGAAGAAACTACATAAGAATGTCCTTCTCCTCAGTTATGGAGTATGTTTCTGAACATGTCATATATTTATGTGAAAGTAATACACAGATACCTCTGCTATATCTTGCCTATGAGATAAAAAAGTTTACTCATTAAAAGGTACCTCTGTCTCTTCATAGCTTAAAAACAAATATAATGACATATTTATTATACTATACAATATACTACAATATGCTTATCTTTTGTACTTTTCTGATAAACCGATGTGGCAATTGTTTATTAAGTCCCTCCTTGCATGAAAAAAATGACAAAATTTTAGACTTCTATTATGGTTTAGATATGAGCTATCCCTATAAAAAGCCTACTTTTGAGACAATGCAAGAATATCCAGAGGTAAATGATTAGATTATGACAGGTGTAACCTGATCAGTGTATTGACTCTGGGGCATTACTTTGGAGTTCATATCTTATCCCTGATGAGCACAGCTTGTTCTCCAACCCCACCCCCCCCCCGCCCCATTCCTGACCTCACTTTGAGCTGTGCAGTTTTTCTCTGTTGGGCCCTTCTGCTATGTTCTGCCTCAACTTGGGCCCAGAGCTATGGAGTCAGCCAACCATGGACTGAACTTCTAAAATCATCGGCCAAAATAAAGCTTTCCTTTTCTAATTGTTCTTGTCAGGTCTTATGTGCTCACAGAGATGCAAAGCTGACTAGAACAACTTCTTTGCCACTACATCAGTTTTAGATTTTATAAAATTATGATTTATGTAAAGAGTCAAAGGAAGGCATGCACTTAAATAGCATATTGGTGAATAGATTTGGCTCAGAGATTAGAGGACTTTGCTTCAAATCCTTTCTCTATCACTCAGTAGCTATATGACTCAAGAGAATGTAGTCACTAATCTGAGCCTTAGCTTCATCATTTATAAACTAGTGGATATTATATAATTACACCTGGCCCATGGGAATCACTGTGAGGAGTAAATGGAGTTGTAAGGTAATGTGTATAAGATGATTAACAAAGTATTGGGGCACAGAGTAAGCACTCAATAAATTTTCATTGTCATTATTATTAACACTATGGGATAGAGGCACTAAAATTTTTTTTGACAACTACTCTGTATTATCCATGACAAAAAAACCTCACTTTTTAATCTGCACAGTTGTATAAGGCATTTTCTGATGACTATCTGGTAAGCATTTCAGTGGTTGTCCTAAATGATTCATTTGCCTGTGTTAGTGACCTATAGATCATTTGTGACCTCTTAACATTTGCCTATTTTTTCAGTTCTTGCCCATTCTAATTAAATGTTATTCTCCTTTCCTTGGCAATTTGTAGAGATGGTGGGAGAAGCTGACAGTGGGACTGGGAGCACATGACTGGAGTTTCTGGCCAGACTCAGGCAGGGCCAGGGGGTGCTCATGGTGGCTGCTGCTCCTAAAGTCCTGCTCATGGGCTAGTGAAATATTTTTTGTATCCATGGGCTTGCTTGTCTTCTGGGTTATTCAGTCTCTTATTTTACAATGTCTTATTTTACAATGGTTCTCTATTTTACAGACTCCCTTCTATCCCTGTGGAGAGATAATGGATTCACTACCTGCATGTCTTTGGAAGTTCCACCATTGCCTTGAACTGGACAGCTCCATTTTAGGGACAATTTAATATCTATACCATAATGAGAATCTTCATATCTAATATTTATAATTGGTCTAAGTGACAGGATGAGAAGTATATAATCATTTATGTGAATCATCACTGTCTATTGCCTTCTTTAGTTTTTCTCCTTCTAGGAAGTCAAAAATACATATTCACAGGGGCTTGGGCTATAGCTCAGTTGGTAGAGGGCTTTCCTCACATGCACAAAGCCCTGGGTTCAATCCTCAGCCCCACAAACAAATACATATTCACATGTGCCTTCACATACACACAAACACATGCAAACACACACACACACACACACACACACACACACGCACACACACACTTTCCATAAAACCCACTGATGTTACACTAAGCAGAGATCTGCATGCAAATGGAAATCCAAGCTATCAGGCTCAGATTGTGGTAGAAACCAAACTACAGGGGGAGGAAGAATGGGAGCTTATGATGATTATTAGCTCAGGGAAAAAAATCTTAAAATGTTCAATATGGAAGACTAGGTTGAGAGCAAAACAAAAAAAGGAGCAAATGGGCACAAGACCATTTTAAAAAGCAATCTTTGTGAGTTTTTGGCTTATTTACCAGAACTGTTAGACAAATTAAATTCTTACGGTAAAAGCCTAGGAAAGGTTCCCACTAGACAAGCTGAGTTTATCAATATGATCTCTAAGACTTGGGAATTATATTCAAATCACTTTGAATTCATATTCAAGAAATATTTATTATGCATCTGCTATGTGCCAGGTACTGTTCTAGGCCTGAAGGACACAAAGGTAAACAAGACAAAGTCACTGCTCTGATGGAGCATACTCTTTTATTCTCCCTCCAATGGAAGTGAAATCCTTTTCAAGAATTCAAATTCAGACTGTCTTTTCTTGTTCAGAAGGTTAACCAAACCCACCACTCTCCTGCTTAAGTCAAAGGCCCAGAAATAAGCTCTAGATTTCATTTCCTGCAAGCAGTTAGGGGCCTTGAGTCTCTTGCCACTTTGTCCTTTGGTTCTCTATTTTACAGACTCCCTTCTATCCTCACTTAGCAACCAGGTTCACCTTATGGAGTCTAGAAATAGATACAAGACAAATAAGCCCTTCAATTGAAACTAAACATACAATGTCTTCTGTTCATTAGGGACCCTATCGTATACTCTCTGCATAAGCCCTGACTCTGGCTGGTTCCCATCTACTGATAGAAGCAGACCAATCAGTGTCTGCTAGGGTCTTGGCTCCCACCAGTCCAGCATGAAGACCAGCATGGAAGATGAGACCTTTCTTACTGGCAAACAGATGAGGTAGAATAACAGTCTAAGATCATTACAACAGCTCCTTCTGAGTCTAGGAGCCGAGCCTGGAGGTCTGAGGGACTCAACCCAGTTCTGCTACTAACTAAGATGAGTTCCTTCATCTGGCCATGCTACAGGATGATAGCAAGTAAAATTGATAATAACTGTATTTCAACTGACAACATTAGGGAGCAAGTCAGATTTACAAAAAGCTTTACATGTTTGGATGAAATTGTCAATGTGATTTCTACTGACTGCATGAGTTCTGGTATGTTTAAACAATCAGAATGTGCATTTGTATTGGAAAAGCAAAATTGCAGTGATGATTTTATAGCTAGGCTTTTCCCCTGCAAAAAGACTGCAAAGTCAAAGACATTCAGAGGCATTCTCCATTGCTTATCTTGATATTTGTCCCTGTGAGGTGTGACAGGAATAAATCAAGAGGCAGATATCAAGGGCAATCACAATACCTCCATATACCCTATGTTCAGGTTTCCTCTGCCTGGAAAAGGATCCACAGGGTTACTTAAGAGAGAGTGCAAGGCCAGGAGCAGTATACACGCTTGTAATCCCAGTGCCTTGGGAGGCTGAGGCAGGAGGATCATGAGTTCAAAGCCAGCCTCACCAACTTAGTGAGGCCTTAAGCAACTTAGTGAGACCCTGTCTCTAAATAAAATAAAAAAGGGCAGGGGATGGGGCTCAGTGGTTAAGCACCCTAGGTTCAATTCCTGGTACCAAAAAGAGAGAAAGAAGGAGAGAGAGAGAGAGAGAGAGAGAGAGAGAGAGAGAGAGAGAGAGAGAGAGAGAGAGAGAGAGGAGAGAAAGAATGCAAACCGTGGGGTAGGCTGGGGAAATTGGAGATTGTTATAATCCATACTTTCTACGTGTATTTCCTTGGAGCTACATGATATGACAAATAGATCCCTTTCAATTAGTTTGTATTTCTCATGAAAATCCATTTGTATTGCTCTCAACTCCCATCTCTATGCTGATGATATCCCAAATCTCTTGTCTCCTCCTTGGTCCTTTTAGACCCATATTTAAACTGTCTCCCAGACACTTCAGGGGATGAGTAAAAATCAGCATGTTCCGTTATTCTTGCCTCCCACCCACCAGCAATTATTCTCTCAAACTTCTTGCTTTATTTTAATGGTAAAATATTATGGAAGCATTGTTTGTCTCTTCCTTCCACTCTTGTGACTTCTAGTCAGCAAGTTCTGCAGAACTAATAATTTTTAAATTTTTGATTAATAAATGAATCATTACTTATTGCTTTATTGATTTGTGGTCTCAGTTTTGATTCTTTGTAATAGACATAGTGACCTGCAAATAGTCTTCTATTCTTTGCAGCATTAAATACCTTTAGATAAAATCTGGGTAAGATTAGTCTAATATTGATTTTTTTTTCCCTTCATTTTGCTTCCAACTGCCACCAATTTAATTAGAGGTTTTGGTGTTTATTGTTTGTATTCCTGCAGTAACCATTCTGTTGGCAATTAATACTTAACACTAATTCAATACATATTTATTGTGTGTCAACTACATGTCAGGCACTATTGCAGGCATTAGAGATACAGTGGCAAATCCTGTTCTAATAAAGTTTACTTCCCAGTTGTGTGTAGGGGACACTGGAGAGTAAACACTTCAAGAACAAGATAACTGGATAGAGATCAATACTATGACGAAAATGAAAGTAGGCCAATATGTTAGAAAGTGACAACAAAGAAAGCAGACTACTCTAGGTGGTCAAGAAAATCGTTTATGAAGAGGTGACATCTATAATGAGAATTACATGACAAAAAGAAGACTTATCACATGTAAAGACCCAGGGGAAGAAGATTCTAAGAAAAGAGAGCAGCTGGTACAGAGGCTCTAACTGGCTTGTTAACAAAACAGAAAAGAGAGTGAGACTAAGATACTGAGCAAGATGGGATGTAGTGCAAGATGTGATTGAAGAGATGTGAGGGGCCCTTACAAGCCATAGGAAGGAGGTTGGATTTTATGAGGAGTGTGACTGGAAGCTACTGGATAGTTTCAAGTAGATGGGTCACATTGTATAATTTACATTTTTAAAAGCTCACTCTGGAGGCTCTGTGATGAAGTCATCACAGGCTCTATGGATAATAATATGAGAAAAAATAGAAGTGAGCAGACAGTTGGGAGAGAGACTATTGCAGTGGTATAGACAAGATAGGGTGCTAGTTTGAACCTGAGTGAGAACAATAGGTTTAGAGAGCATGGATGGAGTCTTGATGTTCTCAAAGGGGTGCCAATAACACTGTCAATAAGAAGATGAAGAGGAAATATTGGGTGAGAGAAAGAAGGATCAAGAATGAAGTTTAGGGGCTGGAGTTGTGGCTCAGTAGTAGAGTGCTTCCTAGCACGTGTGAGGCACTGGGTTCGATTCTCAGCACCATATAAAAATCAAAACAAGTAAAATAAAGGTATTGTGTCCATCTACAACTGAAAAAGAAGAAGATGAAGAAAGAGGAGTAGGAGGAGGAGGAGAAGGAGGAGGAGGAGGAAGAAGAAGAGGAGGAGGAGGAGGAGGAACAGGGGGAAGAGGAAGAGGAACAACAACAACAACATCAAGAATGAAGCTTAGGTTTTTGGTTTGGGCAAATAGTACCGTTTACTTACAAGGGGAAATCCAAAGTAGGAACAATTTGGTGTGGGTTTGGCTAGTATCACCCTGATACCAAAACAAGACAAAGACACATCAGAAAAGAAAACTGCATGGATCAAAAAGAAGTTTTTGTCAATAAAACAAGTTTGAGATGCTATTAGATCACTAAGTAGAAATGTTAAGTAGTATTAAGAGGTGAGGGCTGTCAGGTGAGAGCATTGTCAGCAAGTGGACACTTCCTATAACCATGGAACTGGATAAAATCACTATAAAAGTCAGCACTGATAAAGGGGGCTGAGGACCTAAAATGGATTTGTGGGGCAGAAGAAATGGTCAACAAGGGAGACTGAGAAGGAATGGCTAGAGACATAGGAGGACAACTGGGAAACTGTGGAATTGCAAAAATCAAGAGAAGACAGTATTGAAAAAAAAGATGGAGAAATAAATGTCCATTGGATGTCACTCTGCAGAGGTCCTTGATGACCTTGATAAAAGTAGTGACTATAATATAACTGGTATAGAAGCTTATCTAGACCAAGTCAAGAAGAGAACAATACATGAGGAAGTGAAAACAGTTGAGTACAGACTTTGTTTCAAGAATCTATCATGTTAGGACAATCAAGAAATGGGGAGAAATCTAGAAAAGAGTATGAATTCAGAGATTTTCACTTGTATGTTTATTTGTTTGAAAGCAGCAGGCTGCCATTGCATATCTCAGGAAAGAAAAAGACTGATGATACAGAACAGAAAGAGATACTTGTCTGCAACAGATAAGTCCTTCAGGTGGCCAGAGTAGATGGCATTTCCTATATTCTGCTGTCACACTGTCCTCCAAAAGGGAAGTTTGGATGATGTAATTCCTCTGTTCTAAAATTCCCCTTGGCTATCCAATGTCTATTAAATAAGCCCAACTTTGTAGTCTGGCATTTAAGCTCAGCTCTAATCAAACTTTTTAGCTTTTTTTCTGTCATCAAAGGCCAGGTGTGGTGTCACACCTATAACCCCAGCAGCTCAGGAGGCTGAGGCAAGAGAATTGCAGGTTCAAAGCCAGCCTTAGCAACTTAGCAAGGCCTTAAAAATCTCAGCAACACCCTGTCTCTAAATAAAATATAAAAATGGCTGGAGTGTGTGGGGGTGTGTGGCTCAGTAGTTAAGCACCCTGGGGTTCAATCCCTGGTACCAAAAACAAAAAAATCTGGGTGCAGTGGTGCATGCCTATAATCCCAATGGCTCAGGAGGCTGAGACAGGAGTTCAAAGCCAGCCTCAGCAATGGTGAGGCTGTTAGCAACTCAGTGAGACCCTGTCTCTAAAAAAACAAAAAATACAGAAATAGGGATGGGGATGTGCCCCTGAGTTCAATCCCCAGTACCAAAAACCAAAAACAAAACAAAACAAAAAACCCTATGAGTATCCTATATGGAAGTCAACACAAGCCACTCATTGGTCCCTTCATACCCATTTTACATGTATATTTTCATCTCCAGTGCTTTTCTGGTTCCCTTTTCCACCAGTTGTGCCAGTTGAAAGCCTATTCATGCTTTGGTGGCTTCCATGGTGCCCCCAGCAAGAAATGAACCCTCCATTTTCTATCTCCAACAGCACTTCACAATTCTCAGGGCCTGTATAAAATTGCAATTGTTAGCATGCATATAGACTTCTCAGCATATAAAGAATATATGTGTATTCTCTTTAGCATGATAGTTCACACTATCCTGTCCTATAACACGTTGAATTTGAGTGTGTGCCTTATCTCCCCTCTTATGTTAAAGAGTCAATTCTCTAAAGTCAGGGGCTAAACCTTAGTCCTCTTTGTATCTCAAACATGGCATGAACAAGGTGTTCACTAAATGGTGTACAGTGATGGAATAAGTGCATCTCCCTCTACACAGGTATATCTCAATACAGTGAAGGTATTTGTGAAAATTTAAAAGCATCCTTTATTTATGTAAATGAGTCCTCTCTGCATTTACCTCAAAGGCTGTCAGTTTTAGAGAGGCCTGTCTCTCATTCACTTGGAGTACTGAAATTCCACTCCCTTATATGCCAGGTGTTTTGGAATACATGTATTGTAGGGTAGAGTTATTTGTTATTCTCTAGCATGCAGAGAGCTATATACAACCTATATGGACTTGCAGAACTAGCCAAGTACTGCTGCATTAAGCATTCTCAATACTGAGATAATGCCCATGAGAAAGACAAAGAAATAAAATACTCATAGCATGTAATATATGTAATATTAAATAGTATTTTCATAGTACTTACTCTAATTACTCTTTTAAGCATTTCGTACACAGTATCTCAATTTTCCTTATGAAAACCCATGAACTGGTACTATCCATATATACATTTTATAGGTATGTAAACTAAGGCACCCATAGATTGTCTTACCCATGATTACACAGCTGTCAAATTACTGGGCTCAGATTTGGGATCCCCCACCCAGCCCATCTGTACTCTGATTCTTAATGTCTACTCTACATTACCTTACATACTAATATATAATGTTTTATACTTTTCTAAGCACTCTAATCTGTACCACTTCTCTCCTTACTAGAAGTATATGTGGTAAACTGACTAAAGACTATGTGACCATTTTACAGAGGAGTAAACTAAAGCCCAGTGAAGGAAAGTGACTTATTTAAAGTCATACACTTGTTTGACCACAGGCTTCTTATTTTCCATGGAGTATTCTTTGAAGGAAATCAAGTCAGCCCCTACAATATAGAGTTGGCTATTTCTTTTGCAGACAGAAATGAATACAGTTGATGCATGTAAAGCACAAAGCACAGCATCCCACAAATTAGAACTACTCAGCATGTGACCCTCCTTGCTTCTCTCAGTCTCACCTCCCATACAGCTCCCTGTCCACCATCAGTTAAGACTTTCCTTTTCCTTCATAATTGGGCAGGTCATCCAGGTTGGCCCTTGTTAACAATAAGAGATGAGGTTACAGAGTGAAACTTAGATTGGTAAATGAGAAGGCTAGGTTGCCTGGGTTTAGTGGCACAGCAATGGCAGAAAGAAAAGCTTAGAAACAGGGTCAAACAGAGGTGACTAGTATTGAAAAGTTTCTACCCATTAGAACCACAAAACAGCACAGACAATGCAACTGCCCCAAAGTCTAACCCAGACCTGGCCCGTGGATACAGCAAGTAGGATGGAGTGAAATCAGCCCTGCATGCAGTTGCCTAGAATCCTGAGGCCATAACTTCCTAGAATAGAATAAGTGATACTCATACCAGAGCCTTTCTAGCTGAGGGGGGTAGGTGTGAGTCAGCAGAACTGCTCACAGTACATGTGGCTCTTACTTAACAGACTAGATCCAACTTCAGTTTAATGAATTTTACTTTCCAATTATCTTCCTTTCTCAACTTCCCTAATAGCTTCTTTCTCATTACCCTGGGAAAACAAACATCAGAAATTGAGTGCAATCATATCACATATAGGAGATGGCAAGCTTAGTGAAATCTCTTATTTAAATAAAAAAGAAACCCATAATTGTATGCTAAATGGTCTATAATTCTCCTGATATTAGCAGATGTACTGTGCTCAAAATGTCAGAAAATATAACTGTTGAAAATCAAAATATAACATAATCCTGACAACCTGAAAGGATATGCCCATAACATAGTGGAAAGTGTTAGTAGTGTGGTTCTGCCTTTCACTGCTGTCAAAATACCTTAATGCTGCCAAACTGACGCCCAAGGTAATTTCATATACATTTTGGGCACATTTCCCATCACTTGCCCTTGTTGGCCTCTTTCCAGACACCTGTGCCTGATTATACCTGTAGCATCTGTTGAAGATCCTTGAAAAGAACAGCTAATAAAGTTTAAGTTCTAAGATGGAAGTCAACTGCATTCGAGAGGTGGGCAGGAGAGGATGAAAAACCTGGAGAAGTCAGTGGCTGGGGTATCTGTCCACTGGGCTTCCCTTGTAGACTTTGCATAGACCACTGCAAGCTTCTTTCTATATCATATATCATAGCTTGACTCTCCTCCTATCTCCCAGCATTTTGGAGTCTCCTACATCAGCCTCTCCAAAAATGGTAAAGGTTCACAGTCTCCGTGATCCAGCTTAGGTGGGCAATTCCAAAATGGTGGGTTTTCTTGGAGGTGCTGTTCTACCAACCTGCTTAAACACATTTTAAGATCAGTTTCTGGTAGTCACAGATGACAGCACAGATGGAGAAATTAACACTCATGTGTGAAAGTACTCTAGAACTCCTGTATGTATGTTCTCCAAGGCAGCACCTGAGAGATTGCTACTACAGGCTGGGGGGCAAGGGTAAATGGCAGAGAAGACTTTGTTCATCATTGGTGGTACTTGGGCCATTACATTAGCCAAGAAAGCCTCTGAGTATTTGCCATTGTTCAGGCTCCATTGCCACACCCACCTTCCCATTTCTAAGGAAACATCCAGGGGTTGAAAAGGGTACTTGGAGAGAAAGGCAAGAAAAAGGCCCAGGAACTTGACATGACTGCTTTGGAAAAGTTTTCAACTATTTTGCTAGGTGTTTCTTGCACAGAGCAGGTGGTTAAAGACAAAAGGAATAAAGCAGGACTTCTGGGAAAATAAGCTATAAAAGGATGATGGAAGGAAAGAAATAGGAGCTGCCAGAAGCCACCCTCCCAGCACTTGGCAGAAGTAGTAGGTAAAACAGTGGGAAATACCTAAATAACTGTTTTTCTCATTGTTTGAGGATGCTTGTTAATGTGATAGTAACATTGTTGTGGAAGCCTGGGTTCTCCTTCAGGCTCTATCACTAATTCACTATGTGGCTCTGGGCAAGTGACTTCAAGAATTTTTCTCGCCTACTGTGTGTGTGTGTGTGTGTGTGTGTGTGTGTGTGTGTGTGCGTGCGCGCGTTTTCTCATAGTTTTACACTGCTTCAAAGCATGAGAGCATTACCTGTGGTATGCTTTTGATTTCTTATAATGATTGAAAGCAAATACATTGCAATGTGTGTGTGTGTGTGTGTGTGTGTGTGTGTGTATATATTCTTAAAAATCAATAAAGAACAAAATAGTGTTTTAGGACATAATGAAGTGATAATGGGAACTTTGAGAGTTCAGTAATGTGTGTGTACATGTTTTTGCCCTTAGAACATTTTCCCATGCCAGCACATTTAAACTTTATGTTGAAAGTTTTGTGGGTCAAGGAGAAAAGAAATCAAAGCACAGTGATAGTAGAAGGTAACAAGTCTTGAAGGAAACACTCCATACAGAAAGTTAGGGCTCAGCATTCTTATACCTACAGATAAGAGTGAACCACACAAAAACCTTGTGGACTCTCAACTTCAATTTATATTGTCCAGGAAAAATGCATGTCATAAACTGAAGATGGCTCCAGACTAGCACATCCCCAGGATCCTGGCCAAAGCAGAAAAAAAAAAAATCTCTCTCTGAAGAAAGATAACTTTATCCTGGGGTTCAAATTACTACTACAAATAGTTTTCAAATACAACAAGTAGCATATGAGATAATCAGACAGACAAGAAAACACAAAATAATGTTCAAGAACCTGTAGACAAAGCAAAAAGTATAACAGATCATCAAGACTTCAGATATCAGACATATCAGGTGCAGACTACAAAATTATGCTTACTATGTTTAAAGAAATGGGGTTAGACTGTTCTAGGAACTGATATTATCTATGATCAGGGTAAAAGTATGATTGTAAAACTATGACTTACTGTACTTTCAGCTTTTAAAATTTTAATTGGTATAATAATTATACATATTTATGAGGTATAGTGTGATAATTCAATACCTATATACAATGTATAATGATCAAATCATGGTAATTATCATTTCTGTTTCAGGAACATCTTTCTTCTAGTTATTTTGAGATAATAGCTTTTAATTCTTGAACATTTGTTGTTCTCTATTGCCTGATTTTCCTGAAGATGGAGCGTGGGGGTGGTGGAGTGGTATTCACCTCAGTCCTTAAAGTAACCATGACTGATTCAAAAGCAATCAGAACATGGGAAGCAAAGGACATAAAACAGACACAATCTTTCCTTTACAGTCAAATGTGCTAAGACCTGAGGATTAAGAAACTGAAAGTATGGGAATAGGAACAGTCAGAGGCATAAGCAGCATCTGGGAAAGGGCAAATGCATGGTCAAGGAACTAAGACCACAACTATGGCAACTTGGTTCTTTAGATGTTTGACCAGCCAGTGAACTAACTTTTTGAGAACTGGCTTCTGATAAATTAGTCTGGAACCGTTTGGTGTATGTTTGTACATGTAGATTTCCCTGTCGTTTGTCCCAGGGACTTGGTAAGTAGCACAGGAGAATGAGGACGGTATCAGGGTTGGCTTCCTGAACAACATTACCTGTGCAGTGACCCATGGTCCCACACTCAGAAAATATCTGTGCTTCATTTAATGCTCTGCTCTCATTATCTGCTCTTATTTTCCTGAAATTCTTAATTTTTTAACAAGAAACCCCATATTTCTATTCTTCATTGGGCCCTGAAAAATATGCAGCCTATGCTGAAAGCCACAGTGGTAATCAGATAGTAGCAGAAGGTGAGGATGAGGTACATGGTCACAGACTGAGTTTTGTCAACCTAATGGCTCATGAAGTTTCCAAGCTTAAGACTAAATGAATGCTTAGGAGCATCATACTCAGCCCATGAGTGGAAGTAGTGACAGAGATACTAAGTCATCAATCAAGAACTATATGAGGGCTATAATAATACTACCACACATCTATCCATCAGTTACTATTACAGTCAAATGTGCTAACTAAGCTAAGTATTTTGTGTCACTAAGCTAAATATTTTGCACATATTTTCTAATTAATTTCTTATAATCAGTGCACTGTATTAGGTGCTATGGGAACAGAAACAAACTTTAAAAGTCCCTTTCTG
Organism: Spermophilus citellus; assembly: GCF_964194105.1. Lineage (NCBI taxonomy): Eukaryota > Metazoa > Chordata > Mammalia > Rodentia > Sciuridae > Spermophilus > Spermophilus citellus. The sequence goes on along the minus strand of NC_138190.1, from coordinate 109,039,293 downwards.
GGGAGGAAACTATTGTCTAGTTATATAAAGTAGTAAAACAACTGAAAAGGCAGTATGTGTTTAGGTGCCAACTGCATGCCAATTCTGAGCAGTAATGCAAATGGAGCTCAGTAAAGGGGTTTCTGTTGAGTTGGGATGGTCACAGAAAATTTCTTAAAGAAACTGAGGCTTGAGACAGGTCTTAAAGGAAAGGAAAGTCTTGGACATACGAGTCAAGGTTTTAGGACCTCCAAACAAGGAAAATCATATGTAAGACACGGAAGAAGTAGAAACACCAGCAGGGTGACAGGGAGTACAAGAAATCTTGATGAAGTAGAAGGGACATAGTTAGGTTAGAGTGGGGGAAGCAGCAAACTACTGAAAAGGAGAGTGGGAAAGGCTCCAGATACCACAATTTAGACTTCTTCTACAAAGGGGAAAGGCAGCAAAGTTTTGGGCAAAAGAGTGGGTGGCAGGATGAAGGGGTGTTTAGGGAAGCTGAACCTGGTAGCAAAGACAGCAGATATTGAGTGAGGCAAATGGCTCTGGAGCTCCCCAAGGAGCACTAAAAGCATGTCTCTAAAGGCATATGGCCAAATTGTGCCTCATTCATCTCCCTGGGGCTTTCCTTTAGGGCTACCAACCAAGAGGACAAGGTGAGAACAATTCTGTCACCTCAGCCTTCTTTTCTGCTCATCCCTTCCCAGCAAGGGCCTGTCTGGACCCCAGCTCTTGCTTCAGTGCCTACGCAAACACTAATAAGTGCCAAAGCGTTGTCATAGAAACCATTGCTTCATCTCTCTCACAGAGTGCTCTGCAGCCGCAAGGCTTCCAGCTTTGGGAAGCTTTTAGCAAATATTTGAAGAAAGTGGAAAATACATCAGCCAGGAGTATACATCCAGAGCTGGCTAGTAGCGCTGGGGCTGGAAGGAAGATGAAATATCATGGTACAGGGCCTCCTGAGGAAGCCACTCTGGCTACGGAGGCCACTGGAAAACTGACCTTTGAAAGCTGCCATGACTTTTAGTTAATAGGCTGGGCTCCTAACAATACTTTTCATTACCACTGGGTTACACCCCAGGGCCTGATAGTCCCAATGCCAACCACACCCAATCCCCCATCCACCAAGGCTACTTCTGTCATTCTGGATTTCCCTTGGGAATAGTTTAGAGTTATGAGGTAAAGATTGGTAGAGGGCTGGGGATATAGCTCAGTTCATAGAGTGCTTGCTTCATATGAAAAAGGCCCTGTGTTCAATCCCCAGCACACACACCCCTAAAAAAGACTGGTAGAACCACAACAGGGCTGAGGGTTGCAGAAAGAAAAATATCCATAATAATAACTAGAAATAAATTTCAGTTTACTATGTGCAGTGCACTGCATAAAGCACTTTATGAGAGTTTCCTCATTTAATTCTTACAATATCTTGCACTGTTGGTCCTATGAGGCTCAAGAGGCTAAGCAATTTACCCAGACACTCGCAAGGAATTGGTGGCAGAGCTTAAATGAGAGCCATGTTCTTAACCACTCTGTCCTATCATTTTTTAATTTTTCTAATAATGATTTTATTGCAAAATACAGTGTGCATTCAAACAGATAAAAATGGCTGGGTGTGGTGGGGCACACCTGTAATCCCAGCAACCCAGGAGGCAAAGGCGGGAGGATCACAAGTTTGAGACCAGCCTCAGCTATTTAACAAAGCCTGAAGCAACTTAGTTAGACCCTGTCTCAAAATTTAAAAAATAAATAAATAAAAAGGGCTGGGATATGACTCATTGGTTAAGTGCTCCTGGATACAGTCCCCAGTACCAAAAAAAAAAAAAAAAAGGTATGAAAATGTATATTTTCTAAATTGTTATATTTATCTGTTTCTAGTAATTGATCCATGATGATGATGATAATGATGATTATAATAGTCAATATTATTGGGAGCTGAGGATGTACCTCAATGATAGAGCACTGGCCTGGTGTGCACAAGGGGCCCTGGTTTACATTCCTAGCACTGCAAAATGACAATGACGATGTGATGATGATGATCATGGTTGATATTTACTGACCACTTAATTTTTGCCTAAGGGTGCTAAATGTGTCACCTACTTTCTGTATATATGTAATTTTCACAACAATCCCATGAATCAGGGACACTTATTGTCATCTCTATTTTAGAGAAGAGAAAATTAAGACTTGGAGAGGTTAAATAACTTGCCCACTGGAACTTGACTAAGCAGGAACATGAACTCAGGTCTTCAATTCTAAGACTATACCTGGAGTTGTTGAGTGGCAGTCCCACTGAACCCAACTTGACTCTTGTTGTGTTGGCAAACCTCCAACCTCCACTACTATAATGGTGTCTTGCAGACATTTTTTTGTTTTTGTTTGGTTTTGGCTACATCTACTTTTCTTAGGGAATTAAAGTCTTCTGGGGGCCCAGCTCTTCGCCAACAGGCAGGATGTCCCCTGGATTTTCAGGGTCTGCAGGCTTACCTCAGCCAAGATCCTCACAGGATGCTTTTTGAGCCACAGGGTACCCTGTAGGTCTATGTACTCTAGTGAGATTCATTCACCTCTGTGCTCACATCTTGCCTTGCCTTCCTGGTTTGGATTACTGCCCATTTCAGGCCTGAGAAGAATGACATCCCATCTCCAATCATCAGAGAAGCCACTTTTTTTCCCCAGTACTAGGGATTGAACCCAGAGGTGTTAAACACTGATCCACACGTCCAGTCTTTTTTTTAAATTTTTTTTTTAGTTGTCAATGGACCTTTGTTTTATTCCTTTATACGCTGTGCTGAGAATCAAACCCAGTGCTTCACACATGCTAGGCAAGCACTCTGCCACTGAGCCACAACCCCAGTCCCACCTTCTGTCCTTTTTATAGTTTATTTTGAGATAGCAAGTCCCCAAGCAATTTGGTGAGACCCTAAGTTAGACTGTCTTTGAATTTGTGATCCTCCTGCCTCAGCCTCTGAGCCTTGGAATTATAGGCATGAGCCACCACTCACAACAAGAAGCCATTTTTGTGTGGGCCATAGTCTAGACTGGTTCTCCAAGTAAGAAATGATTTCTGCCCTAGTTTTCTCACTTCCTTTTGTCTGTACAGTCTATTAAAGCATCAGCCTGATCTGCTGAGCTTAGAGAAACTCCAGCATTTTTTCTCTCAACCTGTCACTAAGTAGCCCCACCTGGTGCAGGTCTTTAGTGTGAGTGATGGTTGGTGGAAGGTAGATGAATGGATGCTGTCCTCTGTCCAAGTAAGAGGTTAAAGAAAAATGGCAGATGCAGGTATAGCTAGGTCACATATAAAACTGACAAACAGATGGCATCAGTTTTATGTCATGATAATTCTTCTCATTTAATAGCAACAGGAACCTCACAACTGGGGAGACTATAAGTCAGCAGCAACATCCAGCATATGAATGAATCAGTTTTACCAAAAGCCTCCTGTCAATCAAATTTGTCCAAGACCTGACAAGAAGACAGAAAGTAAACTAGTTTTCAAAGTAATGGCTGCTGTGTGAGTAAGAGAAAGATGGCAAGGGACACTTTTTATACCTCTGAATTTTGTGAGTCAATTTAAAAATGTCATCCGAGAAAACACAAGCTAAAATGAGATTGAAAGTGGCTAGGGGAAAAACCGTCTACTATAAAGTTCTGGCTTAATCTGGATTTTACCCTAAGTTTGTCTTGCTACTACTGACTAGCTAGGTGACCTCTGAAGGCAAGTCATAGAATTTTGATCAGGATGTCATGGTAAAGTCCATTTAGTTCAATCTTCTCTTGATGCTTCAACAGATTTAACACCACCAACCTCTACTGATGTCCTAGGAGGGAAAAGGAGCTCACTACTCACCAGAATTTTTTTTAACTACTGGGGATTTAACCCAGGGGCACTTAACTACTGAGCCACATGCTCAGCCCTTTTTATTTTCTATTCTGAGACAAGGTCTATCGAAGTTGCTTAGAGCCTCACTAAATTGCTGAGGCTAGTCTCAAACTCGAGGTCCTACTGTCTTAGCCTTCTGAGTTGTTGAGATTACCAGCAATATGCACCATCACACCTGGCTCCCATCAAAGAGTTTTAATGAATCAAGAATTAATGAGCTCTTAATGTTATCTATTTGGTTATATAAAAACTCTTAGCAGGCACAGTGGCATACACCTGTAATCCTAGCAGTTCAAGAGGTTGAGGCAGGAGGATCACAAGTTCAAAGCCAGCATCAGCAAAAGCTAGGCACTAAGCACCTCAGTGAGACCCTGTCTCTAAACAAAATAAAAAGTACAGCTGAGGATGTGGCTCAGTGGTTGAGTGACCCTGAGTTCAATCCCCAGTACTGGAAAAAAAGATTCTTATTTTGCTTTATATATGTCATATACTGATCTAAGCAAATCAAGAATACTGAACTATTTAATCTTCATCACAGCCCCATAATATAGATGCAATTATTGTCCCCATGTTTCAGATGAGGAACCTGAGTGTCAGAGAGGCTAAAATAGTTGCCCAAGATCATATAAGCTAGCAAATATCATGATCAGGGTTCTTACCTCAGCAACATGGTTTCTGACTCTATGCACTTGACCACTGTACTACCAAAAGCTTTTTTTATTGGGCTCAAACTGTCTGCTTTGTTGTAACTTGCACCCCATTGATCCTGGATCCCATAAGCCACATGATACTGAATTTCAGAAAGGCCTTTTCATGCTTGACTGCAGGCAGCTTAGGACTCTGGAGTCATTGCTGCTATAACAATGATGGAGCTAGTACCCCAGCCCAGTAAGCAGAGAATGGCAGAGTACTGTCAAAGTACCAGGCGCACATAAGGAAAGCAACTCCTCTAAAGTAACAAAATGAATTGATAATAAAATCTAAACTTGAATCTGTATGTTGGAACTTCATATTAAATACCTTTTATGCTACAGTCCCTGGTGCTATCCTGATCCTGCTTCACACTCCCAATACATAATACATTATTTTTGCCAATGATAATTATACCTACTGTTTATGAGTGTTTTCCTATCTTGTACCTGAAACTTCACATACATTATTTCACTTAACCCTCAGAAGTGCCTCTATCCTGTGAGGTTGAGACTACTATCACATTCATTTTCAGAGATTGAAGTTAAGGCATAGAGAATTCAAATAATTTGCAAACAGGGGAACAGTAAGTAGCAGAACTTGGATTTGAACTCGAGGTCTTGTCACTAAATTCTTAGCATACATAACCACTATGTTGAAGCCTTCTACATAATATTTACAAGAAACCTGAGGCATAGGAGATCCTTGATGAAAGGCAAATTAGTTGTGCTAAAGCTTTATGAAGAGCCAGGTATGTTGGTATGCACCTGTAGTCCCAGGTACTCAGGAGGTTGAGAGAAGAGGTTTTCTGGAAACCAGGACTTTGAGGGCACCCTAGGTAATATAGCAAGACCCTGTCTCAAAGGAGAGAAAGAGATCTATGAATACCTGTAGATACCCTGTCCCTGGTGTAATCTGAATTTTTAAAATACTGAAAAATGAGTTTCAATTAAATAATAAAAGAAGATAGTTGCCTCATAACTGAGGCAATAAAATATGAGGCTATAACTGATAATACATTTTTCTTGGGGAAGAGTCATGATTTTTTTAGTTGTTGATAGATCTTTATTTTATTAATTTATATGTGGTGCTGAAAATCAAACCCAGTGCCTCACACATGCCAGGCAAGTGCACTACCACCGAGCAATAGCCCCAGTCCAAGAGTCATGCTTCAATTTTACAACAAAGTTTTTCTTTTTTCAGAGAACCTACTATGTACCGAACTTGGTACTAGGATTATACTAAGGGTTACACTACACATACACTGTCATTTGTTTCTGCCCGGGTAATACTGAGCCCCCATGATTAAGGGAAAGACAATATTCACTCTAATTCTGCCCAGAACTAACACATTTGTTTTCCTTAAGTGGTAAAAACCACAAGACCAATACTTTTTGAACAAATAAGGGATACAGGAAGATTGAAAAAGTCATCCAGGGCTGGGGTTGTGGCTCAGTGGTATAGCGCTCGCCTCACACATGAGAGGCCCTGGGTTCGAACCTCAGCACCACATAAACATAAATAAATAAAAGATATCATGTTCAATTACATCTAAAAAATAAATATAAAAAAGAAAAAGTCATCCATATCACCCCCAAATAAACTCCAAAAGGAAATCCTCAATTTCAAAACACTTGACAATCAAGAGAGTTTAAAAAAATTGTCACCACAATATGGCAGAGAGTTAATAGTCTTTATATATAAAGAGCTTATATATTTGTTAAGAAAGACACTAAGACTCTAGTGGTTAAATGGGCAAAAGATAAAAACAATTTCTAAAGGAAGAATTATAAATGGCTTCTAAATTTGTTTTTTTTTTAATTTTATTGTTGGTTGTTCAAAACATTACATAGTTCTTAATATACCATATTTCACAGATTGATTCAAGTGGGTTATGAACTCCCATTTTTACCCCGTATACAGATTGCTCAATCTCACATAGAAATAAAATACATAAAATGAAACAATGGTTATATAACAGATTTTGTCCATCAAAGAAACAAGACCTACTTAATAATTTAGGCACTCAACACACTACCTTGGACAATCAAGGTTACTCTCATGTAATTTTTAGTGTCTCAAATGTATGTACTGTTCGAACTCCTTTATCAAGTCCCCTGCACTGAGTGTGTGTTCAAGGATAGGTTACTAGGGATTGATGAACTAATGGACCTGACAATATATGGGAGCCCAAATTCTATGTTTTACATTATACAGAAAATTTTGCAACAGGCTGTTCCATTAACTAGCCTTTTTGACTTTATGGAAGTTATTTACCTGTCTGTTTTATTTTCTTGACCTGTAAATTTGGGGACACATCATCCACTTCTCAAAATGTAGACTTTGGAATGAGTTTATACCAATTCAAAGCTGTTCGATCTTGGAGAAAGTATTTAAGCTTTCTCTCCAAACTTCCATTTTTCTCACCTATTTAATGCTTCCCTCAAGGGTTGAAGCAAATGTGAGATGATATACTGCATGGAAAGAACTTAACTTCATGTCCAACACAGGGTTAAGTAGAATAAATGAGAGGAGCTAAAATATAATATCTTGTAGTATCAGAGCAAAATAGAATATAAAATTCTATTTTAAAGTACTTTCTTTCTATTCTCTTTCTCTCTCTAGGAAAGCCTGAAAACATCCAGCTAATAATGTCTCACAGCCGTGACCACAGCCTCTGCCTTCTGGCACATCATACCACTTCCACTCTGCTCTCATGCCAGGCACCATTCAGTCTCCAACATGGCGTCAGTTACCCACAGTAAAGAACAACAGGTGGTTTGGAAAAATCCAGCCAACTACTTACAACTCTCTCTGGGCATTGTGGTGGCTATTAAATGGTGAAAAAACTGAGGCTTAGAGATTTAGGTAAGTCCCTGCAGAGTACAACAGTTAAAAATAAGAGGCAGAACCCTTGACTCTTATAGACCACAACTACATGCATTAGCATAGCCCTCTGTATAGGGGGGTGTGTGTGTGTGTGTGTGTGTGTGTGTGTGTTTCAAGATGTTTTCCTAACTTGTTATTAAGTTTCCCAAAAGACCATGCACTCAGCAGGGTTGATGTTACCATTTATAGTGAGAAGATGAGGAAGCAAGGCTTCCAGATTTGCCTAAGGTCCTATGGCTAGTTAGTAGCAACAATTAAATTAGATCCTAGGTCCTCCTCTGTTAGACTAGAGTTCTTTCAACTACACTAGATACAAGTCCTGGCACAGCTGTCAAGGTCAATTTCAAGAGGATGCAGCACTTCAGACAGGATGCAGAGGTTGTCATGGGGACAAGACTGGATGACTAGTGACAGCAAGCTCACCCTTTGACCCCATTGTAATCTACTTGCCTTGACCTGGGGAATTACCCAAGGACTGAAATAGCAGCATTCATGGAGTAATAATGAGGTTGTCTAAAAAAATCAGCCAAAGAAGCTTATGTAAAAGCTGGATTTTATATATTGTCAGAAAGGAAGGAGTGGAGGAGTGATGACAATGTGGTCATTGAAGCATTCAGTGCAGTCTCTTGCTTATGGAAGGTGACTTTTGTTTGCTCTCAGAATCATTTTAAAAAATGTCCTCTGGGCCTTTCTCTCTCTCTCTCTCTCTCTCTCTCTCCATATATATATATATATATATATATATATATATATATATATATATATATATATATTCACCCCTTTGGGCATAGTTTAGTCTTCCAAGTAGGTTACTGTAGCCATCTCTGAGGAAATAAGCTATCCTTCAATTTCATTTCCTAGCTTCCATCCCCTTGGAGAATAAAATACAGAGATAAATGAAATACAGAAGGGACAATTTAGAGTTGGTTTGTGTACATGCACTTCTGTGTTTGTGTGTTTGGCAGGAGAGGGCAAATGAGAGCTTGATGAGAGAGAGAGAGAAACTCATCTTTGGGGTGTTGAGACTGGAATGGCCTAAGGAATGAGACTGTGCAAAGCTTTTTAAAGAGTATAGAAGATAAAGCCTCCTCACATGATTACCAAATAATAACAAAAATTAATAAATCAGATTTATTGGGTGCTAGTGACCCTGCTAAATGTTTTTTTTTTTTGAGAGAGAGAGAGAGAGAAAAATTTTTTTTTAATATTTATTTTTTAGTTCTCGGCGGACACAACATCTTTGTTGGTATGTGGTGCTGAGGATTGAACCCGGGCCGCACGCATGCCAGGTGAGCGCACTACTGCTTGAGCCACATCCCCAGCCCCTAAATGTTTTCAAAATACCTTATTTTAATCACAAAACCAAATTTAGAAGATCCCCAATTTCAAGAAAAGTATTCTTTTCATTATATATTTTTTTTTATTCCTGAAAGCTTACAATTAGGTAATGGTTCCTAATTACCCCTTCTCTGGTTTTCACAGTCATGAAGTGTTAGTGTTTTGCTTCTAGGGAATAGATTATGGCAAAATTAATAGGATACCACTTCAGTGATTAGATTACAAAATATTATTATACCTATCTTTCTGGCATTCCCTCTCTTCATTGCCTTTTTGGCTTGAACACACTGATGAAGCAAACTGCCACATTGGAGAGGCCATGTGACATGGAACTGAGGACAGCCTCTTCCCAACACTAGCAAGAACTATGGAACCTTGGCCTGACAATCAGCAAGGACCTGAATCCTCCCTGCAACCAAGTGACAATTTAAAAGCCAATGCTTCCCTGGTTGAGCCTTGAGATGAATAATAGAGCCTTAACCATCATCATGACTGTAGCTTTTTGAGACAACTACAGCAGAGGGTTCAGCTAAGCTGTGCCTGGAATCCTGACCCATCAAAGTTGTGAAATAATAAATGTATGTTGTTTGAAGCCATTAAGTTTTGAAGGGATTTGTTACATAGCAATAGAAAACAAACACAATATGATTCCTGTCTTTAGCTTTGCTGATTTTCTGCTTAGTCCTACCAAAACAAATCATGACACAGCCCTTAAGAGGGTTGAGAGAAAATATCTAAGTGAGCTTTTCAACTCCAGGAGAGATCCAATAATCTGAGGATCACCTTTTGGCTTGCTTCAGTGTTTTTCCTGCAGCTCTCATATCCATCACTTAAGGTGGCCTAGGGAGTTCTAGGGCCCCCCACCCGCTATCAGCCAATTAGTCCAGCATTTCTCAGTGTTCAGCTTATGTTCAAACCAAATGGCAGGCAACATCAGATCAGCTTTTCCTCACTGTCAGCTTGGGGAACCCCTAAAAATGTCACTTGGAGTTCCCACAGGGCCCCAGCCACCACACAAAACTGCCTCCATCCTAGCAACTGTAACTGCTCCCCAGTCACTGCCCCAACCATCGTGCTATTCTGGAATTTCTAACTTAGTGTGGGCTGGAATAAGTGAGGGGTTTTGACAGACTCCTTAAAAGCAATTAGCCAAATGGGAATCACTTACGCTCAATTTTCAAATGGCTAATTTGGTGTCGGGGAATCTTCTTAAAAAAAAAAAAAAAGTGTGGGTGGCAGAGGCCCCAGCATCTCCTGTAACTAGCTGGATAGCTTAGCCAAGGGAGTCACATTCCCACATGCTCAGAAAAGTCTGATCAAGGGAGCCTACCTGAATTCTTCCTGTGCCAGCTTAAATGTCCCTACAAAAATTAGAAACAAGCCATAGCCGATTGCTCTTCACCACCTTAGCGACAACAGCAATGCAGATATAACCATCGTGGGAACTTACAGATCTGCACAGTGCCTGCGAGAGAGGGGTCCCCTGACTTTGACCTTTAGGCCCTCGGGCCTGTATGTTATGAATGCCTGTGTAAGTTTTAGATATGTAGGGATGGGGAGAAGAAAGGAGCAGAGGAGGGGCATAGCACATTTTGGAATGAGTCCTCTCCACAGACACGTACACTTGAACAAGTATCATGTCTCACAGTAGAGTGATGGGTGTGAAGATTTGACTCATCCCAGAGGTGTGTGGCACTGATGTATAAAGGGCTATGGCCATGGAGACTGTGTATGTATGGCCCCTGTGTGTGCAAAGGGAGAGTGTGAATGTGTGAGCTCTTGCTATATAGAGTTGGGATGTTTCAGGGATAGCGTATTTAAATCTGGTGATAATCGAGTCAAAATGGGATTTCTTATGTATGTATAGCACGTCTCAAGTTCTCAGTGTGAGTCATTCATTGACGGGTGTGTGCGCGCCCAAGTGTACCTTCCCGAGGGTTAGTAATGAGGGGAAAGAAGACAAGTGCATGAGCATGGGAGACAGAAACTGACAATGAGCCCATGAAGAGCCCTTTAAGAAGAGGACAAGGAGGAAGATCTGGCTCATTAAGAACCCACCTCATTAGGGCCTGAGTTACCAGGGAGCTGAACCAAACTACTTCATTTCCTTGACAATTGAGCCAATTTCCCCCTTCTTCTTTCACTTCAGTAATCAGGAGAAAAGGAAATGGAGCGAAATTGCCACTGTCAGATGAAATTTACATGTCCTTCGAGCCTCTTTCTTTTCTAACAAGTGTCTGTGAGTGCCTGCCTAGTCTGTGCTTGGCATTGGGCAGTCTTCCCTTTGTTTTTCATCATCTTCATTTGATACACACAAGTGCATTGTTTGCAGGAGCATCCAGGGAAGAAGAATGGTTAAATGCAATACTGTGAGCTATCCAAACCTCAATTTCTGAATGTGTCTGCAAATAACAGGAGCAGTGGCTACAAGTAGGGCAATAAATAGATTATAGATTATCATGCACCCAGAAATCTGGTGCATTAAAGAATCAGGCTTGGCTGAAAACCAGAGTTGCTCGCATAATGTTCCTTTCTTGCCTGTAGTCACATAAATACAACCTAGATTTACTGGTCTTCTGGGGCATTGATCTAAATGTTTACAACCTTGGGAAAGTTTCTGAATGAAAGCTGCCAACACGGTAGTCCAAAAGAAATGTTTTCTAGAATGAACAATTATTTTAAAATGCAGTATAGTGCCTCTTAACTAATTTTGTGCTAGGAACCCCTACTGAAGTCTGATGAAGCCTATGGATCCTTCACAGAACAATTTTCTAAATGTATAAAATGAAACATATAAGAATACTAAGAAAGCCATCAATACTGAAATGATTTTATTATTAAAAAAACTTTGTGATGTAGGCATATATGTGATTCTTTGTTAATATATTAAACAAGTTCCAGCAGTGACTCTCATAACTACTATAATTTTGAGGTAGTGATGCACACAAATAATATTTAAAGATATTGGCGATATCTGTAGTAATACAGAAAATATCCATGATTTCTATTAGTAATAAAGCCACAATTAGTGCTACTACTACTAGTCATTTTTACCTACATTTATAATTGAAGAAAAAGTTGTTTCAATTAGAGATTAGTAAAAATATAAATGTACTTTTTTCTCATCCAAGTTCATAGACCTCCCCACAATTGAATCCACAGACATTTAAATGGGTACTCTTGCACTTGAAAGGGAGAGAGAAAGAGCCAAAGTTGAAAATGTGGTTGCAAGTTAATACCCCTAAATAAGACAATGTTCTTATCATTGCTGAAAATTCAAAGCAGGCTGGGAGAAGATGAAGAGATCAATTGTATATTAGGTGAAAAGAAATAATAGCAATAATTATAAAAACAAATAATAACAACACAGGAAAAGTTGCTCCCACCCATGTTTGAAAATTAGGACTGATTGAACCATAAATATTTAGTTGCCATGGTAACTAAGCATGATGATAGTCCAATATCTACCAGAAAGGATTAATATGTATCTTGCCCCTAAGTTTTCTGCTCGGAAAAGCCCTTCATTGGTTGTCCTCTTTATTGGAGAAGCCTAATCTTCTTGGGTGGCCTTCAGGGATTCCCAGTATCTTCCTCCTATAAGAAGACTTTTCTGATCCTCTCAAGTAGCTCATTGTCTCTTGCTCTAGACACTTCCTGACCCTCTTTATCTACTTCCAATTTGGGACTTATTGTATTCTAGATCCCTATACCACATATCTTTCTCACACTAGACTGTGAGCTCCTGAAACATATGGGCTATGTGGAAGACAAATATCTCACAGTAGGCAATCAGTTTGTGTATTGCATGTATATACAAATGAATGAAATGTTTTGCTTTTCACTGATGAGTCATTTCAAGCAACTGGCTTTAACCATATCACTAGTTCCCTCTGCAGTTTGATTAGAAGAAGGGTGAGAGTGGGCTCTACAAAGTTCATTGTTTACCAATTGCCAAAAGTCAGTAGAAAACAGTAGAAAGTATATCTGTCTATAAACTGAATCTTTCACAGTGAAAGTTAACATCAAATCTATTGAAACTAAGCTAAGATGCAGAATTTGTATCAGTGTTAGCCATATCTAAAACCTAATGAAAGAAATGGGAGATGCCCAGGAAGTGTTTCATGATGTCTTGAGGCAGCCTACGTGAACATCAAAGATAAGCAGGAAAGAGATGAACTTTAGATATATTTTCCTTTTCTTAGTCTTCCATCTATCCAACTACATATCAGTCACATGTATCCACCCATTCATTCATGATCTATATATCCAATATCCCTTCATTCATCTACCCATTCATCTATTTAACCAGCATAATTAAGGGAGTTTAATCTTGGAATCTTAAAAGGCAAAAGAACGCCAAAATTAGTCTCTTAAACTGGGTGTCATGTGAAAATTCTGGAGGTGAAAATGGAAAATTGATCTTCAACAGTTGTTAAGTTGAACTAAACAGCCCTTCTCTTTTTAAGCTTCAAAGATCTCTTCACTCCTGCACTTTCCTCTCACTACAAATTCCAGGAATTCCCACACATCCATCTTGCCACCCTTTAGCACAAAATTTCTCCTCGAGGAGCACTGGTAAGGATCTAGGGGAGGAAGCTTTCTTCTCAATGTCTTGCAGTCTTTTTGATAAATGTGGAGAAATGCCAAGGAGATTTTAGGGACTATGTGACCAAGAGAATCCTCCTTCAAGTTTCCCTCCTCTGCAGCTCACTGAGGCTTCACTGACTCTCAGTTCCAGAGAAAGTGTGCCAGAGAACCATCAGCACAGGAGATGAAGAGTCACTGAAATATCTAAAAGCCATATGGGAGGTTGTTGCCTCCTAAGTCATGCCTCCTACAGAACTTTGCTGGCAGGCAAGGAGAGCTGGACAGGGTGAAATGGCACCATGACTCAATCCTTAATTTTGGCATTGGTCTGCTACTCCTGGAAGAATTACATGAATTCTGTTCAGTGCAGCCAAGTGGGAATATGTTGCCAAAGTAGGAGTTAACAGCTTTCCTCCCAACCAGGGAACGGCCTTCACTGCTTACTCCTTAGGTTGTGTCTACCCCATGCCCATGGAATCCAAAAATATGAATTAAAAGGTGGGGAGGTCTGGGAGTGTAGCTCAGTGGTAGAGCACCTGCCTAGTATGTGTGAGGCCCTGAGTTCATTTTCCAACACCACAAAAAAAATTACAAGGCGCTTCTTCTAAAAATGTATGGGGTCCTGGCATACTACCTCACAGCTAGACTCCATGATCCTATAGTTATAAACTGTGAGCTTTTGGATTTATTTTGTTTGTTTTTAATATAATCTTTTAGTTGTTGATGGACCTTTGTTTTATTTGTATGTGGTTCTGAGAATCGACCCAGTGCCTTACACATGGATGGCAAGCACCCACAATCCTAGCCCCTTAGATTTCTTTTTTATCCCACCTGCCCCAAAGGGTTCCTCCCTCATTGTTCACTTTATAGCAACTATTCTGAGACTCTTATTGTTCATGGCAGTTCTTCTCTATGTGGTTACTCTTGCCTGAAGTACCTTTTCCTTTTACCTACCCAAGTCTTGTCTACCTTTCAGAATCCAGCTAAAGTAGTCCCACATCTGTGACTCTTTCATTGTCTTCTATGGGCCATCATTGCTTCTGTCTCCTCTGAGACCCTCTGGCACTGAGTCTCTGTCACTCAGTTTCTAAGCTCAAGTCCTGTCCTCTCTAGGGCCTTGGAAGACACAATTAATTGCTTTTCCATCTGATCTATAGTAACACTCCAGATATCCTTGTCTTACAACACATATGACATTGTAGAGTTTCATCCTTGCCTATAGATTTCTCTTATTCAACTGTTATCTCCTCAGTGTTAGAGACATTATAGTAACATAGTGGATTTCCTAGTCCCAAGAGAGCCTCCCTATCATTATCTGTAAAATGAAATAACAGTAGTTTCTTCATAGGTTGTTGTGATAGATGAGGTAATATTTGTAAGTTACTTTGAACACAGCTAGTGATAACAGTGTTTTTTCTATTATTATTATTATTATTATTATTTATCCTATCAATTCAACTTTTATTAGCATATGTATTCAGCTTCCATATTGGTTTCATTTTACCACAAAACAGTCTTTTTATCTTTGTTTTCTATTAAATTATTATTGCCCATATATTCAAACTATAACTCAGATTTCTAACAATTATTTGTTTTACTATGATAAATATACATAAAATAAATTTGCTACATAAACCATTATGAGTATATAATTCTGGCACATTAAATACATTCACACTTACCAAGAGCAGCAGTATGCCAGGTCTTTATTAAGCAAGTAAAAATGGCAAGAGCTGAACTACAGGATTTTATTTGGTACTATCAAATAATCAGATTAATTATCAGTAATATCAAATAAGTCAGTCTCTGCAAATGGGTTTTTTCAGAGACTTACTGGTACTGTTTTTATTAATGAAAATTTGTATCTTATTCTCTTAACTCTATGTTCTTTATTAAAGTTTTGGGGTCATATTGTTAAACAACTGAGTTTCTTATCTAGCCATTGTCAAAACATATTTTAATGGAAGAGTTTTCTTTTGTGAATAAGAAATAGAAGGAAAGAAAATAATTAAAACCAGAGAACTTCTAATAAAGCATAGAAAGAAAAAAAATACATTCACACTGTTGGACTAATGTCACTACCATCTATCTCCATAAATTCTTCATCTTTCCAAACTGAAACTTTATATCAGTTACACAATTAATTCCTATTCTTCTCATCCCCAGCCCCTCATACCCACCATTCTACTTTAGATCTACAATTTGATTACTATAAGCACCTTTATGTATGTGGAATCATATAATATCTTTTTGAGTCTGCTTATTTTATTTAGCATACTGTCTTCAGAGTTCATCCATTGTTGCAGCATATGTCAGGATTTCTTTCCATTTTAAAGGGTGAATCATATTTCATTCTATATACGTAACACATCTATATAGACATAAATCATCTATTGATAGGCACTTGGTTTATCTTCACCTTTTGGCTACTATAAATAAATCCACAATGAGCATGGGTATATAAATATCTGTTCAAGTAAGTCCATTCTTTCAATTTTGGGGGGTATATGCTCAAAAGTCGAAATGCCAGAATATATGGTAATGTGTTATCTCACTTGTGGGTTTGATTTCCATTACCATAATGATTAGTGATTTTGAGCATCTTTTCATGTGTTTATTGACCACTTGTATATCTTCTTTGGAGAAATTATCTATTCAATCCTTTGTCCATTTTCTTAAGCAGATTGTTTTAGTTATTGTTGAATTATAAGTTTCCTCAAATATATTCTCAATATCGATCCTTTACCAGATATATGCAAATATTTTCCCTCATTCTTTGGATTGCCTTTTCCCTGCTAGTGCTTTGATTAAAAATTCCATTTTAATGAATATATGTCATTGGGATTTTGATATGGATTGCACTAAATTAGTAGATCACTTTGGGAAGTAATGAAATCTTTAATAAATTAGGTCTTCCAATACAAGATCACAGGATATCTTTCACTTATTTAGGTCTTGTTTAATTTCTTTCAGCAATGCTTTATAGCTTTCCTTGTACAAATCGTTTCCCTCCTTAAGTTCATTACTAAGTATTGCTTTCTTTCTGATGCTTTTTAAAATTAAATTATTTTCATTTCCTTGTTCATTGTCATTGTGTGTGTGTATATATATTTTTAACATACAAAAACCTAAAAATTGTACATATTAATGGATAATGTGATTTTTAATGCACATACACAATGAACACAGCTAGTGATAACAGTGTTTTCTATTATTATTATTATTATTATTATTTATCATGTCAATTCAACTTTTATTATGTTTATGTCAGGTTAAACCAATCTCCTCAAACAGTTCTCATTTCTGTATGGTGATAACTTTGAAAATCTTTCTTTCTCCCTTTTTGAAATGTGCCCTTTATTTTAGTGATTTCCTCTAATTTTTATCTCTGCTCTATTCTTTTTTTTTTTTTTTTTTTTTTTTTGGTCAGCTTTGGATTTGGTTTGTTCTTTAAGGAACAAATTTGATTTAAAGAACTTCCTTCTTTTTAAATGTATGCATTTATGTTATAAATCACGTTTTTAGCACTGCTTTCACTGCATCCAGAAGTTTTGGTTTGTCTCAAGATTTTCATTTGTCTCAAGATATTTTCTAAATTCACTTGATATTTCTTCCAGTGAAAAGCAGAGACCACCATCTTTGCTGAGATTTCATTATTGAGTACCCTCCCTTCCTTTCTTTCTCTCTCCTTCTTTCCTAAACATTATGGAACTGTATATTGAACAACCACTATGGACAAATCACTAACATATGCATGAGATGAGTAATGAATGCACCCCACTGCAAAAGAGCTCACAGGATAGAAGTCACATCTGTGATCTTCCACTCTACCTGCATTAATGGTTGCTCTTGGAAAGAATAGAAACATCTAATTATGTTCCTGATCACAAAACCAATTTGAATCTTGTAACCTCTCCTTTTGCACTCAAGCACACGTGCATGTGTGCATGTGTACACACACACACACACACACACACACACACACACACACACTTTTTAGTAGGTAAAACGCCAAAGTTCCTCTTTTGGCTTTTCCTTGTCTCCATTCTGTTATTCTAGCACTATTTGTCCATGTCCCAGGCATCTAGTACACTAGTGGTGAAATCAGCAAACATTTATAGGGAGTTTACCCTATCCGTGGCACAATGCTCTCACCTGCATCCACAGAGACTCCACTTCCTGGTAGGGAAAGTTTGTTTGATCTTCACCCTTCTAAATCATTCCTAACTTTTGGTCCAATTACAAATGGCTATCCTTTTAGCTCCCAGTTAACTAGAGAAAAAATTTTGCTAAAGTATTCATGGCCAATAATGGGTTGATGTGCTTTAGTAGGTTCAATGGCTTGGTCAGTAAACCATTCCAAGCAACCATGAAGTGCCTGGCTCAGAGCATGCCACAAAAGAAAACGTAAGAAGAATCACACTGTCTTTACCCTGAGTAGCTTCAAATCTCACTGGAAAGTCAGGATATGTGTACATTAAAGAAATACTAAAAGCAAAAATAAGTGAGTGGGAGTATATCAAACTTAAAAATTTGTGTGCAGTAAAAAGAAATAATTTAAAGAGCAATCCATAGAATGAAAGAAAATATCTCCAAACTGTATTACTGATAATGAGTTAATATCCCAAATATATAAAGAACTCCTACAACTCAATGACAATAAAATAAACAAATAACTTGATTAAACAATTAGTATAGTATATGAATAGACATTTCTCCAAATAAGACATATACAGATGGCCAATAAGTGCATGAATTATAAAATTTCATTATAAAATCATTATAAAAATTCAAAGCAAGAACACAATGAGATAATCACTACACACTCATTCAGATGGCCATCATCATTAAGAAAACAGAAAATAACAAGGGTTGGTAAGAATGGAAGAAAGTGGAACCCTTGTGCATTGCTGGTAGGAACTGTGTGGTTGCTATGGAAAACAATATGGCGGTTTCTCAAAAAACTAAAATAAATATAGAACTACCATATGATCCAACAATTCCATATCTGGGTATACATCCAAAATAACTGAAAAAAGGGTCTTGAAAAGATCCTTGTATATCCATATTCATAGAAGCATATTCACAATAGCCCAAAGGTGGAAGGAACCCAAGTATCCATCAACACATCAATGGGAAAAGAAAATGTTTTATACACATACAATGAAATATAATTATTCAGTTTCAACAAAAGATAAAATTCTTTCACACTTTAACCTAGAGGACATACTAAATAAAATAAGCTAGTCACAAAAAGACAAATACTGCATGATTCCAAATATATGAGACACGAATATAGTCTTTTTTTTTTCTTTATGGTACTGAGGATTGAACCTAGGGCTTAGCACATACTAGGCAAGTACTCTACCACTAAGCTACATCCCTGGTCCTTTTAAATAATTTTATTTTGAGATACAGTCTCACTAAATTGCCTAGGCTGACTGCAAACTTGCAATCCTCTTACCCCAGTCTCCTGAGTAACTGGGATTACAGGCATGCACCACCCTGCTGAGCAGTCACCATATTTTTAGAAACAGAAAGCAGAAAGGGGTTGGAGGTGGGGAGGGAGAAAGGGAGAGTTATTGTTCAATAGATATAAAGTTTCATTTTTGCAAGGTGGAAAAAGTTCTAAGGATCTGTTATATAACTGAGTGTATATAGTTAAAACTATTGAACCATAAATTTAAAAATGATTAAGGGGATAAATTTTTATGATACATGGTTTTTGTCCCAATAAAAAAGTGATAAAATATTAAAAGAACATAGATATGAAGAGAGACCATAACAGCAGCTCATTGTTATTGAGCATAGGATCTGTGAGAATTGAGCCCTTGCTGATGTAGGGTTTTGGAAGGAGCCACCTCTCAGAGTACTTCCTTCCCACTTAGTAAGAAGCACCCTATTTTACCCTCCACTGGTTGTCCACTAGTCTTTTTATATTAGTCTATACATTATTCCCTACTTCTGGTCCCCCAACAATCTCACATCAGTGTATACACTACTATCTCTGTCTTGGCTTAGGACTTCATGTCACTCTGTACCTGGGCTATTCTAATAAAAGTTAATATTCATCATTAATTCCTAAATGCCGAACACTGAATAGGGAACTTAATGTAATCCTCTCATAAACCTTGAAGATAACTATTATTATTATTCCCATTTTACAGATGAGGAACTTGAGGCATGGGGACTTTCCAGAGTGGCACCACTGAAAAGTGTAAGAGCGCACGTTTAATGATCCCTCCCATATGCCTTCTGTAGCCAGAAGGAGTACATAAATTTAAAGGAATTTCTTTGTTGAACATCTTCAGTATCACTTTTTATTTGGTTGGAAGATGAAGTCATCACAGCCCTAGGAAGTAAATCCCTGTAGAACAAGGAAGCCAGGGAAGGTTTCTTGAAGTAAATAGGACTAGAGCTGGTCTTTGAAGGAAGGGTGAATGTAATTCAGACAGGAAGAGATGAGAGCAGTGGGTATTTCAGGTTTGGGGGTTATGGTGTATGCAATGGCGGAGAGAAGAATGCTCAGTTGTATGAAGAAGACAGAGAGCAAAAAAAAAAAAAAATGCCTGAGGTAAAGGGTTTCTTTGAGGGACAATTGCAAGTCCAATGGGGAAGGGCAGCAGGCTTGAATGCCATGCTAAGGAGTTCCGACCAGTGATGTTCACACTGTATGTCCGGAGCCCAAGTGTTCTGCCAGGAGGTAAGAAAGCAGGGAGGCTTAGGCCCTAACTTATTGCTTTGACTAGAGCCTGTCTCCATTTTTTTAGAGAATGTCTACTTTCATCTGTCTTTTATTTTTTTGATCTTAACTATACAATATTTTGCTTGGAAAAAAAGTTTCCCCAGATGATTGAAAACCAAAGAATAAACAATAAATAGGCAAAATAAATGGGCAAACAGACTTTGAAAAGCACTGCACTGGGTAACAGAAAGCTGCCTAAGGATTTTGAGTAGGGGCTTGACAAAACCAGGACTTCGTTTTAGAAATACAATTCTGTCAGGAAAATACAGTGTGGATTAAAGAAGGAGAGAGTACATACGGAGATCTTTGGGGGTCTTCCTGTAGCTACTTAAGGTGGCAAGGCCAGTGACAATAAGAATGCTTAAAGAAAGAACAGATGTTCCAGATGTTCCAAATGTTCTAAATGTTCCAGAGGATAACATAAAGCATGGTCAATACAGCATAACTGACAAGATATAAGGGACAGGAAAGAGTCAAGGGGTTATATCTCTAAAGAGGGCATTTCAGCTGCCAAGGAAAATATTTAGGGTCACAGAGACCATTCCAAAATGCCTCAAGTCATTCTTTGCTGGAGCTGCACTTCTGATTCATCAAAAGAGAAAACTGGCCTGTTATTCATTGTCCAGAGAAAGTCAAGCAAAATAAGAAGCTATTTTCAGGACCACTCAGAGGCCAGTTACAGGATATTCTTGCCTGACCAAGAAATTCTCTGAGGAGTCTTGAGGAAAAATGGGGAGAGAGCAATGTTCTTATAAGACTGTTCCATTCATGTGGAGGGATAACTATTTTAGATTGGGCTCTAACAAATTGAGATTGGAAAATAAAAGGCAGCAACCAAAATTTAATTCAGTGGTCTCTAGAGCATCTAGCATGTTACTAGTCCTCAATCAGTGTGAAATCAGCCATGGGAAGAAGCATGAGTTCACAGGATTCAAGTGAAAGAGAAATTGGGTTAGGCCAAGTGAGAATCAGGCAGAAGCCTGATGAGAAATGGAATTAGGATCTCATGTTAAACCACTCCTCCCCAGTGGAAATAAAACTCCATGGGTAACTCCATGCTAATTATGTGTGTTGCTAATTATATATGTGTCTTTGGACAAGTCATTTACCTGGCCAGACCAAATTCTCTGTTGCCAAATGAGGAGTATGATTTTCATCATACAAGGCTGTTATAAGGTAGAACTGGATTGTGAAAGTGCTTTAAAAAACAAAGTATCATAGACATGACAAAATAACTTGATATGGATCTTGTATGTAGGCAGTGGTGTGTGACCAAATTTTTTATAAATCAAACTACACATTAATATCATAACATTTTGTTACACAAACATGAAAGAATTTTATAGTGAACACCCATGGCCCTACCATGTCCTTGATACTTATCAAGGCAGTCTTAAGCAATAATTTTGCTAAAGAAATTCCTTTATCAAAGTGTATTGGTGTTGCTCATTTTCTGTTAACATGTGCTCTCCTTACTCTTCCAGGCCTTCTGATCTCTTGGTATTGTCCAACAGGGGAAAATATCTGAGAGAGAACCCAAACATGTTTCCTGCTAATAAAATGCATTCTCGTTTTGCTTCTTGAGGTTGGGCCTAGGATGATCATGGCTTTCTAAAAGGTAAGAGAATAATTTGACTAGAACAGTGAGGAAAGCATCAAGAGAATTTGGTCATTTTGGTAAATTACAACCCACCACTTTCTGGGATCTCACCCAAGAGAAGATCATATCCTTCACAGCCCACTCTAAAAAAGTTTTTACTATGGGGCCATTGATTAGTGGGAAGGCAAATGAAATCTGCTTAGCTGTTGAACAATTGACTTTCTGAAAATAAGAGGGAATCAGAATGCTACTTATGAACATCAGGCAAGCATCCTTTGCATTAGTTAAGTTAAAACCCTTTGACCTAACAGTCTTTCCCATCAACATTGGTAAATGTGTCTGAATTAATGAAGATACTGTCCCTTTTTATGGGAATTACTACAAACTTCTAAATATTCTGAACACACATGAATTGATGAATGGTTGAGGTTGAATAAAGCCTGGTATATTCATATTATGGACAATTATGCAGCTACTTGAAACAATGAACCAGATCAATTACTATGGACCTGTCTGGAAGTTTATGATACACTGTGAAGTGCAAAAGTCAAGCAGAGAAACATGCATATCCCAAGTCACATCCTAGTACAAACTGCATCCCCTGTGGATATTCTACATAAACACGTATATTTGAATGTGCTCAGAAGTTCATGGGGGGATTGAGACCCACACTCTTAACATTGCTTATGCTGCAGAGATGGGAAGAATTGGGGATAGAATCACTATTTTTCTTTTAGCATCTGTGCATTATTTCACTGATAACAGTGAACATGTGAGACATTTGGAATTTCTGAAAATATTCAATAATTCTTTCAAAGAACTTTACTGCTCCCCTCCACTGCTTTCCTGGTCTTTCTGCTCCCCTATCCTATACATTAAGGGATAATACAAAGTTATTATTTGCTCAGAGACTACTGACTGTTTTCCTGCTAAATCATTTTCATGGCAGGAAGGTGAAGGGTAGAGGAACAGAAAGGCTTTAAAAACTGGGCCTCATCTCCCAGGCCTATCCCGACTTTTCTGGGAAACAGAAATAATCTACATGAGAAGTCAGACGTTGCCTTGTGCAGTACTCTTTCCTGTGTGAAGAAGAAGCAGCTGTATTTGAAATCATGTACACATTTCAAGGAATCAGGAAATAGGCAAGTTCTGTAGTGGAGGAGTCCTGACTGTCCAAAACACCTGTCCCCTGTTGTGGTCTCCTTTCCCCTGTCCACCCTCAAAGAATAATGCATCAGTCACAAAAAGCAACACCATCTTAAGCACCCTCTTTGAGGCAGGCTCTGAGCAAAAGGCATTTTCAGATGTACCATCTCACACTCATCTGTATTATAACCTCTAAGATAGCAAAGCTGTGATTTTTCAAAAATTAAACAGGCCTGAGACATCGTGTAAGGATTTCACTGGGTATGTTTGGCCCCTTGACATTTCAACGGCTGAAAATTTTCCTAATGCTCTTCCAATTACATTTTAAAGATGTGGATACAAAGTTCAGAGAAGTTGGCTAGTTTTCAAGAGTTTGTATAGTCACATAAAGTAGAAAAGAGAATGGCCTGTCCAGGATTTGATTTATCCAGAGAATAGTGCAACTTCTTAAGGTTATAACGGAGCAGCTAAGGAGGTCTAGTTCTCCGGCATGCAACTGGATGGCTCTCACACAATCCCAGGAAGCCATTGTTGGTTAATTCAACTCTTGACATTGGCATAGATATTGCATCTTCTACTTACAAGTCTGAGGAAGATGAAGCAGGAAATTATATAGATGAAGAAGAAACAGTTCCTGATGAGTTCAGTGCCTTAATGACAATCACAAAGCTTTTTTATTTATTTTCTCTTTCTACATATACATGACAGTAGAGTGTATTTTGACATATTATACATACATAGAACAGGTACACTTCTTTCAACTAGGATCTGAATTCTTGTGGTTGTACATGATGTGGAGTTACACTGGTAGTGTATTCATATATAAGGACAGGAAAGTTATGTCCAATTCATTGTACTATCTTTCCTATTCCCATCCTCCCTCCCTTCCCTTCATTCCCCTTGTCTAATACAATGAAATTCTTTTATTCTCCTCCCTTGTTGTGGGTTTTAGCATACATGTATCAGAGAGAAAATTCTGCCTTTGGGTTTTGGGGACTGGCTTATTTCTCAGAATATTCTCCAGTTCTGTCCATTTACTGGCAAATGCCATAATTTCATTTTCTTTATGGCTGAGTAATATTCCATTGTTTATATATACCACATTTTCTTTATCCATTCATCTGTTATAGTTTGGTTCCATAGTTTCAAATTCATGAGCCAAGGCTAAAGTCTACATAGTGAATAAAGTAAGCTACTGGATGTGCTTGCTGCACATTTTCTTTTCCTAATCTGTTAATTATCCTTGGTGAGATTATGAAGAAACAGTATTACTCAGTGTGTAAAAAAAGAACCATAGTTTTACCAGGCATTGTGGTGCATACCTATAATCCCAGCAACTCATGAGACTAAGGCAGGAGAATCTTGAGTTCAAGCCTCCTGTAATCCCAGCAATTTGGGAGACTGAGGCAAGAGAATCTCAAGTTTAAGGCCAGCCTCAGAAACTTAGTGACTTATCTCAGAATAAAAAAATAAAATTGACTGGAGATGTGACTCACTGGCAAAGTGAATCTGGGTTCAATCCTCAGCACCAACATTCTTAAAACGATTAAAAAAAAACATGTTTTTTTTTCCATTGTTCACTATGTGGCCTTGGACAAGTCAGTCATCAGCTCTGTGCCTCAGTTTCCTCATCTATAAAAAGTGGATACTAACAAAGTCTGCCTCCTGGAATCAGTGTAAGGATTTTTATATGAAATAATCCACATAAGCCATTTAGCACAGTGCTTGGAACAAAATTTAGTAACATTAAGCTGTTCTTTTTGGAGGTATAGGGTATACTGGGGATTGAATTCAGGGGAACTTGACCACTGAGCCACATCCCCAGCCCTATTTTGTATTTTATTTAGAGACAGGGTCTCACTGAGTTGCTTAGTGCCTCACTTTTGCTGAGGCTACCTTTGAACATGTGATCCTCCTGCCTCAGCCTCCAGAGCCACTGGGATTATAGGTGTGGGCCACTGTGCCCTGCTTAAGCTATTCTTTTTATATTTTAAAATAGTTAAGGTGTGGCTTTTATCCATAGGTAAAAATATAAAGTATATCTCTGTGATGCTGTGAACCTACTAAGGTTATTTTGCAATACTGTACATGGTTTAATATAGAACCACTTATAACAATGGGAAACCCAAGACAGAAGACACAATGACAAAGGGAACAGTGGCTTTCAGAGGTTATAAATGGCCATAATTCCTTTCATGTTGTCTTGGTCTATAGGGCCACTAGAAAGCTAAGGGACAACAGGCCACTGCCACTGTGTTGTGCCAGCTTTCAGGTGTGCCAAGCTGAGCCTGCCATGGCAAGGAATACTTTCATGAGACCTGATCCACACTCTGAGAGTTGGCTCCATCCTTTGGAGCCAAACACTTCCTCTCTCCAAAAATGTTAATATATGTCAGTCAGATATACTCACTACTGTGGCTTCAAAGATCAGGGAGAGAGAAAGAGACAGAGAGAGAGAGTTTTTGTGTTTGTAAATACAGATTGGCAAGAACAAAGTGGGAATGGGGACGGATATGGAACAGTTACAAGAGGGGCATCAGAAGCAAATGAGCCCTGCCTTTCTCTGAATATATCCAGCTTAAAGGGGTAATCAATTCAGAAGAACTTAGGGGTCATGGTTCTACAACACTAAGAATATACTAAATGCCACTGAATTGTTCATTTTAAAATGGTTAATTTTCTGTTATATAAGTTTAATTTTTTTAATTTTTTTTTTAAATTAACTCAGAGGATTACAATGCCATGGTTCTAAAAAGAACTCTATGCAGACAATAGCTCTGATCTGAAGTTTAAAGGGCCTTCACAGGCAATGAATGCCTATTTGTGACTCTCTTATATCCTGTTCTTTCCATTCTGCCCACTTTTTGAGTATGTGCACACACGCATGCACCTACATGCTTGAACATGTGCATGTGCACACACAATTTTTCAGAATAGCTCATGAGAGCCAGGCATATTGGTACACATCTGTAATCCCAGCAATTCAGGAGGCTGAGGCAGGAATATTGTAAGGTTGAGGCCAGCTTCAGCAATGTAGCAAGGCCTTAAGCAATTTAGCAAGATCTTGTCCCAAAATAAAAATTGCTGGGGGTGTGGTTCAGCGCCACTGGGTTCAATTCCCATTACCACCCCCCCACATACACACACACACAAAAAAAAAACCTCCTGAGATCTCTGACTGCAAAACTGCAGATAATAATACCACCTAGTCTTTATGGAGCTCCCTCTTTATGTCCAGCTTTAATCCTCCCAGAGGATTTTAAACCTACCCAGAAATAGAAATTACTATCATGCCCACTTTACAGATGAGGGAATGTAGACTAAGAAAAGTTCCACCAGTTGCAGCATAGTCTCCAAACAAGTAAAGCAGACATGCTGAATCAAACCAAGGCAATAAGCTTACAGAGACGGCTGTGCTTACAGAGAGCACAGCAGTCTCTTTCTAGGGTGCTCCCAATACCTACTCTCTACCAGTATCATGGAGACTAGGAAATGGTACAAAGAAAGTGTTCTCTGCCCTCAAGAAAATAACAATGCAGATAGCAGAGGAAACTGCAAAGGATCATTTCAAAATGTGGTTGGTTGCTAGTTTAATCTTATAAGAAGAAACACAGAAAAGAGCTGATAAAATAATAATAAGCACAAGAATTATGTTTATTCACATTGGCTGAGCAAATTACTATGTATTTAGCCAGGTGCAATGGTGCACGCCTGTAATCCCAGTGACTTGGGAGGCTAAGGCAGGAGTATTGCAAGTTCAAAGGCAGACTCAGCAACTTAGTGAGGCCCTAAGCAACTCAGCAAGACCATGTCTCTAAATAAAATACAAAAAGGGGCTAGGGATGTTGCTCAGTAGTTAAGCACCTCTGGGTTCAATGCCTGGTACCAAAAAAAAAAAAAAATTACTATGTACCTGGCATTTGTTTAACACTTGGCTGATCTCAATTATTCTTTATACAAACCTGTAAGTTACCTAGTAGAACCAGTCTCATTTAAGGGTAAGGGATTTGAGTTTCAAAGAGGTAGAACAACATAACTCATCCAAGGTAGACTGGACTTGAACTAGTCTTGGTGTACACATAGAAAAAGCTAGGTAAATACTCTTGAGCATTCACTGTGCACTCTTTCATTTAACACTCACCACCCTATAGAGTTAGTGTTATTATTGGCTCCATTTTACAGAGGAGGAACCTAAAGCTCCAAATGTTAAATAACTTCTAAGTACACACAACTCTCAACTGGTAAAACTAAAATAGGAACTCAGGGTTCACCAACTCCAAAGCCTATCTTATTTGCCTTCTAAGACCATTCTCTGGGATTGCACGGTAGGTGAAGCCCAGCTGCCTCCTTCTATGCATCTGTTAGTTAGCTTTGATTTGGATGTAAACAAGGGAGATAAAAATAATAGGCTAGCCTCTAATTCAATGCATGGAAAACAATCGCAGCAGGGCTGGCAGAGGTGAAAGGAATTACCATCAGGAAGAAAGGGGAAAATAAGGCCTAGAAAATTCTAATAGAGGCAGAGGCTGTTCTCCATATGCTCCCTCAAGGAAAGAGACAGTCTGGCTCCACTTAAAGCAGAAGCAACAAACTCAAAGCATGCCACAGCCAGCACGAAATGAGAATCTTCTTTGGAATTCTGTTTCTAACAAATGAGTCCCTACCTAGAGGAAGCAGCTGGGCCCAGGAAGCCTGTATCCTGACACCTCATCAGAATTCTGTTGCTCTCTCCAAAACCCTCCGGGGTTCCAAGTGCTACACACCAGGAGGGGCTGAACTTTTCCTGTGACCTATAACATGGGCTTGCTTTTAAAGAGAACAATCCATACCCTCTTCCATTTTCTGCAAGTCTTTAAGCTTCTTGTGTTGGGTGCCCTGTTCTGTTCAACGTAACAAATTGACTCTTAGGTCCAGATCACGGGGATCCCATGGTCAAAAGAGCAAGATTAGAGTTGGGCATGGTGGTGCACGCCTGTATCCCAGTGGCTCAGGAGGCTGAGGAAGGAGGATCACAGCCAACCTCAGCAACAGCGAGGCACTAAGCAACCCAGTGAGACCCTGTCTCTAAATAAAATACAAAATAGGGCTGGGGGTGTGGCTCAGTGGCCAGGTGCCCCTGACTTCAATTCTCAGTGGTGGGGGGGGCAAGATTATCCACAGTTCAGCATGTCCACCCTATTTAACTTACATAATTTGTATTGCAATGCTGAGCTCTGAGTGGGTAACTCCAAAATACTTCTTGACTGACTGACAGACTTATGTGAGGGTAATTCAGTCCAAGAAATTTATTGATCCAAGGGTGGTTCATGGGCAAGAGTTATTGGCATCACCAGAAGTATATTAGTGTATTGGGAAGGCAGAACCTTGGATTGAGGTGTATTTTGGTGGTAGAGCATCCCCCTAGCATTGTAAGAGGTTTCCATCCCCATTAGTGTAAAAGAGAGAGGGGGTGGGGGGGAGAGATAGAGGCGGAGGGGGGGAGAGTGTGAGAGAGAAAGAGAAGAGAAAAAGAAATACATAATCTCAGGCCTCACTTTAGACTTTCTGAATTAGAAACTGAGTTTTAACCAGATCTCCAGGAGCTTTGTCTGAGCATTAAAGTAGAAAAAGCATTGGTATAGGACGATTGAGAAAGGCTTTCATTCTCCCCTAATCTGCAGTAGGTATCCATTCCCTGTGCTTTACTGAGGTTTCCAAATGGTTCCAATGGTTTCCAAATCTGGTTGTACATTATTTCATCTGGGAAGCTGGGTTTTTTAAAAAGAATTTTCTGTTTGGAAAAAAAAATTAAACTAAGAGAAAAATTTTAAGAATAGTACAAAGAACTCATGTATACCACTCACACAGATTCACCAAATGTTAGCATTTTGCCATATTTGCTTTATTCCACCCTCTATATTTCTGTGTGTTTTTCCTCCCTAATTCACTTGAATTCATTGCAAACATCATGCCCTTTTCCCCTAAGCACTTCAGAGTATTTTCTAAGAAGAAGGATATCCTTTTACATAATTACAGCCCAAGTTACCAAGTTCAGGAATTTTTAACACTAATACAATAACATTATGTACAATATGGTCTATAGTCAAATGTGGCAAATTGTCAGAAAAAAATGTCCTTTGTGATGATTTTGACTTCCATTTAAGAAGCTTTTAAGAAGTACCAATGCTGAAACTCTACCCCATAACAATGGAGATAGAATCTTTACTTCACTTAACATAAGTTCTCCATTTCCAACTATGTTGTTGCTAATGGTAGGATCTCATTCTCTTTGTGGCCAAATACTATTCCACTGTGTGTGTGTGTGTGTGTGTGTGTGTATATATATATATATATATATATATACACACACTACGTTTCATCAATGCACATTTCAGTTGATTCCATGTCTTAGCTATGGCGACCAGTGATGCAATAATCATGGGCATACAGGTATCTCTTTGGTATGCTGATTTTATTTCCTTTGGATATACACCCAGAGTGTGATAGCTAGATCATATGTTAAATCTATTTTTGGTCTTTTGAGGAAACTCCACACTGTTTTCCATAATGGCTGTACTAATTTACATTCCCACCAACAGTAGAGATGAGTTCCCCTTTCTTTGCATCCTCACCAGCATTTGTTATGTTTTGTCTTAAAAGAAAAAGAATCTCTGAAGGAGAAGACTGCTTCTTTAAAGCTCTTCATTAGGTCCTAATGTGTAGCCAAGTCTAAGAACTACTATGCTATAGATTTTTTTTTCTGTGAACCCTGTGAATCATAGAGGTAGGAACTCTTGTCAGCAGGGTATGCCCTGAGTATAATTTGTCTAGACCCCATGTCTCCTTTAGTCTTAGTTCTTACATCCCTAACTGCCTCTGAGGTTCCCAGGGCCTTTCCCTGCTGCCTTCGGGTGCCACCTCTCTAATGGAAACAACGCTCATTTTTTCCATCCTATTATTTCTCCTACAGCTTCTCAGCCCAGAGAAGCTCCTCTTTCTTTATGAAAAATGAAGACTTGAAAATGGTATGTGCTCTGTGCTGAGTTCTCCACCATGCAAATCCTAACAATTTGGCTGCATCACCAAGAATCATTGCAGAAGAGCAAGGACAAACAGTGGGAAAGAACACCAGGGATCTAGCAAATCAATTAGGTGAGGGCCAAATTTCTCATTGGGCATGCTGCAAAGTTTTTCTAGCATTGGAGAACTGCTTTCTTCTAACTAAACTATTCTCAAATTATCTTGGCTTGGAAGTAAACTGCTGAGATGAGCAGATGTGGTATGCTAGGGTTGCACTGGACAAGAAGGTAATGTACAGATGGGGAGCAACTGAATCACCAGACAGCTAATCCCAAGAGCCAGCAGGCTCTTGCATTTCCCAAAAGAATTTGGGTCAATCTAACTGGTCAGTCTAACCATGTCAAGGTATCTGTTCTGCTTCCATCTGTCAGCCACCTAAGGGGAAGCCTGGAAGGTCTGGGAGGAGGGGCTGACAAAGAATTCATGCTGTCTATTCTGCTGGGGGCAGAACTGTTTCCCAAGCATCAAACCCACATTGCCACCACCACCCTCCACACCCTCCCATCCAAACATCTGTTTCACTGCAGCCAAAGAAAGTTACTTCCTCTGAAAAGGGTCCATTAGAAGGGGTCAAATCTGAATTTATATATGCTTGTGAATATCTTCTGGAAGAAAGGTGAAGGCAGAAAAAGGATCATTTGGCTTCAAAGTGGCTTTGTAAAGGCCGGAGAAATTGGCTTGCTTTTAGGATATATTGATATTCTTTAATATTCGAGAGAACTAGCCTACTCAGATGGATTGCTTTAACAGATGCATCTTTGCAGTTAGTCAATGACAAAATATTTGTGAGCAGTTAGTGTCTTTCCTCTTCACAGTAACTCAATAATGTGCCAAATGAGATCATTCCCTCTGGCCCAAGACTCAAGAACATTTTGAATTGTGTGCATCCTGATTAAGAACTAAAGCATACTCTAGTTATCGCCAAAGTCCAAATGGAGGGCACTTGTATTCCTAGACAACCATTAGAAAATACCTTAATTGGGACCCAGTGTGCACTGCTATTACCATCTCTAATCATCTCTTTCATTGAGGGCTCCTTGTCTTATTACAGATTTTGGTCCCTGCCAGTAAGACAGAATGTGCATAAATTTATCAAGTATGTGTGAATCGCACACACCCCAAACTTTCTTACAAAAAGGCCAGCTTCAGAAAATATTTTCACAGAATATGACATTTCACATAGCTTAATTCAAACTAACAATGGGTTGTTGTTTTTTTTCCTTCTATTTATTTATAATTATTTTTAAAATTAGTGCCTTATGGTTATCCATGAATATGAGACTGATTGTGGTATATTCATATATGTACTTAGGAAAGTTAGGTCAGATTCTTTCCCTTTGTCTAATATTAAAACTCTAAAAATTGGCTAATATTCTCTCCAATTGCTAATTCTCATTCTTTAATTATTTGATAGATACATATGTGCACATTTCAGGGTCTGTTAATCTGAACTCAGGTTTGTGTGTAATAGTAGAGTACAAAGTTCAGACATGCAGTCACTCAAATATCCCTATTTTTGCCAGTGCCATAGGTAAGATCCAGTAGTTTCTTACCTCTTTCTCTCCTACCACTCTGCTACAATCCATCCTCTAAAATTGCACATCCTCTGCCTTCAGAATAAAAGTCCCAAATGTTTAGTTTGGCATTCAAAGATTTCTCCATGATACATAGTATCAAAGATTATTTGTACTCCCTCCAGTCCCATTCCCAGTGCTCCAAGTAAACCAACTTTTTTGCTCTCAGATGTAGCCCTGAATGTTCTGGAGTGCTTGCTACATACCAGGCCTGTGTTAGTTTGTACCGTTATTTCATTTACTCTTTCTCATAACCCAGCCAAGAAGGTTTTATTACTCTCATTTTGCAGGCAGAAAAACAGGGGACAACAGATGTTAAATAACATGCCTGAAGTCAGCAAGTTGTGGAGTCAACCTTTGAAGCTAAGTGGTCTCATTTCAGAGTGTGCCTTCTGAGCCTCAAATGCTAAAATATTTTTGTGCATTGTGTCCTGCTTTTTTGTGCCTCTATATTTTTATTCATAGTTTCTTCTCTGGAAACAGCCCTCTCAACTTGGTGAAACCCTGCCCAGCTCAAAGGGCATCTCTTCCTTGAAGCCTCCCTTGATCTCATATAGTGAACATTCATTCCTCCTGGCTTCACGATCTCACAGCCTAAGTTCTAGCACTTACATTACTATTTCACTATTATAATTATTATTTGTACCTGTTTCTCCTCCTACTCCCTCTACTCAGGAAACCAAACTCATTATCCCTGTAGCCCGGTAATGTTGAAGTCAAGAATGCCAGTCAAGGATGCACTCACTACCAGAGAAGTGGGTGAAGGTGGGCTGAGCGATGGAGTAGGCATCCTCTACGCTCCCTCCCAGTTCAGAGGTTGTACAATCCTGGCTGACAGTATCCCTGAGGGCAGGAACTGCACCCTCCACAGAGTGGCTGACATGTCTCTAGGGAACTGCTGAGCTGACAAAACTATGTTCTCTGAAGCAGGTGTGGACTAACAAGAACTGGCTATGCCTCCCTCCCAGTCTCTGTATATCTGTCACTGTCATGTGTATTTGAAGGTGACATTATTCTGCTAGTCTGGCTCAAGGGCTGCAGTCCCTTTCCAATTCTTTCTCTATGAGACTATCCTTCTGAGTGCTGTGTGAGTTGATGATCCATGTGCGTAGTGATGCCTGCAGCATTTAGGGCTTAGCTTGTCTATCTAGACCAGTGGTTTGCAAACTTCAGTGTTCATCAGAATTACCTAGAGGACTTGTTAAAGCACACATTGCTGGGTCCCAGACCCAGTAGGTCCAGGGTAAACCTGGAGACCTGGCATTTCTAGCAGATTCCCAGTTGAAATTGATGCTGCAGTTCTCTAGGCCACACCTGAGAACCAGTACTCCAAGAAATGGCTTCACTCACAAGAAGATGCCTTCTTCTCTCTGATTCCTGCCCACCTCATCTGAGGGGCCTAAGAGGGTAGGGCAGACAGATAAGCCCTTAACTGGTAGCTAAAGTCTAGAGTTCTACTAAAGATTGTGGATCTGGTGTGCTGTGTGACTTGGGCAAATCTCAGTGCTGCTCTGGGTTTCTAGGTGTCTCACAAGTGCAAGGAAGGGCACTACTACTCTGAGTATTTCCAGAATTTAGAGTTCATGGTTACTCTTCTCCTTAGCCCAAACTTTCAAGTTGGGATGTCCAATGTCTCCTCAGCACTAACTCAAGCATCCAACTGCCCACTACTGTCCACCCATCACTCCAAGATGGAGTTAGAGTCATCCTGGTTGCTTGGAGCTTTCCCTCTATAGACATCTCTATAGCCCAAAGAGCTATACACACAAGTTGGTACCTTGCCTCTTGGAGACTCAATCTGCCTTTTCAGGGCATCTGTGTCCTATTTAAACAATACTTTAGCACAGATATAAGAAAACCTAATGGCATAGCTATTCACCCATATGTAATTCTGGTTCTAACCACATGCTATGTAAATTTCATTGCATTTAATACCTCTAAGCCTCACTCAACACGGACACTAACAGTGACTACTTCACAGGTTATTGTGTGGATTAAATGAGATAGTACATGCAAGGCATTTACTGAAGGCACATAGTAAATCCTCAGAAATGGTAGCTTTTATCAGGCATGATGGTGCATACCTATAATCTTAGCAGTTTAGTAGGCTGAGGCAAAAAATCACAAGTTCACAGCTAGCCTCAGCAACTTAGTAAGGCCCTAAGCAGGTTAGTAAGACTCTGTCTCAAAAAAAAATTAAAAACAAGTTCTGGGGACATGGCTCAGTGGTAAAGTGCCCCTGAGTACAATCCCTAGCACAAAAAAAGAAAGAAAAAAGAAAAGAAAAAAAAATGGTAGCTGGTATTTCCAAAAATAGTATTATGGCTTTCTCCATAACACTACACAAGTAAGGAATCAAAAAATGCTGTGGTTGTAGATTTTCTACCTTCTTATAGGACTCCATAGTTTAAATAATGTTAACATAGTATAAAACAATGTTATATTTTATCCATATACAATAGTTTATATTTTCAGAAATATATCCAATCTTTATAACAATATAAAGACAGGGCAAGTGTTCTTGTGTAGATTAGTTCAGATGTTCCTAAAACACCATCTCTGTCTAATAAGCTTTCTATGCAGTAGGCTGGCTCTCCCTGCATGAACAGAAGGAAGAAGCAGCATCCTTGGCCATGGTGGCCAGCTGAGGAGCCTCCAGAAAACCCCATTGGTACCTGGCCTATCTTTTCAGGGATCCATCAGGCCAGAGGGCTGCTTCCCATGTGGCATCATTGCCTACATTCCTCAAAGTACAGGCATCGCCAGGTCCCAAACACATAAACAATGGTAACTGAATAACTCAAGGACTTTGAAGATATACATAAGCCAGACCAGTACAGAAATGTTCTGGACTTTTCAACAATTCCACCTCTTAATCCAAGAAAAATCAGCCCACCTGTTTCACTCCCAATTACATTTATCATGATTTTGCACTCTGCAAAATCAGGACAATGTCACAGGCTATGACACCAGTGCCACACTCATCATTAGTTATAGTCCAATGCTTGAGGAGAGGAATAAAGCACAGAAGAGTCAGAAACTTGTTATGACACTTGATAATGATCTATTTACTCACCAGAAATTGTACAAGAATTCTAGACTTCAGGGTTGGGTTTGTGGCTCAGTGGTTGAGCGCTTGCCTAGAATGTGTGAGGCACTGGGTTCAATTCTCAGCATCACATAAAAATACATAAATAAAATAAAGGTATTATGTCCATCTACAACTAAAAAAAGTATTTAAAAAAAGCCAGGTGCAGTGGCTCATGCCTGCAATCCCAGTGGCTCTGGGAGCTGAGGCAGGAGGATCTCAACTTCAAAGCCAGTCTCATCAAAAGTGAGGCCCTAAGCAACTCAGTGAGACCCTGTTTCTAAATAAAATACAAAATAGGGCTGGGGATGTAGCTCAGTGGTCAAGTGCCCCTGAGTTCAATTTCTGTACCCCCCCCAAAAAAAATAATTATAGACTTCAGCAATTTCACATCCCTGCTATTTCTTTCAAGTTTCTGTCAATGGTAACTGCTAGAAATAGAAAGACAATAGTATGTTCTCTATTTGGGGTCCCTTATTTGACTTCCCTGATCTTTCCTCTGTGGTTGGCTCCTTTCAGTTATTTTCAAGGTCCCAGAAAGAGACAAGCTGACCTTGCTAACTCTGCTGTAGCCACACTGGGCTTCCTGCTGTTGCTCAAACAGATCAAGCATGCACCCTCAGGGTCTTTGCATTTCCCTCTCAGTCCTCTACTCCTCCTCCTGACTCCTGCTCCCTCCCTTTTTAAAAGTCTTTGTTCAAATATCTTCACCAGCTGGATAATGGTAAAAAAATCCCTTACCCTTCCTTTGCCTCTTTTTTCTAATCTGTAAAATGGAGATACTATTAATATTAATCTCATGGGGTTTTTCTGAAGCTTGATGGAGATAGTGTGAGGATCTTAGAGCAGCAGCTGAAATAAAGTAAGCACTCAGTAAGCATTACTATTATGCAAATTTATATACTTTACAGAAGAACCGTATCCCATAGGTCATCTCATTCTAAATTCAAAGCAACCCCTTAGGGGAAGAGATAATTATTTTCTTCGACTGATAAGGCAGTTGAGGCTTAGAGAAGTGAAAGGATTTATCCGAAGTCTCCTAGCTAATAATGAGAGAGCTGGGATAAAGATATAGGTCATTAGTTTCCTAGTCCAGTGCCCTGTTCTATACTGTCTTAGAGATAGCAATTTTTCATCAATGTCAGCAGTCACAGAATGAGAATTTGAGCTCACATTTGTCTTTGAGTACTACATTTTCTTGGTGCCAGACAAGACCTGGGACTAACCATTGAACTTCATCCTCAGCTCTTATTTTTGATTTTGAGACAGGGTCTTGCTAAGTTGCTTAGGGCTTTGCTATATTGCTAAGGCTGGCCTCAAACTTGCAATCATCCTGCCTCAGCCTCCTGAGTCAGTGGGATTACAGGTATGTACCACCATGACTGGCCTAGGATTTTAAAAATGAAGGTGAAAGGGAGAGAGTACTTAGACCTATAAGTACTCATGGAACAATGGGCATAGGGACAACCACAGGCAGATTCCACCTTATATAAATAAGACTCCCAGGATGGTTGGAATGTGAAAGGATTTTTACAAGAGAAGGGTCATGTCAATATGTAAATCAATGGAAGTGTAACTGATGTGATTCTGCAATCTGTATATGGGGTAAAAATGGGAGTTCATAACCCACTTGAATCAAAGTGTGAAATATGATATATCAAGAACTATGTAATGTTTTGAACAAACAATAAAAAAAGAAAAAAAAATAGTAATAAGCACGTAAATCAGCCTACCAAATGTACACAGATATACACAGCAGTACACTGTTACTGCTATGGCGTAGACTAAGGGCAATAAGACAAGAGTGGAGAGGTAGGCAAAAGCCATACTCTGCCAGGTCTTGATGACTCAGGAAGAAAGTTGGATTTTATTTGAAATATAATGGGAAGCCACTGGAAGCTTTTAAGTAAAGGGATGACATTACTTGATTTACATTTTTAAAAGAGAATACTGATGCTATGATATTAAACTATACAGAGTATGATTCTGTAGTGACTCACACTGGGCTTGCATCTGAACCCTATCACTTTGTAGCCTAAAATTCTGTTCAATGGAGACAATAAAGGTACCCACCAAGCAGGTGCTCAGTATATGTTTGCTGCAATTATTAGAATTAGCAATGGTAGGAATACTATTTTAGTATTATAGTCATAACTTTGGGATAATACACAGGATGTGGCCCAGATCAGTCAGGTATTAGGTCAATGGTGGTTCAAGTAAAATTTTTTGGATTCCTAAGACCTGACAAAATGTTAAGAGTCTCTAGTTGCAAGAGATAATAGAAAAAGCATGCCTGAGGTTGCTGCCAAAACACTATGGGGGTTTCCCTGTCTCTTCTTCCAACCCCAGGACATGATCACACTGCTGGCTATGTCCTGGCACACAGTTGCCTCTAAGTATAGACTGAGATGATTAGGAAAGGCCAGAAAAAATGTGCATTCTTTTCTCACCCCTGTGTTACTTTCCCAAATCCAAAACAGTTCATTCATTCGAAAGTTACTAAGCACTGCCTATGTGCCAGCCTGGAGCTGGGCCATACCATCTTTCCAACAAAGGTGAGTCAGGAGCACCATGGGGGATCCCCAGTGGGTTCATCTGTCACTTCACACCGTGAAGATTGTGCAATGAAGTGAAGGAGATGAGGTGGATGTCAAGGTTTCTGTTTAGAACATGGGATTGGGGTCTTTCTTTTGGAACTTTGCTTTAAGAACTTTTTGGCCTGAATTATATGACAGCATTAACAGACCCCCATCAAGAAGGAAAAAGCTCGGAATTTCAATGTGACATGTATCTCACACATGCCCTGCATCATAGAAGATCAAGCCCAGAAAATAGTGATGGTGCAAAGGGCCTTCTCTTTCAGCATACTCTTAGTCTCTAAGGTCTTGTGTCACCTCACCCAGTTCTTTCAGTCCAGTGGTCTGTCTGCTCCCTGGAATGGGGTGACTACAGAAAACAGAGCATTCCTTTTTGGAAAAGAGAGTTGTGACGTGTCACCCCATGCTCAGGCTGACTTGACCTGGGGCAAATTTGGTATGCCAGGAATGATTGAATCTAAAGTCAGGGTACTACCCAAATAATCTGCCAGTTTATCCTGCCATTATTTTTTAAATATTTTTTCTTAGTTGTTGAGGGACCTTTATTTAATTAATTTATTTCTATGTGGTGCTAAGGATCGAACCCAGGGCCTCACACGTGCTAGGTGAGCATTATCACTCAGCTACCACCCTGCCCCTGCCATTGTTACTTGCTCAACACTTTGACATATATTTTCATTTATTCATTTATTTGATCAATCCTTTATTCAACAATATATGCAGGAGGCTGGATCACTCTCATTAAAATATTATTTTTCCATCTAAAAAGGTTAGTAAGTTCTCTTCCAGATATTGCTACTGCATCCATTGTTCTCATCTTCATTTTACTAAAGCCTTGAAACATTTATGTATACCCATTGTCTCCAAAATCTCTCCGTCCCTTCCTTGCTGAACTCACTCTACTCACTGCTCTGAACAAGAGCACCGTGACATCCATGTTACAAAATTCAATGTTCAATTCTCAGTCCTCATCTGACTTGATGTACCTTCAGTAGTTGACACAAGTTACCACTTGCTCTTGCTTGAATTCTTCTCTTAATTTTCAGGAACTGCATTCTGTTAGTTTTTTTTTTTTTCCTTCTTCTCTGGCTTCTTCTCAATCTCCTTTGCTTGTTGCTCTTTAACATAACCTCTAGACTTCAGAGCACTCTAGGATTAAGTCCTTAGATCTCATCTCTATGAGATCTGGATCTCGTCCAGTCTCATAGCTCCCAAAGTTCTATCTCCAGATGAGACCTCTGCTATGAACTCTAGGTTGGTATATCTGAGTTTACTTGGCCTCTCCAGTTGGATGAATAATGGGCACTTGTCTTAGCCTCTTTGGGTTGCTAAAACAAAATAATATGCACTCATTTACATAAACAACAGACATTTTGTTCTCGAGATTCTAGAAGCTGGGGAGTCCAAGATCTTACTGAGCTTATTTATATTCTGCCTTCTTCACTGTATTGGATGGTCTATAAATTTAGGATTCGTGTTCATTTTGTTCACTATTTTTATCCCTATGTTTTGAGTACTGCCTGGCACTTGGTAAGGGCTCAATAAATATTTACTAAATAAATGGGTAAAACTAGCAAAACAATTGCAGCTTGTGATAAGCACTAAAAAACGAAAGAAAAGAGCTGAAGAATCAGAATGAAGGTTGTCAACCCGGCTACGTGTTAAAATCACCTGGGAAGTATTTACCGATACAGATGCCTGGGATTCACTCCTGGAAATTCTAAAATATGAAGGGACCTGATCATTGTCTGCTTCTTTAATGTTCTCTGACTGATTCTCATGTGAAGTACATCAGAGAATTAATGAGTTTGAGAATGATAGGGGTACAGAAATGTACTTGAGACAGGGTATACAGAGAACGTCTTTTATCTTTTTCTAAGATGGTATCATTAAGTGGAAACCTGAAGGACAAAAAGAAGCATGAGGCATTCAGGGCATGAGGGTAGGGTTTAATTTCTGGCAGAGGGTCCAAACAAAAGTGAACACAATGAAGTAGATATGAGTATGGCATCTCAAAACAGAAGGCTGTTGTGCATAGTGCAGAGTATGATCAAGGACAACAATTGAATAAGATGAGTTTAGATACCCCTGGGCCAGATTAGGCAGGGCCTTCTAGACCATGAGAAGAAATTAGAATCTACATTCTATGAAATGAGAACCATTAGAGGGTTTCTAGGAGGGGAAAATTATGATCTGATTTCCTATTTATTAAAGATGGCTCACTGCTGTGTGTAGGCATGAATGAAGGCAGGGAAATGACTTCAGGAGGCTGTTCTGGTACTAGAGGGATTTGCTGCTGGCCTGGATTGAGCTGATGATCTAATGCCATCCCTTTCCTTTCAGCTAGATGAAGCCTAAGAGTAGTGTACAAATTTATTCTGCTCTGGTAAGCTCACACACACAGTCACCATGTGTGTTTCAGAAAAATTTCCCAATGCTTACATACTGTAGAGGATTATTCTGTGATGAATGTCTTGGTGATTGCAGAATGTATGTTATGACCTACCTTAGCTTTCCCGATTGATCAGTTAATGTGATAAATGTCATATCCAAGATCATAGAGCTAGGAAGGTGAATTTCTGATATCAGTTAACTAGTAAACAATCCAATCAGAAAGGGGCTTAGAAAAAGTGATAGTGGCACTCATTCACCTAAATTTTAAACAACCTCACTCATCCCCAGCACTGACTCTTTTGTGTTTTCTCGGGGTTGCGGGGGGGGGGGGGAACACTATGTTCTCAAGGGGGTTCATAAATTAAGAGATAAAGACAGGAACACAAATAGAATTTAAAAAGAGAGAATGAGGCACATATCCAGAAGAAGATATAAATACAATCAATACCTGGTATCATTTATTTAGTGCTCAGTTTATGCTGAGCACTATGTTGTGTGCTTTACTTGTTTTTATTTCATCTTCAGAATATAATATGATCACTCATGATGATAATGATACAATAATTGCAGCTATAAATATTATAGTGAATAACATTTACTAGGTGCTTAGTATTAGCCAGTCATTAGGTTAGATGTTTTGCTAAATCTCATATAGGTATATATTCATTCTACAGTTAGTTGAGAACAAGTCTGTCTAGAAGAGATCAATGACATATACAAGATCACAGAGGTAGGCAGGTGCAAATGGAAAAGTCAAACCCAGATTTGACTCTCAATCACATGCTCTTAAAATGCTCTGGAAATTCAGAGCAGATGGTTTCTACCTTGTCCTGGGAGGTTCCTATGTGCAGGGAGCAAGACACCAAAGCAGAGCAAATGTTTAAAGAAAGGAGGGGCCTATTCAGGGCCCAGCAATTGGCCCTGCATGGCCACCAGGGAAGGTATATAATGGGAAATAGTGGCTCATTGGCAAGGCAGTTATCCTGCCGCTTCTTGCTCCTAATCACCTTGCCTGTGCCAGCTAGGGGTTGCAACCTCCCTTTAAGCCTCTCTTAACTCATTCTTGATCTTGAGGTGTCTTGGTCCCCTAAAAGCTCCTAGGAACTCAGACAACATTAACTCCACTCCAAGGTAGGACAAAGTATAGATTTTCAAACTCAAACTGTGGCGAGTAATAAGTTGGTGGCTCTCTCATTGTTGTCCTTGGGCATTTAGGACATTAAAACAAGATCCATCCGATCTGCAGAAGACAGGAGGATGAGGAATCCAGAGAAAACAACAAATAGCACCCAGCCTATCCCATTAAGCCAGAAAAGAAGGTTCATCATGCAATGCTGCTCCTAACAGCAAAATTTTGTCAATGATCTCAAGGCCCATTAATATGGGATTGATGAGATAAACTTTGAGACACAGCAAAAATAACACTATATTGTTGTTTAAAAAAAAGACAAGGTAAAACTGTATGTTCTACCAAGGAAAGATATTTCCAAAAGATTGTAAGTGAAAAGAGCAGGTCACACCACAAAAGCAGGTCTATGGGATGACCCTATTTAAATCCTAGAGCTGTGTTTATATATACATTTTATATATATGCAAAACCATTAACAGAAATTATCTGGCGGGTGTGAGCACACAGAATTACAGATGAAATTCTATTTGCTAATTCCAGTATATGTGCATTTGTTGACCATTCCAACCAGTCCATATTACTTCTACAATTGGGGAAAACTATACTTGTATTTCTATTTTGCAGAACAAAAACCCCATCTTAGATTATCCTCATCCATCTTGTCTTGTAAAAGCAATATGTCTTGAATTCAGAAGTGTATTTGAAATTATCTCCTTTAAATTTCTTATGAATGAACTAAAATCAGATAATATAGTAACAGATTATAAAACAGTCAAATGGATTGGCAAAATGATTAAACAATTTTACTCAAAACTTAGGTGGCAACCAGCAGAAATGTCTCCAGAGAAAGGCCACAGGGCTTTTCCAATGTTATTAATAATTTAGATGATATAGAAAATGTACTTACCACGTCTGAAGATGACTCAAAGCTGGCAGGGTTGAAGAACAAAACTGAGATTCAAAATGAGCTCAGATGGGCTGGATTGCTGGGCTAAAATTTAAGAAAAAAAATGAAATTAAAATAAGACAAATAAGAAATTCTCAATTAAAAATTTAAGTTCATTTCATAAGGCCAGAAAAGGGGAAGCACATCTTAGCAGCTCACAAAAGCACAAATAAACAAACCAAAAAATATTTGAGGTTTGAACTGACCCACAAGCATAATTTGAGCTAACAGTTTAATGTAGCTAAATTATTTAGCTGGAA
This sequence comes from Spermophilus citellus, assembly GCF_964194105.1. Taxonomy (NCBI): domain Eukaryota; kingdom Metazoa; phylum Chordata; class Mammalia; order Rodentia; family Sciuridae; genus Spermophilus; species Spermophilus citellus. Next base: position 108,997,389 of record NC_138190.1, on the reverse strand, counting down.
AAACAATAGAGCACAATTTTAGCTTGTATTAATCAAAGGACAGTGTCTAGATCCTAAAACATAATCACTACCTGGCAATCTCCACTGTTCCCTCCTGCAGTCTCCTGTTTCATTCTACACATCACAACTTTTTTTTTTTTTTTTTTTTTTTTTTTGGTTTGGTACTGAGGATTGAACCCAAGGGCACTTAACCACTGAGCTATATCCCTAGCCCTTTTTATTTTTTTATTTTGAGATAGGGTCCCATTAAGTTGCTTAGGGCCTCACTAAGTTGTTGAGGCTAACCTCCAACTTTCAATCCTCCTGCCTCATCCTCCTCAATCGCTAGGATTACAGATGTGTGCCACAATGCCTTGAATATACATCACATTTTAAAAGGTTCACTGAGAAAGTGGAACAACTCCAGAAGAGGTATATGAGATTGACAAAGAGAACTACTCCACAATAAGAGTGGCTTTTGAAAGTGCAGAGACATGGAGTCCATAAAGGAGAAGGGTTGGGGGTTTTATAGGATAGTCACCTGTCTTCAAATCACTAGTGCTTTCCTATGGAAGGTAGGCACTTATTCTAGGTAATAGGGTGATAGAACTAAGACTACTGCCACCCAGTGGTAGCAAGGAGGCACATTTTCATTCAACCTGTAAAAAGGCTTTCTGACCTTGAGAAGGTCCTGCAAGAGGCTGAGCAGGCTGGTAAAGCTGGGAGGGTTTTAAATCAAGGCCAATGAACAGATGCCCAGTGGGAGGATTATAGAAAGTGGGTCTCTTTCCCCTATGCTGTGTTATCATCCCCTTTTTTGCCCCCCCCCCCACTGGACCAAGGAGCCCACTATCTGCAGTCCATGGCAGCTGGGGCTGCTGTTCCTTGTTTATTCTCATCCAAAGTCTATGGCAGCAAAACCCGCTGCTTAAAGGAGGTAAAACAGCTGATAGAAATCAAATGGTGTTCCTTCCTGACAAGCTTCTTTTGGCTTTCCATCTCCCTATAAATGCCAGGCATAGCAATGACCTACAAAGCCTTAAACAATCTGGCCCCAGTGAACTCTCTGATCTCCTTTCCCATTATTCTTCCCCTTGTTGGATTCACTCCTACAACACAAGTTTCTTGGTGGTTTCGGACATGCTTCGGACTCGGGGACTTTGCTCTTACTCTTCTCTCTGCTTGCAATGCAATTACCTAAGCTACCTGCAAGGCGTATTCTCACATCGTCCATCAGTGCTGCAGCAAAGATCATCTCCTCAGTCAGGCCTCCCTGACCACACTCCTTAAAATTATAGGTTATGCAGTCTTCTCTCCTGCCATCACTCTCTCACACACACACACACACACACAAACACACACACACACACACACACACACACACACACACACACATGCACATTCCTGATCATTTTGAAATTCCTTATCACCCAATCTTAAATTTTTCTCCATAGCTAAATATTATGTAACATAATGCTTTATATTTTTATTGTTTTCTTATATCCTGTTTTAAGTTCCTTACATGCAGGGGTCATGCTGTATTGTGTTTTATGGTATCTCAGCTTCTAGAATGCTGGCTAGCACATAGTAGGTGCTCAGTAAATGCTTAATGAACTGTATCTCAAGTGCATGCTATTTTCTGTATTCTTCATTATCTCAATGAAAAAAAATTTTTTTTTTTTAGTACTAGGGATTGAACCCAGGTGCACTGAATCACATCCCAACCATTTTTAATTATTTTTTTATTTAGAGAAAGGGTCTCACTAAGTTGCTTAGGGCCTTGCTAAGTTGCTGAGGCTGGCTTTGAACTTCAGAGGCTCCTGCCTCAGCCTCCCAAGCCACTGGGATGACAGGTGTGTGCCACTGCACCCAGCTAACAAAACATTAATTTTGTGTGTCAATAAAATTTAAAAACAAGTTTCAGAGTTAAAACTGTACCCAAAATGTTGTCAAGATGTTGTATCATATATATATTTAGTTGTAGTTGGACACAATACTTTTTTATTTATTTATCTATTTTTTTAATGTGGTGCTGAGGATTGAACCCAGGGCCTCACACGTGCTAGGCAAGTGCTCTACCGCTGAGCCATAACCCCAGCCCCAAGATGGTGTATCTTAGTAGTAAGTTTTGGAAGAACTTTTCTCAATTTCCCTATTTTTTGTTATGCAATCATATTATATTAATGGTCAATGGCCATAATAATTATAGTAGCTAATATCTATTGAATGTTAACCATGTACCAGACATGATTATAAGTACTTAGATTAATTCTATTTCCACAATAGTCTTCTACAGTTCGCATTACTCTCATTGTCATTTTAAAGACAAGGAAACTCAAAAATAAGGAAGTGATATGATTTGCCCCAGGTAACAAAACTAATAGCAGGGAGATTCCAATGCCCATGTTATTAACCCCTATCTTCAATGTTAAAAGAATATTGATAATGAGAATGCTGCAACTAACATTTATTTAGTACTAACTATGCATTAGACACTGTGCGAAATGTTTAACAGACATCATCTCATTTAATGCTAATAAGAGGCTTATGAGGTAGAAACCATTACATGACCATTTTTCAGTATGAGACTCTCCTGTTTCAATCAACCATACCCCCAATTCCCCTTAGCCTGTTTTGACTTGATAAGCAGTATGCTTTGATTCTTTCTTTTGCATCCCAAGCCAGTAGAGAAGCTGGTAATAACCAGGCAGCTGCTATTCGATCTCCTCACTCCATATGAAATGTGATTTCAGTCTTCACTTGCCCTGTTATCCTGTTGAGAATAACTTTCTTCTTCCCCCACTAGCCCTATCTTATCCATATTTCCCCCCAAAGCATGGTTTAAATGCAACTCCCTCCAGGAATCCTTCCATGGTCTTCCCGCCCATAATCTCACTCATCATATAGTCTCACTGAGCTCTGTTCATCTCTTCCCACTATGGTATGTCTTTCTCAGTTGAACTATAATATCACAAAAGCAACTGGGCCTTGTGCTCCTTGAAATGCCCTGAACCAATTATACATTAGCTTGCACATAGCGGGTGCTCAATAATTATGTTGCTGATTTAATAATGATACTATATCCTCATATTTGTAAAAATGTTCTTCTCAAGGTTATCTCATACATATTATATCACTGGAGCCTCACAGCAGCCTTTAAAGATAAGAGAGGTAGATCGTATTTTTCTCATGTTTACAGTTAAGGAAATTGAGGGCCGGGAAGATTAAATAAGTTGTCTCAGTTCACATATCTGAAAATTGAGCCCAGATCTCTGGACTTGAGCCCTGGAGTCTTTGCACTAGACCACACGGATTCTACCGGAAAGGCACTGCTGGTGGGAGCAATGCTAATAACATTCCCATAAAGACCTTGTCTTGATTCTATCACTGGAGCAAAAGCAATAAAGAATGCCAAGAGGCAATATCCTCAGTTGAGATTGGGAAGGCAGGTAAATTCACAGGCACTGGTGAGAAGTGCCTGGGGCTTATCAGATGAATGGTGATGACTCTGTTATTCTTTGTGAGGAGGGGACGGGGCTGAATGTTGTCCTTTATACCAGGCAGGTTAGCTCAACCCTCAGCAGAAGGGAGGCAGCCTCGGGGCAGCATGGTGAATGTGAAAGAGCATTAGGAGGCAAGAGACCTGACCTGGGTTCAACATCCAGTTCTGCCACAAGCTAGCTGTGTCACCATGAGGAAGGAGGAAAGGTACCTAACCTCTCTGAACCTATTCTTCCTCACTTAAGGTCCCCAACTTATAAGACCATTCAGAGCCCCAATATTTCATAAATTGATGACACATATCAATCATATATTGATGATCCATGGGCCATATCTGGGCCACAGACATATTGTCTTTTGTGCCAATAGTGTTGAATTTTAATAAAAATTCTCAACCAATATTGAAAGATCAGATGATTTTATGTAAGCATTCAGATGTCCAAGTTTTCTATGAAAATAAGAGCTGCTTCAAAAATCAGAAGACTTCCATAAACTTTGATTTCTAATTTGTTGTTGTTATTGTTCTGGAGATGAAACCCATGCACTTTACCATTGAGCTATGTTCCCAACCCTTTTTACATTTTTTTTTTTTTAGAGACAGGGCCTTGCTAAATAGTTGAGGCTGGCCTTGAACTTGCAATCCTCCTGCTTCACTAGGATTACAGATGTGTGCCACTGCACCTGGTGATTGTAATCTTTCTAGAAAAAAAAAAGATCTGGACAGGTGCATTTATTTTCTCATCTATTTATTATTTATAATGGAATATAGTAGGTATTTTGAGAGGTACCATGAGGAAAATAAAAGGCCAGGTGGGAGACAAGGAGTTCTTAAGTGGTAAGGTTTGGGATCTTGCAAGGTCTACAGTTAGGACACAGGGTGGACAGAGAAGGCCTCACTGATAAGATGATCACATTGCCACAGAATCACAATGGACTGGAACACAGCAGTAGATAGAGCATGTGAACAAAAGGTTCAGAGTGATAGATAATATCCTCAACACACCAAGGGTAGAGTGAAAAGACACTAATGATGTGGGTTGATGTGAATTAAGAGAGTTTCATTTAATTATTTGTTTGTTTAATTTTACAGTCACAATAAAAAGAGTTCCATATAATAAAATAAATATCAATGGCTGGGAAAAGGAAGGAACACAGTGAGCATAACAGGTGTTTGGACAGAGGCTTGGCAACAAAACACATCAATAAACCCAGATGCATTTTCTGTGTAATGGGGTCAACGCAATTAGCCTGGTACCTGTAGCTATATACCTAACTTACCCTTACATCTTAGGTCAGGGCCATTACATGGTATTAGAACTCATTCTAATTAGAGAACAACCAACTCTGTTGACCCAAACATACTCAGGAAGTGATGGTAAGAGAAATGGATTGCCCTCCACACTCTTGCAAATCATTGTTTGTCTGGTCTGGGACTTGATAGATTCTTTCTCTGCATGCTAATTTCTCCAAGAGAGAAATGAGTATTTTATATCTTTTTACTATGACCTACACTATGTTTAAGTATTGCTTCATGAAATATTTTTATATTTTTAATAAATATATAATAAATATATGTAAATATATATATAAACACACATACATATGCAAATACATACAAACTATATAATGTATTAACTATGTAAATTTTTCATACTCAAAACTATATATGGGGCTGGAGTTGTGGCTCAGTGGTAGAGCGCTCACCTAGCACATGAGAGGGCCTGGGTTCAATCCTCAGCACCACATAAAAATAAATAAACCAAATAAAGATATTGTGTCAATGTATAACTAAAAAAACTATATATGAACATACATAAACAAACATTTCATGAAACAATATTTTTAGCTTTATTCTGCGCCATGCACACTGTTATTTCCTGTTCCATTTCTTTCTTTGCTGTTGTTCTTAATGCTGGTCACTATTCATGGAGTTGATTTCCTGAGCAGTGCTTAATGATTGTCAGCTTCAAGAATACTCTTCTAGATCAATGGTTTCCAAATCTGGCCCCATGGTGCAATCCCTTAGCATCTTTACTTGATGAACACACATTTTTTTTCAGTGCTAAAAATGGAAACCAGGGTCTCATTCATGCTAGGTAAGTGCTTTCTACCAATGAGCTACACCTTCAGCCAACACATATTTTTGTGCTTGTTTCTAAACCTATAGAATCAGAATTTCTTCAGGGTACAGCCCAGGAATCTATTTTTTTCACTAAGGACCAGCTATGTGCTGACATTAACGAATCACAGTTCTCCTCACCATCAGAAACAAAGAGCATCAATAATAAATATTTTTATCAAATGCATACTTCATGCCAGAACTATTAGCCTAAGAGTTTTCCATTCATTATCTCACTTAAATCCTCACAATGACCCACTTTATAGATGAGGAAGCTGAGTCTCAGCTTTGATAAGTTCCTGAAAAGCACATGCAGGGAGGTTAAGGCAGTAGCATTTAAATAAACTATGATCCATAAGAGTTTGGTCCTTTGAGCTCAATGTCCTACCAGTACTGATTCCTCCCACACCTCTCCTCTCTGCATCTCCAGAGACCCTGGATCTGTCCTGGAATATTCTCTACTAACCCCAATGCTGGAACATGCAATATAATGGTGCAACCACCAGAGGCAAGGGACAGACTTAGAACGACAATAATAATATCCTGCACTTAAATTTCATTTTAAAAGGTAAATATGTGCATGTGTACTTTCTCCACATTTCTACTTTTCAGTTATGCTAAGAAGCAGAAAGGGCACATGAAAAGCCAGAGACCCAAAGAGGGGAAGCAGCCTACCCAGAGTCTCATAGCAAGTTCACAGGCTGCAATACTCTGACACCCTCTGGCAGAGTCTAACACTGCTCTTAGGCTGGCTTTCTGTACAGCTCCCAGCTTCACCTCATTTCCCATCCAGATCCCTTGAAGGCAGAAGAGGAAGGGATGGCTTGCTTGCTGCCTCCCTCCCCATAGAATTCACCACCAAGCTCAGAAATGAATATGCTCTCCGCACACACTGCCTGAGGGACAGATTGCCCAGACCTCCACAGGACTGTGCTGAGGACTGGCTGCATTTCTATTTTTTGCCATGCAATTTGTAAAAAAGCCCCACACTGTGCTTCAAAGAAAAATAATGGATTTCATGATGAAAGGGAAAGGCTGTATCTCTCCCACAGAGGTTAAAAGCCACCAGCCACTAGCAAAGCAGCCTTTGGGAGTCTCTGCTGAGCAGTGTTGAGAGACCATAGAAAACCTAAATGATGGAGCTGAGGTTGTGGCTCAGTGGTAGAGTGCTAGAGTGCTTGCCAAGCACATGTGAGGCTCTGGGTTCCATCCTCAACACCACATCAAAATAAATAAATAAATAAATAAGCCATTGTGTCCCTCTACAACTAAAAAAAAATGAAAAGAAAACCTACGTGGTGGATTCCACCAATCTCTGCAATGGCAGAAAGAGGCTGGAGGGATGAATGGCTCTCATTTAGCCTCTTCGGCTGAGGCCCTCCCTCCATTGAGAACATCCCCTCTGTTTCTGCCACAGAGAGGGGTGTTGTTTGCAGTGTGTATATGATTATGTCACAAATGACTAGTTATTTATCAAACACTGTACCAATTCTAACATTTTTCTTCACCCCTTCCCTTTCACAATGCAGATCTTTTCATTCTCCCCTTAACAGTTCTTGAGGCAAACCTCCCACTCACCCAACACACACAAACACACACACACACACACACACACACACACACACACACCACTTGGTGAAAATAAAAGCAAGACTCCTTTATCTTTTTTAGATTTCTTTTAGTTGTAGATGGATAAAATACCTTTGTTTTATTTACTTATTTTTTTTTCTGTGGTGCTGAGAATTGAACCCAGTGCCTCACACATGTGACACAAGTGCTCTACCCTGAGCCACAACCCCAGCCCTAGAAAAATATTTCTATTATGCCCATAAGCATGCTGACATGTTAAGAATGGGAATGGTATTACCTTTTCCCACTCTTATTTTTCATTCTCTGTAAAGTCTGCCTGGTTGGTTGCCCCTTCTCCAGGTGTCAATTTCTCTTTCCATGTGAAGGAGGCGGGTGCATTCCAGCCCTGTAATAGCTGAGCTTTCACCCCATAGAGCTTCCAGCTAATGCCATTCTCACCTCCATGGAAGCATTCCTTTTGATGTCAGAAAAATTTAAAGAGGTGTTAAATTTGCTCTGCGGCTGCAACTCCCCGTTAGTTTGGCAAGGCTGGCTTAGGATTTGATGGTTTTATAGCTTTTGATATCAAGATAGCACAAAATATCTCAGCTTTTTAATTTATATTGTCAATCACCAAAGTAGCTCCTTCCCTGCGGAGATGCTAACTAGTCTGCTGTTTGCAGATATGGCATGTGCCCCTCTTTTACCTGCTTCCCAAGGCTGGCTTCAAGACAATGGGATTGCTCTGGAGGGTGGCAGGCATTTGGAAAAAGGGAGCAGAGGAAATGAAGAGTTCTCTCACTCCTCTGCGCACAACAGAGAGATTCACGTCAAACTGCCTGAATCCAAGTCGCTGAATCTCCTGGGTCTCAGTTTGCTCATTGTCAAATGGGGATAATACTAGGAGGTAACTCCTAAAGTTGCTGTGGAGATGAAATGAGTGAAGAGCAATGCTTAGCACATGCTAATAGACAAAGAACTGCTGGTGATATCGATGATTAGGCCTCCTGGCTTTCTGATGGTTAACAGAATTTTCTGACCATCTCATTTCACCAGAGGATCTGAAAGCACATTAAAAATGGGGCTAAAATGACATATGTCTTAGACCCTCTGGGGGGACGGTGTCGAAACTGCCTATTTTCCTGTTTATTTATTTCCCTACTCAGCCAATATTTATGGGCTACCTATTACATGCCAGGGATTGTGCTTAAGTGATGAAAACATAATGGTGAACAAGATGAAGTCCCTGCTTAATAGAGGTAACACTCTGGAAGTGAGGGGCAGGGGCAGATAGAAAAGATATACCATGAATCATGAAACACAAATGAGTTTGATGAGTTTGAGGGACCAAAAGTGTGACTGGGGCTGGAGGCAGGGCAGGAGAGGGAGGGTAAAATGAGATGAGGCTGTAGAGGAAGGCAGGGACCTTGTAATCCAAGTAAGAGTTTTACCTTTAGCCTAATAACACTGGCATATAAACGAAAGGTTTGAAGCAAAGAATCAATATACTTAAAAATAAAGTTCTTGCTGACTGTTGTATAGAGTTAAGATTGTTGGGCAAAGGGCCACCATAATCTGCGACTAAAAAAAAAAAAAAGACCAGCTCTTCCTCAAGTTAAAAAACAATAAAACTGGGCAGGTCTGATAGTGCACACCTGTAATCCCACCTACTTGGGAGGCTGAGGCAGGAGGATTGAAAGTCTGAGACCAGCCTAGGCAACTTAGTGAGACCCCACACTAAGATTAAAAAAAAAAAGAGAGAGGGGAAGCGACTCCCCAAGGTCACCGGGCACCATGACTCGACTCTTCAGTCAGGTCAGTGGCCGACACCTGACCACAGGGCCCGTGGATCGGCTGGAAGACGCAGTCCCCAGCACCTCAAGGTCCCCTTCAGCAAGACCACGCAGGATCACTAGGCAATGCTGAGCTGACATGGATCTGGGGTGAACAGTCTGGGCCTCTCAGAACACACACTGAGCCCGGATCGGCTGAATTCAAGCTCCCGTTAGCCTGCTTCCTGCAGACAAACAGCTGTGACTCAGCACTAATCCATCCAGCTGAAACAACTGGTCAGCCCTTCTCATCCTACGGAGGTAAATGCCTACCGAGCTTCATAGGTAGTGGCCACAGGTTTGAAACGGGGCTTGGGAGAGACAGTAAGGACCCACCAGTTGCATTGGTCGCCTGACAAAGGGAAACGAACTGTCACCATTTGCAAGAGACACCACCATGGCAGAGAACTGACGTCATCAGACTGCGACGGAGGAGATAACTTCATTGAAACCTGCGGCTACAGGTGTGTAATTCCCTAGCCTTCCCTCTCCACACATCGGGGAAACCTTAAGGGCCCCTCCCAGCTCTCCCGTAAGGGCCCCTCCCAACTCTCCCGTGAGCATGATAGCCAGCCCGCGGGACCCGCGGCGCGGAACTACCGCTCCCACCAGTGCTGACAGCTGAGGTCTCTTGCACCAGCTACCGGGGGCGTGGCTACCAGAGGGCAAGTAAAATTCGCTGAGGATTCTCAGCCCCAAGCTCTACAAACTTAGGGTCTGAGGGAATGGCAAACTGGGAGAGTGTGCCCAGTCGTTCATGAAAACAGGGCTCCCGAGAGCAGCAGACCTGGCGTGTAGCCAGTATTGTGGTGAGCGGCACCCGTGAGAGGGGCCTGGCTAGAGGAAAAGTGGGAAGTGACTAGACACAAGAGGAGGCCCTAGGCACTCAGGATTGGAGACTCGCTCAGTCTGGGAGGAGCTGCTGCACAGTGATTGGTTCCCGCGTATTGACAGGAGAAACTTGGCCTGGTGGGCACAGCGCCACCTACTGGAAGAGAAGTTAATCAAACTCTAAGACGGCATTTATTAGGTTTTTTTTTTTTAATTTGGGTTTTTCTTTCATTTTCATTTTTCTTTCTTGTTATTTTTTTATTTTTTTCTTCTAATTTTAATTTTAATTTTTTTATTATTTTTTTAAAAAAATTGTTTTTTCTTTTTTTATTTCCTATTGTTTTATTCTTTTGTCTTTTCATTTCTTTTCAATTATCTTATCCCCCCTTCCTTGAATTCTACCTGCTTACTCTCATTCTCTTTAGTGACTTCTTCCATTCCCTTCTAATACCTTTCCTCCCAAGCATCAAATAAATTTATAGGAGTAAACAGTAACTCAGCAGTCAAACAGAACAAGAACTAACATGATCAGCTTCAAAAAGCAAGGAAGAAAAGGAGTACAAACAATGCAGGACAGCCTAAATATTCAGGAGGACCTAGAGTCATCAGAAAAATGGTCATATAAAGAACTCAAGGAACACCTTAGACAGATGGAATGGAACCTTAAAGAGGATACAAGACAGCAAATTCAAGCAGCGAAAGAACACATTGAGAATGAATTACATAAACAGATAAAAGAAGAAGTTAAGCATCTTTATCAGGAGATAGAGATTATAAAAAATAATCAAACAATAATTCTAGAAATGAAGGAAACGATAAACCAAATTAAAAACTCAATTGAGAGTATCACTAACAGAGTGGAGCAAGTAGAAGCCAGAACGTCAGATAATGAAGACAAAATATATCATCTTGAAAACAGTCTAGCCAACTCAGAAAGGCTGGTAAAAAAATCACGAGAAAAACATCCAAGAGTTATGGGATAACATAAAAAACCAAACTTACGAGTCATCGGGATAGAAGAAGGTACAGAGACTCAAACCAAGGGAATGAGTAACCTGCTGAATGAAATAATTACAGAAAACTTTCCAGAAATAAAAAAGGAAACAGATATACAAATTGAAGATACATACAGGACACCGAGCACACAAAATCACAGTAGACCAATGCTAAGACACATTGTTATGAAGATATCCAATATACAGAACAAAGAGAAAATATTAAAAGCTACAAGAGAAAGGAGACAGATTACATTCAGGGGTAAACCAATAAGGTTAACAATGGATTTTTCATCACAGACACTGAAAGCAAGAAGGTCATGGAACAATGTATTTCAAACACTGAAAGACAATGGATGCCAACCAAGAATTCTGTATCCAGCAAAATTAAGGTTCAGGTATGACAACAAAATAAAAATCTTTCATCATTAACAAAAGTTAAAAGAATTTTCAGCCAGAAAACCAGCATTGCAAAGCATTTTGAGCCAAACACTACACGAGGAAGAAATGAAAATCAATAACCAAAACCATCAGTGGGAAGTGCCTCAGTAAAGACAGAGGGCGAGGGGAAAGATAATCATGGAGAAACAAACTAATTTTTTTTAAAAAAAGGATAAATAATCAAACATGGATGGAAGTACAAACCATATATCAATAGTAACTCTGAATGTTAATGGCTTAAACTCTCCAATAAAGCAACATAGGCTGGTATCATGGATTAAAAAAACAAATCCAACAATATGCTGCCTCCAGGAGACACATCTGATTGGAAAAGATATACACAGGCTGAAGGTGAAAGGATGGCAAAAAATATACCACGCACACGGTCCTCGTAAGCAAGCAGGGGTGGCCATCCTCATATCGAATAAAATCGACTTCAAGACTAAGTTAATCAAAAGGGATAAGGAAGGACATTATATACTGTTAAATGGAACCATTCACCAACAAGACATAACAATTATCAATATTTATGCACCAAATAATGGTGCTGCAACATTCATAAAACAAATTCTCCTCAAATTCAAGAATCAAATAGACCACAACACAATAATTATGGGTGACTTCAACACACCTCTCTCACCACTGGACAGATCCTCCAAACAAAAGTTGAATAAAGAAACTATAGAACTCAATATCACAATGAATAACATAGACTTAACTGACATATATAGAATATATCAACCATCATCAAATGGATATACTTTTTTTCTCAGCAGCACATGGATCCTTCTCAAAAATAGACCATATATTATGCCATAGGGCAACCCTCAGTAAATATAAAGGGGTGGAGATAATACCATGCATTTTATCTGATCATAATGGAATGAAACTGGAAATCAATGATAAAAGAAGGAAGGAAAAATCCTACATCACATGGAAAATGAACAATATGTTACTGAATGATCAATGGGTTACAGAAGACATAAAGGAGGAAATCAAAAAATTCTTAGAGATTAATGAAAATACAGACACAACATATCGGAATCTATGGGACACAATGAAAGCAGTTTTAAGAGGAAAATTCATCGCCTGGTGGTCATTCCTCAAAAAAAGAAAAAAAACAACAAATAAATGAGCTCACACTTCATCTCAAAGCCCTAGAAAAGGAAGAGCAAAACAACAGCAAATGTAGCAGAAGGCAAGAAATAATTAAAATCAGAGCGGAAATCAATGAAATTGAAACAAAAGAAACTATTGAAAAAATTAACAAAACTAAAAGTTGGTTCTTCGAAAAAATAAATAAGATTGACAGACCTTTAGCCATGCTAACAAAGAGAAGAAGACAGAGAACTCAAATTACTAACATACGGGATGAAAAAGGCAATATCACAACAGATGCTACAGAAATACAGAAGACAATTAGAAATTATTTTGAAAACCTATATTCCAATAAAATAGAAGATAGTGAAGACATCGATAAATTTCTTAAGTCATATGATTTGCCCAGACTGAGTCAGGAGGATACACACAATTTGAACAGACCAATATCAATGGATGAAATTGAAGAAGCCATCAAAAGACAACCAACCAAGAAAAGCCCAGGACCAGATGGGTATACAGTGGAGTTTTACAAAACCTTTAAAGAAGAAATAATACCAATACTTTTCAAGTTATTTCAGGAAATAGAAAAAGAGGGAGCTCTTCCAAATTCATTCTATGAGGCCAACATCACCCTGATTCCGAAACCAGACAAAGACACCTCAAAGAAAGAAAACTACAGACCAATATCTCTAATGAACCTAGATGCAAAAATCCTCAATGAAATTCTGGCAAATCGAATACAAAAACACATCAAAAAAAATTGTGCACCATGATCAAGTAGGATTCATCCCTGGGATGCAAGGATGGTTCAATGTACGGAAATCAATAAATGTTATTCACCACATCAATAGACTTAAAGATAAGAACCATATGATCATCTCGATAGACACAGAGAAAGCATTCGACAAAGTACAGCATCCCTTTATGTTCAAAACATTAGAAAAACTAGGGATAACAGGAACTTACCTTGACAGTGTAAAAGCTATCTATGCTAAGCCTCAGGCTAGCATCATTCTGAATGGACAAAAGTTAAAGGCATTCCCGCTAAAATCTGGAACAAGACACGGATGCCCTCTATCACCACTTCTATTCAATATAGTTCTTGAAACACTGGCCAGAGCAATTAGACGAAAGAAATTAAAGGCATAAAAGTAGGAAAAGAAGAACTTAAATTATCACTATTTGCAGATGACATGATTCTATACCTAGAAGACCCAAAAGGGTCTACAAAGAAACTACTAGAACTAATAAATGAATTCAGCAAAGTAGCAGGATATAAAATCAACACGCATAAATCAAAGGCATTTCTGTATATCAGCGACAAAACTTCTGAAACAGAAATGAGGAAAAATACTCCATTCACAATATCCTCAAAAAAAAATAAAATACTTGGGAATTAACCTAACAAAAGAGGTGAAAGATTTATACAATGAAAACTACAGAACCCTAAAGAGAGAAGTAGAAGAAGATCTTAGAAGATGGAAAAATATACCCTGTTCATGGATAGACAGAACTAACATTATCAAAATGGCGATATTACCAAAAGTTCTCTATAGGTTTAATGCAATGCCAATCAAAATCCCAACGGCATTTCTTGTAGAAATAGATAAAGCAATCATGAAATTCATATGGAAAAATAAAAGACCCAGAATAGCAAAAGCAATTCTAAGCAGGAAGTGTGAATCAGGCGGTATAGAGATACCAGATTTCAAACTATATTACAGAGCAATAGTGACAAAAACAGCATGGTACTGGTACCAAAACAGGCGGGTGGACCAATGGTATAGAATAGAGGACACAGAGACTAATCCACAAAGTTACAACTATCTTATATTTGATAAAGGGGCTAAAAGCATGCAATGGAGGAAGGATAGCATCTTCAACAAATGGTGTTGGGAAAACTGGAAATCCATATGCAACAAAATGAAACTGAATCCCTTTCTCTCGCCATGCACAAAAGTTAACTCAAAATGGATCAAGGAGCTTGATATCAAATCAGAGACTCTGCGTCTGATAGAAGAAAAAGTTGGCTCCGATCTACATATTGTGGGGTCGGGCTCCAAATTCCTCAATAGGATACCCATAGCACAAGAGTTAATAACAAGAATCAACAAATGGGACTTACTTAAACTAAAAAGTTTTTTCTCAGCAAGAGAAACAATAAGAGAGGTAAATAGGGAGCCTACATCCTGGGAACAAATTTTTACTCCTCACACTTCAGATAGAGCCCTAATATCCAGAGTATACAAAGAACTCAAAAAATTAGACAATAAGATAACAAATAACCCAATCAACAAATGGGCCAAGGACCTGAACAGACACTTCTCAGAGGAGGATATACAATCAATCAACAAGTACATGAAAAAATGCTCACCATCTCTAGCAGTCAGAGAAATGCAAATCAAAACCACCCTAAGATACCATCTCACTCCAGTAAGATTGGCAGCCACTATGAAGTCAAACAACAACAAGTGCTGGCGAGGATGTGGAGAAAAGGGTACACTTGTACATTGCTGGTGGGACTGCAAATTGGTGCGGCCAATTTGGAAAGCAGTTTGGAGATTCCTGGGAAAGATGGGAATGGAACCACCATTTGACCCTGCTATTGCCCTTCTCGGACTATTCCCTGAAGACCTTAAAAGAGCATGCTACAGGGATACTGCCACATCGATGTTCATAGCAGCACAATTCACAATAGCTAGACTGTGGAACAAACCCAGATGCCCTTCAATAGATGAATGGATAAAAAAAAATGTGGCATCTATACACAATGGAGTACTATGCAGCAATAAAAAATGACAAAATCATAGAATTTGCAGGGAAATGGATGGCACTAGAGCAGATTATGCTTAGTGAAGCTAGCCAATCCCTAAAAAACAAATACCAAATGTCTTCTTTGATATAATGAGAGCAACTATGAACAGAGCAGGGAGGAAGAGCAGGAAGAAAAGATTAACATTAAACAGAGACATGAGATGGGAGGGAAAGGGAGAGAAAAGGGAAATTGCATGGAAATGAAGGGAGACCCTCATTGCTATACAAAATTACATATAAGAGGTTGTGAGGGGAATGGGAAAATAAACAAGGAGAGAAATGAATTACAGTAGATGGGGTAGAGAGAGAAGATGGGAGGGGAGGGGAGGGGAGGGGGGATAGTAGAGGATAGGAAAGGTAGCAGAATACAACAGTCACTAATATGGCAGTATGTAAAAATGTGATGTGTAACCGATGTGATTCTGCAATCTGTATTTGGGGTAAAAATGGGAGTTCATAACCCACTTCAATCTAATGTATGAAATATGATATATCAAGAGCTTTGTAATGTTGTGAACAACCAATAAAAAATAAAATTAAACTATAAAAAAAAATTCAAGCAGTGAAGCCCTAACCTCTGAAATAATGGTATTTGAAGGTGAGGGACTTTAGAAGGTAATTCCTTTTGCATGAGTTCAAGAGGGTGGAGTTCTGATGATGAGATTCTGTTCCTCTACAAGAAGAGACTGCAGAACTTGTTCTCTATCAATCTCACGCATCCCCGGAAAGACAGAACTCATCAGATTCAAATCAAGTATTACCCTGATCTTGGACTTTACTGTAAGAAATAAATTTGGTATTGTTACAGCAAAAAAAAAAAAAAAATTGAAAATGGTTAGCAGAGTAGAACTTGGTGGTATTGGGTTCAATTCCCAATATCATAAATAAATAAATAAAATTTGACTTTTCTTGCACAATCTAATCAAATTTAAGTCCTGCCCAAGGGAGTTTTTTTTAATTAATTGGTAGACATTTATTTTATTTATCTATCTATTTATTTACTTATATTATTCGAACCCAGTGCCTCACACATACCAGGTAAGTGTTCTACCACTGAGCTACAGCCCCAGCCACCCCAAGGCAGTTTATTAGAATCATGGTAGGCAGCAGCCTATGCTGTGTGTACCCACATTCTTCTCACTAGTACATTTCCTTTCATTTTGCACCCCATTGCTCAACCTTCTCCCCAGATGGGGTAACTCTGTGTAGGAGGGATGGGATTTCAGCCCCTGAGGGTAATGGACAGTGAGTAAAAGAAGTGAATTCAGGAGACACTTAAGGCTTGGGCAGGACAGAGTCCACTTGTGTGTGCCACCACATGTGTATGTTTATGTGTGCATTTGCTTTTTGGAGTCTGTGCAAGGCCATGTGCATTGCTGCAATTTTATATAGGAGCAGTCTCTTTTTTGCTGCTCTCTGACTTAGAGCCAAGAAGCCTGGAATGTCTGCATCCATCTGCACAATCTTATGTAAGTTAGTATGCATTTGTGATATAAATGGCACACCCATAGCTATCGAGACCTTGTGCGGTATACAACCCAAACAACCATACATGGGAACCCTGGCAAAAAGAGTGGAATCAAGTAGGATTCTGTAGCAGGGGTCTGAGAAAGAGATGGTGGTAGTTCACACTAGGTTACAGTTGAGGAAGAGGTGAGAGATGGTCAAAATCAGGATATATTTGCTGAAGTCTAAGATGGAATGTGGAAGACAACAAAAGAAACTCAGGAGAATGACTAGAAGTTTGATCTAAGTAAGCAGATGAATGGTAGTACCATTTACTGGAATATATTTGTAGGAGAAAAATCTCAAGTCTTGCTATGGAAAGTCTTTATCAACTACAGCAGTACACCCAAGTGTCAGACTTAAGATCCTCCCCACCAAGATCTCAAAGTACCTTATTCAAGAAGCCTCTGGAAAATTGGTAATCCTTCACATTTAATGTTCCCTTCACTGGGTTTCTTTCTGTTCCTCCTTTTATCTGAGATAAAATGCTTTCAGTTTGTTCCTACCAGTTTCTCCTAATTTCTCATTTATATACAAGATCCCTCTATGTCTGTCTATATCTCTTTCTCATTTCCAAATGTCCCTTTCTGAGATTGCTTTTTGTAAAAACCCCAAAGCCCTCCTTTTGGGGGAGTAGGCCTTCATTCAAGGACAGCTTCACCATCTGCCACTGCCAAACAGCCCAGAACTCCATGACTTCACCCAAACCCTCTTGTCTATAGAGGAAAAAAACGGTACTTGGAGCATGGAGCAGAGCCAAGTGAGCTGAGAAAATGAGCCAAGTGCTGAGAAATTAAAGAAAGTAATGCTGACAAGGGGAAAAAAAGAATTAATCAGGAAATCTTAAGGTCACTGTGATCTCTTTGATTGCATTAACATGTAGTAGCAGAAGACTACAGATTGATTAATGCTGCAGCAGGAGGGAACAAATGTAAGCAGTGGCCAGAGCTGTACCTTCTGTAGGGGAGTTAATGGCAGCAGGTGAAGAGGAATCTCCTCATTCCTGGGTCAAGCACGTTTTGTTTTTTTGTTTTTCTTTTGTTTTTTGTTTTTTTGTTTTGGTACAGGGGATTGAACCCAAGGGTGCTTAACCACTGAGACACATCCCCAGTCCTTTTTTAAAAAAATATTTATTTTTTAGTTGTAGATGGACAGCATGCCTTTATTTCACTTATTTATTTTTATGTGGTGCTGAGGATCGAACCCAGGGCCTCACACATGGGGCAAGCGCTCTGCCACTGAGCCACACACTCAGTCTTCCAGCTCTATTTTGTATTTTATTTAGAGACAGGGTCTCACTGAGTTGCTTAGCGCCTAGCTAAGTTGCTGAAGCTGGCTTTGAACTCAGGATCCTCTTACCTCAGCTGCAGGAGCTGCTGGGATTACAGGCATGTGCCACCGTGCCTACTTCAGGCACATTCCTTTAGAACCCACTGTTTCCCTATAATAGTATCAAGGGAGGGACCAAGGACCTTTTATAAACCTAAATCACTCCCTATGCAGAGTGCCCATCACTCACATCAGATCATAACTGCTGCTTCTTCCAAATATCCTTTTATTGGGATGGCTTTGGGTGGGTTTTGGAAGAGTAGATCTCTTTGGGGTCTTCCTTTGCTCCATCAACCCTGGCTTTGACTCTTACCCTCAAGAGTTCTTTGAACCTTCCTCTGTCTACCTCTCTTTCTCTTTTTTTTTTTTCAGTGATGAGGATAGAACCCAGGGGTTTCATACATGCTAGGCAAGAGCTCTGCCATTGAACTACCCTCAGCCCATGACCTTGTCTTAATTTGCCCATATTGCCAGAAGAAAAAAGGAGCTCATCTTTTCAGTGACATCTTGTAGGCCCACCCCTCTGTAAGCCAAAGATGACATGCTATGGTCAACCTTGCGTCATTCCAGCCCACCAAAAAAAAAACAAAAAGTCATTTGAACTGTGAAGGAGCCCTTTTAAAAGAAAGTTGCCTAGCAGACAAGCACATGAAAGAAAATACTACTAACAATCATAGAACAATTTTTTCAGCTCTACCTATGTGCCAGGCAATGTCCTGAGTGCTCTATACAGATTATCTCATTGAATCCTCACAATGAAGCAGGTATGATTAGCGTCACCATTTCACAGCTGAAAAAACTGAGGCTAAGAGAGGTTTAGGCACTTGTTGAAGGTCACAGAGCAAGAAAAAAGCACAGTCAGTATTTAAACACAACTCTAATTTCAGCACAAGTGATCACAACCAGGTGTGCATGGTAGACTCAAAAAACATCCTTCTATTTTCAGCATCTATTTTTCTTTTGTAGTAGATTCTCCAAATATCTCTAAAATCATAGTAATGCCTCCTCAACCTCTGGCTCCAGCCCTGACCACTCTATTCTGTTTTAATCCTTTCTTTTTAAAAATATATATTTATTTTTTAGTTTTAGGTGGACACACAATATCTATACTTCATTTTTACATGGTGCTGAGGATCGAACCCAGTGCTCTACCACTGAGTCACAACCCCAGCCCATAACTAACTCCTTTGTACTAGACGGCTAGATGGTTCTTTTCCATTTGTGAACCCCCCAATCCAGTCCACCTAGACCCACCTCAAACTTATTTTATAAGCTATGCCTTGATTTGCCTCTTTCTACCAACATTATTTCAATTTCCATGTTCCCCAATTCAGAATCATCCCAAGTTCTCTCTGACCACATTTAGTCAGATACCAAATTATAGTGACTTTCTGTTCACAGTCTCTATCTCATTGGCAATTAAATGTGGGGGGGGGGTAGCTACCATCCTTGCCTTTCTCTATTTGTTTATTTTATTTGTTTGTTTATTTTTTGGCAGAGCTGGGGATTGAACCCAGGACCTTGTGCATGCGAGGCAAGCACTCTACCAACTGAACTATATCCCCAGCCCCCTCTATTTGTTTATTTTGAGACAAGTTCTCACTAAGTTGCCCAAGCTGGTCCTGAACTTGGGATACTCCTGCCTCAGCTTTCTGAGACTCTGAGATTTACAGATGTGTACCATGCAAGCACCTGTATAATGTCTCTTAAATCTACCCTCTCTTTACTTCAAATGCTTCATAAACATCTTTGGCCTCACTTAAAAAAAACTACATAAATATTATTATAATTTTCATGAGTAAGAAATCCAGGAAAAGGGTGGCTGAATTTTCTACTCAAGGTCTAACCAGGCTGAAATTAAGATGTGGGCCATGGCTGTGATTCATCAGAAAGTCTATTAGTTTAAAAGTATAAAAGTATAGTATAGGGCTGGGATTGTGGCTCAGTGGTAGAGCACTTGCCTAGCATGTTTGAGGTTCTGGGTTCAATCTGCAGCACCACGTAAAAATAAAATAAAGATATTGTTCTACAAAAACTAAAAAATATTTTTTTTATAAAAGTATAGTTATAAAGAATTTCTGGGGCTGGGGTTGTAGCTCAGTAGGAGAGCACTTGACTTACATGTGTGAGGCACTGGGCTCGATACTCAGCACCACATAAAAATAAAAACAAATATATTCTGTCCATCTACAACTAAAAAAATTAAAAGGAAAAAAAAAGAATTTCCATATATCCTTCACTCATATTCCCCAAATGCTAACATTTTATAATATTTTCTTCATCCTTTTCTCTCTTTTCTGTATACATATTTATACATTTACACTGTATCTTTTCCTGAACAATTTGAAAGTACAATGGAGATCATAATTTTTATCCCTAAGTATTTTACTATCTAAAACTAAGGGCAATTTCTTTCATAACCACAGACAATTATCACAATTGAGTAATTAGTATGCATACAACATGATCATCTAATCTAAAGACCTCTTTCAAATTTCACTAATGATTCCAATAAGAATCTTCAGAATAAAAGAACAATTTTTTGGAATAGGACACAAGCATGTATCAGTCTTTCAGTTTAGTTTCCATGTCATTTTAGTCCCTTTTGAAAACTGAAACATTTCTCAGTTTTTCTTGTCTTTCATGACCTTGACATTTCCGAGGAACACATTAGCCTCTGATTTTTGCTCTAATTCATATCACATTGAACAGAAAAACAGAATATTCCCTGACTTCTCAACTTCAGAATTGCAGAATTCAGAAAGGCCTGAAATTAGAACTACTCCACTGGGTCAAATCTGTTGTCATGCACCTCTCAGAATTTTAATGAGCCACATGCGATGGTGCATGCCTGTAATCCCAGCAGCTTGGGAAGCTGAGGCATGAGTATCACAAATTCAAAGCCAGCCTCAGCAAATGCAAAGTGCTGAGCAACTCAGTGAAACCCTGTCTCTAAATAAAATACAAAATAGGGCTGGGGATGTGACTCAGTGGTCCAGTGCCCGCGGGATCAACCCCTGGTACCAAAAATAAAAATAAATAAAGTAATTTAAAAAGAAAATTATAGTGCAAAATGGAGATTCTATGAGTGAGGTTAAGCTCATCCCATGAATTTTACAGCAGAACAGAGCATTTTATTCTACCAGCAGAACAGAGCATTTTCTTTTTTTTTAAAGAGAGAGAGGAAAAAAAATTAATACTTATTTTTCAGTTTTCGGCGGACACAACATCTTTATTTTATTTGTATGTGGTGCTGAGGATTGAACCCAGCGCCCCGCGCATGCCAGGCGAGCGTGCTACCGCTTGAATCACATCCCCAGCCCACAGAGCATTTTCTTTAGCTAAAAAGTGAAGACAACCCACTTGATTCTAATGTATGAAATATGATATGTCAAGAGCTTTGTAATGTTGTGAACAACCAATAAAAAATAAATAAAATAAAAAATATAAATAAAATTGCACAATGATAGGTATTCACTGAAAAAAAAATAAAAAGTGAAGACAAGGGCTGAGGTTGTAGCTCAGCAGTAGAGGGCTCACCTCACACCTGTGAGATCCTGGGTTTGGTCCTCAGCACCACATAAAAATATATGAATAAAATAAAGGTATTGTGTCCAACTACAACTAAAAAAATTAAAAATTTTTTAAAAAGTGAAAAAAAAATCAGAAATTTGAGACATGAGAAAAAAAGACTTGACCTGCGGCAGAGTAGGCTACTTTAGAAGGAATGCAAATGGCCTTAAGGGAAGAGAGTGACTGAAGGCAGACAATCATTAAGGAAAAGGGGGCTTCAGACCTACAACTTCAAGGGACTGAATGATTTTGGAAGTAGATATGTCCATAGAACCTCCAGTCAGTGCAGCTGACACCATCAACAACCAACCCCAGCAGTTAAGTTTTCTGGGCCTTTTGACCCAATGAATAGGCTAAAAATAAAAATATGACATTCCAAAATCAGTGATGAGTAGGAAATTTGCAGCAATAAATGTATATATTATAAAAAAGGAAAGGTCTGAAATTGGCATTCAAGCTCCTACCTCAAGAAATCAGAAAAGGAAAAGCAAAATAAATCCAAAGGAAGTAGAAAGGTGAAATATTAAATATATGACTAGAAATCAGTGAAGTTGAAAATAGAAAAGCAATAGAAAAAATTAATGAAACACAGAGCTCATTCTTTATAAAGGTCAAGAAAATTGAACTGATTTAGCAAAACTGACAAAGAAAAAGGGAGAGGACACAAATTAACAATATGTGGATGAAATATCACACTGCAGGCCCTATACACATCATGAGGATAATAAGAGAATGCTACAAACAATTGTACACACAGTAATTTGACAATGTGGATGAAATAGACTTTTCCTTAAAATGCATGAACTGCCACAAATCACCCAACATGAAATAGATAATTTGAATAGATTTGTAATTCTTTTTAAAAATTAATTGATAGACCTTTATTTTATTTATTTTTTTATATATGGAGCTGAGAATCAAACCCAGTGCCTCACACATGCCAGGTAAGTGCACTACCACTGAGCCCCAGCCCCAGGCCTAGACCTGTAATTCTTAATTAAATTCATGCTTTAAAAGCCCCAGAAAGATCTCCAAGACCAGAATTCACAACAGAATTTTGTCCAATATCTAAAGAAGAATCTACACCAATTTTCTACAATATCTATCTTCCACAACATGAAAGAGAACACTTTTCACTTCATTTTAGGAGGCTAGTATTACCCTACCACTAAAACCAAAGATGGTGCCAAGAAGAAAGAAGAAAAGGGGAAAAAATGAAGGAAAACAGGGAAGAAAGAAGCAAAAAGGAAAGCAATATTCTTCATGAATATAGATTCACATATCATAACATATTAGCAAATATAATTTGGAATTGACAAGAATTATACACCATGACCAATTAAGATTTATTCCATAGATGCAAAACTGGTTCAATATTCCAAAAATCAATCATTGTAATATACCATATCAACAGGCTAAGTAAGAAAATGATATGATAATATCAACTAATGCAGAAAAGCCATCTGACAAGACCTACCTCATTTATGATAAAACAAAAACAAGCCATTCTCTCAGAAACCTGGAAATAGTGAATAACTTCAACTGGATAAAACGTACCAAAACAATAAATAAATCCAAAAAGAAAAAACTGCTAACAAATTGAAGCCAACAGTATATATAGAAAAGGATCATACACCATGACCAATCAGTATTTATCCCAAGAATGGCTTAACATCTGACAATCAATTAATGCAATATACCATTTCAATAGGATAAAGGACAAAAACCATAGGATCGTTTAAATAGACATAAAAAATTGATGAAATTTAACACCATTTCATGACATGATAAAACACTTAGTAAGTTATGGATAGAATGGAACTTCCTCAACATGCAAAAACAAACTACAAAAACTCACAGCTAACATGACACAGATGTTCCAAAATTGATGATGGGATTATGCCCTGATAACTCATCATAATTTGAAAATAATATGAATCATAAATGTATTACATACAGCATAACTTGACAACATACTACACTGTGCAGTTATCAGTTTTTTTCGCCTCATGATATTTTGACTATATGGGAACTGTGGATTTCTACTGTCATTTAGCATCCTGAGAGTCTCATACCACATACTGCTGGCCTAAGAATTGGTCCAAATTCAAAATATAGTTTCTTTTGAATATGGATCACTTTCATACCATTATAAAGTCAAAAAAGTCATAGGTAAACCATTGGGAGCCATCTGTACCTAATAGTGAAGGACTAAAAAATATCAGCGTTATTCACATACAGTAGCAATAAAAACCAATGAATCAAGAAAATGATTCCATTTACAATACATCAAAAAATAAATATTTAGGAATATATTTAACAAAAAGTGTAAAATTTACAGTCTGTAATGTACAAAATATTGTTAAAAGAAACTAACGTCCTAAATATACGAAAGACATCCCATGCTCACAGATTGGAAGACAATATTGGAATTACAATACTCTCAAAATTTACTTATAGATTCAAAAACAAACGATATACACAAATGTTATCAAAATCCCAATTGCCTTTGGTTTAGAAATTGGCAAGATAACTCTAAAATTCATATGGTGATACAAGGGACCCAAATGTTAAAACAATCTTTAAAGAGAACATCAAGAATCAGGCTGGTGATGCAGCCTGACTATAATCCCAGCAGCTCCAGAGGCTGAGACAACAGCTTCTGAACAACAAGGCACTAAACAACTCAGTGAGACTCTGTCTCTACATAAAAAATAAAAAGGGCTGGGGGTGTGACTCAGTGCAAATTTGGACTACTAACTCTTCCCAGTGTAAAACTTACTAACACCGTGGTAATCAATAGTGTAGCACTGGCAAAAATTACATATAAAGAGAAATGGAATAGAATTGAAGGCCGAAAAGATGAACCTTGATTTTTGACAAGCATGACAAAAAATTTCAATAGGGAAAGAATGCTCTTTTCTGGGACAATTGCATTTCCACATGCAAAATAATTAAATTGAACCTCTTCTTCACCCCATATAAAATAAACTCAAAATGAATAAAATATGTAAATATAAGACCTAAAACTATAAAATTTTTAGGAAAAAAGCGGTTGTGAATGTTAGTGAGCTTGGATTATGCAATAGTTTCTTAGAAATGACACTTAAAAGCATAAGTAAAAAGAAAAAAGCTAAATTACCCTACCTAAAATTTAACATCAAAATTTTTTTAAAAAATTAAATGTATACTTTAAAGAACACAGAGCCAGGAGCAGTGGCACAAGCCTTCAATCCCAGCATCTTGGAGAGCTGAGGCTGGAGAATCTTGAGTTCAAATCCAGCCTCAGCAATTTAGCAAGGCCCTAAGAAACTCAGTGAAACCCTGTCTCTAAATTTTTTTAAAAAAAAAATTTTTAAAGGGATTGGGGGTGTGGCTTAATGGTTAAGCACCCCTGGTTCAATCCTTGGTACCAAAAAAAAAATAGTTGGGGCTCAGGGAGTAGCTCAGTGGTAGAGCACTTGCCTGGTGAGCATGAGGCCCTGGGCTCAATTTGCTAAAATAATTGTATTTCTATATACTTGTCATAAACATGTGAAAACCAAAATTTAAAATATAATACCACTTATAATTATTAAAAAAATGAAGGACTTAAGTGTAAATCTAACGAAACCTGTATAGGACTTACAGGCTGAAAACTTTAAAAAAATCAAAGATATAAATAAAATTCAATATAGTAAAAAAGTCAATTCTCGGGGATAGAGTAATGGCTCAGCAATAGAGCACTCGCCTGGCATGTGCGAGGCCCTGGGTTCGATCCTCAGCACCACATAAAAATAAATTAATAAAATAAAGGTATTGTGTCTTAACTACAACTAAAAAAATAGATAAATAAATAAAATAGAAAAGTCAATTCTCTCAAAATAGATATGCATATGTGATATAATTCCTATTAAAATCTTAGCAAGAGCAGGATGCAGTGGCACATGACTGCAATCCCACTGGCTCAGGAGACAGAGGCAGGAGAATTGTCAAAGTTCAAATGCAGCCCCAGCAATTTAGCAAGGCCCTAAGCAATTCAGCAAGATCCTGTCTAGAAATAAAATATAAAAAAGGGTTGGGGATTAAAAAAAAAAAAAAAGAAAAGAAAAGAGGGCTGGGGATATAGCCTAGTTGTTCAGCGCCCCTGGTTCATTCCCTGGTACCAAAAAAAAAAAAAAAAAAAAAAAAAAACCTAGCAAGATTTTTTTGTGTGTGAATATAGACAATATTAGTCAATAATATATTTGGAAGACAAATGATCTAAAAGAGATTAAATTATTTTGATTAAGAAAATGAAGTGAAAGAAATTGCTTTACACAGTAGTAAGATTTTCTACAAAACTAGAGTAATCAAGAAAATATCATAGTCACAGAAAGAGAAATATAGATCAATAAAACATTATAGATGACTGAGAAGTAGAATTACACAAATATGCGTAACTGATTTTTGCCACAGATGACAAAAGAATTCAATGGAAGAATTGCTTTTTATATTTTTAATCTTTTTAAAATATTTGTTGATTTTTTTTTAGTTGTACATGGACACAATACCTTTTATTTTATTTATTTATTCATTGTTATGTGGTGCTGAGCATGGAATCCAGGGCCTTGCACGTGCTAGGCAAGCACTCTACCGCTGAGCCACAAACCCACCACAAAAATTTCTTTTTAAACAAAGGATATTAGAACATCATAGGGGACACCATGAACCTTGACCTAAACTTCAGACGTTACACAAAAATTAATTCAAAATAAACCATAGAGCTGGACACAGTGGGGCATACATATAATCCCCACGGCTCTAGAGGCTGAGACAGGAGTATTACAAGTTCAAATCCAGTCTCAGCAATAGTGAGGTCCTAAGCAATTTAGGGAGACCCTGTCTCATAATAAAACATAATAATGGCTAGGGGTGTGGCTTAGTGGTTAAGCACTATTAGTTCAATCCTGGGACCAAAAGAAAAAAAATCATAGATTTAAATGTAAAAGAAATTATAAACTTTTCTTCTAAACATAAAATGCTAGGCTGTAGCCCACACTGTAATCCCAGCGGCTCCAGAGCCTGAAGCAGTAGGATAGCCAAAGCCAGGAGGATTCAAAGCCAGCTTCAGCAAACTTAGAGAGCCCCTGAGCAACTTAGGAAGGCCCTGTCTCTATATAAAATATATAAAAAAGAAGGCTTGGATATGGCTCAGTAAGAAAGTATCCCTAGGTTCAATCCTCCATAGCAAAAAGACAAACAAAAAAATAGAGACCCAGTGCTTGTTAAAGAATTCTTAGGCATGACACCGTGACATCAGAAGCATAATGTGTGAAAGAAAAATCAATAAATTGGACCTCCCCCCCCAGAAAAAAAAATTACAAACTGCTCCATGAAAGACTCTGTTTAAAGAATACAAAGACAAGACAAGGACTGAGAGAAAATATTTGCAAACCATGTACTTGACAAAAGATTGGTATCTACATTGTGAATGCTCAAAACTAAATGAAAAAAAAATTCAGTTTGAATGGGAAAAGATGTGAAAAGACATTTCACTAAAAAGGATACTGTTTTAGTCAGCTTTTTCATTGCTGTTACCAAAAGACCTGGAAAGAACAATTTAAAGACGAAAAGTTTATTTGGTGGCTTACAGTTTCAGAGGTCTCAGTCCACAGACAGAGGATCCATTTCCTGGGGGTGCAGATGAGGCTGAAGATCATGGCGGAAGAGTGTGACAAAGAAAGCAGCACAGGAAATCACACCAGGAAGTATACAGAGACTCCACTCACAAGGTACAAAATATACATAAGACAAAGGCTCACCCCAATAACTAAGTCCTCCAGCCACACCCTATGGCCTTCAATTGCCCCCAAAGATCCTGAACTGGAATCCCCCACCTAATCAAAGGAATTTTTACTTTTGCACCCTTGAGCCAGAGATAGGAGTGTGGTCTAGTCAATTTCAGAGATGCCCTCAGGCCATCTTACTGTGTCTGGGCAAAATCTTTAGCATTTCTTTAGCGGCAGGAAGATCTTTTAACAACTGCAGCTTCCTTGACCCCAGTTTAACCTTGTCTTTCAACTGAAGTTTTTCAAGTCTTTCTGTTCTGATTTCTTCTCCTGAATATCACAATAAACTTAGCTAAAAGCTGCCAGCTGAATACCATGCTGATTAGAAATTTCTTCCACAAGATTGAGGTCCATCACTTTTAAAATCAGCCTCACAGAAGTTTGAGGACACAGGCAAAATGTAGACCAATTCTTAGCCATAATGTTCCATGAATGGCCTCTAGTCCAATTTCCAACAGAGTCCTCCTTTTCCTCTGAATCCTCTTGAGCCCTGTCTTTACTATGCACAGTTGTACTGGCATTCTGGTCTTCTGAACTCCCACCAGAATCGCTTATTAAGCTTTCCTTACAACAACCTAAAGCATTTCTAGCTTTCATCTCTAAACTATCCAAAATTTCTCTCACAAATTCCAAAAGCTCCAAAGCTTCTGAACCACATGCTCAGTTTAGTCACAGCAATGACCTTACTTCCTGGTACCAATTTCTTTTTAAGTCACTTTTTTTCATTGCTGTGACCAAAAGACCTGACAAGAACAATTAGAGGAGGGAAAATATCTTTGGAGGCTCATGGTTTCAGAGGTTTCAGACCATCACCAGCCATGTCCATTCCTCAGGCTGGAGGTGAGGCAGAACATCATGGTGGATGAGTGTGCTACAGGAAAGTGGTTAAAGACATCACACTAGGAAGCAGAGAGCACAGCTAAACCAAACAAACTAAACCCCAAAGGCATGCTCCCAGGGATCCACCTCCTCCACCATACCCTAACTACCTGCAGTTACCACTCAATTAATCCCTATTAGGGGATGAATGCACTGATTAGATTAAGGATCTCATAACCCAGTCATCTCTAAACCTTCTTGCATTGCCTCAAACATGAGCTTCTGGGGGACACCTCACATACAAACCATAACAGATACTTAGATGGTAAATAATCACTTGAAAAGATGTTCAACATCATTATCCATTAAGAAAATAAAAATTAAAAATGTAAAATATCATTACACATTTGTAGATTGTCTAAAGTAAAAAAATGTGATATCATCACATGTTAGCAAAGATACAGAAAAAGTGGATAAGTCATACATAACTTGTAAGAATGTAAAATGTTAGAGCTATTCTGGAAAACAGTTTGGCAGTTTCTTGTAAAACTCAACATGTACTTCTCTTATGACCCAGCAATTATACTTCTAGGCATTTCTTAGAAAAGAATACTTCCATCTAACAAAAGCCTGTACATGATGATTCATAGCATCTGTATTTCTAATAGCCCCAAACTGAAAAGAACAAAAATGCCCCATGATAAGTGAATTGTTAAACAACTTTTGAAATATACATACCATGAAATATTATGCAGCAGTACAAAGGAATGGGTTATTAATATACGCAAGAACTTTGCACTGGAGTTGTGACTCAGAGGTAGAGTGCTCACCTACCATGCATGGGGCACTGGGTTCGATCCTCAGCACTACATAAAAATAAAATAAAAATATTGTTATAATTAAAAATAAATATTAAAAAAATATATGCAAGAACCTGGATGGATCTCTAGGATTTTATGCTGAGTTTTTAAAAAGCCTAGCTCAAAAAGTCACATAAGGGGGCTGGGGGTGTGGCTCAAGTGGTAGCGCTCTCACCTGGCGTGCGTGCGGCCCGGGTTCGATCCTCAGCACCACATACCAACAAAGATGTTGTGTCCCCCAAAAACTAAAAAATAAATATTAAAAATTCTCTCTCTCTCTTTTTAAAAAAAGTCACATAATATGTTATTCCTTTTACATCACACTATTAAAATAACAAAACAGAGAGAGGGAATAGTAGTTGCTAGGGCTAGGGATAATAGGGCTAGGAAAGTGGGTGTGAATATTTAGGAATAGTATGAGGGTGGTCTTTGCATTGATGCAGTAGTTCTGAATCTTGACTGTGATCAACCCCACTAATGTGACCAATTGACATAGAATTAGATACACATGCTATGCCAAAGTAATTTTCTGGGTTTGATGATGTACAATGGTTATTTAAGATGCAATCATTGGAGGAAACTGAGTGAGGGGTACATTGGGACCCCTCTATAACATCTTAACAACTTACCACAGACCTACAATTAATCAAAAGTAAAATGTTTTTTAAACTGTGGCTTTTACATTTTTCTTGGTCTGTATTATCTTCATATTTGAAAGAAAAAAACTTAGTCACTGAAAGATTTTACAAAAATAACTGGATTTCCATGCTTTTTTGAAAAGCCATAAGGCATGAAAACCGTGGGTCCATATTCCCAGGCTTCTCACTGCTGTTTTATAATATGAATTACTCTCTTTAACCTATAGGAGTACTCTCCTAGGCTCCTGAGCCCTTAAGGGTATTTGAGTTTGTAGCTCCTAGCTATGTCTTTGTCCCCAACCCTGTGCTTGCTTGCCTGAACTCTTTCCCATTTCCTGCACTCATGCCCAAAATAGGAAGCCTGCAAAAGAAGCCTTAATGCTTACCCACTCTCCAGCTCAGGAAGATAACTACAGGCCTCCCCTTCCTGTTATCAGTGTGGAACGTCCCCACTCAACAATCCCTGTTCTGTTTGTTTTCACCCCCTTAGCCCTGTTACAATTTTTGCAAGTTTTAGGATGTTAACTCTAGCAATGGGTTCCTAAACCATAGTCAGGCACACATGGGATCTCAGGTGGCACATCACAGGTCAGGGCTTTCCACTTCTCCCTATCTAGGCAGAAAGATGACACACTCAGAGCATGCTGCAAGCTCTCTGAGGTTCTGCTGAGTAGTCTCCCTTGCACAGAGAGAATGTTGTTTAGCAGCAGACATGGGCTACAATTATTGTTCTCTAGCACAGACAGTACAGGCTCATCCTTTCCCAACATTTGTCTTTTCTTTAGAGTTTAATTATGATTCATTTATATTCATTTAAAATTCAGAGAAAAGTATGGAAAAATGTAAATGAGAAAAGTAATCTACGACTTCAGTACCTACACGCAATCACTGTTAACATTTTGAATCCTTCCTTCCAGTCTTTTTTCTATATTTGTACACACCCCCACACCCATACACACCCCCACACAGATACTGTCTTTCCAATGGGGCACACTATATGGCTTGTAGTCTGTTTCTCTCACTTAATTGTGTATTATGGACATGGTTCTTTGTCAATAAACAGTCTACAACAGCTGTCCCAACCTATTTAAGATTAGATTTGAATAGGACTGTGTTGACTGTTTTTATTCTTCTCATTTTCTTTTAAGAAGCCTCCTCTCCCTCTCCCTCTCTTGTCTGTCTCTCTCTGCCCGTCTGTCTCTCTCCCTCCCCCTTTTTTCCCTCTCCCTCTTTCCTTTCCCTCCTTCCTTCTTTACCTCCTTTTCTTTAACATACTAAGTGAATCAAATTTATAGGGATTAAGGTTTTGCAGGGAACTAGTAGGCCTAAAGAGGCTATAGAATGAAGAGGAAGAAGTTGGTCTGCTAAGCCAAGTGACAAAATGAAATGTCCTACCCTCCTTTGTGTTTGAGTGAATGGGGCTGAAATCCTGGGGACAAAAGAAAAGAAAACATCATTCTTTCCTTCCCCAATGGAGGTGCCAATTGTGGAAACCCATATATTTAAACAAACAAAATTATATATATATATATATATATATATATATATATATATATATATATATATATATATATATAACACCTATTTGGCCACTCACTGAAAGAGTGAAGCTAGGTCTGGGGTTGTGGCTCAGCGGTAGAGTGCTTGCCTTGCACATGTGAGACCCTGGGTTCGATCCTCAGCACCACATAAAAATAAATAAGTGAAATAAAGGTATTGTGTCAAAAAACAACTAAAAAATAAATATTAAAAAAAGAGTGAGGCTAGATCAGGTTAGTAAATCATAACCATCCTCATTACCAAGAATTTACATGTGGCAGGCACTGTGCTCATCAGTTTACTTTGAGTTCGCACTTTTTGTTTTATTTTGTGCTGGAGACTGAACCCAGGGGGACTTAACCACTGAGCCACATCCCCAGCCCTTTTTTTATATTTTATTTAGAGACAGAGTCTCGCTGAGTTGCGTAGGGTCTCTCTAAGTTGCTCAGGCTGGCTTTGAACTCCCAATTTCCCTGCCTTACCATGAGAGCTGCTGGGATTACAGGCAGGCATCACAGAACCTCTGAGTTTGTTCCTTAAAGCACAGTGAACAAGAAGCTAGAGCAGACTGTCTAGGTTCAATTGCTGGCTCACTAGTTATGTGCCTTGGGCAGGATGCTTAATCCCCTTTCATCCTCAGTTTTACATCTATAAAATGGGGATAACAAAGAGCCCCTGTCTGGAACGTTATTTTGAGGATTTCGTCAGTTTCAGCATGCAATGTGCTTACAAGAGTGCCCAGTTTTCAGTAGGTGCTCTCATTATTATTAATGATAAATCCTCTTAAGAGCCCCATGAGGGAGAGTCTGTCATTACTTCTCTGTGAGAGGGCACAAAACTAAGGCTTGGAGATATCTAATAATTAACTCAAGATCCTACAGCTAGGGCTGGGATTGTGGCTAAATGGTAGAGTGCTTGCCTAGCATGCATGGGGCACTGGGCTCCATCCTCAGCACCACATAAACAAACTAAATAAACAAAATAAAGATAATTTTTAAAAGTGGGGGCTGGAGATATAGCTCAGTTGGTAGAATGCTTGCCTCACATGCACAAGGCCTGGGTTCAATCCCCCGCACCTCAAAAAAAAAAAAAAAAAAAAAGATCCTGCAGCTAGTAAGTCACCAGGTTAAGATCTGGATCCAGGCTGCCTCCCCTATTTCTGGTCTGCTTAATCACAGTGCCAAAGGGCTCCTGCTTCCTTGAGACTAGAAGCTGATTTTCTTGTTGCAAAAGCCTGGTGCTGAGGCTAAGTAGCAGAGGAAAGGGATAATGAGAGCCAGCTGGTTTTCCCTTGCCTTTGACCACTTCAGGAGACCTCAGACCCCGATAGGGCTCAAGACAGCAGCCTGACCACAGAAGGATATCTCAATAGGTTCTGATCACCTGTTTGGGGACTGTGGTCTTAAGCTCTCAAATTTTCTGACTCTCACACACACTTTGACCTACCCCTGAAGGACTGCTTACCTGGATCTGATTGTCTTCTGTCCTGTTTTCAATGCAAAGCCTTCTCTTCAAGGCCACGTGGCCTTCAGGGCCATCAGCCTCACTGTGGCCAGAAGAGCCAGCTGTCTAAAGGCTGGCCCCTTTGTTCCAGAGAAGCTGGTAAATCAGCGGTAATCCCGATTCACAGTGATAATCAGCTCCCTGTCTAGTCGGTCAGGGCTGTGCAAAATAACAAGTGGGGCCGCACCTGTTCAGAGGGTCTGGCACTCATAAAGCAAGCTGCTCTGAATGGCCCAAGCCCCCACAGGAGCAGCAGCTGCGGCCTGGAATCAGGGCTTTGTTAGCATAAGAATGGGTCCAGCCACGCCAGCCAGCCTGCCTGCCAACCAGCCAGCTTCCCTCTCCCCCCTCTTCCCATCTTGCCAAACACCAAATGGGCTGCCCTCATTGTGGGAAGTCTGGCTTGGCATTTCTTTTTCAACTACATTGATCAATTTTTCCTTTTTGGAGGAAAAAGCGCTTTTCTTCCTTCAGATATAGCCCAAGTGGCTGAAGATGCTGTAGATGTATCTACTCACTACTTACCATATTCTCACTCTAAGGCAAGGACATAGTAGTACATGACTCCAAAGAGGCACACTGCACAAAGACTATACCTCAAATAGTGCTGGGTAGTGCACTAGAGTTGTGCAGTACACAGCCTATGAAACCCTATTCCAGGGGCAAATGTAGTCTATATAAAGGCTTCTAGCCATTTGCCACTCAAAATGTGGTCCATGGACCCAAATACATCAGCAGCACCTGGGAGCTTGGTAGAAATACAAAAGCTCAGGCTCTACCCCAAGCCTACTGGATCAGCAATCTGAATTTAGCAAGATCTCCTGGTGATTCAAATGCAAATTCAGATTTAAGAAGTACTGGACTAGAAAACAAGATCATGGGTTTCACATCTTATACTAGAAAATGCTTGAGATTTCAAATCACAAAAATCATGGCTCAAATCTTAGTACCAACAATTACTAGGGATGTGACCTCAGCCAAGTTACTTAACATCCTTGAACCTCAGGTTTCTCATTTGGAAAAGGGCAAAAATAATAATACTGATAGGTTAACTGTGAGGATGAACAACAAAAATGTATATGAAAGTGCCTAGGAGCTGGGGTTGTGGCTCAGTGGTAAAGCATTTGCCTAGCACATGTGAGGCACTGGGTTCGATCCTCAGCACCCCATAAAAATAAATAAATGCATATAAAAAAAGGAAACTGTGTAGTCATGTCTCAATAAATAATAGCTACAAATAAATAAACAACATCTCTTATCATTGTTTTTCCTCCCTGGTAAATAACAATACCCTGCCTACTTCAGATGATTCAGATACTGAATTGCTCCTGTTGTATATTAATCAAGAAGTCTTCCTTTACCTCTCTTTTGTCTCCTATGGAAACTTGAAGCAGTAGGTTTAATTGATGATGACACCTTTCCATTCATACAGCACTTTAAACTTTTCAAAGCATTTTTACACTGGTTATCTTCCAACATCAATGACTCAAGGTATCAGAACTAAAATGGCTCTGAGAAACAATCTGTTCCAAAAGCATCCTTTCCTGATCAGAGGTTGTTTAGTGACTTGTCCAAGGTCATATAATAAATTGGCTGTACGATCAGGATTTAGAACCTGATAGAAATCTCATTCCTAGCTGAGAGCTTTGTCTCAACAGCAGTTCTGATAAGAATGTTTGGTGGACGAATTAGAATAGTTTTGTAGCATGGGGCACATGAAAAGCCTATAGCCTGAGCTCAATCACAGTTTGAAATAGTAAATAAGGACCACAGAAGCTTCCCTGAGAATGAAGAGCTTATTGAGAATCAGTTCCCATGGGGGCTGGAAGGATGTCCTAAAGTTCTGTTCTGATAGAGGGAACAGAATTTCATTTCATAAAATAAATATGTAACAATCTGTGATCACTGGAATATTCTGTAGCTTTAAAAAGACTCTTTAATCACTTGGGAGTATATTAGAGATACATTAAATAGAAAATGCAAGTTTGAGAACTGTGTACAATTTGACATCTGAGACTAATCAGAACAGTGCCTGCATCAAGGCCATGGGTGTTCTTCAGGCAGAGTTCTGGATTTCATGTCTATGATAGGCTCTAATAACTCTAAAAGGCAGAAGAAAGGCCTTGGAACACTCACAGAATGTCCTATCAAGCTATGAGGGGTTTCAATCTGGGCAATGCAGCCAAATTAACAAATCTGGAGTAAACATAGTTCTTAAACACAAGGTCTATGATTCACATTATTTTTGACATAAAAGATACTGTTCCATTCCTGATAAACAGTGAACTTGTTAGAGACTGTTGTGAAGGTCAGCATCAATGGCATTCAATCCTTTCTTCTGGCTATAAAATATTCCTTCTAATAGAAAATATTCTTGAAGATTTAGGATGATTAACAGATAAAAAGCACAGTTGCTAGTTAAATTAGGGATTTAGCTATGTTATGTGGTCCACTCAGTTGCTGACCCCCAACTTCATTCCAGAACACAGAGAAATCCATAAAGCATAACTTAAAAAAAACATTTTTATGGGGGCTGGGATTGTGACTCAGTAGTAGAGCGCTTGCCTTGCATGCATGAGGCACTGGGTTCCATACTCAGAACCACATAAAAATAACAAAATAAAATAAAGATATTGTGTCCATATACAACTTAAAAAGTATTTAAAAAACATTTTTATGAATTCTCGGGGGTCATTAATAGCACACAGGAAGCTAAGTACATGGTAAATTTTGCATGGTAGAAAAATTATTCAGGTTCAGAAGACAGCTTGAAGGAGGCTGCTATAAAGCCAGGCAATCCAGATAGGAAGGTATTATAGATGAGAAATGATGTGAATCTTGAGAAGGGGAAGTCACAATAAAAAGGAACAAATAGAGTACAGGGATTTGGGAGGTAGACTGGGAGGAATCGGTCATTGTGGAAGGTAAAGGAGATGAAGGAAGGATTTTGGATGGTACAAGTTTCTGGTTTAGTGGAGGAAGAATATATAAAAAGTCAAGTTCCATTTGGGGCATATTGACTTTGGGCTGCCTGTGGAATTTCCAGATAAAGACAGCCCAGGGGTAGTTAGATAGATCTAGGGCTCAAGAGAGTGAGAGATCTGTGTGTGGTGTGGGTTATATATCTGGGAGTCATAAACATGTAGGTGATAGTAGAAGCCACAAACACTGATAAAATTGCCAAGAAGAAACAGAGATTTCTGGAAACACTCATAATTCAAGTCTGGGAAAAAGTAAGTCTCAAGAAGCAGCCAAAGAAGTAGAAGATTAATCAAGAAAGAATAGTGTCATGGAATCTAAGAGAGAATAAATCTTCAAGAGGTCAGGTAATAGAAATTAATGACTCAGAAACACTGAATAAGGTAAAAGACTGAGAAACACATTCATTAGACTTGCCAATTGGGATATCACGGGTGCCCATGGCAAAAGATGTTTCATAAAAGCAGAAATCAGACTCCACTGGAGAGAAGTAAATGAAGATTGACAGAATGGAGATAGGCTAAGCAGACTTTTTTTTTTCCTTAAAGAAGTTCCATTGTGGGCTGGGGTTGTAGCTCAGTGGTAAAAGTGCTTGCCTAGCACGTGTGAGGCACTGGGTTCCATCCTCAGCACCACATAAAATAAATGCATAAATAAAACACAGGTATTGTTTCCATCTACAACTTTAAAAAAATGTATAAAAAAATTTAAAAAAAAAGTTTCACTGCACAGGGAAGCAGAGACACAGAGCAATAGCTAGAGAGGGTTGAACAGAAGTTTTTATAGGGTTGAACAGAAGTTTTTAGAGACAAAAGAGACTGTAGATATCTTGAAGAGAGCTAATAGTAACAAAGATGTTGAGGGCCCACAAAACTATGGAAAGTGCTAGAAGAGCCAGAAGAGAGATACAATAAATATGGGCATAGATACCTGTAGGTTTGAGGAAGCAGGACAGCAGGGTGAGGCTCTAGAAGCCTTTATTTTCTCCATGAAATTGGGAAAATATCATCTTCTGGAGAAACGGGGACACAGATGAGGTTGAAGGATGGAGGAGGGTGGTATGGGTTGTTTTAACACTGAGAAATGTGCCATGTAGCTTACTAAGGTCATTTTGTAAGTTTTTCTAGCAGTTCATAGGGAGCAGTTGAGATTGGTTTTCTACTCAGGTGTCCAGATATAGAAAGGGAAAAGACACATGCTGAACTAGTCCAAAGGTCTTCAAAATTGTTACTTATTGGGATTACTTAGAGAGATTTCAAATATCTCTATATCTGGGCCCTTTCTTAGATCAGTGAAATCAGGCATCCATATTTTTTAAAGTATCCTAGGTCATTCTCATATATACAGTCAGTACCAAAATGCATCAGAATGATCTAAGGTTTATGGTTTAGGTTTTTAAGTTTTTCTGAACTATTGTAGTATAAAGATAACCAGACAAGAAAGTTATACATGAGAAAAACTAGAAAATACGCTCTATGGGTTTTAAAAGGTAGAGGAAATGAAGATAAGCCATAGGGGCTGTTATCCAACAAGATCTCTCAGTCATGACATGAGAGATTTAGATGAGGTGAATGGAAAAGTATAATGAGAATAAGGGGGCTGGATGTATATGCTCTTGGAATCACAATACTTGAGTTTGAAGATTTCAGAGGTGGAACAGTTTGGAGCAGTGACAAAATACAGGAATTGGGACAGGTATCAAAATAGAATAGAGATGAAGGTGAGTAAAGATTAGTGATGTCAAAGAACTTCAAATGTAAGTCAGACTCTATCCCATTCTCTCCTCCCAGTGGCTCACCATCTCATTTAAATAAGAGCCAGAGTTCTTCTAATTTCCTACAAGGCCCAATAAGATATATCCCCTTATTAGCTACCTGACCTCCTCTTGAAACTCAGATTCAGCTAGACTTGCCTCTTTGTGGCCAGGTACACGCTTGTCTCAGGATATATGTACATGCATTTCTCTCTGTCTATAACCCTCTCCCACAAGATACTGGCATGGGTACTTACGTGAAGGCTACCCTTTTGGAAATTTCTTCCCTTGTAATTAAAACAGACCCCTTCTCCCAGTATTTCATATGTCCTCCCCTGTTTATGTTTTTTACTATTCTATTTATTATGACATTTCACATCCTAAGTATTATACTTAAGTGTTTGTTTGTTAATGATTGGTTCATTATCTCCCTTAACCATCCCAATCATAAGCTTTGAAGGCAGGGATTTTCATACATTTATTCACTGCCACAAACCTAACAACTACAACAGTGCTGGGTATATATAGGCATGCCATAGATATTTCTAAAAGGAAAAAAAGGAATTGTGATTCAAAAATGTTGGATAGGATGAGACGAACATTATTACCCTATGTATGGGTATGACTGCATAAATGATGTGACTCTACATCGTGTACAACCAGAGAAATGAAAAGTTGTGCTCCATTTGTGTACAATGAATCGAGATGCATTCTGCTGTCAAGTGTAACTAACTAGAACAATTTTTAAAAAATAAGTAAAAGAATGTTGGATGGAGATTGGAACTGTAATTCAGTGGTGGAGTGCTTACCTAGCACATGTAAGGCACTGGGTTTGATCCTCAACACCACATAAAAAATAAATAAAAAAAGGTATTGTGTCCATCTACAATTAAATTTTTAAAATTTTTTTAGTTGTCAATTGACCTTTATTTATTTTATTTATTTATATGTAGTGCTGAGAATCGAACCCAGGGCCTCACACATGCTAGGCAAGCACTGTACCACTGAGCCACAACCCCAGCCCTTAAAAATAGTTTTTAAAAAAAGAATGTTGGGGGGCTGGGGCTGGGGCTCAGTGGTGAGTGTTCACCTAGCACGTGTGAGGCCCTGGGTTTGATCCTCAGCACCACATAAAAATAAATAAATAAAGGTATTGTGTCCAACTACAACTAAAAAATATTTTTTAAAAAAAAGAATGTTGTATGGATTATCCACTGGAGCACTAAAGTCATTCAGGAAAAAAGCATGACTTATAGTGGAGTAACCAGATATCAAAAGTCCAGGAGGAGGGCCGGGATTGTGGTCAGTGGTAGAACACTTGCCTAGCATGTGTGAAGCAATGGATTCAATCCCTAGTACCACATTAAAAAAATAATAATAAAATAAAGGTATTGTGTCCATCTACAACCAAAAAAATATTTTTAAAAAATTCCAGGAGGGGTGCACCTGTGCCTTTCCCTCGAGTTTGCCTCTATCTCCCTGACTGTGCTCCCCAGCCTGCACTTCTGCAAAGAACTCAGTACTGACACCATCCACAAGGAAAATGGTGGAAAATTCCTCATCATTATAAAAATACATGTATGAAGATGTGAATTTGGTGTCAACATACCTTATATATAACCAGAGATATGATAAATTATGGTATAATGGTGTATTAAGAATTGTAATGCAAAAATAATTAAATAAATAAATAAACAAACAACAACAAAAACAAAAACAAAAAAAGAAAGAAAGAAAATCACTCTCGCCATTGCCACAAAGAGTGATTTTTGGCTTTGTTCTTTCTTTAAGCTCCCAAGTTGGCTTCATACTTTGTCTTGTGTGGGCTTTTATTTCTGAATTGTGGCTAAAATCCTTTTGCTAAACCTATTGGCCTCAAAAATATTGGGCAGTCATATCACCTGTCTATTTACTTATTACTATAAGTAATTGATTATGTACTACTTATTACTCTATTAATCGGTTAAGTACTCTTATTTAGAATAAACATGGTGAGTACTTTTCCAAAAAAAAAAAACTGAGTTGTGTGTAAACATGCTAACATCAAGCATGATAAGGTTTTTTTTTTTTTTTTTTTTTTGTACTAGGTATTGAACTCAGTGACACTAAACCACTGAGCCACATTCTCGGCCTTTTTAAAATTTTTATCTTGAGACAGGGTCTCTCTGAGTTGCTTAGGGTCTCACTAATCTACTGAAGCTGGCTTTGAACTTAAAATCCTCCTGCATCAGCCTCTCAAGCCACTGAGATTACAGGCATGCACCACTGCACCCAGTGACTATTTTCTCTTATTAATGCCAAGTATTCAAATGTAAAAAAAAAAAAAAAAAACACAAATTTGATCTCTTAGGTGAAGTTCAATTAATATTGTAAACATTTCCAAATATTTCTTATTAATACACAGAATAAATAAAATACTGTGTTACCTAACAAGAAAAAAGTTCCAGAAAAGTGCAATTGGATGAGAAAGGCAAGAGTTGATAAGAACAGCAGGCAGTATAGATAACATGTGCCTCAAAGGGAGCATTTGTTTAATCTTGTTTTTAAAACAATTTATTTTAAGACAATAAACTAGTTTGTATTTAATTTTGCTATCTGCTCGGTTATTTTTTGTTAAGTTTGTTGTCAGGATAGACATGGAAGTTTTGAAAAAAGTGCTGGGGAAATAGGAGAGCATAGACATCACCCCCAGCTCTGTGGAACATGGAACCCAGCACAATGAGCAGCCTACGCTTGATAAAACTTCAGGAAAATTGATGTGTCAGTTAAGGCAAACAGATATTGATGGTATAAAAACCAGACTACAAATCCCAGTGGCCCAGGAGCCTGAGGCAGGAGGACTCAGGAGTTCAAAGCCAGCCTCAGCAACTTACTGAGGCACTAAGCAACTCAGTGAGACCCTGTCTCTAAATAAAATACAAACTAGAACTGGGGATGTAGCTAAGTGGTCACCTGCCCCTGAGTTCAATCCCTTGTACCCCCCACCAAAAAAAAAATGACTACATACTACATTAGCATCAACTGGAGTAGCTCCACAAAAGTAAGAAGCCAGGCTCCTCTTCAGGCCAACTGAAGTACAATCTCTGGAGATGGGGTCCAGGCTTCAGACCTTGTTAAAAAGCTCCCTAGATAATATGAGCATGTAGCCAGCACAGTAATGTGCTGATGTGGGTTATACTGCAACAGTGTGAAGGGCCAGGGGAATTTGGTGATGTGCGACATAGGTCTCAAAAGGCACAGGTTAAAAGCCTGGGAGAGAGGACAGAGTGTGAAGAAAAAGCACAAACATGTGTGGGGACCAAATCAAGAGGTCTCAAAATTCTGAGTAGATCCCTTTGGAAGGAAGTCATTTGTGTGAAGTTATCCCAGAGTTAAAACCAACTAGCAAAGTACTAATTCTCACCAAGGGCCAGCCAATTCCAGATTTGGGAATGGAAGAAGTTAGTCAGAACCAAGGATGGCAGTACTGGAAATAAGTATTGCCAACCAGTTCCTCTTGGTGGCCTTGGAAAATAGGAAGTGAAGTGGATCCCTTGATCTCCATTCATGTAGCCATGTGTTCTGCAACTGATGACCAAGTCAATCATAGGTCTTCACCAGGAAAGGTGGAAGCCAAGGAAATGGGAGCCATGATGATAGAGCTGCTTAGAGTTAACTCCCTGGACACTTGGAATACGTTGGTCTCCATGGTATCCAGACCACTGGTGGTAGAGACAGAGCAAAGTTTGGTTAGGTAGGAAGCTGAGCTGACCAAACTAGAATAAGATTCTCTACCATGTGAAGCTGGATCAAGGAACTGTTAACTATCCTTCAACTCACAGAGAGGCTAAATCCATACTCATCTCCTTCTAACACCTCTGGTGGAGAGCCAGAGTGCAAGGCAAGGCCCACCTCGGTTCCTATGAAAAGTAACCTGTAGTTTGGAGGTGCCCGGCAGTGTTGCTTCTACAAATCATACCACACACTTTTTTAAGCTTTCCCTAAAATGGACCTATAGTGTTTGTTATGGAGTTGGACTTCCTGGTCTTTCCCACTGTGGTTATAAGCATTGTTATAGCTTCCTTTTAGTGACTTATCCCTGGATGTCTATACATGTCTACAACTACATGTGGAAGTACCTTAGGTTCCTGGGCATAACTACTTTCCCCTAAGAAAGGAGCAAAGATGACTTAGGTTGTACCCAAGGGCTGGCTATACCTGATTTCGGTTCCAGAGCTGAGCAGTTGAAGTCAGGATATTTCAAAGTGAAATACATGGGTCACCTGCATCAGAATTCCCTGGGATGCTTATAAAAATACAGATTACAGGGCTCTCAGAACTTCAGGATCACATAAAAGCTGCCATACAGCACCTTTTCGTTCTATTGTGTCTCATTTTGGTATGGTAACTGAACTATATTTTGTGACCAAATCTAAGATTCTATAGTATACTATCCATGGCTTGTGGTATCCAGGTGCCACATATTAGAATCCGTGGCCATGAAGCTCCACACCTGTCTGAACAACTCAGACCCTTGAGCCACTTCAGGTCTTCCACTCTGCCCATCCTGAGCTAACCTACACATTCCCATGAGACCATTTCTTCACATTGCTTTTACCACACTGCTAAAAGATGTTCTGCAGACCAAAGTTAGGTGTGTATCATGTGGATGCAGCAGCAATTTTTCAAAAGGCGATTAAAGATTAAATGAAGTTCAAAGTCAGTATCAAAGCACACATATCTCTGAGTGTGTCATATTTGTTTTTTTTTAAAGCTTAATCCAGAGCCATTCCCATGGGTTCATGAGAAAAGTAAAGTTGAAAGAGAAAGGAATTCCTTCCTATAATTAATTAGTCAGCATTCAATGCATCACATCTTTGGGTGCTTTGGGGGATAGGGCTTACAGAGATATGTAAGACACAGTCAGTGTCCTCAAAGAGTTTTAAAACTACCTAGAGAGACAAGAAATACATTCCTGTTAACTGTCATGAAAACAAGGTGATACAGTATAGTATAATGTAGATGCTAAATAAGCATTATAAACCAAACATGGCACAAGAAGGAGCTAAATTCATGGGGGGGGAGGGGTACCAGCAATTGAACTCAGGAGCATCTGACCACATCCCCAGCCCTATTTTGTATTTTATTTAGAGACAGGGTCTCACTGAGTTTTTTAGGGACTTGCTAAGTTGTTGAGGCTGGTGATCCTCCTGCCTCAGCCTCCTAAACTGTTGGGACTGCAGGCATGTGTCACCACACCTGAAGCTAAATTCTAAATTTGCTTCAGGATATATCCCCCATGTACATGAAACAGACTACTATCTGTTAATTTGCTCAAGCCAGAATTATGGAAGTTGTCCTTGATCCCTCCTTCCCCTAATCCCGTATATCTAGTTCATGAGCAAATCATTTTTATTCTAGCTCAAAAGTGTATCCTGGGGCTGGGGAATATAGCTCAGTTGGTAAAGTGTTTGCCTCATATACACAAGGCCTTGGGTTCAATCCCCAGCAACACACACACACATACACACACACACACACACACACACACACACACACACACATACACACACACACAGTGTATCCTGAATCTACTCATTTGTCTTTATGGTCACTGCCACCCCTAGTCTAAACCACCAGCATCTCTCTTCCTGGACTACTGTCATGGCCTCCTAATTTTCCCCTCTTTCTCTTCTTGCCATTCTCCAGTTCAATTTTGTATAGCAGTCAGGGTGACATTTTAAAAGTATAAATTACATTATTAAAAGTATAAATTACATTATTTTGACTCTACACTTCAGCTCTTCAGTAGCTTCCTGCTGCATTCAGCATAAACTCACTTCCAGAGCCAGCAAGGCTCTGCTTGGAATCCAGCTTCATTGAGACTCACTTTTTCCCTGATTCACTCTCCTTAGAGAGTGGCAAGCACCCACCTCAGGGTCTCAGGACAAGCTATACCCAGAACACTCTCCAGAAATACTTACTCGTCTTTCAGGCCTCAGCTTAAAATCATTTCCCCCAGAAGGTCCCTTCTTCACATTCCCTGGGATCTCATTTGGTCTCCCTGCTCTTTTCTTTCACAGCACTTGTTACAATTTAAAATATGTCTGGATTTATCTATTTAATATCTGCCTCCTCCACTTGACTGTGAACATCACAAGGGTAGGACTTATGTCTGTTTTGCTTATAATCATATTCTAAGCACCTACTATAGTGCCTAGTATATAATAGATGATCAAAATTTGTCCTTAGGATGAAAATATAAAGGAAACAGAATAAAGAAGTGATATGGTCTGAGGAGGATTTTTGGAGAAGCCCAGAAGCAGAATATGATGAGAAAAAGCATGCAAATTTGTGTAAAAGATGTATTCAGAGGATGGGGACACCCTACTGTGGCTGGGATGTGGAGTCTGTGTTAGGTAGCCACTGTTGGGGATGGGATGAATGTTATAGTCATTCATAGCAATATATTGAAGAAAACCTAAAATCCCAAGAGAAGAAGTATGATTTTACTTGTACCTTCAACCATGCCTCTACCACTGATTTCAGTTGTAGGCTGAAAATCCTTATCCAAAATGCCAAGGTTTATGGGTTTTGGAATATTTGTATAGACTCTACCAGTTGAGCATACCTCATCTGAAAAATCCCAAATCCAAAAATGGTCCAAAATTTGAAACCTTTTGAGCATCATGTTAGCATCATGTCAACTCTCAAAATATTTTGGATTTGGGAGCATTTTGAAATTAAGATTTTTGGATTATGGATACTTGACCTATATTCCCAAAACAACTCCAGGAGGGCAGGATGTGCCACTTCTCCTCAGCTGCTTGCAGTTAAGGGCAATATGTCCCTCTCACCTCCAGCCTCAGTCAAGGGTCCAGCAGGATTCAGAATGAGCAATTTCTACTGTACCCAAGCACTTGGTGGGGAAGTAGAAGGGGTTTTGAGGAAGG
This sequence comes from Spermophilus citellus, assembly GCF_964194105.1. Taxonomy (NCBI): domain Eukaryota; kingdom Metazoa; phylum Chordata; class Mammalia; order Rodentia; family Sciuridae; genus Spermophilus; species Spermophilus citellus. Next base: position 108,952,966 of record NC_138190.1, on the reverse strand, counting down.
ACTTGCTGTCAAAATATATCCAAAGTTCCTTTGGGTCAAGCAATCTACTCTGAATATTCTATAGTTATCCAGCTTCCTGCTTGACACCTAACTACTCAAGCCATACAGATATTTCTAGTAGCAATAAAGTAATAATAGTGCCTACTTCATAAGATTATAATGAAGATTAAGTGAGAAAATATGTAAACAGCATTTAGCATGGTGTCTATACACAGTAAGCACTCAAGATAAGTTAACTTGTATTATTATTCCTCTTCTCTAAAATAGAAATAATAACAGTGCCTACCTCACAGGGTTTTGTGACTATTAAATGAGCTAATACACATAATATTTCACATAGTTCCTAGCACATAATAAGCACTCAATAAATGTTAGTTATTATTACTGTTATTTGTAACACTAAAAGCAGCATCATCAATAAAAATAAATAGCTCAGAAGTACTAAAGTCCCAAGATAAGGTAGACATTGTAAAACCCAATAAAGGCAGAATTTGCTTTGGGGCCCCCAAATGCAGAGATTAATGTATACAGAAAGGATAGAGATTGGTATACAGCCAGTGATGGGCAGGGCAGGTTGCTTGGTCACCAGGCTGATGCAGGTGATGCCCTGGGAGGTGGCCCCCTCAAGGTAGGCCCCGTTACCAGGGCTCAATTCCCAGCTCTATTGATCAAGTAGGAATTGTCACTATGGCAGCATCTGGTTGCCGTACTCGATGGATTACGTGGAGAGGAGACAAAGGGCTCTCCAGCCGGTTGTCTTGGAGGAATGCCAAAAGGGAATACATGGCTGGCAGGGCTGATCAGGGAGGTGTGTGTGCGTGAGAGGGGGCAACTCACAGAAATTCATGCTGCGTGGGACCAGGTTCCTGTGGGAGTTGCTAAGCCGGGTCTGCTTTGTCCCCGTTTTTGTCACCATGTGAACCATTTTCAGGCTTAACGAATCAGCTGTTCTTCAGAAGCAGCCAGTGTACACTGTGCAGTGCTTTTGTATGAAGCCCTCCGTCTCAGGAGCTCCCTATGCAAGAGGCCATCTCCTCTGGTTACCACAAATAATGTCTACCTCACAGGTATCAGAAATCTCTGCTGGGGTGGGAGATAGGCCCAAAGGTGGTCCAGACACTGAGAAGCCAGGGGTCAAAGAACTTGCAAGCTCATTAAGCATGACAACTGATTACCAGCAATACCAGTATCCTAAAAGCTTTGCAGAAATCATCTTTTCTAGTCCTTAAAAAAAAAACACTAATTGGAAACTATTACTATTGTCCCCACTGCACAAAGAAATCGAGATTTAGAGAGGCTAAGTGGCTATCCAAAGTGCCTGAGCCAGGACTCAAACATTTCCATGGTCGTTTCAGTATTCATAATATAAATTAAAATATAGCTGCTAACATAAATGGCAGTACATGAGTGAGCACTATCTATAGGGCACACATATATGAACTCTCTGATTTCTTACCACAACTCTATGATGTAGATATTGTTATTACTCTTTGCATTTCATCAAGCAAAGGCAATTGTGTGATTAAGAAACTTTCCAAGACGACATGGCTAGTAGAAAAGAGTAGGAATTGAAACTTAAGCAAATGTTCCTTTTCACCTTTACACTACCTTCTCTTTTCCTCGAAAACAGCTCTTTCACCAGGAAAAACCTGAATACATCCCCATTCATATACAGATTGTCTCCTACTTACCATGGTTTGACTAACATAGTTCAATTTCACAATGGTGCTAAATGCACACACATTCAATAGGAACTATACCCGCAATTTTGAATCTGAATCTTTCCCTAGGCTAGCAAATGTGGCAGGATTCTCTCACCACAACTCCAGCACCCAGTCAGTCATGAAATCACCAAGGGAAAATAATTAAGACCTCAGTTGCCAATAAATTTTAGATGGAGGTATTCAATAATTTATATGAGACACTCAACATTTTATTATAATATGGACTTTTGTTAGATGATTTTGCCCAACTGTAGGTTGATGTAGGTGTTCTAACCACGTTTAAGGTAGGCTAACCTATTATACTTGGTATATTATGAGTATTAAATACATTGTTGACTCATAATATTTTTAATTTACAATGGGCTTATGAGGTAATAACTCCGTTGTCAGTCAAGGAACATCTATATATATTGGACCACTTTTTCAAAGCCATTTTTTTAATATTCTTTAGTTGTCAATGGACCTTTATTTATTTATTTGTGGTGCTGAGAATTGAACTCAGTGCCTCACACATGTGAGGCAAGGGCTCTACCACTGAACCACAGCCTCAGCCCAAAGTAATTTGTTTTTAAATGATTTGATTGTTCCACTATCTCAAATGGAGAAGGGACAACAAAGATCATTGAAGATGGAAGAAGAGACTTGAGAGGCAGTGTGACATGTCAGCATTTAGACACCGAACAAATGACTGATGCCTCACAAGACCTTGTTTTCTTGATACCTACTGACTGACAGATTTGTAAATGAGGAGATGATAGAGAGTCCTACTCTGAGGGCTCCAACTGGAAGGGGATTTATCTTTTTGGTACTGGGGATTGAACCCATGGGTGCTTAACCATTGAGTCATACCACCAGTCGTATGTTTTATTTTGAGACACATTCTCAGAAGTTACTTAGGGACTCACTAAGCTGCCAAGGCTGGCTTTGAATTTGCAATCCTCCTGCCTCAGCCTCCCAAATTGCTGAGATTACAGGTGTGTGCCACCACGTTCAGCTTGAAAGGATTTTAAGAGAAATTATGACCAATTTACAAGATCTTTCAGGACAGAGCTAAGAAGAAAAGAATGCAAATGATCTGTTTTTGTGTAGAAGTGTCAAATTGCACTACAGTCAAAGGGAAAATTTGATCCTCCTTCAAATGGGGCATTCGGTTAGGATTTATGCATGGACTCAGCCCCATAGGTATACTCTGGACATCACAGTGCGTGATTTTGCTGTACTTATGAATTTGAGTCATATCAACTCTAGTTCAATGAGTGTACTGGTGGATTCCAGATACCCCTGACTTCATGCTGCAAGTTTGATAATGAGAATGAGGAAGGACTCAAGCAAATGGGAAACCCAAGAATCCAAAGCCAACCAGAGGGCTGGGGATGTGGCTCAAGCAGTAGCGCGCTCGCCTGGCATGCGTGTGGCCTGGGTTCGGATCCTCAGCACCACATACAAACAAACATGTTGTGTCCGCCGAGAACTAAAAAATAGATATTAAAAAAATTCTCTCTCTCTCTCTCTCTCTCTCTCTCTCTCTCTCTCTCTCTCTCCTCTCTCTCTCTCCCACTCTCTCTTTAAAAAAAAAAAAGCCTACCAGAGTGTTGTTCACCCTATCATGAGCCCTCCTCTTGGCTGATTCCCCTTATCCCAGTCACCCATTCATTGAGACTATCCAGAAAGTCACTATCTCCAAGAGGTGATATAGACCTTTGGCATCAGCAACCTGATAGGAGTAGTAGGCTAAAACAAAAGTATGTTTCACATTCCCAAGATCTCTGAAATTAATAATGGTCACAGGAGGAATCACAGGAATTTACTTCTCACTGCCAATATTTGCATGCTTATTCAGTTATCAATTCTCAAGGCATAATCCCAGTCTCCTAGTCTCACTCCTAAAATGATACATAATAATTCTGGCAACACTGGGCTACTATTAAAATTAACCCACCTTCCTTTATTTTTTAAAAAAATATGTTTTCTTTCCTTCTTTGCAATGTTTTCCTTCCTTCTTTTCTTCCTTCTTTCTTTCCTTCTTTCTTTCTTTGTAATGCTGAGAATTGAACCCAGTGCCTCACACATGCTAGGCAAGCGCTCTACTACTGAGCTACAACCCCAGCCACAACCTTCCTTTCTTTTCCAGTAGTTTAATATTCCTTCAGGGATCAAACTGGCCACACCCAAGAAAATGTGTTGCTTCACACATCCCCCTTTGGTGTACCTCAGCCTTATAACCATGGGGAGCCTTTAATAGCAGAACACTGTTTAATCATCCAGACCCCAGGACCAGATAGACTCACTTTGCCACTCACCATCTGAGAGAACTTGTGCGAGTCACTTGGCTGCTGTGAGCCCCATCTCCTCCTCTATAAAATAGTAATGCTAGTAACATCAACCTAGTATTGTTGTGAAGATAGGCAGAGAGTTGAGCAGTACCTGGCACACAGCAAATGCTCAATGAATGGTAGCAAGGTATAAAAAGCAAGACTCCCTGTCTCTGAAAGTTTGCCTTGGAGAAACATTTCCCAAATTCCAACTTCTCCTGTAATGAAGTGAAGGGCTGAGAACCGGAACACAAGGAAATCAGCAGTACAAAGGGGTACCCTTGGTGCTGTCTCCTTTCGTTTTGGCATTCAGAAGTGAGGATAATACTGAGAAGGTGCCTAAGACTGAAGCAAACAAAATCAGTGGTGTGACCAGGGGGTGATAAGTGGGGAGAAGTTATTTAGAATGTGATGGAGATTGCAGGAGGTTAGCGCATAAATGGTTAGAGATTAATGAAGGGAAATATAACTAAAGTTTTACAAATCAAAAAAGGAAATAGAAACTTGAAATGAGGGTCAAAGGAGAGAGTTAGGCTGAGAGGATCTAAGAGTCCTGGATATTGCTTTGTCCTTTCTCAGTAATGCCTCTACTGAAGGTTTTGTGCCAAAAAACATAAAATATGCTCATTATCAGTTAGTTTGTTCCTCCAAACTTGCTGTCATTAAAAAGAACACTCTGCTCTTCACTCACCTCTGTATAAACCAGCCCCAGGAAATTAGATCAAAACCAGTCTCTTCAAGTGTCATTTCATAGATTTTTAAGATACAGCAACAGAGAGGCCAGGACCTCCCCACTTTGGAAAATGGTTTCATTCCCTCAGGTCACAGAGCCCAGGAGATCTTGCCTTCTGAAAGTTACCTCAGATGGGAGTTACAGTCTTCTCTAGAGTCACCTAAGAAGCTAGCTAACAAGTAGATTTCTGCTGTTGGATTTTTAGATTTAGTTTGGTTGAAGTGAAATCTCCTATATATTTTTGAAAAGTGCACCCAAATGATTCTGTCATAAAGTAAGCTTTTACTTTGGAAATAGCAATTTTTTTTTAAATGGAAGGACTACAATATAGATGACTCTTCCTAATTATTGCTCTCATTTTTTTTTAAAGAGAGAGTGAGAGAGGGGAGAGGAGAGAGAGAGAGAGAGAGAGAGAGAGAGAGAGAGAGAGAGAGAGAATTTTTAATATTTATTTTTAGTTCTCGGCGGACACAACATCTTTGTTGGCATGTGGTGCTGAGGATCGAACCCGGGCCGCACGCATGCCAGGCGAGTGCGCTACCGCTTGAGCCACATCCCCAGCCCTATTGCTCTCATTTTATGTGTGAGGAATACGAAGCTCAGAGACATTTAAGCTCTTGTTTAAGTTCACACAGCTAATGTTGAGCAAAACCAGGACCAGAACCTGAGCCTTCTTCTGCCTTACAATTCAGTGTAAGATCCATTTGCCAACAATCTTTGTCTCTTTGCTACTGAGATTTTCCTTTTGGATTAAGTATAGAAACAGATGTCCTTTCCTGGTTCTATTCAGCATTAAAAAGCAGCTTTATCTTCACAGAATAATTCATTATGAAAACACTCTCTCTCTCTCTCTCTCTCTCTCTCTCTCTCTCTCTCACACACACACACACACACACATCATTTCTCAATTCTACTGAAAGTACCTAGCATATTTTTAAAATATCTTTCCTCTTGTAATCACCATAAAGGAGAAATGTATCATATGATTTACACGTAGAAATCATTTGTGGCTATCATGTTTAAGTTTTAAATAATTTAGCACTGAAGAAAACAGGACATTTTCCTTAAACAGGACATTCATTAGCTTAACAATTAAAAGCACTTTTAATGAAGCAAAGATTAATGATTATTAATATTATCTAGCCATCAGTTCCCCAGTGAACTATTCTTACTCTAGTCCAAAATCTTAAAAGAAAAAAAATTATATATTAGATACATTCTAAAGCCATTTGCCAAATATCAAGATTTTGAGGTAAGTGGGAAACCACAACTCATAATTGTCAATAGTTTTAAGTAATCCAAATCATTCCTTTGGGAACAATAACCAACCCATCTTCATACAGCTGAGAAGCATTCCAGGGGTGGGTTGTACCAGTACCACACTAGAAAGGTGAATGGTAGGTAAATACAAAGGGCATTTTTAAATCTATCAAATTAGAAAGCTTCACTTTAAAGGCACCCCTATCCATCCCTTCAGGAGAGAAGTTGCTAGGTAATGGTTAATTAGCAAGTGTTAGTGGATTATGACAGGAGCCTTTCCCCTCAATGTTCAACTCAGAGCATTTCTACTTTTCAGATGTGCTCTCTATCTGCAAAATGAGCAAGCAAAAACTGTCACCATTCTTTCATGCTTTCCCATTGCTCTGTCAACCCCAAGGGATTTTAAGGTTGCTACTGTGCTCTTCACATAAAAGATATTCCTGAACACATAAACCATTCACTCTGATTTTCCATCTTCTCCTGATCTATAGATCCTACCTTTAGCCTAAAGAAAACACCAAAAGCCCTTTGACCATTTCTGAATGCTGGCACAAAAAAGAAGAAGAAGAAGAAGAAGAAGAAGAAGAAGAAGAAGAAGAAGAAGAAGAAGAAGAAGAAGAAGAAGACGGCCCAGGCAGAATGAAAAGAAAAGCTACACCTTTACCTGTTAGCCACTATTCCCTGTGCAGAGAGTGACATCACTGTTTATTTCTGTTAGCATCATTTCTCACGGGAGGATCTCAAATTTGTCTTCGTTGCAGGAATCCAAGTTAAAAGTTGATTTCTATTCAATATTCAGCCTCCAGAAAACTCTAGAGCCAATCTCACTAACTTCAAACGTGAGTGAAGGTGCAACAGTAGCTTTCTCCAAGTTTCTTAAGAAAAGGTGGAGTTCTAAAGTTAATTTGTCATTGGTTACTGCTTTGGCTGCTGCCAGCAGAGATGACCCTAAATGGCTATTCATTTCACAGTGAATTTATAGGGATTTGATGTTGGAAAATACTTTTGACACAGTTCTAGTTAGAAATGAATTAAAGGCATGTTTATTTAAATAATTGAAGGTGAAACATGTATTAAATGTGTTCTATGTACAGTTAGGAATTTCTGCTTCCAAATTTTCACGATGTCTAATATGAACTCCTGCCTGGTACTTGATTTAGAACCCCAACCTAAATTATCAGAAGATATCAACTGGAGGGCCAAAATGTGCTTTCATACACTGTGATAGGGCATAAATTGGTGGAGACATTTAAAAAGCATTTTGGCAACATCCAGAAAAAATGTTAAATGAACAAATTTATCTTAAAGAAGTAACAAGCCAAGTACATATAACATAGAACAAGGATTTTTGATTGTGACATTGTGTGCTCACAAAGGAATAGATTGACAATTGTGATTTTTTAAAAATCATAACTGTCATTGTATAGTAAAAGACAAAGTTAAAAGACAAACAATAAACTGTTTAATACTTTTGCAACATGGATATTAGATAAATGTTACTATCCAAAATGCATAAAGAGATTTCTGTTATCAAAATAAAAAAGAACAACTAAAAAAGAAAAACAGGCCACACAGAAGAAATACAGACGCTAATAAACAGATAAAAAAGAATGGCAAAGAAAAGGGAGGACATTTTTCAGTCTTCTCATTGTCAAAGATTAAAAGTATCTAAAATATCTGAAGTTGGTGAGGAACAGCATGGAGAAATGGCCTTTGTTGGTACAAATGTAAATTTTTACAGCCTTCTCAGGGGCCACTTTGGCAGGCTCTGTTAAAATCAGAGATGTATAAGCCAAACTGTTTAAACTAGCAATTTTACCACCATAGATTTATATGACAAAAACACTTGAGGGGCTGGGGATGTAGCTCAGTTGGCAGAATGCTTGCCTCACATGCACAAGGCCCTGGCTTCAATCCCCAGCACCACACACACACACACACACACACACACACACACACAAAAACAACACTTGAAACAATAAGCTGAGATTCATGTACAAGGAAAAACACTGTACCAATATTTAATAATATAAAAATCAGAAATTATAGAAAACTTTAATAAAGGTTGGATTAAAAAATTATGTCACAGCCATATAATGGAATACTATATAGTTATTAAAAGGAAGAAAATAGCTAGATATATACTGACAAGAAAAAACATTCTGGAACATTGTTTAGTAAAAAACATATTGGAGAACAGTATGTAGTACATGGTCACATCCTGATTATTTTATGCACATTAATACATACACAAATATTCATAAAAACATGAATGAAATGATACATACCAAACCGCAAACACGGTAGGGAATCTCCGTTAGAGAAACCAGGAACAGTCTACTTCATATCTCTATTTTTACAGGCACAAATGAGCATGTGTTCTTTTTGATAATAAAAATGCTTTTTTGAAATAAGACGTAAGGCATACTGTGACACTCCCCCACAATGTCCAGCTCCCACTTCAGTCTCTAAAGATGTCCTTTCCAAGGACACAGTGTTCCAGCATCTAAGACAACTTCCAATACCCCAAACAATGAGCTTTTGCTATTTAGAGGTTGAACTAGGGGAAGAAAAACTGGAGAAAAGAAGGGTTCCTAATTCCTTAGGAAAGTATTTTCCTTTCATTCAGATATGGCATGATGGATAGGCTTTCTGGTCAGACCCCCTTGCTCATCCTCTCAAATCTCCTCCTGTTTATCCTGCCATGACTTCTCCCCCTTTCTGTCCCCCAAACACACACATCTGTCTCTTTTGTGTTACTGGGAATTGAACCCAGGGATGCTCTACCACTGAGCTATAATCGCCAGCCCTTTCTATATTCTTATTTTTATACAGGGTCTCACTAATTTGCCCAGGCTGTTCTTGAACTTGTGATTCTCCTGCTTCAGTCTTCCAAATAGCTGGGATTATAGGCATGAGGCACTACACCTACACCAGCCCAGTTCTCTCTCATAATGTTGGACATGGTTAGCTAATTTCAATTCCTTTTATATTTTGAATTCAAGTTCAGCATTCAATCTCATTCTTTCATCTTAAAGAATTTCCACCCTAACTACCCCTCTCCCAGACTGTTTGGCACAAGCTTCACCCCAGCATTTCCAATTGCCCCCAAGTTAAGGTTGACAATTCAACCTCTGAATCTTTAGTATTTAGAGAAGATCTACAAGTGACCCTAGACTGAGCATCAACATGAACAATAAGCCACACTGGTGCTCTGGACCTAGATAGTCCTGAAATTACATGAACATGTTAGGGTGTGTAGGACTTTCTTTGGGGAGTACACCAGTAGCTTTCATCAGACTTTCAAGAAAGTCCTTGGCCCACAAAGATAACTACAGGGGTAGAAGGACTGGGATGACTGAGTCATCCAGCTGAGAATGTAGGGCAGAACAACCATTCCTTGATCTTCCAACTGTCCAATTGGCTTGTTGAGTCTGAGCATCATACACTCAAGAGCAATGGAGAGGATAGGAAAGAATCATGGTCTTTGGGGGCTCCACTAGAAACCTGTCCCTCTGCTAAAGCCACCACATAGAAGCCCACACAGCTTAGACCTGAAAATAACCTCCAAATCCAACTGAATAAGCCAACCCACATTCCTTGCACTACACAACTAGGCAACTAGATGTAATAGAGGAGCACTAGGAGATAGCAGATGTGAGTTTTAGCTATTTGACTTCTGTCAGGTGGTTACGGTGTAACTTTGGGCAACTCACTTCACTTCTGTGGTCCTGATTTCCTCATCCAAACAGTTTTGCACCAGATGAACTTGTAAAGGCACTTGCATATGTACCATTTGATGAAATTCCCCTCCTGGGCAAACATCTTTACTAAGTTGTCAAAAACAGAGAACAACTTTGCTCTCCCTTTCCAGCATCATATAGCCTTATTTTGCAATGATTATTAGTCATAATTCTCAAGAGCTCTATTCTTCTTTCAGGGCACTTTGTAAAGAAAAGAGATTGAGAGAATTTACAGGAGTCAAGAGAACCAGGAAGGGCCAATAATCATGTGAGTGCCATTTCCCCTGCCTCTTTATTTCCTTAAAGAGGCTTCAGCCTTGATGAAATGGATTCCATCAAATAGGACTCCAACCCAGAATGAGCACTGGGGCCACTAGAGATGGACCCTGAAGCAGTGAGCTTCCAAGATGGCCTTTAAAACTGCTTCTGAAAGATAATAACTGTGAAGGATAAAAACAACTTTCCACTCAACTTAATTCCCACCTCCAGGGTTCTCTGGTCAGCAGGGTGTGTTCACATTGATGAGTTTTTTCTGAAGTCTGTACTGATGATAACTCTGAATCAGGAAATTAAAGGCCACACTGAAATTTTCAGGATGTGAAAAGAAATCAGCCCAGAGAACTGAGTCACCCAAGGTTGAATGAGGATAGGTCTTTGCAGTCAAAGCAAAGCAGAGAACTGAGGCAGTCTGCCCAATAACTCAGCAGAAAAACAGGATTTGGGCCTGAACTATCAGGATAATTGCTTTAATTCTTAACTTCCCTTTCATAATAACCTTGAGTTTACATAGAGCCTTTCTTCTAAGGAACTCAAAATACTTGCAGAGATATTATCTTAGTTGTCATCACACCATCACAGTCAGTGAGAGCAATGATTATTATCAGCCTTATTTTACAGATAGGGGAGGAAAGAAAAGCAACAGAGGTAAAGTAAGTCATCCAAGTTTATCTCTCATCCAAGTTTACTAGCAAGATATCAACAGCCTCTGAACCAAGTGAAGAATGCTCTCACCCAGCATTGCCCAAAGAATATTCTTCTTAACACCAGTCCAGCCAAATGCTCATTGAAACACCAGATTCTGTCAACAAATATCTGAGAAATGCTGTATTTTATTCTCCTGGAGAGTCACAATATACATTAGCCTAGTGGAGGCTTTCAGAAGCTCTATAGCAAGCAAATCTGCTTTTGTTTAAGCAAAAAATTTCCAAAACTTAACCACAAAATTCCACGTGTGTGTGCATAGAAGGGTGACTACTAGCATTCTGTCTTCTTTGGAACACACATCAAGAAGCACTGATCTTGCCACTGGACTGATTTGAGTGTCAGGACAGAAGAAAGATCAGTTCCAATATAGCCTCAGCTGTGGGGGATGTTTTTTAGAGATATTATCTTATAGCTTTTGGTATCAACAGTGAACAAAGCACCTTGATGAGACCAAAATACCCCATCATCTCCTCTGCCATATGGCATTGATCAGAAGAAGAAGCAAGTCAATTCAAGTCCACTACTTCTTCTGACATTCTTTTCAAAAAGAACCCAGACTATTTCTGGTCTTCATTTAAGGGAGATGGTGTTCAAAATGCTGATCCATATTCTCAGAGTTCACAGTTTTAACTGGCATGATTTTGTACCTACCAGGCACTTCCGGTAGAAATAATCAATCTCTAGCATCAATCCTAGTCCTGTTCATCAACCTTTGCAGCCAGCACTGGCACAACAAAACAGGAGACTCTAAACGTGCCCTTATTCTAGCTTAATTGTATAAATATTAGAGTAGTCATTATGTTTCCATTTCAAAACATACAGCACAGAAATCTTCTGCTATTGTGTTTTTTTGTTTGTTTGGTTTTGGTGGGTTTTTTTGGTACTGGGGGTTAAACCCAGGGTCACTTAACCACTGAGCCACATCCCCAGCCCTTTTTGATATTTTATTTAGAGACAGGGTCTCATTGAGTTGCTTAGGCCCTCACTAATTTGCAGACGCTGGCTTTGAACTGACGATCCTCCTGCCTCAGCCTCCAGAGAAACTGGGATTAAAGGTGTGCACCATGTTCCAGGTTGCTATTGTTGATTACCAGTGACACTACTAAAAATACCTAAAATGTAAAAGTACCTGAAGATCTTGTCATGGTTAATTTGTATTTTATAGATAATATAATGGGTAAGAGATCACAGCCAGTAAAAATTACAATGGATTCAATATTTATTGCTATCATTTTCATATTTTCTCTTAGTATTTATTAAACATCCACAGCATAAGGAGGTATTCTTGCATTCAAATTGATAAGTTGTATTAAAAAGTACCTGTAATGTGGGTATATCTGTCTTTATCCACTGGCTATGTGAAAAATTCTGTGTTGATGAATTTTTGGAAAAAAACATATTCACTATAAAGATCAGAGAGTCTGTTATTTAAGATGATGTGATTGTGAATTCTTTTGTAAAGCAACAAATTCGGCATGTGAACACTGTCCATTTAGTTTATTTGCCTTGCAAATCCATTCACATATATCAGATTGGCTTAAAGCAAAAGACACTAATATTAATAAATGAGCTAGACATTTCTTAAGATGGGGATGTGTTCCTGATCCTTATCAATCTGCATTACTGGCTCCTTTTGGATTTTCCATTAATCATCATTCTAATCTACATACATTCATCCTGGGTTTGTTGAGAATTTGACAGTAATACTTCCAGACTCCCTGCAGTCTTACTTTACTATAACCTCTCTGCCTTCATACATGCTGTTCCTTCAACTTAGGATGCCATTCTCCACTTAGCCACCTGGTGAATTAATTCTTGAAGACTCAACTCAAATGTCACCTTCCCTATGTAGCCTGCCTTTGCATAATCCCCACCCCAGCCAGGCACCCCTCCTCAATGCTCCCACAATACCCTGCCCATCCGTTGTCACACTCTATTCTAATTGTCTGTTTACACACTCTATCTTGCGAACCAGACTGCACTCCTGAGAGTTGAGATGATGTTTTATTCATTTCTATACTTTCAGTACCTAACATCATTACTGACACATAGCAGGTGTGCAATAAACGTCAGTATTCCTTTAACTGTATATTTTTAGACCCTGAAAAGCAATGCTTTATTAAAATCACAAATAAAAATGTCATAGAGAAGGTTTAGAAGTTTTATTCATCTTATTGATCTTTTCTTTCTTTAATTAAAAACAAAATTACCAAACCACTTCACACTTTGATTCAAGGAGAAAAAAAAAACTTCTAAAGCAAATTCTGGACTAATACATAGGTGTATTTAGTTTGGTCCTTTTTGTCCAAATACACAGCTACATCCTAGGAGACCACTAACTTCTCTGCAGTAAGGAAGACATAAGAATCCATTAATTAAAGGGTGAAGGAGGCACTGCAGGGATCACTATAAGAACTTTTGATTCTCATTGGCTGAGAAAAGAAAACCTGCTAAGAAAGTTGGACATTTTGGGGGGAATATAAAGATGTCCAGCAGGTCTTGGTCAACCTGGTTGAAAATTCCACATCCCAAAAGTACTAAGCAACTGCCCCAGCTGGGGGGATTTCCATCACTTTGAAACCATCATTACCCTTCCAACGTGGGCAGAACAGGTTGGACCTGATCCTCCTGCCTGCGTGTTGCTGCAGTCTGGCTTGGCATGGAATAAGACCCAAGGACATATAATGCCAGGAATAGCCCAGCCCTATGGCGCAGACACACACGCGCACACACACCACTCCAACTCACACTCACTGAATCCCACAC